>NC_061531.1:0-600000 GCF_022379125.1 Scophthalmus maximus | reverse complement strand
AGGGGAAGGTGCTGGGAGTTCTTCCCTTTCAAGGCCGGAGGCTGCTTCTTCCTGGTGGAAGAGAGACTGCTCCTGGGGGAAGGTGTGGCCTTGACCCCCTTTGCAATGTAGGTACCTCTGCTGATGAGGTGTTTGGCGCTTCTAGCGCCACCTACATGCTTGCTAGCAGGCTGCATGCATGTCTTACATGCCAGCTGCACCTCTCCTACTTACCTGCATGTTAAGGTTACTCGGTTTGCAGAGCAAGGTGACTTTCTGGTCACAGCTGTAAAAGAGGAGGGACTTCGAGTCTGTCAGACCATGGATCGTTTGGTTCCTCTGCAATTCCTCATTGCAGGCAAAGATCTTAGTTACAAAGGTTATTCTTTTGGCGAAAGGAAAGAACGGAGAAAAAGATTACAGCCTGCAGGTCTGTGTGAGAAAACCTTGAAGGAATTACAGCTCCGGCCAGTAGGGGTGACCTCTGGTGGTAGGTCGCAAGAAAGGGTGAAAGGTGCACTGGTGTAGCTAAGACCTGTGGCTTACAAGGTAGCAGTGTACTGCTGAAGATTTGCTAAATTCTATCTTATTAGGAATTTAGTGAGGTTTTAGCACCAGGTTCAAGTGAGCTGTGTCATAGCTATGTGTACGCCCCCGACCACATGGGGGCAGTACAGGGCTGAGTGTGTTTCTCAGTGAAGGAGAGAAAGGGTTGTGGTCACGAAATTATGACGATTGTCATGCTGCGGCTGCTGTGGATTCACAGGTGGCAAGAAGTCAGAACCAGGATCAGGTTCTGGAAGAAGAAAGAGGCGGGGATACACCTCACTACCACCTCTTGGGTGTAGCGGAGTTGGCGGCTTGGCCACTCAAGAAGGACAGGAAAGAGAGGGCACGGGTCATGTGTGACGGTTGAAGGAGTGTCCTGGGTTCTCTTGGTTCCGCCCCCAACCAACAAAGTGAACTTTGGCAGTGGAGGGGTCACATACCTGGCCTGGTTATGCTGGCGAGGGACCAGCATCTAGTGTTGTTAAGGGGTACGGCGGACCTGGGGGAGGACGGGACATGTCGAGCTGCTTTGCTGTCTCCGTCAGATGTTTTCAGAGGAGACGTCCCCTTAACAGGTGTTGTAAACCTTCCCTTTTTGGCTGAGGGAGGTTCTGCAGACATGGTTCGACTCAAACCTGGGGATGGATTTGGTCATCACAGCCCTGGCGGTGTTGCCCGCTCTGTCGGCGAGGTGGCCTGCATCTTTGGGGTTCGGTTTTGCCGTTCACCTTAACGCGAGGCCTGTCATCACCATCAAGCTCTATGTTCCCTGGAACTAGGATATTGGCATTGCCTTCATATCCTCTGGCAGAATGCACGCGTTTTGTGCATTCTAGCTGGCAGCAATCCTCCTTTCTTCATTCAGAACGCAAGGAGGTGGGGCTGAAGATTGGTGGGGGTGCGTCCCTTGGTTGTGCGGCACCCACGTCCATCAAGCAGGCTGGTGGAGATGCTTGGTGGTCGTCTGAACTGACAAAATTGGAGACTGCCCCGGCAGGGGTTGCTAGGCTACTAGCGTGTGTCTCCTGATAACCTGGGTTCATCTGCTCCCTCGGCTGGAGGGCATCATGGAGCAGGTGTCGGCTGGTTAGGCCGGAAGAGGAGATCTCTTCAAGATCAGGAACACTGTGTGGTTCCTGGATGGCCGTGCAGGCAGCGATGCTTACCTGGCTGGTGTGGCCTTCTTCAGGGTCGCCCTCAACTCTCGGCTGAGGTGCCTGGATCAGATTTGTGTGGTGCTCTTGCACGAAAGTTACTCTAGGTGGACTTCTGGTCCCAGGCTGAGATGTTTGTGCACAGCCTGGTCACTGTGCTGCACTTGGGTGAGCTGCTTCATACTTACCGGGTTCAGGTCGGAGCTCTCTGGCTTTCTGACCGGGTTATTGGCCTGCCCAACTGGTTCCTGCAATGTGTTTCCGCAGGTGTTAACCTCAACGCTGTGGAGCGTTGAGGAGGAGAGCGGCGACCACATTCTCTAGGTCTGTGTCGCTTGGTCTCAGAGGAGTCTCAGCTCCGCCCACCTGGGGTGTTAGGGCAATCATCTCACTGCTTAGTGAATTCACCCTGCCCAGTGGGTATGTTGTGAGCAGTGACAGCAGTGGTGCTGACAAAAGTGCACAGGTGGAGGCTTCAACCTGTGGCTTACTAGCTGCTGTGCTATGCTGGTTGTTTGCTCTAAGAACCGATTCTGTTGGAATGGTAATTAGGTGAGCCGGCAGGCGATCGAACCCGCAACTATAGTGTCATGAACACCAGGCTCCAAACAAATTAGTGATGTGCGTTTGCAAACTTTAACAATTCACCATGAATCTACTAACTACAAATTACTCACTGAGTGAACCTAAAAATTACACTACGCGTCTGCTTGGCAAGTAGCACGAGAAGCCTACAAAAAAAAAAATTCTAAAATTGAGGGGAAATTAATAATTCTAAATTATTAATATCAAATTATTATACATATGGCAATAAATTTGCACCAGTTGTCATTATGTTCAAGAAAATGATGTCTGTTCCATTTGTAACAACAAAACGACATCCGGTCAGTTGCTATTAACATTGATTAATAAGCTCTATTGATTTTCATAATTCATAATTATCTTTAATTATAAATTATTGCTGATAACCAAATTAGCCCAAACCTATGCACAACACATCAAAACTGACAGCAGAACTGGGAGAATGTGCGCCAGCAGGGGTAATATTACGGGCAATTCCTAAACCCGGCTTTATTTCCAACTGACGCATCTTTAAAGCAGTCTCCGCATCCAACTTCTTCAACTCTAACTCTCTGGGGAGCTGAAAATCCCTCTCTTTCTCCTCCCTCTTTACTTGAAGGTGAATTAAAAGCTTCCAAGTTAACTTAAAGTATTTATTAACCCAACTACTAAAGTAAACACAAGACAGTCTTCATGTCTGAAACAAGACAGGTTTCAGACATGAAACCTGCCACAAACAACGCTGCTGGCCAACGGCCCCTGCTCTGGTCAGGCTACCGCAGGTCCGCACACCCTTGCACTGGTGTCTGGGTCTCCCACTCCCGCAGGCCTTCACTGAAGCTAATTAAAAAGATAATTTGAATATGAAGAAATTGTCGTAGACACGTTTTACCCTTCTTTGTGTCCATGTGCCCTGTCAGATAAGGAAGTTTAGATCCACCTCTCTGCGATTGCTCCCCAGTATTTTCACTCACTTACATTGTGTCTGCTCTTCTGAGTTTGGTTTATTCTTTTGTTTTTTTCCTGATGGGCGCTGATGGGCGTCAGCTGCGGAAGTGACGAAACGCGCACCTGGAGAGAGCGGCATATAATGGAAAACACACAAAACACGGCACGTAATACTGAGCATGTCAAAATAGGTGAAAATTAAATGAAAATACAAGTTCACAACAAAATGCATTGTGAGATTATAGACCAGCTGTGCTTGACAAGGAGATAAGTAGAGGGATAAAAGTAGGACCACCCTAGGGGACACTGATCAACTGGTGTTAAGGGTTTATTGCATGTGTAATCTTGTTCCTACATATATCCTTCACATTAATTTCTTGAAATTAATTTTTTCTTTAAGCTCTTCACCAACAGCCTCATGGCCCTTTAGAGGGAACGAAGGTTTATAGAGCAATACAAGGTAAGCCCAAGTTTAATGTTGACCAGTCTATAAATAATAACTTTGGACAAAACATGTCCTTCCCTTCTGACTTTTAAAAAAAGCAATGCCAATTCTCTATCTTGATAGATAGATAGATAGATAGATAGATAGATAGATATACTTTATTCATCCACAAGAGGAAATTAAGGTGTTACAGCATTAACAAAGAAACAAAAGACAGCAAAGTAAAAGATGGTAAATAATGGTCACAATTCTATCAAAATATTATTCTCCTCTCACGGCACAAAGGTGAGTCATTAACAACTGTTATACCAATGGGTATGAATGACTTCCTGTGGTGGTCCTTATTACATTGAAGCTGAAGTAGCCTCCAACTGAAAACAGTCTGCTGTCTGACAAGTTGTACATGTAGTGGATGAGTCCAGAATACTTAATTTTTTTTTTGCAAAACTCTTCTCAATAGTAATTTCTATGGAGTCCAGTGTGTTTCCAAGCACAGGGCCAGTTTATTGCACTAAGCACAACAGGCTGACAAAACACTGTTAACATTCTAATGCACACATTAAAGGATCTAAGCTTTCTCAAAAAGTATAGTCTGCTTAGTCCCTTCTTGTAGACAGCCTAAGTGTTACAGTTAACAATTGCTGAGATGGCTTTGTATTAATCCAGTATTGGTAGTGGATGCACAGGAAACCAAGCCACAGAGTGAAACATGGACCGAGTTAAGCGGTCAAAAGTCTGCCTGTACTTTAAAAGAGAAAGCGACAACAAGGCAAAGTGCAGTAAATGTGGGGCTGTTATTAACGGATCTGGACAAACATTTAAGGCGTACAACATTGATTTGGACCAATGTAGCTACACTGTTGGTTGTGCTGCAGACTCTGAGTGTGGTGACTGTGACAGTCTCAATCAGGCTCCTCCAGTGAAGCTCTTTAACCTGCAGTTAGATGTTGTACACTGATGCACTTTAGTTATCACATTCTGCCCTTATTGCTTTTATATATATATATATATATATATATATATATATATATATATATATATATATATATATATATATATATATATATATATATAAGTAATACAAATGTAAAAATATAAGAACTGCAGAACTATACAAGTATGAGGAATATAAATATAAAGAATGTATATAATATGCAAGTGTGTAATCAGGGGTCGAGGTTGACAAATTCTGGCTGCCCGACTTTGAGGTCAATGATACTACGAAGGTGGTTATGATGTTAGTCTATCAAGTCGGCGTTATCTTGGATATGAAGGAGCGCATGCTTAAAAGGGGCGTTTTTGACAGCACAAGCAGAGAGTCTCTGCATCATGGCACGATTACTGTACTTAACAGATGAAGAGTGCACCCTGATTATTAGACAATATGAGGAGTTCAAGAAAACACCAATGGCAAAAAGCAACACGGTGGCAGCCAACAAGGCCAGGGATGCTTGTTGGCAAGGCATTGCTGACCGTGTAAATTCGTAAGAAAAGCTAACCCTAACCCTCCACACGGGCTCTATTTCTGTGTAACTCACTCCTAATAATTTAAAATGTTCTCCCTAAAGCAAAAGACTGTTTACCAAAATCACACAATTATATCAGCTGCAACCCTGCGCACCTGGCTGCAGATTAGGATGAAATATACAAATACTTTATCAAGTGGTAAGTATAAATGGAACTTATCAATAATACTGAGTACATATGGGGTATTTAAACTACATTTCTACTAACCTTTTGACATATTCACTGCTAATTAAAAAAAAAAAAATTTAATAAAGGGTGGCCCATTATGGAGGGGATTGAGGGGGGAGTCAGCGCAATGTCCACCCTTTATGTTCAAGGTAATATATCAATTGTTTTAATCGCCTACTTTAAAATAATTGTATCTAGTTCACATGCCTGTCTTTACAGTTCAGGGGGATACAATGGAGGTGCTGCAGCCACGGACATGTCCCTCATCTGAGGTAGAGGTAAGTGTGGTTTTAACTTGTGGGGTTACCACTGCTGAGCTTTACAATAGAAGCAAAAATAAACTAATCAAAAAATAAACATTTAATATATGATGAGGACACCTTGTCAGTCATGTCTGACGCGCAGATCCAGGTTGGCCTATCACTTGTATAATGGTGATTAACATAGGCCAATATGGCAAATTGTCACAAGCTGCAACTTGGACACATCTATTGAAAGACAATCAACAGTTGAGAACACAGTCTGGATCATTTATCAAATACAGTCTTTCAGGAGGAGGTTAATCAAACCCTCCCCACCCTCCACCTCAGGGAAGACTAATGGTAGATTGAATTTTGCTTTCACAAGGATTGTTCATACTGACAATATGTAACACTAATTATGCCATGATGTTTGTCTTTTGCTGTGCAGGCTGGATCTGACAGCGTACGGGCTCTGTACAAAAGAATGCCTATCCTAGAAAGAAAGTGATGCAGATGAGAAAATTGAAAATGCAAATAGAAAAACTGGAGGACGAAAAAGGGAAGGCCTATTGCTATTCATTCACCATGCGATAATCAATATATCTCTACTATCTGTAATTTTTGTCTCTTTAGGAAAGACAAAATCTAAATAAATAAAGAAATACAGGATTTGAATGTTGTTTGTGGGGTTTTTTTAATTAAAAAAATTGTGTTGTGATGGCTGACGGCTCTTCCCGAAAGGTGGTCCAGTGTTATTGGGTCCACTATATTGGTTGGCATTGGCTGATGGCACGCTGTCCTCTCCTTCGGATGTTGTGCAATGTTGTGGAGGACCGTACATGCTACCACAACCTCACATGCCCACTCTGGCCGCACACGCAGGCAAGCAAATTGTGCCTTGATGACTCCAAATGTCATCTCTATCCTGACCCTTGTGCTACTGTGAGCAATGTTGTATTTTCGCTCTGCTCTTGTGATGAGGGTCAGGATAGGGGGTCATCAAGTACCGCAGACACGGATATCCCCTGTCTCCCAACAGGTCACCATCAAAAAGCCCTTTGAACGAGAAAAAGATGTCAGAATAAAGCATGTTGTGTTTAATATTGTCTGGTCTTTCTCCTGTGTTGCTCAAATTTTGACCAAGAGTGGATTCCCGGAAAATCCGTGAGTCATGAACGGAACCTGGCCTTCAAGCATCTAGGCTGGTCACCATTAACAAGTGATCACGTCATCTGATAAAGGAATTCAGACTATTTTAATGAAATCAAATACTAGAATTAATAATATAGAGCTTGAAAGGGGCAAATTAAGTTAACTTGTCATTTAAATTAGGACCCGATTAAATACCTGAAAATTTATGCTGTGAAAGGATTTGCCATTCACATAATCTCCCTCGTTTTCTCCAATGTGCATTTAAATGCCATGTGTGCAGTAGTATATTAACAATACACTAAACCAAGTATTTAATACTGCAAATTACCTGTGAACACATAGAAAGCCTCTTTGATTTTAGGCACGCTTAAATGTCCAGGGAACACGACAAACGCATCCATCTGAAACTATGCATATTAAAAATAGGCTGGAACTTTTTTTTTATACTGCAAATCCTGTGATCGCATTAAAAGCATTATTGATCGTGAGAACATTTACTGTAAATGTATCTGATTTCTTATGGGGGAAAAAACGACTGGGCATGGGTGGTGCTTATACAATTCAACAAAGAGTTAACCATGAAAAAAAACTGCTCTGAGCATTTTTAAGATCGAGAGTAAATTACCATGGTAACAAACCTCGGGTCAAACCTATCCACCCCAACGTCATGAAATGACTCCTAAATTTACCATGGTAAGCCAGTAACATCCCTTCGTAGTACAGGCCTCTGCTCTGACACAGTGACCATACTGACTGTCAGGGTGTTGCAAAGAGGCAGGACCCAAATGCAGGAAGAAGATTGAATATTTAATTGAACAACAAAAACAGACTTAACAAACAATCAAAAGTAAAATTCAACTCAGGTTGTCCACGGTGTAGGAACAGATATCAAAGCAGGCATCACAGAACAGAAACGGTTGCAAAACAAAAGCCATAAAGAGGGCAGGAATCACAGGTTGGGACAATCTGACAGAAGACTGGGAGCACAAACACTAAATACACAAGGGAAGATTGAACACAGGTAAGACACATTGGGAACAGGCGCAGACAATCACAGGAGCAGGAGACACATGATAAGTAAAGACACCAAACACCGGGGAACAGGAAGTGCCTACACAGGAGGAAATGGACTTCTGAATAAAACAGTAACTAATAAATTCAAGATATAACAAACACAAGGGACAACAAAGGAAACTTCTCATCTCATCTCATCTTCAACCGCTTATCCGTGGTCGGGTCGCGGGGGCAGCAGCTTCAGTAGGGGGCCCCAAACTTCCCTTTCCCGGGCCACATTAACCAGGTCTGACTGGGGGATCCCGAGGCGTTCCCAGGCCAGTGTGGAGATATAATCTCTCCACCTAGTCCTGGGTCTACCCCGAGGTCTCTTCCCAGCTGGACGTGCCTGGAACACCTCCCAGGGGAGGCGCCCAGGGGGCATCCTTACCAGATGCCCGAACCACCTTAACTGGCTCCTTTCTACGCAAAGGAGCAGCGGCTCTACTCCGAGCTCCTCACGGATGACTGAGCTTCTCACCCTATCTCTAAGGGAGACCCCAGCCACCTTTCTAAGGAAACCCATTTCGGCCGCTTGTACTTGCGATCTCGTTTTTTCGGTCACGACCCATCCTTCATGACCATAGGTGAGGGTAGGAACAAAGATTGACCGGTAGATCGAGAGCTTTGCCTTCCGGCTCAGCTCCCTTTTTGTCACAACGGTGCGGCAAAGCGAGTGCAATACCGCCCCCGCTGCTCCAATTCTACGGCCAATCTCACGCTCCATTGTCCCCTCACTCGCAAACAAGACCCCGAGGTACTTAAACTCCTTTACTTGAGGTAAGGGCTCATTCCCTACCCAGAGTAGACAATCCACCGGTTTCCTGCTGAGAACCATGGCCTCAGGTTTTGAGGTGCTGATTCTCATCCCAACCGCTCCACACTCGGCTGCGAACTGATCCAGTGAGTGCTGAAGATCACAGACCGATGGTGCCATCAGGACCACATCATCTGCAAAAAGCAGTGATGAGATCCCCAGGCCACCGAGCTGCAACCCCACCCCACCACGACTACGCCTCGATATCCTGTCCATGAATATCACAAACAGGATTGGTGACAAAGCGCACCCCTGGCGGAGACCAACCCCCACCGGGAAAGAATCCGACTTACTGCCGAGAACCCGGACACAGCTATTGCTTTGAGTATACAGGGATTGGATGGCCCCAAGAAGTGGCCCCCTCACCCCATACTCCCTCAGCACCTCCCACAGTATCTCCCGGGGGACCCGGTCATACGCCTTCTCCAAATCCACAAAGCACATGTAGACTGGATGGGCATACTCCCAGGCCCCCTCCAGGATCCTTGCAAGGGTAAAGAGCTGGTCCGTTGTTCCACGTCCAGGACGGAATCCACATTGTTCCTCTTCAATCTGAGGTTCGACTATTGGCCGAACCCTCCTTTCCAGCACCTTGGAGTAGACTTTACCCGGGAGGCTGAGAAGTGTGATACCCCTGTAATTGGCACACACTCTCTGGTCCCCCTTTTTGAACAGGGGAACCACCACCCCGGTCTGCCACTCGTTTGGCACTGTACCCGACCTCCACGCAATGTTGCAGAGACGTGTCAACCAAGACAGCCCCTCCACACCCAAAGCTTTCAACATTTCTGGGCGGATCTCATCAACCCCTGGGGCTTTGCCACTGTGAAGTTGTTTGACTACCACAGTGACCTCCGCCAGGGAAATTGACGATGATCCTCCATCAGCCTCCAGCTCTGCCTCTACCATAGAGGGCGTGTTAGTCGGATTCAGGAGTTCCTCAAAATGCTCCTTCCACCGCCCGATTACCTCCTCAGTTGAGGTCAACAGTGTCCCATCCTTACTGTACACAGCGTGGATGGTTCCCCGTTTCCCCCTCCTGAGATGTCGAATGGTTTTCCAGAAGCATCTTGGTGCCGACCTAAAGTCCTTCTCCATGACTTCTCCGAACTTCTCCCACATCCGCTGTTTTGCCTCTGACACGGCAGAGGCTGCAGCCCTTCGGGCCCGTCGGTACCTTGCAACTGCTTCCGGAGTCCTCTGGGATAACATATCCCTAAAGGACTCCTTCTTCAATTGGACAGCTTCCCTGACCACCGGTGTCCACCACGGAGTTCGAGGGTTACCGCCCTTTGAGGCACCTAAGACCTTGAGACCACAGCTCACCGCCGCAGCTTCAGCAATGGAAGCTTTGAACATTTCCCACTCGGGTTCAATGCCCCCAACCTCCACAGGAATGCCAGAAAAGCTCCGCCGGAGGTGTGAGTTGAAAATCTCCTGGATGGGGGCCTCCTCCAGACGTTCCCAGTTCACCCGCACTACACGTTTGGGCTTACCAGGTCTATCCAGAGTCTTCCCCCACCCCCGGATCCAACTCACCACCAGATGATGATCAGTTGACAGCTCCGCCCCTCTCTTCACCCGAGTGTCCAAAACATGCGGCCTCAGATCAGATGAAACGATCACAAAATCGATCATCGACCTTTGGCCTAGGGTGCTCTGGTACCATGTACACTTATGAGCATCCTTATGTTCGAACATGGTGTTCATTATAGACAAGCCATGGCTAGCACAGAAGTCTAATAACAAACAACCACTTGGGTTCCGATCAGGGAGGCCGTTCTTCCCAATCACGCCTCTCCAGGTGTCTCCATCATTGCCCACGTGGGCGTTGAAGTCTCCCAGCAGAACAACGGAGTCCCCTACTGGGGTCCTTTGCAGGACTCCATTCAGGGTCTCCAAAAAGGCCGAATACTCTGAACTCCTGTTTGGTGCATATGCACAAACAACAGTCAGAGTTTTCCCCCCCACCACCCGAAGGCGTAGGGAGGCGACCCTTTTGTCCACCGGGGTAAACTCCAACACAGCGGCGCTCAGCCGGGGGTTTGTGAGTATCCCCACACCCGCCCGTCGCCTCTCCCCCTGGGCAACTCCAGAGAAAAAAAGAGTCCAACCCCTATCCAGGAGTACAGTTCCAGAACCGAAACTGTGCGTAGAGGTAAGCCCCACCAGATCCAACTGGTAGCGCTCCACCTCCCGCACAAGCTCCGGCTCCTTCCCCCACAGAGATGTGACGTTCCACGTCCCCAGAGCCAGCTTCTGCAGCCCAGGTCCGGTTCGTCGAGGTCCCCGACCTCCACTGCCACCCGTGTGGCAGCGCACCCGACACCAGCGGTTCTTCCTATGAGTGGTGGGCCCACAGGATGGAGAGGAGGTAGGTGCCACGTAGCTTTTTTGGGCTGTGCCCGGCCGGGCTCCGTGGCAAACCCGGCCACTAGGCGCTCGCCGACGAGCCCGCCGCCTGGGCCTAGCTCCAGACGGGGGCCCCAGGCTTCCTCCGGGCTGGGTCCCTTTTCCTCTTCCTCTGTTGTCCATGGTGTCTTTGTTGAACCATACTTAGTCTGGCCCCTCGCCTGAGACCACTCTGCCATGGGAAACCCTACCAGGAGCACTAGGCTCCAGACAACACAGCCCTCAGGTTCATAGGGACACACAAACCCCTCCACCACGGTAAGGTGATGGTTCCCGGAGAGGAACAAAGGAAACTTGACCAGGGCAAATAAAAGCATACAACATAATGTCCCAAAATGCCAACCAAAACCCAACCAGGCCTTCAAATAGTTCTTAAAGTTAATGACAGTGACCACTCGGATTAATGTGACTGGGGACATAATCAGTCATCTGTTATGGGCATTCACTTAATGTTTTCAATAAGTCATCAGCCAGTTAACTTTGAATAGCAAATCAATGATACCAGCAGGGATCAATACTCGACCTTTGAGATACGGAGGGGTTAACACAGGCCTGATCCATAGTCATTAACAAGAATGCTATGATGTCATACACACATACAATACATTCTTACGCGTGTGAGTGTAACTCTAGTTGTTGCCCATTATAATTTCTTACTTTGGTTAAAGTAAAACTTTGAAGGTGTGAACTATTACAGTAAAGTGATAATAGACAAGTCTTTGTTTGAACTTATATTTATGAGGTAAATGTTGATTGCATAATATAATGGCAAATGAATAATAACACCACTGATGTTTAGATTGGCTAGATTGGCTCTTGATAATCTTCACTTTCACTATGTAATTCTGTCTGCTACTGGGCACAACATTTGGCAAAAAAATAAAGGCTCCATTTGGCACAAAGGAAGTATGTTTGCCACTTTGTATTATAGGGGTAACTTTCCCCAGGTAGTGGAAATGACAAATGGTGGAACAATAGAAGCAAGTGTGCAAAGTCTAAAAAAAAGAAGAAAAAAAGAGTTGTCAGAGGACCCAAAGAAGGCAAAGAGTGTGACTTATGAAAAACAAGAAGGACCTCGGACAGGAATTGACTTGGTAGAAAGACTGGGATAGAGAGTCAGCCATGGACTGGCCTGGGGTGGTCATTAAAGTGAGTTTAGTCCCAGAACACACACAGCTAGCTTTCAAGCACACCCCACACTACCTCAGACATTCTTAGAGTTAAGACTACAAGGATGATTTTAGTTTTTAATGTAATGTATTTTAAGTACTAAAACCTGCAGTGCTTGTACATCCTAAAGAAATAGTCCCAAATTTTTACCCTCCAACATCTATTTAAAAGAATCATATTCTCAAAAAAAAAAGTTTACTATCACAGACCATATGATTTTTCTGATAAAACAGGAAAAACTCATAGACCATCTCAGAGACAGGTGGAAAAAACTGTGGGTATAGAGAGACCTCTAGTGTAATATTAATGTTATTACAGGAACATGACTCCTACACATCCACATCTGCTGTACACTCATACACATGAAACTACTTTCATATGCATACGCATATATAAAGTGAAAAGTATCGGCTCCAGCACAGAACTTTGTGGAACTCCATGACTCACTTTTGTATGAATGGAAGATTTGTTGTTAACGTTAACAAACTGAAATCTATCAGATAAGTAGGACTTAAACCATTCTAGTGCTGTTCCTTTAATCCCAATGTGTTCTAGTCTCTGTAACAGAATTTTGTGATCAATGGTATCAAATGCAGCACTAAGATCTAATAGGATGAGAATAGAAACATGTCCACTATCTGAGGCCATGAGAAGGTCGTTGGTAACCTTCAGCAGAGCTGTTTCTGTACTATGATGTTTTCTAAACCCTGACTGAAAGTCTTACATCAACCTATTCCTGTGTAAATAGTCAAATGGTTAGCAACAGTTTTTTCAAGGATTTTAGAGATAAAGGGGAGGTTTGATATGGGTCTATAGTTAGCTAAGATATCTGGGTCTAGAGTCTTTTTTTTGAGCAGAGGTTTAACTACTGCCACCTTAAAGGCCTTTGGTACATAGCCTGTTAATAGAGATAAATTGATCTGATCTAATATGGAACTATTGATTAAAGGTAATACATCCTTAAATAGCCTTGATGGAATAGGATCTAAAAGACAGGTTGATGGCTTGGATGAAGTGACAAGTGAAGTTTTGCTCACTTTTTTGCTCACTTTCACTTACTGTCCTGTTTGCATTATTTGCGCATACCCAAACACGTGCCACCATTTTATTCTAAAGGCACATTGTATTTTTCCACTCTGGAGTATCATCAAGGTATAGATGACACACCATAAGAAGAAAAAAAATATCAGTATCACGTTATAACATGAAGAGTTAATTGATATATTTTTTTATAACATAACATTTTTCACATTAGAACAAGTTCATTCCTATAGTGTAATGATGTTAAACTCATGTTGGAATAATAGAACATGTGCATGGATAAATCAATGAATATGTGTCATTTGCACGATCTGAGTAAATCCTTCTTCACTCTTGGATTGAGACATGGTGATATTCTATTTTTATTGAGCATGGTGTACAATATAATGATGAGAAGGAGGAATGAGTACAACCCTCTGAGTTTGTGTTTTTTCACAGATCAGGTGGCGGCGCACAGATGGATCACTACCAATGACCAATGACGTGACCTCAGATTATCGGATTCATTCTTCCTTCTGTACAGCCTTGTGCATTTTAAATCATTTTCAGTGTACGGCTTCTCATTCTCATATGTTGAGGAAAAAACACACTCCTCATGTTGCAAAATGACAAATGCACTTTTGATGGGAAAAAGAAAGACTATATATACTATGAAATTTCTGTCAACATTTGTGTCAACATTAACTGTTGACAAATAATCATATTAACTGGTGTTAACTATGGCAACACACACACACACACACACACACACACACACACACACACAAAGAGGACACTTTTAGCAACACTTTTACAGTTATTCTGCATAAAATCAACACATCAGGTGTGATTGGATAATAGTCTTCTTCCCTACACTACGTCCACGTTACTGTACATTAACAACAAACACTAAACAACATCCGTATTGACTCCGCGGCTTCATGCTCATAACTTTCATATGCTTGTGTGTCATGTAAAACTCTATGCTAATCCCGAAGCACAGTAGGTCATGAGGAGCAGCTGTACGGTGAATGACGTTTGCCTCCATGAAAGCTATTCAGCTATGGGATGTGCCTCTCATGCTGATACACTGGTTTAGGGGACATTTGGATGAAAGCTTTGTCTATGTTTTCATGACATTATAGTTTCATTAAAGCAAGAAAATGAATAAACATCTTTTTAGGAATGCAGCTGGTAACAATCTACTTTTTTTCATGACATCACATTGACTTTCATGACTTTCACTTCCCATGAAAGACCCAAAGCATCAGTGACTGTATCCCACCAAAGGTAGTGTGTCTAAAGCCGGATAGATCATATTCCTCTGAGCCATAGAGCTCATTGTTGTGCCATAACTATTAGAACACATCAATGAGTCACACTGATGAAGGACCATGAATGTTACTTTGACTCAGTTCCACACATACTGTCCTGCTGCTGGTGACACTGAAGCGCCAAAAGTGGATTAATATAGCACTGAAAATCCACCAAAACAGTGTCCCGTTGGATCATGGGTCGTGGAAGAAAGGTTGGTGGGGAAAGAAGAGCGTCAGGGAGAGGGAGGATGTGTGGAGGACAAAGGAGAGGACGACAAAGACCGGTGATTTTGATGAGAACTTGTGGCCAAGTGCAATTCAATTCAATTCATTTTTATTTGTATAGCACCAAATCACAAATACATCATCTCAAGGCACTTTACAATAGTGAAGATGACGACCTGACAATATTACAGAGAAACCCAACAGTTCCCACAATGAGCAACCGTGGAGAAAAACCTTTTACTCTCTAACAGAACTGGAACATCTGCCTCAGCATGCAGGAGAGAGGGAGGAATCTGAGGAAAACTAAAGGATATTGAAGCAATTTCTGATTCGTGCGAAAAATCATTGAAACTTCAAAGATAGAAGTTCATCTTTTATGTGGTGCTATCTGTTGTAAGTGTTTTAAGTCACTGTGTTGTGAGTGACGGCATTTGTCTTCTGAGTGAGAATTGTCGTCAGTGTTCTGGTCAGACTAGCTTTTGTTTAGACATGTACGAAATGTGTTGATTTGAATGAGTTTTGGAGGTGAGATTAATGGTTTGGCCAAGATGCACATTGGTGATGCAGACTGCATCAAGGGTATTGTAAAAGTGGCTCCCGTATTGACTGATGCTTATTAGCAATTGAAAACAAAATCCTAAATTTTCTTCCTGTTTTCTCTCCCCTGTCTCTAAGCGTTTGTTCATTGTGGTCGTTTTAATCTTTACAATATTGTAAAGTCTCGACCTTACTATGTAAAGTACGGTGGCCCTGAAAGCTCAATGCACTGCAACTTAAGAAATCACATGCAAGCAGACAAAACACAAGTAAAATCAGGCAAAAATATTCATCAGTTTTACAACACAGGCACTGCAAATACACAATACACATTTATCTATTTGTGTTGGGTTTATTTAATCATTCTTTATTTATCAGTTTGTCCAATTGATGGTGTTTTCTAAATTCAATTCAATTTTATCTGTAAAGCGCCAAATAACAACATACTGTACACCATCTCAAGGCACACAGTAAGATCGAGACCTCACAATATTACAGAGAAACCCAACAATGAGCACTTGGCCACAGTGCTTACAACTGAATTAAACTGAATTGGACATCATTTGTGTGTGTGTGTGTGTGTGTGTGTGTGTGTGTGTGTGTGTGCGTGCGTGCGTGCGTGCGTGCGTGCGTGCGTGCGTGCGTGCGTGCGCATACATGCATGTGTGTGCATTTCTCTATGGGTTCGTTATGGGTATATGCATTTGGAATCACAAAGAGCAATGCACTACAAATCCACAGGAAACAAAAAGTGATAAAGTGTTCAGGTTGTGACATTGTCATTACTTAAGTTTGGTATAAGAAATGAGCTGAAATGTAAGTAACACAATCAGGTTCATCACTCTTTGTTTTGTCTGTTTGTGATGCAAGTATTTGCAGTTTATGTGTATGTACAAAGAGAAACGTCTTAAAGGGAAAAAAATTAAGTTTGTTTGTTTGTGGCTCAAATGTAGCAGTAAAGGAATGTTGTGCAGAAGGAAATATACCTTTGGTCTGTTTACTTGTTTTTTATAACTTTTGTGAGTCCAAAGCCATCCTTGTCCTAATATATAATAGTCAGTCCATTATAGGTCTATGTCATTGTTTTAAGGCAAACATCACACATAATTTATCTTTAAACCCAAAACACAGGCTAAATATGCCATCATATCCTCCATCTGCTTTTCACCATGGTAATGCCTGTGTCTGTACAGAGAGCAGATCGCAGTTGTGTTTCACAGCAGTTCCCGTGTGGCGTGTGTGACGGACCAATGATTAGTCCCTCCTAGTGATGGTGCCATCATCTCCCGTCTCCTCCCCCTCAGAAAACCATGCACTGCCTGCCTCCCTTTTTGACAGGCGGGGGACAGAGCACGGCCCGGATGGCCTCATCAAAGACCGTCTTCAGCCCTCGCTGCGTCAGAGCGGAGCACTCAAGGTACTTGACTGCACCTGCGACAGTAACAGCCAACGATATGAGAACATGAAGTCAACAAAGCATGACACAAGTGTAACATAAATTCAAAACCACCTTCACCAGCCACTTCCGATTTCATCTTAGTTATCACTTTACATTTCCTTCATTCCAATGTACATAAAATGAGTGAACCATCCATTATCTTTTCCACTTAACCTTTGAGGGTCATGAGGGTGCTGGAGCCAATCCCAGCTGACATTAGGTGAGAGAGGCGGGGCACACCTCAGACAAGTTGCCAGAATATTGCAGGGCTGACATCTAGAGTCCTTCACATTTAACCCTACAGACAATTTTAAGTCTCCAATTAATTTGGACTGTGGGAGGAAGCTGGAGGACCTGGAGAAAAAAACCCACACAGACACGGGGAGAACATGCAAACTCCACACAGAAAGGCACATGCCAGCCATCAGGTTCCAACCCAGGACCTTCTTGTTGTGAAGTCACAGTGTTAATCACTGCATCACCGTGCTGTCCCATTGCGTAATCCACTGTGGAAGACTTTTGGATGACAGCGTGTCAGGGTAATGGGGCAACTGTTTTGAAAATGTACTAAAGGTACCATTAATGATGATTGAAGAGCTGAAATAAACTAAACGCCTGACCTTTCACCTGATTAGTTGGTGAGGGAAGGAATGAGGCTTCCTCCACTTAACTGACTTAGCATATTATGGCTGAACCTGCGCACTTCTATGAATCAGGATGTCAAACTTGTGTACTTGATTATGTTCTCTATTCTGAGTGCAAACGTGCATCCACACTGACAAGAATGGCAACATGCAGTGTACTGCTATTACCCAGATAGCGCATTTTTAAAATCCCAAGACTCCAACCGACCTGCAGCCAGCAGGCTCCTGCTTTGACCACAACCCTAAAACTATAAAAGCCGGCCCTGCAGGCCGCAGTGGGGGACTTAATCGGCGATCTCAGTGTCAAGTCGGCCTCCCAGATGAACGGTGGGGTCGTAATGTTTGTAAAAACTGTGGCGAAGGCGAACCAGGTGGTGGAGTCTGGGATTGTCATTAATGGCGTGTTTGTTTTTTGTGACTCCGCTAGTGACACCGGCTACTAGAGTCCTGGTCTCCAACGTCCCCCCGTTCATCAGGGATGATTTTCTGCAGAGGGAGTTGGGCAGACACGGTATGCTAATGTCTCTGCTCAGGAAGCTGTCAGGCAGCAAGTCTGCTCGGATGACCCATCTCATCAATCACACCAGACAAGTATTGATGGTCCTCAATAAGGAGGACGAGGAGTTGAATCTGGTGTTCAGAGTCAAAGTGGGGGATTATGGGTACGCGATCTATGTTAAGTCAGGCCCAGAAAAGTGTTATGGCTGTGGGGAGGTGGGGCACGTATTGAAAGTCTGCCCTGGGAGACGTCAGAGACCAGCTGAACCTGACAATGGGAAAGATCCAGCAGGTCAGCCTGAACACCAGACGCCGTCAAAAAAAGGGGAAAAATCCGAACCAAGGTGGTCCTGCGAAGGAAAACTATCCACCAGGTCAGTCTGGCAAACAGATGCCATCAGGAACGGATGAAAGTTGGAAAATAGTTCGGTCTGAGTATGGGGTGACTCAACCTCAGGCTGTACAGGAGGCTGGGGGCAAGTCAGTAGACAGACCTCACAGTCACACTGAAGGACAGACCCACAACGACAATGGAAAGTCAGCTTATGGCATATATTGTTTGGATGTGAACATTGTTTTGTGTTTGATTATGCTATATTCCCAAATTTTATCATTAGAATTGAGAGAAAATGTGCAATGCCACATTGTAGATGCATTAATGATGTAGGTCTAAAACAACTTACTTTAGTATTGTTATTTGCTTGAGAGGATTTGGATTTGTAATGTTTTCCTTCTTATTATTGTTTTGTATAAAAAAAAAATCATCCATCAAATCACCTGTTACCATCTCAACCTACCTTTTGAGTAAATAAACAATTGGAACGGCTTCTGGATCCTGTGTTTAAATGTGCACCACATTAGATGTTCCCTGAACCAACACCACCACCAACATTATAGTTTTTTTTAGCGCACTTATTACATTCAAAACTAGAATGGCACTAAAGCATACGTCCAACAAGGGCCCTTGAATTAAATAAAGCTCATAGATAATAGTCCCCTAAATATGTCTGATATGTTTCCTCAAGTTCCAGGAATTATCCCCAGAGAAATCTGGGAAAATGTAAAAAAAAAGAAAGAAGCTTTAACGGGTTCTTTCTTGGCCCATGTCAACCTTGTTTGGTAGTGATCCGTTCAGCAGTTTATGTGTAATCCTGCTGACAAACAAACAAACTGACTGACGAACAGAGGTGTAAACATAATCTCCTAGGAAGAGTTAAAAATGAGTGTGAAATGCTTCACACTTCTCAACCTCAGCTGTTGCCATCTTGGCCAAGTAGCAGAAAGGAAAGTAGGAATGACCAACATGTTTTCTTGTGATCTTAAGGACCACAGGAACATTTGTACCCAATTGGACAATTCATAGCCAATTGACTGGTGTTTAGTCTGAAATGTTTTCCCCAAAGGTAGCCCATTACAGAAACGCACACACGCACGCACGCACGCACACACGCACACACGCACACACTGTACACACCGATCTCCCTGGCCATGGCCAGGCCCTGAGGGTAGGTGATAGGAGAGAGCTTTTTGTCCCTCAGCCGTTCTATGGCGTCCTTGTCGTCCCGCAGATCCAGCTTGGTGCCCACCAGGATGATGGGGGTGTTAGGACAGTGGTGACGGACCTCTGGATACCACTGCAAAGATTGACGCAGAAGTCAAAGGTCAAAGCAAAGACACAGACAGAAACTATATGGACACATCTACAGATACAAACAGCCGCAGAAATCCTGGCTGCTCCCCACCTTTCAAATGATATCATTTATTTACAAAGAAGCAGCCTGAGTGTGACAAGGACTCACAGTGAGCAGACAGACAGTTTTGAGCAGGAGCAGAACAAATCTGTGTGGGCAGAGCAACATTGGAGAGGGAGGGCAGGGGTTTGTGGGACGGTCTTACAGGAAATAAAGCCATAACTAAGAGTCAATAACCCATATTGTGGTTCTGCACACGGTTGACTGTGATAACATGTAACTGCAGTCGGTTCTATTTAAGACACATTCACATTTTGTTAAATGGCATAACAGTGGAACAGTGAACCAGGAGGAAATTTGGTAATTTGGGGGAAAAAAATCTGATATCGTCTTTAATCATTGAAGTTTAGGTGTTTTTCATTTAGAACTAACAGCACATTGCTTTTCTAGAATGAATAGAGTTTTCTTTGTCATTCTATTATTGATAATGAACTGACAAAGATAGTGATAGTGATCAGCACCTTAGCTCGGACGTTCTCGAAGGAGGCAGGGCTCACCAGAGAGAAGCAGATAAGGAACACATCCTGCACAGAGAGGACGGAGAATTACACAAGGCAAACCAGCGTAAAAGGAAAAAAATGTCAGCTGTGTGCCGGTCGACTGTACATTTTTCTAGAGGAGGAGCTTCAAAGGTTTATACTTCAATTTTTATCATTGCCTTTAATTTTGAAAAATGTTTGACAAGTTGTTGCTAGTGCACAATTTTTATTATTTCAACAAAAAATAACATTTCACTTTTCCCACTATACTACACACATACACACACTTTAACAAACTTAGGGAAGTGACATTTAAGTCAAACCTAATGTGTCCTTTCATATTAAACAATGATCCCAGTCTCTTCCACATTGTGAAAAAGTCACATTGGTGCATCCTATTCTATACATAAGATGCAATACATATTTGTGAATAATTGTGTATCGTTTGGAGTTTGCATACCTTATTCGAAATTATATGGATCAAAAACAACCACATAAAGAAGTCAAATTCAGCACGCTTGAAAACACAGTAGACGAAAGCAAAAACTAAAGAAACTGTGTGTGTTTGTTTGTGTGTGTGTTACCGTCTGAGGGTAGGACAGGGGGCGGAGCCTATCATAGTCCTCCTGCCCAGCTGTATCCCAGAGGCCCAGGTTGACTGGTTTACCATCCACCATCACATTTGCTGAGTAGTTGTCAAAGCTTAGAGAGAATGTACAACAAAGCAACCCTGTATGTAGTTTCACTTTGTTTCTCCTGAAGTGAGAATTATACCTTTAACACATATTAGGTGTGTACATGAGGAGGTGCAGCTGTACTCACACAGTGGGGATGTACTCTCCAGGGAAGGCGTTTGTGGTGTAGCTGATGAGCAGACATGTCTTACCCACTGCACTGTAAAAAGCAGAGAATTCAGACAGGATCAAAAAGCTAAAGCTCAATCAGGAGTGCTGCCACTCCCTACTCTGCCAAATATGGTTACTTCTGGTAGGGAGAAAACAAGAGGGTGCTTGCCAAAATGCCAAACTTGCCAAACAAAATGTATTATTATTATTATAATTATTATTATAGGCTCGTCAGTTGGTCTGTACTGGATAGTTAGAAATTTTAACTTTAATAATTGGTAGATTTATGTCTTGATTCCTTTTGTTTTGGTATCAAAGGACAGACTGATCCATTTTGTTGACTTTCTTTCCAACATTTATTAGACATCTTTATATCAAGCCGCGCGTGCACGCACACACACGCACACACACGCACCCGCGCACACGCACACACACACACACACACACACACACACACACACACACACACACACACACACACACACACACACACACACACACACACACACACACACACACACACGATAGGAAAAAGAGGGAAGACCAGGGAAAACAGCAACAGGAAGGGTGCACTGTGTTGATAATGCCACACTAAAATTTGGCATACGCAGATATGGCGAGACAAGTTTATCTCTGTGGAAGCAGGAAATTCAAATTGCTTCACATAAGGCTTACAATATCGCCAGGATGACATTTCAAAGACAATGAGTGAAAGACAACTCCAGTAATGTATTGTTTTGTGGGCTGCAGTGGTGGAACTTTACTAAGTAGAGGTAATCAAGTACAGCAACTTTTAGCTATTAATACTTTATTCTAGTATTTTCATTTTATCTGCGATATTAACATATTCCACTGCTTTTCAGCAGGAAACATCGTACTATTTAATTGACCTCACAGCTGTAGTTACTTTGGACATTAGCTTATACGGGAAACTATGTAAAATTTGATCCGTTTACGAGGGGCGGTTGATCATTTCATTGCCTGTCTGGATAACTTCATGGACACCTTCCTGGGAGATATCCAGCTCCCTGGCGATACATCCTTGTGTTATTCGTCCATCTGTCAAGATGGCCACCCACAGCTGAGTCCGGTTCTGAGCAGTGGTTGCGGCCGTGTTTTGTTTAGCCACAACTTGATAAGAGATTGTAACGTGATTGGTTGTACAGTACATTCGTATTTCTTCGAATTTTCCCTTTTTTTCTGACAGTGGCAGGTATTAAAATGTGGTGGAAAAGCACAAGAAAAGTTACCTGTGTTGACTCTATAAAGCTGTAGTGATTATTTGTTTTTAAAACCAATATATTCATTTTGATAGGTTTGTCATTTGCTGTTAACTTAGTCTGCAACGACAATGAACACTTTCCCTGACCCTTAGCCTAACCATAACCCAATTGAGAAAAATACATGAGATGTTACGTCATTGTCAACCATCTCAACCAATGAACGACCTCATTCTTATCAAGTTGTCGGTACCGTTTTGTCAGCCTCAGACATGCCTCCCGGTTCTGCTAGAAACGTCTTCCTATTAAAAGGGAGTTTTTTTCTCTCCACAGTTGCCAAGTCTTTGCTCATTGTGGGAACTGTTGGGTTTCTCTGTAATATTGTGAGGTCTCAACATAACTATGTAAAGTGCCTTGCTTGAGATGATGTATGTTGTGATTTGGAGCTATGTATAGCTCTGAATCGAACTGAATCATGTCAATGGTCATCTGCGTGCCGACAAGGACAGGATTCATCTTCCAGGTTCTGTTTGCCATGTTTGACTGCAGCAGCCCACTTCTTTACCAGACTGTAAGAAGGGGGCACCCTTCCCTGAGTGTTGCCGCCATGACAAAGGCCGGCGTCTTCAGTTTCAATTACATGAAACAGAAATAACACAAAAATGATTGCCTTTTTGTGTGATGACTTTAGGTTAAATCAATCCTTACATAGAATGTTATGCATTATTAGATAACTACCTAACAGAGCATTACATAAAGCAGTTAAATTTGCACATTATTCTGCACGATAAATTTCATACTCTTCATATTTTCAGTACATTCTGCTACTGACACATTTACCTCAGTACAATTCTGACAGCAGGGCTTTAAATGTAATCAAACTTTTTTTTAAAGAATGTTAACTTCCACTTCAGGGGTAGATCATGCGAAAACCCTCCGATTTTCAACCCCACCCCAAAAAAGGAAGAACCCCCCCCCCACACACACAACACGTCTCTGGGTGGATGGATGTGGGAGAAATAGTGCATACTGGCTCTTTCACTGCAGCAGCCCTGTGTCTGAAGAGTGGGTGTGACAACATGACATCATTAGAGAAAACGTGTGGGGACACACACACAAAGGTGATCAAAGGAGTGTAGTGAATAAATAAAAAGAAAATGGTCGTACGATAAACCCAACGTCAAACCTGCACACACCCCAGCCCCCCAGGGCTGGAAAACACCCCGGTGGTCCCAGTGCACGCCGACTCTTACTCCCCTGTCCAGCCCCTTCTGCAACAATTGTCTTGAGCTGCCGCTCAACTCACGAGAAAGACACGGAGTCAATACAAGAGATCCTCACCCGTCGCCCACCACCACGCATTTGATGGCCTGCATGTAGAGAAGGGAGCGCTGCTGTCCGCGTACAGTCCACTCGGGGAGTAACGACGTGCCGCCACCTGCTCTTTTCTACTGCTCATTCAGTCCCAGTCATCAAGTGGGCTGCTGCGTGTAAGACTGCTGGGGCTGGCGGCCGAAGTGTTCCGGAAACGAACGAACGCATTTAAAGGGCCAGTCAGACGCGCGAGCTGCTCCGGACAGCCGCCTTGTTCTGGGCATGTGTGAGAGAGAACAGCTCACTGCCTGAGTACTGGCCACAGACTGAATGAAAGTGTACGTATTCCCAGGGTCCGGCGAATGAAGCCAATGCGGAAGAGTCTGAACCCTGCATTCTCTGGAATGGCCAACAGAGAGCGACTCCATTGGTTGCAAAGAAGTCCTTTTTTTTATAGAAGTCTACGAGAAAATGACTCTACTTCTTACTTGATTCATAACGTCAGTGAACATTTTCAATCACTAGTTTAAAGTCTTCTTCAATGCAGCCTGATGGTCATTTTGTAAATTGTGGTCTCATTTAGAGTAAAATAGACGATAAAGCACCTGAGTGTGTGTCTGCGGTAGTGATCATAGTGCGGAGCAGCGGTATAAAGGTCCCGCCAATACAACGCTCGACAACCACAATCGACCATCTCAGCTGTTAATCATAATGTTTCACCCCATTAAAAAAAAAGAACACTTGAACATACATCAGTGTGATAAGAACTAACTAAAATGACAAGGAGGTGTCAATCAGCGAACAAGCTGATTTGGCTTCACTTTTGGGGAGCTGTCATGGCAGCCATCTTTATGAACAGTCTGGTCAGAACATAAACCAGGAAGCATGTAGGATACATTCTGCTGATACAGGGCTGTGCATTCGGCTGTTTTGGTTTGTCTTGGTTAGTTTCCATTATATTTTGATGTCTGTCTATCAGCTATCTTAAGACCGAGGGCAGTTGGGTTTTCTGTATTTTTTAAATTTAAATTACATAGATCAAAAAAAAGTACAGTACAGTGATCAAACATATGGGCTACTGTAGGATATTAAACATTTAAGCAGAACATAAATAATGAAGATATTGCAGAGAATACAATTTACAACACTTTAGGGCCAAAGAGAAAAGGGTTGATGGATGTAATGAATCTTAGGGAATATTTTATGCTGCTCAACTCAGACCCTTGTTGGTGTAAACTTGACTATAGTCATGATGGACAGAAATAGAAAGGAAAGTACAAGATTACCCAACTCAGGTCTAGGTAGAAGATAATGATTTGGTAGGCACTTTTAGACATGACATAGACCCAATGATATAATTTACATTAGGAATATAGATGTAAATATAAAAAATACAAATTAATGAGAGGGGTGAAAAAGTTGAGGTGCTTTGCATATGAGTCAAACATTAAGCCAGGGGCACGTTACTCATTACTCAATGACAAAAAGCTTGACAACAATGTTTACAGTTTTTTTTTAGCTTCTTTCAATTCGCAAATTACTTTGTATAAGAGATG
Source organism: Scophthalmus maximus (assembly GCF_022379125.1). Taxonomy (NCBI): domain Eukaryota; kingdom Metazoa; phylum Chordata; class Actinopteri; order Pleuronectiformes; family Scophthalmidae; genus Scophthalmus; species Scophthalmus maximus. The sequence continues at coordinate 574,980 of NC_061531.1, read as the reverse complement.
AGACGGAAAGCCGATTATATTTCAAATAGTGCAATCAGGGTGATTGTGGATGCATAAGCAGAAAGGTTCTTGTGTCATCTCTGCCTCTGCCCCTCTACTGTTAAGATTAACGTGAGATAAAAAGTCCCAATTACTTGCTCTCTCATGTACCATAGGAATATTCAAAATGTGGTCATGAGAGAATCTGTAGCTTTCCAAAATCTTACTTGCAGCAAGCAAGAAAACTATCACCAGAAATTGGCTCAATGTAAACACTTGAATACAAGAACAATGGCTCAAAATTGTTTCAAAAGATATTTTTGTTGACAATATACAACAAACTTCCGTATTCTGTAAAACAGGTCGCATCACTTCCGATTCATCTGTTGGCTACGCACAAGTTGAATATGGCGCTGTTTTACTCGCGAAGTCTTCAGGAGCTACCAAAGATAAGGATAACCGATTTCATTCAGTATCACCATGTTATTCAGAATCAGAATCAACTTCACTTTAATCAGACCTCCAAGATAAAAATCCCTCTATTACAGTAATGACAAATCCCATTATTGCATTAATGTTTTTGCCAAACTGGCCCCAGCAACCAAACTAGACTGTTACTCAAATCCGTGGCATCTGCTCGGGCCACTGATTGAGCAGGATTATAAATTAAAGCTCAACCACATTCTCAAATCAGTGTCAATTTTAGTAAAAGGTTCTCTCCATATACTTTTGTACAGATAGTGTTTAAGGATTCAGACCCTGTCATCCTCATATCAAATCAGTGCTCATGCGTAGCTGGCACTGCAGTGTGTAACCACACAGTTGCTGTGCTGTTTCAAACCGCACACTATTGGGAGCTAAATGTACAGGTTGTTCCCCCTGTCCACACCTGCACTGAGGCAGAGCAGAAAAGGCATAAGCCCATAACAGCTGTATGTGTTGCAATGCAATTAATAGGCCTACGTTTTTTGGTATTAGTCATATTTTAGTATACAAAATGTAACAACTGTATTGGAAGCATGATCTGTCAATGCCAGAGTTTAACTTATAAAGTGTCAGAAACTTTAGAAGGAGAACTATGTATTATTTAATGCAATGTTGTTTTGCTCGCATTGTTTTGACATTGAGGTCGTAGATAATATGGGACATACTTTGCCTGACTAGTTAGTATTTTGTGTTATTTCTTTCAAAACTTAACTTGCACAAAAGGCCATCAATGTACCAGTTTGATTGGTTGTACTCAGACAAGAAAGTCCATTATCCACGCCAGCTATATGTTTTAGTTTATATTAATATCCAGTTCAAAAAGCAAAATAACATCTCATCTTGCCTCTCTCTTGCTCTGATAAAAGAACGTGTCCCCTGCAGTGCATTACCTCACACCTACCTCTACCCAAAAAGTGCTTGTTCTGGTTCTTGTTCTGGTTCTAAGTGCCCCCTAGTGTCTACAAAAATTAAAATACAAAATAAAGAATAATAATCAAATAATCAAAATGATAAAATAGCTCCTACAGTATGGAAAATGTGAAGGTATTTAGAATCTAAGGAAAAACTTTATACATTTTCTTTGTAAAACAGGTAGGTAACAATGCCACTGAGTGCTGCAGACTGTGCAGTTCATCCTTCATATTTACCTGTCACTGTATGATGGAATGCCTAACACTATTACTGTCTTTCACAGAAGTACACTGTACAAGGGCTTGGTTGGGGACCCACTTGACATCTCCTTGCTACAATTCGGAGACACGTACAAAGACTTCAACATTACAGAGAAACCTCTCAGCAACTATGGCCATCAGTGACGAGAAGACACTTGTTGAGACAGCTTTTGGCTTAACACAAAAGGGGAGTGTGCTCTGATACCAGCAGCCCATATTGCCTAAAACGTCATTCAAGATGCACCATCATCCACCTTACCAACCACTGCCTCTTGGGGAGTACAGGCTTGCCCCAACAGAGTGTGTTCATGTGTTCACTGAGGAGGAGCACCTTCACCTTAAAAGCTTGATGGTCACACTGGACATGGTCTATAAGAATGAGACAGTGACAAGAGAGCAGTCAGCAGACCAAGGGTGGCATCAGCTCCGTAAGCCTAGGATCACCTCCTCACGTTTTAGAGTGTGTTATGTGAGGGGGCGAGCTATGCAGAGTCCCTTGCAGAAAGAATCTTCAAAGGAACAAGGCAGACTGCAGAAATGAGAAGAAGTGCAGACATGGAGTTTGAGGCGGCAATGGAGTACTGCAGGATGAAAAATGTCAACTACACACCCTGTGGCCTTGTTATTCACCCTGATGCCCCTTGGCTAGGTGCCTCACCAGATGGCTTGATTTTTCGATCCATTCGCACAGTCACCATTTGGACTGGTTGACATTAAGTGCCCTAATGTGAAGAACTATGTGGACTGTAAATACCTTAAAATGCAGTATGGCACTTTGGCTCTCCGTGAAAGCTACTCGTACTTCTGGCAGGTGAAGGTTCAACTGTTGATCACTGGAGTGACTTTGTGATTTGTGCCCAGGAAAACATGCTGGTGCAACGTATCCATGTTGACCCGAAGTTAACCTACGATAAATTCTGTCATTGTGAATTGAAGGAGGAAATAGCGTTTCATGCATTTCAACTGAATTAAACAAATAATTATTTGCTCATTTCACAATTGTATTGTTATATTACACAACATATTCACCTGTGTTTTTTGTGTAGTTCTTTATTACAAAAGGTCTTATGTTTGTTTAATTTTAAATGCTTTGGTTCTCCATAACATCAATAAAAACAAACAATAAGTATAACAAAGCTACACATTAACAGCAGCAAATGCCTTAAACATGTTTAAACTAATTATATCACACAGGGGAGCCATTTACTCAATGTTGTCTTTTACATGACAGTAAAATATTGTTCTAATTCTTCAAGCAAGGTAACTTTGGGCACTGTTCACATTTGTGTTATTCATATTTTATGCTCTTGAAGTGAGGCCAAGGGGTTTTATGAGACCTCTTGTAGGCTATTGCAATGTTTATTGCATCACTGTTGGAAGGATTTTAAAAATATTTTCTTCAAAATGTTACACAGTAATTGGTATTCAAATATATTCTACATAATTCACAAAGAACGAAGATAAAAAAAAGATTTTTTTCATAAAGGTTTATTTGTCAATGACAAAAATAATTGAAATATTTTGTATATAATTTATGTCTCATTGTGACTGTGTATAAAATGTTTTTTTAGTTCATACATTTTAGTAGATATACATGAGATAGACAGGGAACAGTTCATAAAAACAGTTGGCAATTTGAAATTTTAAACCACTCAAAATCAAAACATAACTAGTATTGCTACATAAAGATGTATCTTGAAATATGTATCAAATCTACAACATTAGAGAATCCAGTTGTTGAATTTGTTTTGTGGTGTTGTTTATCACCAAAGAGACAAAAGGAACAGAATTGAGCAATTTGCAAGTATCCAAGGCTTGGCTCAGTGAGGTTAACACAAAGTCAGTACTTTGGCCCAAGCCTTGACCAGCAACTGGTTTTGATAGTTTGTTAGTAGGCAGACTACTGCAAAACGCTGGTTGATACTGCCAGAAATGGTCAGAGGGATAACAGTGTCAAATAATTTGTTTTCTTTGATGCGCCTAATTTTACTCTCCACATGTATCCTTAACCGCGCAATGTCCTGAGTGACCAGCACTTCGTCATGAGACAGCTGTGACTTGTTACTAAGAAAAGGTGGTCTGTTAACTTTGCAGGACACTAGGTCGTTGATTCTGAATCCCTGGTCCACTATTAAAGCCATATCTTTATCCAAAAGAGGGATAATGCCAGACGGCCAGAACAATTCTTTGTCACTGACAGAGCCAGAGTACTATGGGGAAACAAAAGGAACAGCACCATGCGGTGACACACCTATCATTCCTTTCAGGGTAGTGTGGGATTCATACCCTGAAAACATCTCACTCTGTAAGATTAAAAGATGAAGGCATCTGACATCTCATCTCTGTACAGTCAATAAGGACTTGGGTGTCAGAGTACTTGCCAAACACTTTTGGCATTGTGGCTCTAATTGTCTCAGAATTCAATTCAATTCAATTTTATTTGTATAGCACTATATCACAACATACATTGTCTCAAGGCACTTTACATAGTGAGGTCAATATTACAATATTACAGGGAAAACCCAACAAATCCCACAATGAGCAAGCACTTGGCGATGGTGGAGAGAAAAAAACTCCCTTTTAACAGGAAGAAATCTCTGACAGAACCAGACTCAGTTGTGGGCGGTCATCTGTCTCGACCGGTTGGGGTGAGGAGAGAAATGGGGAAGAGAGGAGAGGTGGGCGAAAAGAGGGGGAGAGGAGAGTTGTACAACCGCCGCTTTAATCTCTACCATACTGATACTTATAATTACATGGACATTCATATATCCCAACGGCGCCCGATAAGGTGTACAAAAAATGTCCCCAAGTTTTGATTATGCTGCTGACGATGGACTGATGAATGTTGAAACGATCACCCAGATCTTTCTCCATCAGTCCCAGCGACAGGTATACCAAAAACAGGAACAGTTGATCAATGATTTGAAGGCATCGGCTCTGGTGGGGAGGCAGGGGGACAAGTCTTATTGGTAATAACGATAATCATTGCCTGGTCATCATAAATGTGTTCTCTTATGTGCTAATTTATCAGCAAGCTGCTTTTAAAAAGAAAATTATGTAGTATGAACTATGCCTACAAGTCGACAAGGTGGATCAGCAGCCATGTCAGGAGCTGCTGTTGTGCTGGAAGTGGATGACTGACCAACACACGATTTTCCTCGTTGCAGGTTCAATCGGTCTCCAGAATGCCTGTAGATGGCGGTAGCTGGCAAATATAAAACAGTAAAGAAAATAATTATTACCTTTAAGCATATCCCATTATTGATGTTCACCCTGTAGATCTAGCGGAGAGGAAGCAGTGGCAGTACAGTAGCAGCATACTGGCCTAAATATTTTGCTCCTGTTAGTAAGAATGTATTTTAATCACCTGGTCCACTATAAACTGCATCAAAACCATTAATGATTGAGTGAGTACAGATTTCAAACAAGTTTTTCCCCATATTGGCATTTAAATAACCTTCATTTTTATGGCTGCTATTTTATTGTATATCTGTAACTCTGTGTGTTAATGTCAATATTATTTTGCTTTTATTAATTTTCTTTAATATGATCCTGTGTTCACAGGGTGCCCACAAAAATTGTCTTCATGGTCACCCAGGATAAACAAAGGTTAATGAATATATATATATATATATATATATATATATATATATATATATATATATATATATATATATATATATATATATATATATATATATATATATATATATATATATATATATATATATATATATATATATATATATATATATATATATATATATATATATCTCTCTCTACATTTAAAGGCTCGTATCTGTTGGCAGATAATATCGGTCGGGCTCTAAACATATCCGCCGTCGGTATCGGTGGATATGTTTAGAGCCCGACCGATAATAAGCTAACTGTTGCGGTCAGTCCGCACTGCTTTTGCCGCCTTTTCCGCAAAGCAGAAGTGATGAGCCCAGTTTTAGGGTTTTAGTCATGTGACATAACTGCTTATCAAAATCCTTTTGTATGAATATTGAGATGCCAGAAGACAGCTTTTTAATTATTTTTGCATTGTTTGCATTCACTATTACACTAGGCACATCCACTTTATTACTTTTTGTGTGGATGTGGTTGCTGTTGTTTTTGTTAAAATTCAATAAAAGCTTAAGTGAAAAAAAATATAACAGACATTAAAATATATATTTAAGCACAGGACCCGAGGTCAGGGCGTCATGATGATGCTACAGCAAGTACCCAGACACGCAATGAAAAGACTGATATGTTTATTGCTTGAGCTGCTGTGGGGAAGTTCTACAGAGAATCACAGCAACACTATCACACTGAGTACAGGGCATAAAAACTGTAGTAAAGAAGGTTCACAGAGAGTCACGCAACGGCAGGGTGCTGTGTTAGAGCAGGGTACTAACCAAGGCTGAAAACAGAAAACAATCCAGGTGAAGGCAGCGCGACATGTTCACACTTGGTCAGTGAGAGATACTGTGAGTATAATGATTAAAAAATATATTACAGTACCAAGTCAAAAATGACACCAATACTGTTTAAATGGCAAGTAGTGTGCAACACAAGTGAATAAAGACATCTGTGAAAACTGGAGCAGATCAGAGTTGTTTAACACTTAAGTGTCTATGCACATTCATAACAACAACACATGGGACAAAATAAATGTCAAGGAAAAAAAAAAGATCAGCATCTGCACTTGCTGCAGTAATGACCTAGTCAGGAATGTGGGAAATCACTGGATGAGATATGTAACAAAACAATTCAGGGACGAGCATCAGCACTGAGTATAAGGCAAGTTTACTGGTGTAGCTCAGCTGTTTATATCATCTGTAAAACCTCTATCCCAAAGAAGACATGCACACCTCCTCCTCTTCTTTACTCATTCAGAGATCAGTTTCGGAAAGAAGCTTCCTGTATGGTTGCATCTGTACCGGTCAGTGTTAAACACATGACAGATTTGATTTCTTTTAATAAGGGTATTGTAAAGAAATATGTTAAGGGTTGTGTTGACATTGTATCTGCTCTAGTACTGATAAATCTATACCCGTCACGTATATCACAAATAAGAGGGCAGGACTGACTAATTACACTCCACCACTGTCACACATTAATAGCAGTTTACTCATCGTGAGAACGACTGGGACTCAGAACACAGCTGTCTTTTCTTCTTCTGAGGTTCTCATGTCTGAGGAAACTAAATAACGACGAAAGATTTTCAACAAATGTCTGTCACAAACTAAAAGCATGGGTTTTTTAAAGCTCTGGGTGTTTAACGGGCACAAGGTTTCGAATTAGAGACGAAGCTGCAAATGAAAGACCAGTGATGAAGTTTGACATACATATACTAGGTACTAAGACTAAGGATACATAGGGCTTTGCTGCTTATGAAAGGGCAATTCTTTGTTTTAAATCCGTCTCTCACAAGGTCCCCAACTTTAGGGAAGTGCAAGACTATCTGGAATCCTCCTTTATTACAACACAGTTCACTGTTTCAAATGATTCATACTAGGTGTTCATCAGTACCAATGTTTATGATCACAAAGCCCATTCATGTCTTTTGTACTAGGGCAGAACAATATTTGACAGAAACTCCATGGAGGACAAATACATGAATTACCCAGAGCAGGTACCCTGCCCCATTTTTGTAAATCTAAGTTTTGTTGTTGTAAGTATTGACCTGTGCTCCCTTTAAATGATGGGATCAGATCCAGACCAAACAGGAAGCTTAACAGCATATAAACATTTTCGCTCTGATAATATAGATTTGTATATCACAAAACGTAAAAAAATACAGTTATTTACTTTCAATATATAGATGTGTAGCAGGGATATAATAGCACAGCATGATGTCAACAGAGTTAAAGGGACAAATAACAAATTTGAAGAGCAGAAAGAAAACAAAGATAAAATGTCACCATTGTTATTCACTCTATTATCAATTCAATGCTAAAAATCAACTGGAAATGCTAAGTGAAATGTATGAATCTGACATGTTGAACAGAGGAGCAGAAATCATGACTTCAAGACAGACAATGACAAGTGACCTAAGTGGTTAAAGTGGAAAATAGACAACTTTTTGGCTTATACTTGTCATAATGATGTTAAAATTCATTGCAGTGTAAAAGTGAACGACACCATCCGCCCTAATATTGGTCCCTATAAGCCTTGCTCTTGCCAACTTATTCTCTAAACCACCGGGACGCAGTTTTTGCAGGAAAAATGGCGACTCGATTCACGGCAAAAAGGAACTACGTCACTCATTGCGTAACCAAAACACGGAATAGAAGAGTGTTCTCCAGGTATCAGGTATCATGGTGGAACAGTTGAATTGACAAAAACAGCTCAACCACACAAGAGAAAAAATAATCTTGTTGACAGAGCATGTGAAGGAGAGTGATAGAAAAAGAGATAAACAAGAGTGAACCTCAGACGGGCATTCACTCTATAAAGAGAGCTCCAGGATTTGAGAGGCTTCAAACACGGAAAGTAGCCTTTTTCTACTAGCTCAGTGAGTAACGCAACCAGCGTACTTATTAATACTTCTGGGCATTAAACACAAGGTTATTTGTTCAAATTGGGATTTTTTTTATGGTTGTTTTCTGCCTTGGACGGTAGAGATAACAATGATGTTACTGCTTCCGCTAGTTAACGCTAGGATGCAAGAAAACAAAGGAGCTTCAGCGTACATACATCTTTCTTCTCCTCGGTTATCTCTGAAGTGGTGTTGAACACTTCTAAAGGAGCTCTGAGGAAATGTACCTGTGTCCTTACCGGCGTCCTGCTACCAATTCGGAATTGGGATTACAGCTTCAGCAACTGTCAGAAGACAAATACCAGCTTCTGATAAAACATACAATAAATAGAAATTAAAAAAAGAAAAGTAACAGATGTGTTTAAGTGATCATGTGGGTGTGGTTACACATATGAAGTAGACGTGTGCTGATGGACCCTGCGGGAGCGAGTGGCCCTCAGACAGAGAGGGAGACGAAGCTGTTGTACTGCTCGATGTTTCTCTTCAGGATGTCAGAGCAGGGACCCAGGACTCGCTCGAACCGTGGCCGGTCCAGTTTCACACACCTGAGGGCTTCGCACGCAACAACAGTGGCAGCGCGGGGTCGGTTCATCAGCAAGGCGATCTCACCTGGAGGTTAAGGAAAGATCACAGTCTCACAAAGATCACAAACATATAACACTGCTGATGGCGTCCTGATTTGTTCATTTATATATAAATGGCTTTTTTTTCTTCTTTTTTTTCTTTTTTACATCTGCCATGTTTAAGTCTCTAGGGGTCAGCCGATATGGCTTTTTCCGGGCCGATACCGATTATTACTAATCTAAGAGACCGATATTTGAAAACGATATTTGCAGTAAAAAATTGTCCAAAGGCATCAAAATTTAGAATAGCACAAACTCTTTGCACAAACAAAACTTTGTTGAGATGCCTTAAAGCATACGTTTAATTCACAGAACCATTTAATGTGAACTTAACCCAAAAAAGGATCAGCAGCATTATTATGAAGTTGAACAAACAAACATGGACGGGACATTGCTAAAGTCCAGAGGGTAGTGACTGTGGCTGCATCAGAGCAAAAGTAGCACATTTTTAAATAAAATTATCTTATCGGCAAATCGGCTTTGAAAATTGTCCGATACCAATAATCATAAAAATGTTGAATTTCGGCTCTGATAATCGGTCGACCCCCTAGTCTGTCCATTAGTTTGTTTGTTAGCAGGATTACACAAAAACAACTGATTGGATTTGCTAAGATCTGCCTGTCTGCGCTGATGATACATGACAGATGGGGTCTTGTGTTTGTCTGACTTACCAAAGTAATCCGACGGTCCAAGTCTGCCGACCTCCACAAACTCCTCGTCCTCCGACCGCCTCTGAAGCACCGCTGCTGTCCCCTGAAGAAACAACAAAGACATATTGACCTACATATCCCAGAAATCAACAGTACTTTTCACAATAGACTGCAACAGTGAGTTTGCGAAAGTGAAAATCCCGTTTATATTCTCCTTCTCTTTTGATTATTAGCCATAATATTGTAACCACCTAAGGTAGTTGATGTGAACGATGAAATATGCACATGTAGAAGCTACAAGTGCATATGAAATCAACCTTGTTTTAAGAAAAACATGTTTTATTCACAATGTCATTGAGAAATACTACACTACCCACATTCCTAAAGTGTAACATCAATTTCGCAGACTGGTGGAGATCGCTGTTACCATGGAAATGTTTACAACACCCGCACACTTCTGAGCTCAGAACACATAGTTCCAAGATGAAGAAGCTAAACTGTTGGTTTGAAGTCGTTGGAAATGCACTGGCAATGGTTAATGGGATGAGTAGTTCCTTCGCTATTAAAATAATTATGTACACAGTCTTGTACCTTTGACCCTTTTTCGGTTTTTCCAAATTTGTTTTGCTCCGAATTAAATGTTTTATGACAACAATTCATCTCGTAGCTTATTGGCTTGGTTCCTTAAAATCCTTATATAGGGACTTTATGGAAATGTCAATGGAGCAACAATTCAAAGTGAGCCAGCAGCATGTTGGTGATGTCAGTAGTGAGGCACTGGTTCAGTAAACTTTTATCCAAGTAAAGTGTAAACTTTGTCAGCACTTCAGGAAGTAATTTAACCTCCTTAAAAGGGAAAAGCATCTGAAAGAAACAGGCTGAGCGTTTATCTCACAAGGCCCCGAAACAGAAACCATTTTCTTTGAGTGGCACATTACAGCAGTAAAAGACATATACACACACACATACAAACATGCGTACGGTCACACCCCTACAGTAAACAAAGACTTTGAAGAGGGAGAACATATCTGGTGCTCTATACCTCCAGGATGATGAAGAACTCGTCACCAGGCTCTCCCTGCACCACGATCTTCTGGCCGTCTTCAAACTGCACCTTTTCCAGGGCATCAGCCACAGTCAGGCGCTCCCACTTGTCCAGAGACTCTGCTCAGGAACAAACCTCGGGTCAATGCATTCTCTAATCTGGATTCACGGGGCCAATAGCAACAAGATAGTCAGTGAGTCAATATGAAGAAGAAAAACCAAAGAGCCAAATTCTCACCTAAAATGGACACCTTGCTGAGGAACTCCTCATACATCTTGCGTTTTCTCAAAGTGCTCCCCTTAAAAGAAAAATAATTGACAGTTCATATCACTATGGTGATTTTGTTGTACAATTGAAAATGGTTTGAAATCAAACTCACCATCAGTATTCTTCTGTAGCTGTCTCTGTCGATGCCCCACAGCTTGACATTGGACTTGGCCCGCACTGTAGCTGCACGGGGGGTCCCATAGATTAGAGCCAGCTCCCCAAAACTACCTCCCTCACTAATACTGGTCATCCACTCGCTGTTCACATATACCTGCAAGGAGCCAGAGAGCAGAGATGTGCTGCTGTCAGCCTGCGTTCTGATGACCGGGCAGCGACAGATGTTACATCTACAACATGATGGTCGGAATAATACTTGTCTGGGAATCGAGAAAGTGTTCTTTAAGGCCACAAGATTAAAAAACAACAACATTTATTTATATTTATTCATGCATTGTGTAGCAAATAATTGAACCTTGCTAAAGTATTTCAATTATCTTGTATAACAATAAACTAATTGTAAATATGACCTTTTAAAACTATTTTCATTTCCCAGAATACCTGTAAAACAATGGAGTACAAAATAAGTGTATATTCTCTAATCAAGCTAAAGCTGCAGTCATCTTTTTTCAGACATCAGGATGAGCTATGTCACAGACTGTTCGCTTGTTAGTATATTGAAATTATTCATGGTGGTAGTCTTGTTAGTTTGACTTTAATGGTTCCCTCACTGAACAACAAAAGCACATTCAGCTAAACAGCGAAATATGAAGAAAACTTTATCAAATTCTTGATGAATAATGTTTTCTGGAGTTTATTAAGTTGCATTAAGACATGAAAGAGAGAGATCTTACATCCATCTCTCCTTGGTCGATAACATAGAAGTTGTCTCCCTCGTCACCTGCAACAGGAGCAATTAAAACGTCCTGTGAATTAATGAACAGAAGAGAAACACAACGATCTTCATAGAGAATGTATAGGTGTTAACTCACCTTGTTGGATGACAATTTCTCCAGCAATGAAGTTGACCGAAAACATTGCGTCAAAAATGTCACTGGAAGGGTAGTGAGGGAAAATGAGCTGATAAGCTGGAAACTTTCTGAGGGTTTGTAAACAAACTACTGAGGTGATTGTTGCCGTTACCTCCTCTCATTGTCGTCCAAGTGAGCGAACAGCACATTCTTCTCCATGGCTTTGGACAGAGCGGCCATGCTCTTGTAGTCTTTTGGGATGACCTTAGGAGGGGAAAAAAGGCTTCTTGAGATTTATTTGGCACATTTTAGTGAATTTAAAGACTGTGGTGAAATTGATTACTGTTTCTTACTGTTGAAAAAAGCTTTTCACATTTTTTTTACCTCCGTCAAGGATGTTATGCTTTTGTCCATTTTTTTGTCAGGAGGATTACGATAAAACTACTGAATGAATTTCTACAAAGTTAATGGAAGGATGGGACATGGACCAAAGAGAACAAGCCTTTAAATGTGGCTCTGCACAAAGGAGCAGATCCAGGAACTTTCAATCACTTTCTTTAACAATGAGAGACATTTTCAACAATTTCACAGGGAATACTTCATGGGTCTTGATGAAAAGAATAAGACATACAGTATTTAGGGGAATGTTAGCAATGAGTGTGTGCAAATTGGTGCAGATTCAAATAAAATTCCAGATCCAGCTGATTTAAAAGGTGGTTTCATAGGGGGGTGGGCTTATTTCATTAGTTTGTTTTTAATGTTGTGAATAAATGCTGTTCTTGGTGTAATTTGGTTTGTCTTTTTATCCAGCTATCAGTCTTGCACAATGAGGATTATGATTTCAGGTTCTTTATTGCTTTGTAGGCTTAGCAATGTGGCTTGATTGAATTTCAGGGGACTGACCATGGGAGGTATGTGCCATTCTAGTTTTTTTTCTAGTGTTTTACAGCAACTGCATTTCTGCAGTTTCTTATTGAAATGTAAGCAGCTCAAGTACTGAGAGTTTGAATGATACAAACTGTACCTGGTAAAAAAAAACTTTTAACAAACATGTGACTTTTTTTTTTTCAGTGATGAAGAAATTAGTAAACTTGTTGTTTGAAATACTGAAGCAGTTCCTACAACTTGATGAAGACTTCCAAACACCCTGGTACATTATTTGGACAATACTGCACTGTGGAAATTAGTACTGTACAGTTCAGTGTCCAAAATATTTATGATCTCCAATAGCAAGCTCAAAAGTTTACTAAACCTGCAATTCATTCATTTTTAATATGTAAAACCAGGTATCTGATCTTAAAAAAAAAACCTTGTAAGCACTTAATGCTTGAGTTTTTAAATGAGGCTTCCATTCAATGATTACAAGTGGCCAGGTCACCAGGAGCAGTGTCAAGCTGTTTTCTGAGGGCAACCAAAATGCCCACCAGAAGTCCTCTAAATGAAAACTTTCAAAAGGATGGAGAGGGATATACAAATATTTCAAAATGTTGAGGGATACCAGAGTCAAATGTGAACACCATAATCCACAAATGGAAGAAATGCGGACACAAGAAAGAAAAAATTACAGAAAGAGCAGCTCGGAAACCTGCTAGAGAGCAACACAGCAATTCACAGCAGGAAAAAAAAACACTCAAACAGAATATGCTGTTTTGGTGAGGGGTGTCTGTATCAAGCACTGGAGCGCTACATAAAGTGGAAGGACAAATTAATGCAGGCACATTTCAACTGCCTCCAGTCACCAGTCAAACGGCCAAAATATTATGAACGGACACTGCACTGGTTTATATTCAGTTAAGGATTTAAAATTCCATGATTACCATACTAAAGTGGATTAATCAGATGCTCCAATAGGTAGTTTGCCAGTTCCGCCAATAAGGCTAAAAAGAAGAAGAATGTTATGTAGAGGAAGTTGGTGTAATTTCCACTGGCAAAAAATGTCACGGAGGACACAGCACAACAGCTTTACTTCCTTTTTATGAATTATATTTAAAGTTATCATATGTTGCATTTGAGGGTTCGGAAAATCATCTCCCTCCTGTGGCTGCTTCTACTCATGTTTTCTCAATATGCTGACGAATTTCCCGCGGTAGCCCCTGACTGACGTCAGAGGTTACAACTTTTGGCCCAGCGGTGTTGGGGGGCCGTGCTGGTGTCAGCTTTATGGAAATGTGTGGAAACCTGTTGTAGGTCAGGTATCTGTTTTGCTGCGCTGAGTTCAAGTACAGTAGGGGTTTTTCACAGAAAAACAGCTTCATGTTGCTGTTGTTGGAAAGGAGCTCAATAATAAGGATGGCCATTTCAAGGTTAAACACTAATCACTTGGGAATAATTTGACTTTTATTCAATGACCCTCTACCAAAAGTCGCACACATAAATGTTTAAACTTCAGCCCAGCAATTCCAATGGACTTTTCTTAACAATGTGACCTCAGGCAGCAAAGGGAGAGCTCTCAAATAGTTGTGGCAAACTCTTGATTTTCTAGCTTTACCAAACCTTTGTTTCACCTGTTTGAAGAGTAGCAACTAATTTCACACCACCACCCATGGTTTAATGGTGTTAACCCCTAAGTACTTGATAAGAGCAGATATTCTGAGCCAAAAACAAACAAACAATAAACTCATATTCTGCGTAAAGCTGAGGGTCTCTGTTAAGCTAGTACTAATTTTCTGTGGGTCAACATCTGTAAACAACCTGTTTTGTGTTGCAAGTGATCAATTGACAGTATGACATCTGACTGACTTGTGCAGCTCTGATGACAGACTGACGGTGTGTGAGTGAAAACATTGAAGACACCACTGACCTTTCTCACATAGGACGCAGCGTCTTCCTCTGTGTACACCTCAGCACTGATGGCCCCTCTCCGGCTCCGACCCCTCACCACAGGGTTCATGGGTGGAGAAACCTCATCCTCACGGGAGTCTGACCACGAACTGGACTTCTGCTGTGAAGCCATCTGCTTGGCCTCCTCCTGCTCACCAGCAGATACACAAAACCACACCTGAGTCACTGTGCATACTTACTGTACATCCATACTGTGACTGCTTGAGCTACGAGAACAAAACAAAGACGTCCAAGTCTTTCAATCGGCATGAATAGATATTTCTATATTTGCATTGAATTGAATTACTGTGGGGTGTGATATCAAGAGCCTTTGCTGAAACAATGTGTACAAGCATCCACCTTCTCCAGTCTTTCAAAGTAGTCTCTGAGGAAGGCCATGGGCCGCTCAGACCGGGACGTGCACAGCTGGATGATGCAGTCCTTGAGCAGCTGCTGGATGTTGTGCTTCTGCACATACTGCTCACACTCCCTGAGGTTCTGCTCTTCCTCGCTGCTCGTACTGCTTGACGCCATCTTTGTCTTGTGACCTGGGAGGAAAAAAGGGAGAGGAAAACACAGTGGAGAAGCAGAAAGTTGTTTCCTGCCATTCTGTTCTGCTGTGGGTCCAACGTTAAATTTTGCCAACTGACATATACAAACAAGCAACGTATGAAAAAGCAGAAGCAACAATCTTTTTCTCACACACTATCTCCATTTTTTTATTGCATGCTGGATGCAAGTGATTCTTCCCCCCAGTCTGAAGTTATGAGAGTGCTGTTGTCTCACTGTTCCTATGAATACATACAGGCACGATGATGAAGAAGTTAGAATACTCATTTTAGAGTCCAAGGCCCGTCTGCAGCGTACAGTGACTTCCGCCTTGCAATACTTAACCCTGGCATCAAGTAGATAACAACACAACTAGCTGCAGAACTACGTTAGCAGTACAGTGCAGTATGTTAGTTCTGAGCAGGTAAGCTAACCAACTCAGCAGTCAACTAACTTTCACCTGGCTAACGCTTTGTGTCTGGTTACCAGGGGAAGGAGCCAACGCAACCTGACTGCAAATGACAACCTCAGCCCCTGCGATACTAATGTAAGTTATTATTTTGATTAAAGGCCAGGGAATCTCTAAGTTAGCCGTCTTGACAACCCAACACTTAAATTAGCTTAGCGTGCTAACTGTTAGCCATCCACGGTCCTGCGTCTAAACAAAGGGGTGAAAAAATGCGTACAGAGAAAAGACGAGACAAGCTCTCAACAAACGTATACACAAATATACGACGAAGAGCTAATCAAACAGAGAACATCTGGAAAATTCTCACCGAATAATAAACAACTCGTCGTCCTGCGACTTCACTTCTTGACAGAAGAACACATCTACTTCCGCACGTTTTCTTTCACAATAAAAGCATCCAAACACGTTATAAAACTATAGGGGAATTAGAGACTGAAAAAACACCAACCCACATAGATAATAAATAGACAACAAATTGCTCATACATATTCTACACAGACATGGTCCTGGTCCTGGTATGCTCAGTCTGCAAACTGACAGATTAGTTTATCAAAAAAAATGTACCTTTCATTTTTTGTTAATAATCTATCTTTTTCTATCTTTTTTTTTTAAAGATAATTCAACAATCCCTCAATGGTTGTACGCACCAAACTATATCAGGATTTACCATACAGCTCAATTCAATACAATTGTAAGTTAGCTATATTTTGGTGTTTGACTCTCATTGGACAAAAAGCACTAATAATTATGTTTTTTTAATTAAATGCTGTTTGATGCATATTGGTGCCTTCCAACCTTATGGTGATAGCCAACCGGAAAGGTTTATCACAATAAACTAGATCCAGACTAGATTGTTGCTCAACAGCTTTGAGGAGACACACCCACCTTTCTTTCACTACCTTCAGTAATACCACAGTCACTTCCTTCACCTAGTCTGACTGCACAGCTCCATTCGTGTCGACTGCCCAGAGTCCACGAATACAGCCCTGCACCTTCCGCCACCACCACCAGTTCCACCTGACCACATACACACAGGAAAGGTAAGTAATGATCTCTGCTCTGTGTTTATTTTCATGCGTTCAGTGTCTGATCGCTGGTAAAACTGGTTTTGGTTTTCCATCTGGGCCATACAGCTACAGAAAAGTATTATCCCATTCCATTCAGTCTAATCTAATACACTTGGCTTGCAATCAGTTATTCTCTCTGCTGGTGTCTGTTTCATGAGACAGGGTAGAAACAAATACACCACCAAAGGTACTGCTTGGAATGTATTTCTATGCACCAGTCTGAGGGAGTATCTATTGAGGCGGAAGTCCTGTCAAACGGTTAGGTACTCACTTCTCTGCTTTATGTCAGTAATGTAAAACTGTAAGAAAGTGACAACTCTGAGTTCAAACATCTAGGGTTTGTGTTGTCCAGCCAGGATCAGGTTACTGTTAGAGGGAAGAGAAACATAAAGACGTAATAGTTCAAGCATGTTTGCACATTGGGCACGACAACTGATAAAGGCGAAGTTATCTCACACTCAGTACTCACACAGCTAACATGTGGCCATATTGTAAGACTGCCCATAAAGTGAATTTACCCTCTTTAAAAACTACTTTATATCACATTAGCCTTTGAGTGATGTTATAAATGATTAAATATATATGAAAATTAAGATTTTCATTTCTCAACCCAAATACAAAAACATAGCTGTGCTTTAATAATCACATATCTCAACAAAATGTCTCCATGTTGTCGTCTTTAATCTCATCCTGGGACCTGCAGCAGCAAATCCCGACACATTCCAGCTGCCTCTTCTGCCTCTGTTCAGACATGTCGCTCTACAGTTTTGGCCTGGAGCCGCTCTCCTGCCACGCCTGGAACAAAGACAGGACCCGTAGGTGAAACTGCATACATCACAAGCCTGCATTTCCTATGTTCAGCAAACCTATGTTCAGATATAAATACCTAAAATGTGTGGCCCTATACATCACATGCCTGTATTCTTTCTCCATAACTTGGGGGTTTGATTCAGGGTGGGTCTAAACTTGCACTGCAGTCTGCTGATACATTTTCTCCCTCCTCTAATTGCATAATGTTGCCTGGAGAACCACAGGGAATCAGATTATCAACACAGGAAGTGGACTCAAAGAGCTTTACTGCATGCATTTGACTGTGTTTCATAATGTCTATTGCTTTCTGAGTATTTCGCATTAACACTGTTTTTGAACATTGCAGTGCATTGTCATTGACTTTTACTCTCTTTATATCAGGTCACTACAGTGTTAGCAGGAAGGGGGGGGGGGGGGGGGGGTGTCAGTGTCTGACCCTGTTGATTAGTAGTTAGCTGTTGTCAGTTGGACTTGACAAGTTGCCAAATCTTACTCCAGACCCAAAGTCCATCAAGCATGACACAAGTGTCATTGCAAGTTTCAGACAGACGCAGTTGTCTTTTTCCCATCCAGCATCAACATTATTTAAATATCAAATGCACTTGTGCCTATCTGCACACCCAAGGGAGTGTTGGTCTTAAAATGAGGCACAGTAAGGTGAATTGATATCTTGAGGTTGTGGAAAGAGACCAACAGAATCCTGGTCGGAAGTCAGTGGTGCAGTATTTCACTGTTATTTCAACTCATATTTTTCACAGAGATTGCAGTGAGTCCTAACAACAACATGGTGGACATCTATGAGAGGAAAGGAAAAGACTGGCTCAAGATCCATGAGCTTAGTGAGCACAGTGGACGAATCACAGGTACTTTTAGCTTACAGCAGCCAACAGTGACCTGAAGTCGTATTTGTCTTGTTCAACAACATCCTACCTATTTAGAGCAAGACAATAAGAGATATAAACAATATTGTTACCTAGGCTACAACTATATTTTGTTATTATTTAATTCCAAATTAACAAAAACAAATGGAAAGTTTGGGACAAACAATTCATTCTTAATCTTGGTGAAATGGATTTAATTCAACATCCACCTGCTGGACCTTTTCAAGAGCTTTTAACATCATCTCTTTTTATCAGTGAAGGGAGTTTGCTCACTTGTCATCATGACATAATTTTCCCTGTATACAACTAGTACCAACAGGCCATCAAAAAGGCTAAACCATAGTAACACATGAAAAGGAAGATAATGTTTGCCATTTTTATTTTGCAAATAGATAAATAGATAAGGATGAAGATATACTAACACCTTAAAAGCCACTTTTTGTTTTTGTAATGTCTGCATAAAGAAAACTGTATTTGAAATAAAAGATGGAATATACAGTAATCTACCACCTTAATGTCCACAGGCATTGACTGGGCCCCAGAGTCCAACCGTATTGTGACATGTGCCTCGGACCGCAACGCTTACGTGTGGACTCTGAAGGATGGCATGTGGAAACCCACGCTGGTCCTGGTGCGCATCAACCGTGCGGCCACATGTGTAAAATGGTCACCACTGGAAAACAAGTTTGCCTTGGGCAGCGGAGCTCGTCTCATCTCTGTCTGCTACTTTGAGAAGGAAAACGACTGGTGAGGAATACATAATCAAACGTAATTATTCAAGTTTTGCTCAAAATTAAGTTGGTTTTGGGATGGTGTCATCAACAGACCACCAGACTTGAAAGTCAAACAATACTGTCCAGAACAAAATAGTGTCTATGGCAGGGTCAACCAAAACTTTTACTTAGACCTAATCATTGGGGTAAAAATATAAACTTCTCAAATTATATGTTTCTTAATTGCAAACAAAGTAGTATGTTCAAATACACATTCTCCCTCCATTCCAGGTGGCTGAGTAAGCACATCAAAAAGCCTATTCTTTCCACAGTCCTGAGTCTGGACTGGCATCCCAACAACATCCTACTGGCAGCCGGGTCTGCGGACCTTATCTGCAGGTGAGACCACCACCGAAACCAGTCTTAGTTCTACAAACACAGAGGCAGAGAAAAAGGGTTGAATCAATCGCCTTGTTTTATTGGTTAGGAGGAATTCTGGGATTTGGGATCACCACTAAGAGTTGCAACTTAAGGAGGAGGAATGAATCTTAAATGACAAGTTTGGTAATATAATATTCTGTTAACAAATTCAATGCACACGACCAATGAATGCTTCCTTCTAAAGTGTTGTGTGTACCCCATGCCCAATGTATCTTATCCCTCTGTGCCATAGAGCTCCATTGTTGTCCACAGACTATTAAAACCACAGAATAAGAGATAGATAATTAGAGACAGTCATCCACTAACCAGAAAGTTCGCAGTTTAATCATTGCTTCCCCCAGTCTGCATGCCAATGTGTCTTTGGGCCAGAAATTTAACCAATCCTCTGACGGCTCTGATGAATGTGACAGAAAGAACGTGGTTAATAGCAGCGCTGTATAAATGGGTGTAAATGGGTGAATGTGCTAGAAAAGCACATATAAATACAAATCTTTTTTTTTAATGCACCAGTAAAAAGTTGGATAAAAACATTGATGCAATATCACCCTATGAAGTGTTACTTGTCAGTAAACAGTTTTTTACACTCATATTTACAACTACTACTACTTATTTACATTCCTATTTACACATTAATTCAAACTTGTGAAAAGTTTTATTGATATTTTGAGGATATAGTTCTTTGATTACTTCCCTGTATTGGATGTAAGAGGTTCTGTATATGACAGCATTAAGTCAGAGTACAGCAAAAAAGGATGTTGGGTCTCAGTCTATAACAGATCTCCATGCTTCTCAGGGTTTTCTCTGCCTACATCAAGGACATCGAGGACAAGCCTGGACCCACTGCCTGGGGGGCCAAGATGCCTTTTGGGGAGGTGCTGCTGGAGCATAAGGACTGTGGGGGCTGGGTGCACAGTGTATCCTTCTCCCCTAGTGGAGATCAGCTGGCGTGGGTGGCCCACAACAGCAGCATTACTGTGGTTGATGCTGCCCAGAAGAAGGAGTGAGTGCTGCTGCTGAGCGACATACAGAATTCCATCAGTATGAGGATAGTCAGCTAAAATTAAGATGTATCCAGTATCCAGTTCATTTTGAGGCAGTGTCTTTCAGCATCCCCCTAAATGTCTCCAATTTTAAGGGGTAGTTTTTTTCTGTATTGGTTTGGTTTCTGGCTGGTACTTTTGTAATGTAAGAGTTCATCTGTCTTCATTGTTTCATCAGTGCTTGTTGACATTACAGTGTATCACCACTTTGTCTGTTCAGGGTAACCCAGCTGACTACTAACCGTCTGCCGTTGATGAGCGTGCTCTACGTCAGCCCCACTGAGATTGTTGCTGCGGTAACTATTACCTGCTGTATGTCTGTCTGTGTATGTATGTATATGGAATGCATGTGACAGGCATGGGTATGTGTCTAGCAACTCCAAGCAGAAGTTACACCCTGTTCATTACTGGCATTAACATGTGTCTCGGATGATCTGAAGTGGGGAGCTCTAAGTATAGGTGGCAATGCACCCAAGATGCATTGTGGACACATTCGGAGATGGTCTGGGACACGTGTCCGCAATGTTTTTATCAGTGTGAACATGCCCTACTCTGTTGTGATTGGTCAACCGCTTCCAGTGATTGGTCAACGGCATGAAGTAGAGTCGGCCTCCACGCTGGCTTTACCTGGCTTATTCGCTGGGCCTGCCTTATGCTTCTGTTACAGAAGCATCAGCCGGACCTAATGATGAGGCGTTTCAGGGGCTTCAGGAACGGTGTTTTCTGTTGGGTAGAGGAGTTCTCTTTACTGAGGACTCTGAGCTTTTAACTTTGCAGATTATTTACATACACAAAAACCCTATTTAACACACTAAAGGAAAGGGGGAAACTGAAAAAACATATTATGTTTCCTTTAATAGATGCAAACAGTTCTACTCTCCCTCTGATCGCATTTCTGTTTGTCTGGGTAAAGCACTTCGAGTACGTTCAAATTTGAACTGTTGCTTGCTGATTACTGTTGATAACTTGTGCTGCGAAATTGTGTACTTAATCTTAATATTAATAATTAATCGGTACAAATATAGTCACAATGAACTTGAAAATAGATGTAACTACTGTATTTGTAATTCTTCTTTTATGTGTTTCGATGTCAGGGTCATGACTGTTGCCCATACCAGTTCACCTACAAGGGCCCTGATGCCCTTGAGTTTGTGAAAAAGCTGGACATCCCCAAGCAGACGTCTAGGGGAAGCCTGTCAGCCATGGAACACTTCCGCAACCTCGACAAGAAGGCCACTGATGAGGACAACAGCGAGCTGGGCACCCTTCACCAGAACAGCATTACGTAAGGGATTCGTCTCATTCCCTAACATTCACCAAGGAAGTTTTGAGATTAAATGGTTGTTTGATAGGTCTATAAATTAAATATGTGTTGACAGATTTAAAATACAATTTGGTGTAAAGTTGGGCCACCATTGTGACACAGGATTTGAGACACTTGGTATGAACTAGAAAAAGGTTTAGATGAAGACTTTTCACATGCCCACATCTCTTACTCCCTTCATTTCCTCTCATCTCTCAAAAGCTTATTTTTATACTCTCAAGATCGTATTTTTGTAAGAAAAAAAATCACCACCACCAACCCTAACGGTGGTTCGATCCCAGCTTCCTCCAGTCCACATGCCATTGAGTCCTTGGGCAAGACACCTTACCCTAACTTGCCTCTGACTGCTCTACGCACAGTGTATGAATGTGTATGAATGTGACCGAAAAATGTGCAGTAAATAGCAGCGCTGTATGGATGTGTGTGAATGGGTGAATGTGACTTTCCTGTAAAACACTTTGAGTGGTCTTCAGTGGACAGTCCATTTACCATTTACCTTAAGTATATGCACTAATTCAAGAATATGCTCTCTCTAAAAGTCATAAATCAGCTATTTGCCTGCACAATAAATGCTCCCAGCCATCTTGTTTTTTCTTTCATAGTTGTCAATATCTGACAGTTCTTCACTAGATCAGCTTTGGCTGTTAGGAGCCTTTTAATGTTATTGCATTAAACTATATAAGCAACACAGTTCCGCTTTTGTAAAAGCCTTGTGTGATATATGATGTGTTGTGTCCTGCAGGCAGCTGTGTCTCGTATCAGGGGAGAAAGCTAAAGTGGAAAAGTACAGTAGTGTGAGTCTGGATGGAGCCATCGTGATATGGGATTTTAAGGTACACGTGTCAGACTCTTCTTCTTGTCTTCAATACAGAGTCGAAGCTGTGATTTAGTAATTTGACTGTAAATTTGAAGTTATTTACTGTTGTTGATCTACTAATGAAGCACATAGAAGTTTTTGATTACATTTATATAAATTGTTCATCTGCAAATACCATGACTTGTTGCCAAAGGGGTTTGGGGATTTGGGTATACTGTAACATAAAAACCATAAAGAAGACAAGCCAGATGTGAGCATAGTGCAAGTGTTTTTGATTTATGGTGATCACTTCCTGAAGGAAGTACTTACATATTCAGCAGTAAATGGCTGCTCCCATTATCATCTGTCAGCTGCAGTGAAAAAACACATTGCTCAGCGACTCTTATCTGTCAGCACAAGCCTGTGGGATCAATTGTTCTAACATGTTCCTAATCTTATTTTGCAGCATTGAACTGAAATGAATACAAGGATGGCAGGCATACTGAGGACTATATCTGCCAGTAAACTCACTGGAACTATGCATATGCTTTTAAGTAACTTGAAAACATTGTCAGCTCATGTGCTTTTTGATATCTGTGAATAAAGCATCTGTCCAATAAACAAAGAGACCTGACAATGGAGTGTAATAATGTGTTTTGTTCATTTGTTTTTGTAGTCACTGTATTGACATTATCACCGTTTTTGATAACTGTCCAATTGCACACAATTGATGTATGTTGATATACTGTGCACCGGAAGCAAGGTTTTCACCACTGTTCATCATCACATATTAATTGGGAGGTGTGTGTGTGTGTGTGTGTGTGTGTGTGTGTGTGTGTGTGCGTGTGTGTGTGTGTGTGTGTGTGTGAGTGTGTGTTTGTGTTAGAGAGGATGTTAAGATGAGGTCTGCCTGCTGACAACTGTACGCACGTGAACACGCACAGAACGTGTGGTATATACAGAGTTCATGTTGAAACCTGCCTGCCATCGACAGTAAAATCTTTATGGATGTTTTAAATGGGACACCGGCGCGGGTTGGATTTCTCTCAGTGCTGCTGCTAACTGTGACATATGGGTAGAACCAAATTCCCACAAATAAGAGGGCGGTAACTTTAACATAAATGCATGATGTAGAGAGGTCGCAAATGGTTGACTCCATGTCAGCATTTGCCTTAAAAGGTCCAAGATGGTTTTGAACACTTGGTGGCTGTGGTGGCAATCTGAAATAAATATCTGAGATGCAAATCTTTTTCTTTGAGTATTGTATTGTAAGTGAACAAAACCATTGCAAAGGGATCAGAGCCTCAAGACAGAGTCTGCATTGTCTGATGAAGATGGCTTCGTCAAAATACAGTCTTATACAGCTTTATCAGTGTGAGAAAGAAAAGGGAGTATCAGGTTAGTTATGCCTCTACTAGGGGGAGGACAGGAAGAATAAGATATGACTTCAACAGCGTATTTGCAGGTGGGTACTGACTGGTTTCAAGGCCGCATTGATCAGGTCACAGAGTTGCAGAGAGAAAAACATCTCACATATGAACATTGTATAGTAATATGTCCCTACAGTGTTGTTAAGGGCCATGTTCAACCCATGAAATGCAGATTTAAAAATATTGCAATATTTAAACCACCATTAACAACAGATGATCAAAGTCTTGACAGTGACTATAAACCCAGAGGCCGTCGCCCCCTTCAGACCTAATGTGTTCCGAGTGTGGTCGTCTTCCTGTGGAACAAGGATGCTCTCACTGTTTCGAGTGTAAAGTTTGAATTGTCGTCCATAGTTAATATGTTTATATCACTGTTGTTTTGTATTTACTGTGTTTAAATGTGCTTCTCTCTGTTTAAAAAAAAATGTTTTAGCTAATTTTTCTCTTTATCTGAGACTTTATGATGGTGTGGTCATAACAGTTGTGAGGTTAGTGCAAATCGGTGGGGTCTCCCCAAGTCAAATTCTGCTGAGGGGCCTCATGAAGGCTTTGGCCCTGCAGATTGCCTCAGAAAAGACTTTATTGCAGTACTCTGCAGACGACAGGGTTTCAAACTGAAATTGTGGTCATAGCTTGTTGTCCAAATCAATCCTGACCCTTGGATTGTCTTACTGCAGGATTTAGTCATAAGGTTTTGGAACATCAGCTCAGGCTTTTCACTACAGCTCTCCTCTCCGAGGGGTTTTGTTAGAATTACAGGGAAGAGAAAGCCGAACAACTGAAACAGATGTTGTTGTTGTTGTGGGAATTTTGAAGACTGGATTCCTGCCATACAAGACAGGAGGGTTTGGGGCCCCTTGACATGTGCAACACTTAATAACAAATGACATAGATTTGATTAAACTGCTTGTAGAAGTCGCTTTGTACTGAAACTGTGAATTGAATCCCTTAACATAGAATCATATTCAAAACTTAATTTTCAAAAGTCAGTTATTTATAATAGCCATGGGTAAACAGACATGTACAAACACTTAACACAAAGAAAGACATTGTAGAATGAATGGAATCTTCTGATATATCCGGCAGACAACTTGTCAACGAGCTGCGCTAATTTGATAAAAATAGAGCATCAGCGGTGCGCATCAGTATTTCTACAGCGTCATGTTTAGGCGACATGTAGTCTCATTAAAGTTATGGGACAAACAGATAGGTTACAAACCATTTTACCTGGGATTTATTGAATTTAATAACAAAGAAAAAATCTAATTGTAATTTTCCTTAACAAGAGTTTGGTTGTATGTCTTTCTCCGCGAAAAGAATGTAGGCGATATTACTACATCACATGAATGGACTGACAAAAACAAAGGCCACTCCGCCAATCAAAACACACTACCGTAAACGGGACCAATCAGAGCAGTAGCCAGCGACAACATAGTCTCACTATCAGCCAATCGTACGAGGCGGACGTGTGACGCAGCGCCGTCAGCTGTTCTTGTTGCGCTTCGTTTTTGCTCCTCTTTTTTTCCCCTGCGGGGTCTGGATAACCGACCTGTGAAACCGCAGGCACTGAAACATCGTTGTTATTCATCTGCGGCTGAGGATATCCACGGCTCTTCTTCGGCCGCTCAGCCGCACATCACCTGGTCCACATTTCTTCCAAATTGGAGCCGTCTGCCGCCGACATCGAGCGAAGAGGTGCAGCCGATCCCAGGCCTCCAATCCAGGGCGGACGGAGGAAAGGAGGTCGCTGGGCATCGGGATGGAGACCGCAGAGGGAGCTGGTGGGCCTGGCGGACCGGACGGATCGGGGCACCGGTTTGGCTGCGCCTCTTTCAACCAAGACTCCACGTAAGCACCGCACGCAGGCGGATAACAAGAGGCTGAGTCATCAACACTCAACCTGCTTGGTTTCTCCCTCAAATAAGTCGAATGCATCTGGCTGTGCCCTGCAACTATGTCATTCAACACTTAGAACACAAAGGCGTGTTGAAGAAAAACCCCACACACAACCTTACGTTCATACAGTTAAAGGGGCACTCCACCAATCAGTGAACTTACCGTGACATGATGTAAACGATTCAGCATGTAAGAACAGTTTTATACTGTCTTCTGGTGCTCTCGAGGAGCTGGCCAAAGTATGAGGAAAGAACCCTGATGATGTCAGAGTGATGTCATCGGGGGTTACCATTGCTTTGAAAACAAAACAAAACTGGGGGTTTGGAGGTTGAGAGATGTGCATGATTACAGGTCATTGGGTGGTGTGTGTGTGTGTGTGTGTCTGCGTGTGTGGGTTGTTGTCCAACAACATATGCTATTGATGTGCATTATGGGAAATTTAGGATCCAGGGACTCGAACTCTTGGCCTCTGGTGTCACACAGTTTGACCAGGCCGGCATTACAAACCTCGGAAGGTGATTGACAAGTACAAAGGGTCTGATGTTATCAAGACTCAGTGTTTTCTAGCTTAACTCAAACTAGGGTCCAAAATCCTGATATATTTGCGCCTGGTGGACAAAATCTTTTCTCCGCATGTCCACTAGCTTCATGGATTTAGGGATAGGGTTGCTGGAGTAGCCTTAATCACGGCTCTGCTTGGGATGATGATGATGATGATGATGATGAATGTAATCGCAGCTCAACTGTTGCAACTTGTGTTTTCAGTGCCCCGGAGAGACCTTGAATTCAAAGGGTGTAACTATCTCATTACACCACTTTACACAACAAGCAAAAGAAGACTGCTGAACAAATGAAGCATCCAATCTGGTCAATCAAGTTTCTGTCTATTTCAAGCAGAAATACTGAACAACCAGCCCATTTGTCAAACCACATAATTAAGAATATGTTTAATAAGCTCACTCACTGCATACAAAACAGGACATCACACAGAGGCCTGTCGCTATGCTCACTAATCTTAAAGATCAGAGCTGCATATTGTGAAAGATAGTTTGAACTTCTTTATTTGTGTTTGGGTATACAGTATATGCGCCAACATGCCCTCATGTAACACATTCATCTCCAACCCATGAGGCAGTAACAGTTTTCAGGCAGCAGAGGAATGCAGACTCATGATTTTTATGCTTTGGCTGTAATTAACTCATTCCCTCTGTTCAATGTCTCATTCCCTCTCCCAAAACAGGAATCAGCTCTTTGTTTTAAAAGAATGGTTGGGAATCAGAGAAAAAGCTGTGCATGGCACGACCCTCAGTCAATTTATTCTGCAGGGGCCTTCAAAATCTGTTGTTCTGCAGGTTCCCTCTTGTTAGGACACAGGATGGGACAAGACAGGAATGTAGAGGTCTTACAGCAAGGAATAAAGGCACAGGTGGTCATTAAGAAAATTAATTGTGTTAAGTAAAGAAATGGCATCTTAAACAGGTCAAATGTCGTCTGTTTGACTCTGCGTATAAGAGCAGGGAAGAGAGTCAGAAAGTTTAACGAGACATCAAATGAGGGGCTCCTAAGGTGGATGTTAACAGATGTGTCACCCTGTGGAAATCTTTACCTCAGCATCATTCTCTGGATGGCGTGTTTGTGTCATGATGTTTTCAAATCATAGAGAAAGAGAAACTCGAATGGCACTCAGTAGAGCGCATACCTCCACCAAGGCCCGACAGTCCACCATAATTTCTATCAAGACACACCGAATTGCACACACTCATAGATATCACTTTTATTCTGCCCTAAAATGGAATGGGTTATGTTTTTGGCCTATGTCCCATTCTTCCAACAAGTTTCGTGGGAATCTGTTCAGGAATCTTTGCTGACAAACAAACAAACAAACTTGGCGGAGGTAATTATGATCCGAAAGAAGAAAGAGAGACCATCGAACAGTTGTGTAACAGTTATATTTAAGCTTCAAGTCAGACTGGTTCTCATAATGACAATGTGGAGAGGGTGTCT
Organism: Scophthalmus maximus; assembly: GCF_022379125.1. Lineage (NCBI taxonomy): Eukaryota > Metazoa > Chordata > Actinopteri > Pleuronectiformes > Scophthalmidae > Scophthalmus > Scophthalmus maximus. The sequence goes on along the minus strand of NC_061531.1, from coordinate 547,024 downwards.
GCATCCTGAGCCCAAACTGAATAATAATCCTGAATAATAATACTAATAATAACAGAGAGAGAGGCCTAGGCCAATATAGCATTATAACTAAGAGATGGTTCAGTAAACACCTGAGCAGCTCTAACTATAAGCTTTATTAAAGTCTGCCTCCTTGACACAAACTGGGATCTGGTTCCAGAGGAGAGGAGCCTGGTGGCTGAAGGCTCTGCCTCCCATTCTACTCTTACAGACTCTGGGAACAGAAGGTAGTCCTGAGTTTAAAGAGCCAAGTGATCTATTGGGATGATATGGAACTATGAGCTCTGTAAGATATGATGGAGCCTGATTATTAAGGGATTTGTGGGTGAGGAGAAGGATTTTGAATTCTATTCTGAATTTTACAGGAAGCCAATGGAGAGATGCTAACACTGGAGGAATATGATCTTTCTAGTTCCTGTTAGAACTCGTGCTGCAGCATTTTGGATTAACTGGAGGCTTTTCACAGACTTGTTTGGGCAATGAATTACAGTAGTCCAGTCTAGAAGTTACAAATGAATGGACTAGTTTTTCAGCATCCTTTTGACATAGGATGTTTCTAATGTTTTTAATTTTGTGCAGGTGGAAAAGGGCCAAAATGTCATGCCATATCATGCAAAATGATGTCATACTTCATCAGGCAACTTCACGTGATCAAATCATGTAATCTCCTTTTATGGCCACTGTCTGAGAATTTAATGACAAATACATATTTTAATCTTTAATATTGTTTACATTGTGTACGATGTAAATTATGTCTGACCAAAGTTATGTCTCACAGACGTCTGAAGGCCTTTCACTATTTTCCAACATACAATTTGTTTATCAATCAAAAGATAATCAACAAAATCATTTTTAACGGAAATACTGAGGTATGTCTGCGACCAAGAACATGGCACCAACAACCAGATAAAAGTGAGCTTGTTCTTTTGTCCACCGCTTGTTGTCACGTCTCCTGGAATTCAAAAGATGGCAGGCAACGACGTAACATCTCATAAATTTTCCTTTGAATTTACAGTTTTTAAGCATTTAAATGGTGCGTTTCATTTGGTCAGGATTAGGGTTGTGATTATGGTTATGGTTATGGTCGTTGTACACTACATTTAACATCAAATGACAACTTCTTTCAAACCTATCAAAATGACAGCAATACAATAAAAAAGTCACTACATCTACCACTCTTCTTTCGCTTTTCTGCCACATTTTAATATCTGCCACTGTCAGAGAAAAGGAAAATCTCCGAAGCAGAAGGTGCTGTTAATGCTTCTAATACGCTGGTTGCCAACCGCCATTAAATATGAAGAAGAAGAGTGTACAACCAATCACGTTGCGATCTCTTAGCTGGTTTTGGACTAGAACACGGCCTCAACCATAGCACGGCAATACTTGCCAGGTGTGACACCAAAGCATCAGTACAGGAAAAGGAAGCGGCAGGATACTTTAGCACATGTTTGTTTCTGATTTCTGATGTTTCACTAACAGTGCTGACTCTCCACTCTCAGTCCTTGTGTTTGCAGGACGCCATGTCTTCTCAAACACTGTTGTTTTAGTGTTAAAGTTCATTATTGACTTTACAAACATAAGTATGTCAACACACACTGCTTCCCATAATGCAACTCAATTGCATCTTCCAAACACACTTCTTTCGAACCCTATTCCACATCTTTATGCATTATTTTAAAAAGACATTAAGGTGTCAAGCCCACACTGAGATAACCCTGATGAGGAGGTTCATGCAGGCTGAGCAGTACTCAGTGGAATACTCCTTTAACTTACTAACTGCATCTGTACATGTTCCCAATTATCATTTACCTGCTACCATGTGACTGAAATTCCACACTTGGTTACACCCGAACTGCTGCATCTCCACTAAAACTGAAAGCTTCAGCAGAAAATCAAAAGTGAAGCAAGTAGAGACTTTAATTGTAAACCCAAACATAACTTATTTTTAGACCCATCTGATCACAAGATCCCGACTCTTGTTTATCATGGCACATTTCACCACTAGGGTTCCCTACAGAAAGGAGCCGCCAAGACAGAGTGATAATGTGCAACCGAATGCACCACAAATCAGCTCACATCTTGTCATGTCAAATTGTCCCTGTTTTTCCAGTACAGAGGCAGATTCAGTCATTCATGCTAAGAATGTTTGATACTGAAATACTGAGAAAAACTGGAGCTTTACTTTGTGTGTGTGTGTGTGTGTGTGCGTGTGTGTGCGTGTGTGTGTGTGTGCGTGTGGTTGTGTGTGTTTGTGTGTGTGCGTGCATGTGCGTGCATGCGTGCGTGTGTGTGTTCGCACACTGCAGGTCACTGGCTTTGGGAACAAAGGCTGGCTACAAGCTGTTTTCTCTGACCATGGTGGAAAAACTGGACTGCATCCATGAGAGTGGTAAGTGTTGTGAATCTGCACTTTGTATCAGTATGGCCTAAGCATCCATCCATACCCAAATTTAAGTTTAAACCTTTTATAACAGATTCTTTAAAAAAAAAATTGTGCAACCCGCTGAATGGTATGCTGAAATTTGACTTGTAATCCGTTCCATTTCTCGCCTTCAATATTTGATGACAGCATGAGCACCACAATCATTCATCAGATTCTCTGGTGGATTATTAATTTTTATTCATTCTGGTTCATGTGACATTATGCTTTTTTGTAAACTGAGCTGTTGTAACAGCTCATCTGTCCCCACACAGACGACCTGTCCGCTGTGGATAAGCTCTCCTCAGGTTTCCCTAAAAGGAACAGTGATAATGTGAAAATACGTCAAACCCTGGTCACATTGTTTGTCAGTGAATAATTTGTCTATTGTCTAATACAGTAGACAGCTCTTATTAAAGCTCATACACATGAGATTTTAAACATGAATAGGGCAGCCAACAACTATTTTCTCTGCAAAGATACAGTGGAGTAATGTTGTCCTGAGCAGCGAATGAAGTCACACTCCATCTGCGTGGGTTGTAATCCTAGGTTCTCTGTTCTTTGTTTTGGTAGATGGTCTGGGAGCACCTTCATGTTAATGTGAGTCCCTCCCTGTGAAAGTGTTTGCCTTTCAGACTTTTATAAAGCAAGCTCCAATCGGCAGTGACGTAAACATGACTCCCGGGTGAATGCACTAATTCCCACCCCTCTTCTGTCCTGTGAAGTCTTTTGGAGACATATACACACACACACACACACACACACACACACACACACACACACTGATGCTTTTCTAAATGCATTACTTTTGCTATTTTTACGTCTGTCGTCCACACTACTCTGGAGTTTTGTGTCCCTAAATTGGAGAATTTGGGAAATGCTGCTGGCAGTTGAATGCAGGCTGCTAACACTTACTGCAAGTAATAGTTCCACTTTTTAAAACTCAGTCTTAAAAATGAAAACGTATTAATGTGGATGTTGTCTTAAACTACACCTATCACCTGCCCACCACTGTGCTGTTACACCACACCCACAAAATGCAGAGTGGTTGAAAACAACATAATTTGGATCGTTTTTATCCACCGCTTGGTAACTGTTGGACGAACCACAGCAAAATGGGTTATTCGTTTAACTCTACAAGATGTGTTGGATATTCTCTCCAACTGTTGGTTCATATAAACCCAAATGTTGGATACACATAATTCATACATGGCACGGCGTTCAGTGTCTTGACAAAGGATACTTCAGCATGCAGACAAAAGGCGCTGGGGATTGAACCAGCGATCTTCTGATGAGTGGCACTACTACTACCCCCATACTACACTACTTAACAGTTAAATTACAAAATATTAATGTTTTTTTAATCATGCAGTTGATGCTTCCCTCTTAAGGCAGAGTTGACACAGCAATTGGTGGATATGTATTACATGTCTTTCCAACCTCTAAACCAGCTGCTGGGTTACACCAAAACTACACAACTCCCTTCAAATAACCCCGAAAAAAAGCCCCCCAGGCTCAACCCTGCATTTAGGTAGATACAATAACCCAGCATTTTTCTGTGTGCACAAACAAGTACACCTTTTAAAAAAATGTATGTGCTACTGTACACATGGCACAGCTATGCTAATGGTGCTATCCCTGCTTGCCGCTGTACAGGTCCGCTGTAGAATGCGCTAAGGTTTAAAAACACACATTTACAGGGTTTTAGAGGCTCGGACACTGACAGGAGCACTGACCTGAGGATGAGATGCGACAGTCAGTCTGCATGGCAGCTAGCTGGCTTGTTTAATTGTTGGCGTCCCTTTACATAGGGTAACTTTATTCATTTGTGCTTCTGGTTGTGTGTTTAGGAGCTGCTGTGCTTCGCAAATAAGGGAGGGGACAGTTGTGGCAGACAAAGTACTTTTTTTGGTTCGAGAGACTTAAGGTTTTAAAACTGTTTCCATGAAACAGTGTTTCTGTTGGTGCGAGTAAACCTGTGTGGTCGAAGCAAGAGTAGCTTACTTGTAATACAAAGGAACTAAATGATCTCTGTAATAATGCCCAAACATTTGCATACATCTGTACACTAGTGAGGCTGCAGTGATGCACCAGAGTTACAGAAGAATGACTGGAGTTCTTTAATCATCTTGCCATCTTAAGAATACTCTCATGGGTCTGCAGACTTCTACAAATGTGCAAGAGCCGCACAGCATTTAGTTGGAAACACAACTACAGTCACCAGTTTAATGTGGGAGGAAGCCTGACATCTTAACCAAGTTTCTGCTAAATCAGAGTTCCGCATCAGAATTAGAGCTCAGCATAATTAAGATCAATGTATGCTGACACAACCAAGCTACACGAATAACTGGGTGAGAGAGGGAATATTTCCGTGCATGTAAACAGAAGCAGTTGGGTTGTTTTAGTGTTTCAGTGGCTGGATGCTCACACAAGGTTGTGCTTACTGTAATAACAAGGTGCTCATGTCTGTTGGCGGAAGCCTATATGTCTGTATATCTGTATGTCTGAGAACTAAAAAATCTGATCTGATGAAAAATCAGCATATTTTTTTCCACTTCTGTGGCACTAAATAGGTAACCTGAAATGTTTGAAACTTTTAACATATCATTTCAATAATATACATTTAATATGTAAAATATTTAACCTACACAACCTATTTAATAAAAGGAAACAAAAACAGAACTTCAGTCTTTTAAGGGGAAAAATAAACAGAAACCAAAACGATCACAGGGAAACACAAGAAACATAAAGTAACAGAAAACCAGCCGCAGGAGAACAGGAAATTAAATAGATAAAACCTTGGTGTCAGATTTGACCCTCAATTTCATCATCCTTCCTTTTTATCCTTAAATTAGCACAGCTCTTTAAATAACAACAGCACAACAGCTCTGCTTTAAGAAAAAAGAAGCTGCATCTCAGCTGTTCTTTGATAATTAGTATAATATGTGTGCAGAGGAGTGTTTGTGTGGGTTCTCAGTGGCAGGAAGCTTTTGGCAGGAGTCAGACAGCCTTCTTTTAATTTTCAACATCAACTAAATATTGAAGTTCAGCTGCATTTATTGAACCGAAAGGAGCACTTGAAGCATTTTGGCTAACTAGCAGAATGTTATGATGCAAAACATTACAAACATCATGGCTGTGACGATGTAATGTATTTGAAATTATTGGCAGCCTTAGTCCAAAAATACGTAAACAGGGTAATTCACCCAACTAGAGATACCAAAAACTTGGAAAACAGTACAAGTGATGTACACTTGCAACACTGTAAAGGGTTCAACTGTTGATTTATCATGAGAACTAGACACTGGACTCAAAGATTTTGCTCACTCCAGTAACAATCGCTGACTCTACGTAAGGCCAAAAAACAGGTTTTCTAGTTTTGTTTATTTTATCTATTTGAAAAGAGACAATGTATTAAACATTCACACAAATGTAAATGCACCTGGGTTAGCTGAAAAGCTAGTTTTCATTGGCAGTCTATTTGACAGATGTTGATAGACATCCTGCTGTGATAAAAAAAAATGATATTACTACAATAGAAATAATTAAGAAGGATACTACATTTTTGTAAAAAGCATTAGGCTACAGTTATCCATTATGAGCAGACAAAAGTCATTAGCAGCTGATACAAGAACTTTAGCAGGAGTACAGTCATGGTAAAACATTATCACTTACGAAATTGTTGGTTATCAACAAGCCATTAGTTAATGCTACATTTTAAAATACAATATATTGGAGACTTTCAAATAGTTTCTGGGTTTGCTCCTGTGATCCCAGTCAACTGCACATATTCACAGTGTTTCTCCAGCAGGCTCCACCCACATGTTCACACGTGACCCATAGACTTAACATAGTAAGATATCATGCAAATAAAATGGTAGGCTCTGGAAATAATTTCCATGGATGAAAATGTCATCGTACAAAGAGTAATAACTGCCATTGTTTGCAGTTGCAGATGTCTTGCAACTGCAGGAAAGAAAGGAAAATGGCTTTCTGGCTGCAGATGATTGTTTTTGTTGTCATAAGACTGTGGTGGCACCTGCCTGACAAATCAAGAGTCAGTCTCAAATGATTTTTGCATCAAATAAGTAATTAGAACCAAACTTATCAGTAATTTGAACTTACATCAGTTTGACAAGAACTACTTATTACTGACTGACTGTCTCTCTGCTTCTGTTCTTCACCAGTAGAGACTCCAGATGTTTACATCGTGGAGCGTCTGTTCTCCAGCAGTCTGGTAGTCGTGGTGAGCACCGCAATGCCGCAGCGAATGAACGTCTACCACTTCAAGAAAGGGACAGAGATCTGCAACTACAGTTACCCCGACAACATCCTTGCTGTCAAGCTCAACAGACAGGTGAGCAGCCGTGTTTCAGAGTCACACACAGAGCCACAATACCCACATTCAGACCAACGTAGTGGCTGTTGTTAAACATGCATCTATCTGTATGGGTCAGCCTGTGTAATCCAACAATCTTTCACAAATAGCCTCACTCAAGTAAGACAATACTCAACTTTAATGTTGTAGCATCCAGGACTGGCTCTCACACAGTGGGGAAAATCAGTGTATGTGCTGTTAATATTGGGACTTTTTTTGTTAAACATTAGCTGTTATCTGTAGTAAGCTAATGAAATGCTTTAGAAATAGTAGTAGTTAGATGGTATTTACTGGTTATTCATGAGGAGATAATCACACTCTTTAATCCATTCCTTGCACTTGTGTTTTTGCTTTTGGTAAAGGTTAATCAAAAGAAACAATCATCTTTAGATTTTAAACTCTTTAGATGCTGAATATAATACAGCTGCATTGACACCAATGGGTGTTTGGGGGTGTAGCATACCCCCACTAACATGCTGCGCATATCAAAAGAAGACGCAATTAATCATCAGCATCAGTGATTTGTCCTTTGGCATTCTAACAACTAAGGAAATAAGGTTTAGGAACATGGACTAAAATGTTGAAACAGAATTATTTCTAATATATACATATTATTTCTACCATGCTACTAAGCCACATATGAAGAAATGGTGGGATCACAGTGGACAAGCATATAATAATATGATATAGATGTGGCCATAATCAAGCTGTATCAGATTTGACAAAGCTCCCGTATTTTTGTGTTGTTCAACCGTCTTGTCCATCAATCTGTCTTCTTCACCCTACGGATGTGACCTTTTAGAGATGAGCTGAGACAATTGAAATGAACCAGAGCCTTTACCTGAACTGCTGCCTTTGCTTACTCACACACAAACTGCTTTACAAGCTTGCATGCAAATACATAGCAAACCATGATACCCTATTCTGAACAGATCCAGTGTGTAACGATCAGGTGATTGTGCACTGTAGAGAGAGAGCTCACTACCACAACATCCACAACCTGAGTTGATGTGACCCGCATCTCAATGTTCCTCAACCATCATCTTGATCAACTTCATTTTGTAGGGGGTTTTATTTTCTATTTTAATATTTTAAAATAATGTAATGTTTTTTATAATGAGCATGATGAGTAAACTGTGATGGTGAATATGGTTAATATCACCTGGTTATAAGGAGTTAAACATGCCAAACATGTTAATATTGTCATCGTGAGCATTTTTCTACACCGATATCAAGCCTGGTTATGCAATGGGAAAAGTGGCTCCAGCGTCACTGACCCTCAGGGGCCCCAAAGGCTCCAGGGTCAATGTGTTTTGTGGTTGTTTGATTACGCATTTATTTGTATGCATGTACCACTAAAGCACATTACAATTTGAAATGATAAGGGACTTAATTGAAGTCTGCATTATAACCTAATTCTTTGGCCCCACCTTGTAGAAGTGCCTTGATTTAAAATCTATTTGTAAGGTCTGTAATTATTCATTACACAGTAACAAGCTTAAGTTTGAGGCATTTCAGTTGATTAGATTCTTTTCCATCACACAGTCTCATCAGGTAGCGTCTGATCAGTCCCAGATTTATTCTGCAGTGATAAATGAGCCCAAACATACAATCATACAGCAACAGATGTCTGGCCCCCACAGACCTCTCTGTTCTCACCATCATGGCATCAGTGTGGGACAGAAGACACCGAGACAAACTTAAATCAATTCAGTTCAATTCAATTTAATTTGTATAGCACCAAATCACAACACACATTATCTCAACGCACTATACATAGTGAGGTGGAGACCTCACAATATTACAGAGAAACCCAACAGTTCCCACAATGAGCAGCACAAACCCTGGAGAAAAAACCCTCTATTTTAACAGGAAGAAATCAACAGAGCCGGACTAAGTTGTGGGTGGAACATCTGCCGTGACCGGTTTGGGTGAGATAAAAGAAATGGGGAAGAGAGGAGAGGTGGGAGGAAAGAGGGGAGAAGAGAGAGAACAGTTGTATAACCATTGCTTTAAGCTCTATCAGACTAATTCTTATAATTGCAATAATAATACTGACACTTATAGATCCAATGACATTGTTAATAATAACAATAATAATCATAATGATAATTATGATAAGAAAAATACAAATGTAATGCTGATGATAAATATTAGGATAACAATCCACAGAACAACTTTGGCAACTTCTCCAAGACACTTGGAACAACCTACATGCCATGTACGAGGCATGATCAATAATTTTGTGACGTAGAGGGAGTCAATTTTAGAAAGCGTATTAAAATCTATTTTTCCACATTGTCCGTCTCACATCCACACACAGTCAAGTAGTCACAGAGTATACAGATCCCTTCTTGGTAGACCCGAGTGTCTTGGATCTCCAGAGAATGGTCCACAGCAGCGACGAGAGTCATCTTCCGGTTCTCTTTGCCATATTTCAATTAAGCAACCGAGATAACTCATACCTTGAGAAACTGTTTGCAGGTGTACTGAGGAGAACTTGTGCTGTTTTAAAGGCAAAGGTGGTCACAGCAAATTCTAAAATTCAGGTTTATTCTATTTACTGAACTTTGTATAAAGTTAATAGATAAATGAAGGACACATTAACAAGCACTGACATCAAACACCAGTAGTGTATATGTAGCCCAACTAACTATCTAACTAACTAACTTACTAACTAACTGTTTTTAAACATTGGCAAACCAACTAGATTGACCAGTAGAGGATTCAGTAGACAAGTACATTTTTGTTTCTGGTGTGGAAAAACAGCGTTAATATACATTGGAATTCAGAATGGAGGTCAGTGAATTTGTGAATTTGGTAACTTTATAAAAATATCTCTTACTTCAGTCTCTTCCAACTTAACGCCAAGAGAACGATGTGCCAAGTGTTGCTTGAGATGAGAGAGATATAATTTGTGGCTGAGAGGACAAAAACAAAAACTAACTAGATTGGCACTCAGATTGGCAGTGCCTACCTCTGCCAAGGCCCAACAGTCCCGTTATGAAACCACATTTACATCTACTAGATCCAGATTTTTATTTGGATCTGCATTAAATTGCACACAGTCATAGATCAGTCCCCTAAATACACCTGATTTTTTTCATCAAGATCCATGTATTATTCCCTGGGGGATGAGTGAAAATGTAAAATTGCCCTATCTTGTAATGTGAAAGAAAATGATTAAAAAAACACTCCTGGATTTGTCCCTTTGTTCATACCTGCGGCAACATTCGATGGGTTATTTCTTGGCAAATGTTCCATCCTTTTACCAAGTTTCATGGAAACTCTTCAGTAGTTTTTGTGTAGTCCTGATGAAAAACAAACATAACTTCCTTAGCGGAGGTACACTAACTAACTAACTAACTTACTAACTCAGGTTATCAAAGGGTCCCCTTTAAAGCAACAAAGGTCACTCATTGTGGGCACTAATTAATACTCCTGCACAATCAGTGTATCTTAAATGTAAATAAACGTATATCCACAGAGTGCATTATAATAAGGTCTCAAAATCTAGGCTTTGTATGAAAAGCTCAGGGATTAGTAGAAAAATAGTTAGCCACTAATCGATCTACCTAAAATTCCACCTGTTGGCCAGGAACAAATAAAAAATTTCTAATGTCAATATAATATCACTAGGTACATCTTATTCAACTTTACCGCTCTCAGTATTCTCTGAAATTACAGGGGTTCATGTGTTTGGTTACAACAAAGGACCTGTAAGCTCTTTGTCAAGACACAACAGGCAGACTGTTGACAGAAATGTAATATTTGAAGCAGTGTCAGTCAATAGATGGCACATGTGCGGTGCCCCGGCAGCCCCAAAGCTGAATTCATTGAGCAGACCTAAAAAAAAATTGTAATCAAAAATTTCGATGAGTAATAACATTAGTATTTACTTGTTAAAAAAAATCCCCAACATCAATTAAAGTAAAGTTAAACATTTTGTTTTTAAAGAATGAATTGCACTTGTGTATTTTCTTTCCTAATGGGCAATACACACAAATTCAACACTGGTCTCCCCCTGATCCTGCTGCCTCCAACTAAACCAAGTAAATGTGCAGAAGTCATGTGAAACTGCAGCTGTGAGGAAATGATTGTGAACAATTTAGATGTTGTGACATGGAGTATGTTTTCACTGACACGACACAGTTGCTGAACAGTATGATGACCTGAGGGCTGCTGTGTCTTGCAGAGACTCGTGGTGTGCCTTGAAGAGTCCATTTATATCCACAACATCAAAGACATGAAGCTGCTCAAGACTCTGCTTAACACTCCGTCCAACCCCTCAGGTAAGCTGTTGTGCCAAGACAAAGGAACGGCTAACACATGGTTCACCCCCATATACGCCTTTTCTGTGGTGCAGTGACTGAAACAACATCTAACGGGAAAAATCCAGCTAATTACAACTTGCTGAACTGTTCTCCATCATTCCTATGTGAAATAATAACACTGTACTCACCAAGTTAATTGCATCATAGGAAGACGTCTACCGGGGCAAGAAAGAGCAAAAAGACAAGCAGACAGGTGGTAAAGAAAATTCTCAGGTGAAGGCTTTCAAATTAACCAGGAAGACATGTTGTCTGACTTTGTATAAAGGTGTAGGTTTATCTACCTAAAATGGAGAAATCACTGTGCCTCTGTCTGTCTTTTTGTCTTTCGGACCGGTCTTCAAGTTTGGTGGGTGTGAGAACCCTAGGAAGTGTGGTGTCAACCATGAAGGTTTTTGGATGAGTGGTTGTTGAGTAATTTTTAATTAACATAACGTGATAACATGCCTTTGTTTTTTTCTCAGCTTGTTTCTGTTATCCCAATAAATCAAAAGGTCAATTATGTTCACATAATGTAGATGTGTTCATGTCCTGCTCCTGTTTACTACTGGAGGGGTTCAACAGTCTTATTACAAACTGATGGTTGTGTTCCTTGGCTGACACTACCATTGTTTTCCACAAACCATTAGTTAGTCATTCTTTCTCCTTGATAAACCTAAATCTTCTCTCCTCCTGCAGGTCTCTGTGCTCTTTCTATCAATCATTCCAACTCCTACCTGGCTTACCCCGGCAGTGCCACCATTGGGGAAATTATAATGTATGATGCCAACAATTTGGTAAGCAACATGTAATCGTAGAACAATTCAGATACCATCTGTCACCCACTTTGCAGTTACATTTCTATTGTTTTGGATCCTGTGTCTGTCGGCCAATACAGTCGAGTTCTCTGTTGCCGAAGAACGAAGAGCAGTATGGTAAAGAAAAGATAACTCATCAGGATAAAGCAGGGTCGGACTGGGAACAAAATTCGACCCTGGCAATTTTGTTTGGGCAGGCCCCGTTTTTCTTCAACATCTGCACCGCAATATAAGGCTATCTGTGGCCCACAACTGGGCTGGCCCATCTGGCATTTGCCAGATTTGGCAGATGCCAGTCCGAGCCTGGGATAAAGGCAGTTATGAGAGTTCAACTTTGGGGTTTAACAAATGCATGTCGACATCTGGCGTCATCCCCATTTTGCTATTGTTTCTAACGGCTTCTTCCAAACACACTGCACCATGTGGCAAAGCAAATGTCGTTCATTGAAAATAGTTCAATGAACATGACAATGAGTTCAGTGAACTTCAGTGACGTCACCAGGCACCGTATCTAAATTTTCGTACAACAATGGATCTCTAGGGCACAGAGGAATAAGATATATCAGACTTTGATACAAACACTTCTCCTTATAAGTGACATAAACATTACAATAATGTGGAATAACACAATTTTTTTCTGTCTCATGTATCTTTCTTTTTGTCATTTCAGAACACAGTGACAACGATCCCAGCTCACGACAGTCCTGTGGTAGCTCTCGCCTTCAACTCCTCGGCGAGCAAACTTGCCAGCGCCTCAGAGAGAGTACGACAGAGACAACCTTTTCAAGTCTCATAACTCATAAGATTGACAGACTGTATAAAATGGAACAAGAGCTAGTAATATGTGGCACAGAGTCCACACGTTGGTCTTATTAATGATGTTCATTGTCCCCAGAGAATGAATCCTAGCATTTGTGCTAGGCCATATTTTTTTGTCTGACCGGCCATTTTATCTTTTGCAAGGGGTTTCTTTGGCTTAGACTGCATTTCCACTTAGTTTGCTCTGGATATTCACTGTCCACAGAGGTAGGCCTGTAACAATAACTCCTTTTTGTTGGATGGTATATTGTCCTTGAAATAATTGCGATAAACCATAATATTGTCATTTAAGACCATTTTTGCTACTGAATCATGTGAGCTTGCAGAACAGGCATATTGGTCTTTGTGAGTGTGAGTCACTGCACTCTTCTCTTACTCGATTTTTTTTCCCTCCTTAGAGAAATATTATTAATATTATTATTATTATTATTAAGTATAGATAATGCAAGTCTTCAAGCAGATGGTGATACCACAGTTAGTGAGCTGCGTCCTGTTGTTGACATTCATTCTTATGTCAACAAACACGCATGTAAACACAATGGCTTTTATTGAGGTCAATAAAAATTGTTGAATTCATGTTCATGTATTATACCATAAGCCGATAACGTAATTATTGTGACAGGCCTTCCCAGAGGATGAATCTCTTGTGACTTTTCCTTCAATGCCACCATCAGGACTCAATATTCGCTTTGGCATAAAACACTTGCAAATGCTCTGCTCTGCTCTGAATACCCCTTGAAATTTCTACCTGTGCCATCTTAAAAGTTAAAATGTAAACCTTGGGCACATTCAGGCTCCCATGGGAAACATTTCTTAATTTAAATAATGTCATGGCTTTTTCCTTTGCATCTAGCCAAACTGATTTTATAGCTGGGCTAGAAAACAAAATCATTAGTATACAATATTGTTTCTTTCACAGCCTCTGTTGTGTTGGGTACAAGAGCATTGTAGTGTTGATAGCATTTTTACTCTTATTCTACTCTACTCTTTAAATATTACATTATAAGAGCAGCTTCTCTGCGCCACTATGTTCCTAACAGGAATATTTTGTCTCTGCATGTCAAGGCAACTGTGGAAAGTAAAATATTCAACTTATGAAAACCAAAGTAAAGATAACACCTTACTGGCAACTTGTCTCGACAGGGCACCGTCATCCGAGTGTTCTCCGTTCCCGAGGGCCTGCGTCTGTTTGAGTTTCGCCGGGGAATGAAGAGGTCAGATTATCGCACACTGCCTAAATTTACCTGTGTTCACCTCTTAGTAGAAGCATCACTTAGATCACACAAAGCTTGTCTTCCACTTTATTTACATAATGTCTCCAAGCTTTTTCAGTGGCCTTCCTGACACATTTTTGAACGTCTTGTGATGCTGGCATTAACACTATTTACGTTTGAAAATACTTTTTCCGGCGTTTGAAGCAGTGGCATAGTCAGCCATGTTTTTTATTTTGAAAAAAAAACTTAAAGAACATAAAATTCATTCATAGCAAACTAATCCTATTTAAAATAATGAAGAACTAAACAGCTTTGTGCAACAGATGAATTCCAACATCCGAACATCTGTAGATCTAAGCCTATCCATGTGAAAGCGGCCCATGTAGTCATCCTTACAATGCTGCAATGTAGTTATACACTAGCGTGCATGCATGAGACTTTATTACATCCTGATGACTGATTACAGTTATTAAATGGCACATGATTTGTGCTGGCTAAGATCTTCAAAAGCTGAGTAGACTGATGAGGTCAAATCAGTCAGCTAATAGCTCACTAACAGGCAAAGTTATTTATCCACTTGAGATTATAGATTACTAATCAAGACTTTGTGCAAGTTTTTTGCGTGTGTGTGTGTGTGTACTGTATTTAATATGTGCTTTTCTAGTCTTATTGACCTCTCAAAGCGCTTTACGTCACATACCGATCATACAGCGCTGCCAATTACCGCGCATTTTCTGTCACATTCATACACTGCCCGAAGATAAGAGAAGTTAGAGGAAATTTTAGGGTTGAGTGTCTTGCCCAAGGACACATCGGCATGCGGACTGGGGAAGCGGGGATCGAACCGCTGACCTTTGGGTTAGCGGACTACTCTACCTCCTGAGCCACCGACGTCCGTGTGTGTGTTTATATCTGTCTTGTTTTGTCTGCAGGTACGTCAGTATAAGGTCTTTATCCTTCAGCCCTGATGGCCAGTTCCTTTGTGCTTCAAGCAACACAGAGACGGTGCATATCTTTAAACTGGAACATCTGGGACCAAGGTACTCACACACACACACACACACACAAATATCTGGGGTTTTATTATTTTACCTCTGGCCCCTACTGCTGTCAGCTTTGACATCATTGCACAAACCAAGGTGTAAATCAAGTTGCAGGATGAACTTGTTCCTAAGGAAGCTTGTTACCCTGTATACAGTGAAGGGGATGAGGCTGCCACCTGGACAGCCTATGTAGGGAAGATGTTCTCAGCAGCCAGCAGCTACCTCCCTTCTCAGGTATCCGGTATGATGAGCCAGGACCGGGCCTTTGCAATTGTTCACCTCCTCTCGTCTGAACAGAGGAACGTCTGCACCTTGGCTATGTGAGTGTCTTTGTGGTCTATAGGAATCAGAGATTAATTATGATACCCTATCATATTATGATAGATTTTTTTTTAGCTCCAAACTGAATGAATCTTCTATCAAACCTTTTATCTTCCTGGTTATTTTTCACAAGCAAAGATCAACGGTGAATCTGTCAGACTGTTTGTTATAATGATAATAATAATAATAATTAAAGTGATATTTTGATACTTGATAGATGTAATAATTTCCTTAATAGTAACAGCAGCAATGATACCAGTACCATGGTGCTATGCTAATACTAATACAAATTATAATTATAGTAATATTTAATAGTAGCTTGTTTGTCCTTTATTTTAGTGTGCCATGATTCATATTTTCTGCTGCTTGACTCATTTTTAGTTTGGAGTTGCAGGTTAGATTAGCTTTATTAATGTTTGATAGATTTGACACTGGATTAGGATTCGATGCAATGCAATCAAACCCACCTGAGGATTTAGATGTAGGTCGACACTGTGATGGTTGACTGATCCAGCTATCTATTATTTTTTCAAGGTGACAAAGTAAAATAATCAGTTCTGTGTTGCTCTGTCTGAGAGACTGGGGTGAATGACTATGATTGTTCCCAAGCAGCTGTAATGCAAACTCAATCTGGTGTTTCAGGATCCAGAAGCTTCCGCGGCTGCTGGTGGCCACGACCAGTGGCCACCTATTCATCTATAACGTGGATCCACTGGACGGAGGCGAGTGCATGTTGGCCCAAAAACACAGGTGAGGGTTGAGTGTATGTTAAGCACTAGGCTCAACAAGAAGGAAGGAGGAGGAAGCTCTGCACGCCATTGTAATTTGTAATTCATAGATCAGTGTGTCAACATGTGTCCTCATTCAGGATAAAATCACAAATCTCACAGGATGTTAGTAGGCCTCCTTTTTTAATCCTGATGATGGTGATTTGTAAAGACTGAGCTTGAAATCCTTTGGAGGTTTAAATCTTACAAACCTCTTCATCAGTAAGGTTATCTTATTAGATTCTCCAGAAACTCCTGAAGAATTGTATAATGCCCTGAAATCTTTGAAGCAGGGAAATTACCTGGTATGGGTGATGCTTAATATTTTATTAATAATAATAATAATAATTAAAGCTGCGAGCAGCGATGATCGGGCCCTCGCACTCTTGCCGTCGGGGACGCGCCGGCAGCCGCTCTCCACGCGTCCGCCGGGTCTCGCGACGGCCGGTCGGGACGCGACGATTTCTCTTCCCCACCCTAGGGAAGCGGGCTCCGGAAACCGTCCAGTGGCAAGAAGCGGCCCATGTCGCGGAGTGGACGTCCCCAACCCCCCCTTGCCCGGCTCCCCGGGGGTCCTAAAAATAGGCGGCGAAGTGTACGTACACTTCAAAATACCTTAGAGCTGAGGTCAGGGTATTCCAACTGGACAAAGGCAAGGTGGTCTTTTCCACCCGGCCAGCACAGTCCTCCTCAGTGGGGGGAACATGTCCACTCGGTGGAAGTGCAACCTACCCCAGGGGCCCCCAGGTACCCCCTGGGGGCCCCTGGTACCCCTGGGGTACCCCCCGGCACCCCTCGGGCCCTCCTCCCAAAGTCGGCAAGTGAGTTTTGGGCCGATTGGACTCTTGGCCCCCGGGGGCCCCCGGGGGCCCCTTGTGCCCAAGCCCCCGGTGTCGGCAAGTGAGTTCTTGGCTAATTGGACTTTTGGCCCCCGGGGGCCCCTGGTACTCCCGGGCCCCCCTCAGGCCTCTCCCCCCCGATGTCGGCAAGTGAGTTCTGGGCTAATTGGACTTTTGGCCCCCGGGGGCCCCGGGGGCCCCTGGTACCCCTCCCCAGAGTCGGCAGGCGAGTTTTGGGCAAAAGGGGGCCATTTACCCAGAGTGGACAAATATTCCTCCGATTGGACATATTTACTGTACCGTACTGTACTACCATGACAAGTTCTGCGATGTCGACAAATGTACCACGAAGCGGACACCCAAAAATTTACAAAGTGAATGAAGTGGACAAAAAGGTCCATCAGTTGGACAGGTGTACGAGTTAGGGAAGTGGTAGGGGCCCCTGTGTCCAACGGCAATACCCGGGGCCCCCCCCCCCAGCCCAGAAAGGAGTGATAGCGCCACCGACAGGCGCAGTGGCTTCAGCACACTTTGCGTCCAATTCGTGATCTTAGTCACAGCCATATGACACCCTAACAGGGACGCAAGTCCATTGTGACGACCTTTGACCAATGGCAGGAAAATGCCCATTCATTCTCAGCCACGAAGTGGAAAATTCCCTTACCCGTGTCCCGTAGGAGGAGTTCGTCAAAGTGCGTCGCCTTTCATTCACTGCTTACCCCAAGGTAAAATCCAAAATGGCTGACTTCCGGTTGGGCGGAGCTAATTGCTCCGGAGGCTTTTTGGTAGGTCGTCGGGAGGTACATGAGCCGACCGAATTTGGTTCTTCTAAGTCAAATTTAAAGGCGTTAGAATTGACTTTGAAATGTTGTAGGGGGCGCTATGGAGCCATTTTGACACAATTGGACAAAAGACACATATCAGACATATTGTCTTGCCACTCTGAACATGTCTGCCAAGTTTCATGAGAAACAAAGCATCATAAGTGCCTCAAATATGTAACGTATTTGATGGCGAACAGGGCGTCACCATGGCAACAGCGTTTGACATATGGTCAAAAATTTCACAGTACAATATCAGCCATGTCTCACAACTAAGCTGACCAAATTTGAGGTTTCTCCAGTGAACCTGCGAGGCAGAGGACGTAAAAGAAGAATTTCAAACTTCCTATCACCATTAGGTGGCGCTATGACTTATGTCCAATATTGACATGTAGATGTGTTTAGGGTGGGACTGTTATCACGCCTGAGAAGTTTGGATCAGATTAGACCATGTAGCTTTGATTTGGAGCAACTTCCTGTTCATGGTGAATCACGCCTCACCGCGGCCACGCCTTTCGATGTGGAGTAAATCTTTTGATATCGTTTGATCCGGAAGGCCTCCTCTACGCGTTGCTAAAGTTTGAGGCGGATCCCATAAACCGCCTAGGAGGAGTTCGTCAAAGTACGTCACCTTCCGTTCACTGCTTACACCAAGGTAAAATCCGAAATGGCTGACTTCCGGTTGGGCGGAGCTAATTGCTCCAAGAGGCTTTTTGGTAGGTCGTCGAGAGGTACATGAGCCGACCGAATTTAGTTCTTCTACGTCAAATTTAAAGGTGCGATAATTGACTTTTAAGTTTTGTAGGGGGCGCTATGGAGCCATTTTGACACAATTGGACAAAAGACACATATCGGACATATTGTCTTGCCACTCTGAACATGTCTGCCAAGTTTCGTGACAAACAGATTATCATAAGTGCCTCAAATATGTAACGTATTTGATGGCGAACAGGGCGTCACCATGGCAACAGCGTTTGACACATGGTCAAAATTTTCAAAGTATCATATCAGCCATGTCTCACAACTAAGCTGACCAAATTTGAGGTTGCTCCAGTGAACCTGCGAGGCAGAGGACATAAAAGAAGAATTTCAAACTTCCTATCACCATTAGGTGGCGCTATGACTTATGTCCAATATTGACATGTAGATGTGTTTAGGGTGGGACTGTTATCACGCCTGAGAAGTTTGGATCAGATTAGACCATGTAGCTTTGATTTGGAGCAACTTCCTGTTCATGGTGAATCACGCCTCACCGCGGCCACGCCTTTCGATGTGGAGTAAATCTTTTGATATCGTTTGATCCGGAAGGCCTCCTCTACGCGTTGCTAAAGTTTGAGGCGGATCCCATAAACCGCCTAGGAGGAGTTCGTCAAAGTACGTCACCTTCCGTTCACTGCTTACACCAAGGTAAAATCCGAAATGGCTGACTTCCGGTTGGGCGGAGCTAATTGCTCCAAGAGGCTTTTTGGTAGGTCGTCGAGAGGTACATGAGCCGACCGAATTTAGTTCTTCTACGTCAAATTTAAAGGTGCGATAATTGACTTTTAAGTTTTGTAGGGGGCGCTATGGAGCCATTTTGACACAATTGGACAAAAGACACATATCGGACATATTGTCTTGCCACTCTGAACATGTCTGCCAAGTTTCGTGACAAACAGATTATCATAAGTGCCTCAAATATGTAACGTATTTGATGGCGAACAGGGCGTCACCATGGCAACAGCGTTTGACACATGGTCAAAATTTTCAAAGTATCATATCAGCCATGTCTCACAACTAAGCTGACCAAATTTGAGGTTGCTCCAGTGAACCTGCGAGGCAGAGGACATAAAAGAAGAATTTCAAACTTCCTATCACCATTAGGTGGCGCTATGACTTATGTCCAATATTGACATGAAGATGTTTTCAGGGCGGGACTGTTATCATGCCTGAGAAGTTTGGATCAGATTAGACCATGTACCTTTGATTTGGAGCAACTTCCTGTTCATGGCGAATCACGCTTCACCGCGGCCACGCCTTTCGATTTAGACAAAATCTTTTGATATCGTTTGATCTGGAAGGCCTCCTCTACGCGTTGCCCAAGTTTGAGGCGGATCCCATGAACCGCCTAGGAGGAGTTCGCGAAAGTACGAGGCCTTCCGTTCGCCCCTTACGCCAAGGTAAAATCAAAATGGCGGACTTCCGGTTGGGCGGAGCTAATTGCTCCAAGAGGCTTTTTCGTAGGTCGTCGGGAGGTACATGAGCCCACCGAATTTGGTTCTTCTACGTCAAATTTAAAGGTGGGATAATTGACTTTTAAGTTTTGTAGGGGGCGCTATGGAGCCATTTTGACACAATTGGACAAAAGACACATATCGGACATATTGTCTTGCCACTCTGAACATGTCTGCCAAGTTTCGTGAGACACAAAGCATCATAAGTGCCTCAAATATGTATTCGTATTTTATGGCGAACAAGGCGTCACCATGGCGACAGCGTTTGACATATGGTCACAAATTTCATAGTACCACGTTAGCAACTTCTTACAACTTAGCTGACCAAATTTGACGATGATGTGGTCAACCTATAAGACAGAGGGCGTAAAAGTGTAGACACATGTTACTTCCTGTTGCCAGTAGGTGGCGCTATGACCTATGTCCAATATTGACATGGTAATCTGTTCAGGGCGAGACTGTTATCATGCCTGAGAAGTTTGGGTCCGATCGGAGCATGTACCTTCGATTACGAGCGACTTCCATTTTCATGGCGAGGGATCGAAATTCGCCACATTTTCGCCACGCCGTCACAGCATGGGCCTCTGACGTACACTCAAGCTTTTGATATCGTTTCATCCCATGGGTCTTTAGATGACACACGACAAATTTGAAGTAGCTCATGTGAAATTTGTAGTAGTAGTTCATTAAAATATGGCACGTGAAATATGGATTTTGACACAAAATGGCCGACTTCCTGTTGGTCATAGGAAATTTTGCCAAGAGGTTTTTTGTCAGGTCCGACAAGATGTATCTGCCACCCAAATTTCATTTATGTAGGATACTCCAAAAAAATTTTTCCTATACCTGCTGATTTTTCCAGGGGGCGCTGTGAAGCCCCTGGGCCACACCCAGTGCCGGGCCTCTAGGCCTGAGTAGCGGGAGCAGTTTCTGACGTGTGTGCCAATTTTCATCCGTTTTCGCATATGGGAACAGGGTGTAAAATGAGTGAACGATGCTGAATAAGAATAATAATAATAATCCTTACGGAAACAATAGGGCCTTGCACCTCGGTGCATGCGGCCCTGGTGCATGCAATGCCCCAGGTCCGCGCACCTCGTGCTCGGGCCCTAATAATACATTTAATTTATAGAGCACTTTTCATTACTAAAAGCAATCTCAAAGTGCTACAGAGTAGAAACAAGCTAAAAGAAAGTTTAAAAAGAAAAAACATCGGTGGGAATGCTTGTTTAAAAACAAAGGTTTTCAGGCCCTTCTTAAAAGAGAGAGTGCTTTGTGGAGCCCTCAGGTGGTCTTGAAGGGAAATTCCACAGGCGAGAGGTGGCTGGGCAGAAGGCTCGATCCCCCATGGTGCGCAGCCTGTTCCTCGAGGGGTGAAGGGTGAAGGTTTTGTTTCCGGAGCGGATGTTGGGTGAGGAGGTTTGTGGTGAGAGTAGATCTTTCAGGTAGGGAGGGGCATTGCCATGGATGCACTGATAGGTGAGTAGGGAGATTTTGTAATCAATCCTGAAAGAGACAAGAAGTCAGTGGAGTGAGGGAAGGACGGGTGTGATGTGGTCATATTTTCGTATCCTCATCAGGATCCTAGCGACGCTGTTTTGGACGTATTGAAGCTTGTGAATGCCTTTGCCAGGAGTCCCGATGAGGAGAGCATTGCAGTAGTCCAGCCTTGAGGAGACAAAGGTGTGGACAAGGTTTTCGGCATCTGACAGACAGAGTGTGGGACGGAGTTTGCCAATGTTCCTGAGGTGATAGAAGGAGGTCTTGCACAGATGTGGGTGTGGGCAATGTGGGTGTCAAATGTAAGATGAGGGTAAAATCTTACACCCAGGTTGGTGACTATTGATGTCAGGGGTATATTTTGAGGGGAAGGTGATTTGGGTTATGGGGGATGACTGGACCTGGTGTGGTGTGCCAACTAAAATAGCTTCTGTTTTAGAACTATTAAGCTGTAGGAAGTTTTCTGTCATCCATTCCGTTATCTCCTTAAGGCAGTAGCTCAGTGATGATGATGACCCGAACAGTGAGGCTGCAGATGAGATGGGGTCGGTTTTTATGCAGAGCTGTGTGTCATCAGCGTAGCACTGGAATGGTATTCCATGCTTGCTGATTATGCGGCCAAGGGGAAGAGTATAGAGGGTGAACAGAGTGGGGCCGAGAACCAACCCTTGGGGGACTCCACAAGTGACAGTGAGTGTTTGCGATTCTGCTCCTGCCAAGGAGACGTATTCTGTTCTTCCAGACAGGTAGGACTGGAACCAGCTCAGGGCGGAGTCAGAGAGTCCGATGGTGCGTTGGAGGCGCTGAAGGAGGATGTTAGGGTCAACCGTGTTGAAAGCTGCAGACAGATCCAGAAGGATGAGGAGCGATGGAGATCCAGCGTCAGCCGCCATCAGCAGGTCGTTTGTGACCCTGACCAGGGCTGTTTCGGTGCTGTGGGCGGAACGGAAGCCAGACTGGAACTTCTCAAATAGGGAGTGAGAATTTAGGTGGTCCTGAAGATGTGCGGCGACTACTTTTTCCAGCACTTTGGACAGAAATGGGAGGTTGGAAATGGGCCTGTAGTTGGCGAGGATTTCTGGGTCTTAGGTGGTTTTTTTGAGGAGGTGTCTGGTGAAAGCAGTTTTGAGATCAGATGGAACATATCCAGCCTGGAGTGAGTGGTTGATGACTTGGGTGATTAGGGGACTTAGAGCGCAGACGTTTGATTTTACCAGGGCTGTGGGAAAAGGGTCCAGGGTACAGGTGGAGGGTTTCATCCTGCAGATGATGTCCTCAATCTCTCACTGAGAAATCTTGGGGAAGCAGCAGAGAGGCTGAAAAATCTCAGGAAGTGGGTTGGCAGTAGGGACTGATGGAGCAGGAGAGCTGGAGAGAAGAGAGCGGATGGTGTCGACTTTTTTCCTGGAGAAGATGATGAAGTTATTGCACTGCTCTTCTGTGGTATCGATGTGTGAGAGAGTTTGAGGCTTGAGGAGATGATTTATAGTAGAAAAAAGCTGCTTGGAGTTTCCAGGACTTGTATTGATGATGTTGGAGTAGAACTGTGACCGTGCTTTTCTAAGTGACTTTGACTAGGCCTTTTGGTGTTCTTGATAGGCAAATCTTTGCACAGTGAGTCCAGTTTTTGCAACACGCCACTCGAGTACATGCCCAGCTGCTCATTTATCCAAGATGATATGTGCTGCCTCTCAGAGAGGGAGTATTTAAATAGAGACATTCATTTAGGTATTATCTCTCCACAAATCGGCTCCGCAAGAATTGCAAATATCCTAATTTATGCTCAGGTTGGCATCCAGTATTTCTTTTAACCCTCACCACCAAGAGTGGTCTGTATGTTATTAAAAAGTGACCTTTCACTGACATTTTAAATAGTCCACCATGCATGGCACACTTTGCTAAAGCTCTCAAAATGGGATTGCCATGTACTACACTGACTACAATGTAGCATAATTCTTTATTCACTTTAATTTCTGTTTCATAATTAATTTAGAGCAGGTTCAATTGTATCAGTGACAACTGATTCATTGTTATGAGGGTGTTATTCACTCTCTAATTTAGAATTAGGAGTAGGAAAAAGTAAAAGTGAGTCTTTCAAGTCTTCATCTGGCCTGGTGATGTGGACAGGGAGACCTAGCCCAATACATTTTGGCGTGGATCCGAACAAAGGGGCGGATCCAGGATTTAAAACATTTTTTATCACTGTATTTAACTTTGTAAGATAATGCATGAATGTTGATGAAAAAATCTGGCATATTTAGGGGACTGATATCTATGAGTGTTTGTTATTTGAGGTGGCTTGATTGAATTTCAGGGGACTGTTGGCCGTAGGTATGGGTGTCATCCTTGTTCAAAATTCTCCCTTATCCATAAAGACCAAAGGTGTTCATTTTGGCCTTACAGTTGTAGAGCCGTTTTGATTGATCATTGATTATTTTCAGGCAGGAAAAAAAAAAACACCCTGGGTTTTAAGGAGCGTAAGCATTTAATTGTAATATAAATTATATAATAGATTTTAGCACATTGTTCAGAGTCAAGGTTCAAATTGTAGGAACAAAAATTGAACCTTGAGGAACACAACATTTCATTTTGTAGCTTTTAGATGAACAGTCATCCATGCTTCCAAAATATTTCCTGTATGTAAGATAAGACCAATTAAAAAAAACTGTACTAGAGAGATCAGACTGTGAAATCTGTCTAACAGAATTCAGAGGTGTTTTTATCAAAGGAAGCGCTAAAGTCAAGTACTAACACAGAGGGGTTTTTTTCACTCCCATATTGGACCTGAGGTCATTTAGGAAATTAACTAGTGCTGTCTCTGTACTGTGATTGGTTCAAAAACATGATTGGTATTTTTCTAAAATATTACATATTCTGACCATGATTCATAGCAGTTTCTCCACAGATCAAATAACATGGACTAGGTGGATTAATTGCCAGTAAAGGGCACTGACATCCATATATCTACAGTATCTGTCATAGGAAACATCAAATACTAAACAGAGAATCACAAACTTACACAATGGAAAAACATAAATTGGATTTACATAGAATAAAGTCATATGTTTACAAAAGAATAAACAAATGAATTGCAGTAGAAATTGGGTGAATTTAAACCCTATGGTAGCACATTATTTTGGGGTACGGAATTTGATTCACTGTTTATGATTATTCCTGGGAAGAACTTTATAATATTGGGGTAATTATTACTAATTATTGGGGAAGTACAAACAGTGTTTAATTAATGAGACTCCCCTGATGATACATCACAAGGGGTATAAACTGATATAATAAATGTGACTAATACTCCTCCAGTTGATTAATTTCAAGTACTAGTCAGAAAAAAAAAATGGAAATTGTCAACAGACAGGCAAAAACTTCGACATAAATTTTCCAATGATAGTGTCAATGGAGCCATTTCCTAAAGTAAAACCCTGTTTTCTATATAATTACTGTGAAACCTTTTATTAAGAAACTATTAGAAAATAACATCACCTGTAAAATGACGTAACAGGCCTTTGTTACTTCATTTTACAGGTGATGTCATTTTGTTAAGGCTGACTAACAAAAATGAAAATATGTTTTTTGTAAATGGTAAATGGACTGTATTTATATAGCGCTTTTCTAGTCATATAGACCACTCAAAGCGCTTTACAGGAGAGTCACATTCACCCATTCACACACATTCATACAGCGCTGCTATTAACCACGCATTTTTCTGTCACATTCATACACATTCATACACTGTCGGAAGAGCCGTCAGAGGCAAGTTAGCGTTAAGTGTCTTGCCCAAGGACACTGCGACGGCAGAGGGTTTTCAATCAAGGGTATCTTGATTAATTAATTGATCAGAGTGTGAACCTCCAAAATACTACAATTATAGGAAATCTAAGGGATCTAAGGGCATCGCTTTTTACATTAACAAAGCCTGACAGGGAAGCATTTGCCATGTTGTTCTTTTCTTTCTTATTGTCTGAAAGTTGTTCGATGATCACACGCTACATTGATGCTGCGTTCATCAATTCACCTGCTTTGGGAAAATAATCAATACCACAGTGTGAAATGTACTCCCTCACAAGGAAAAGTCATTCCTGTACAAATCTTACTTGAAAAAAATGAATTACTTGAATTGAAAAAAAAAAGCATTATTAGATAAAATGACTTTAAAGTATGAAAAGGGAAAGTATGCGGAGGAGACCCTCTCATTGTAATGGTGATACTATATCATTTGTATGTTAAATCTGAGAGCCCCATGCACACCCTGAGTCCACCCACACTAACTTACATGATGTTTCCTGATTCTTCTCATTTAAATATGGACAATGTACACTGTGTTTGATGGACTTCCCATGTACACTTCTGTTTGTCTTAATGTACCTGTTAGGGAAGCACAACCTGCCCAGTCATCATTCACATTAGCTGGCATGAATGCAACAAGTGGGAAACTCATACATGGTCATCAGAAGAACATCAATGGGTTAAATGTCTGGCCCAAGGACACATTGACATGTAGACAGGGGGAGCTTGGAATCAAACCACTGACCCTACAATTAATCGTTGATCCACTGCTGAGCCACAAGAAACCTGTGATTAGATGTCATTATCAGACTCTTTCCAGGCACAGATCGCATGTTAATACCACATGGAAATATACCGCACTTCCTGTGCCCCTGAATCCAAAGGGGCACAGGAAGTGCGGTCACCCTCTCTACAGGTCCAGGAAGCCACTGAATCCAACACTATTTCTTGTGTTTTGCATCAAACTCATAAACTTGCGAGCAGATGAGCACAGTAATCCATTAGAGGGGACGTTGTAAAACTCAAAACTGTGCTCCTTCACAAATACTCTCTGTTTTATTATTCTTTGAAAGACTCAAGACTTCTGTGTCCTTGCTTCTTTCTCTCTTCCACTCTAAGGCTGTTTGGCATTGATGATGACCAGGGTGAAAGCAAAGAGTCAGAAGGGTCAGAGATCACAGGGCCAGCACAGGCCTGTCCATCCTACGCTGCGACGGCTGCCTTACCAGCCTCCAGACCCGTCACTGCCACTCTCACAGGTTGGTGCTCACAGACACTTCTCCGTCTGTGTGTAACAGGGAGGCATAGAGTTCCTTTCCTGGCATTGATTAAGGGTCATATATACATCCAAAAACTATTCTCTTGTCTTCAACAAGCACACTAGAAACCTACAGAAAAAAGAGCAACACTGACTCATTACTGTTTACAGTCAAGGCTCCATCTTGGGCCCATAGATATACCTTAAATGGGAAATCTCTCTCATTTTAAGCTTCTTCTGTTAAAATGTTATTTTAATGTTAGAATTAAGATAATGTTAAAATGCAGATTATTCACTTATGTTATTCTGATGATTCATCTACATCCCTCATCTGTTTCCACCCAGGCTATTCTGAGGATGGTGGAGCAAAGAAAGGCGAAGTCATCCCAGAACACGAGTTTGCTGCTGGACCTGTGTGTCTGGACGACGAGAACGAGTTTCCTCCTGTGAGCATCCTGAAATGTTAACTGTCAGCTGTAGCTAGCTCTCCTAGAACGAGTTTAAGGTATAGGCATGACAACTCATTCGTGCAAACTTAAAAAAAATTGAGGCTAACTGGTTCTCTGGCATGAACAGATGAGATCAGTACATATTTTCAGCAAAAGCAACATTGGTTTGAAATTCAAACATCAGCAAGATTCCGAAACATTGGACATAGACTGAGGTCCAAGTTGTCTGAAGATAATCCATAAAAGTGATAAATTGTTCACTCTGTTGCCAGTTTATTAGGTACATCAAGCTAAAATGACAGCAGTCATATACAACAGTCCTGCAATAAATTCTCACTTCACGGCGGTAGTAATGATTATATTTAGTTAAAATTCAGTTGTTGGGAATTTCAATTCATCCATCCTTTAAATTTATTTGTATAGTGCCACATCATCATCATCACCATCATACATTATCTCAAGGCACTTTACATAGTACGGTGAGGACCTCACAATATTAAAGAGAAAACCCAACAGTTCCCACAATGACAAGCACTTGGCGACTGTGGTTGTGGGCGGAACATCTGCCTCTACCGGTTGGGGTGAGAGGAGAGGAGGGCAGAAAGAGGGGGAGAGACGAGAGAGAGGGGCCAGGAACAGTTGAGTAACGGTTGTTCAAAGATCTGTCAGGGGTAATTCATTTGGTTTTTCATCTGGATTCTCACCACTGATGCCACTACAGTACATCAAAGTAATTTATGGAAATTTCCAGATTATTTTATATGTGTGCCTTATGTTTGAAATAAATCTAGATTAACGGAAAATTCCAGTCATTTTCATCCTGGTTCTAACGCTCAAACTTTTGGCCATCTGCCTTCTTCACTGTAGAGATCGATAAATTAAGAATCTTGGGGGGGGTGGGTAGTTGTACATCATGCCTTCTAAAGCTAATAATAATAATAAATTTCATTTCTATGTGTAAGTATGTGAACTCCTTGGCCAATGACATAATTTAACTGGATTCAGCAGTTGGTAAACCTGGAGTCCAGCTCATGAAGCCAGACTGGAGGTGTGTGTTTCATAGCAACAAGATGTAAAACAACAGATCTTAGAAGACTTGGGAACAAGCATTTTTTAACAGTTTGGAGAGGGTTATCAAGTAACCTCTGAATAGTTCAGACATTCAGTCTACAGGGTCGCCAGTTAAGATGAGTCCTAAGAGACAACACCAAATGTGTGGTAAAAAATAAAACCATTGGAGCTGCTTAACATACAGTATCTGTAAGTTTGCCATACGCAGGTCTTGGAGCATGGTGTCTGTGTCAGTTTTCCAAAAAAGCACTTAAACAACTTGTTTTGTGGACTGATGAAACAAAGGTTGAATTATTTGGGAAGAACATGCAGCACTACGTATAGAAAAAGTAAACAGGAAACATCCGTGCAGGGAGAATCATGATTTGGGGGTTTGCTGCCTCTGGGCCTGGGCAGCTCGGCATGATGGAGGGACAAAATGAATACCAAGGTTTTTCAGTGTACGTTACAGGATAATGTCAGGGTGTCTGTTTACCAGTAGAAGTTGAGTGATGCAGCAGGATAATGACCCAAAACATTCAAGTTGATCTATTCCAGAATGATATATTCAAACAATTCTGTTGGAGCTCAGGGAGTGGTTCACTCCCTGCATCCTGACTGAGCTGAAGAATGATCCAAAACTCCTTCTGAACTTTCTGCATGGACTGAAAGAGCTTGTTTGAAGTTCAACCTGTTATTAAATCCAAACATTCACTTGATTTTCCCACCAGCACTGTGACTGTTGTGTTAAATAAAGACATGAAAGATTATAATTGTGCGGTATTAGCTTTAGCACATTTTGTGTGTCTCTAATTGTTAGTCAGATGAAGATTAGATCATATTTTATAGACAATTAATGCAGGAAACCAGGTCATTCCAAAGGGTTCACATACTTTTCCTTGTACTGGGATTTCCCTTTAGCTGTGCACCAGAAAGAGGGACGTGAGCTGCATTTGACAAATCCTGTAGAAAAAACTAACAGGTCTGTTCATGTGTTTTGGTAGATTAATTGGTGCCGCGACGGGACTGGAGGTGGCCTGGGGAGGCGCTCGTGAGTGGGTAGAAGGAGAGATGGACAAAAAGACAGGCACCAGCGAATGAGATGAGCAGCAAAAAAAAAAATCTTTCAGGGTGTCACGTTATTTTTTCATTCAGAGAGAAAATAACATCGATTTACATTCAAGATGACATGGGAAACAAAACACTGACCAAGAAGTAGAAGTCAAGTAGTAATTTCAGCAAGGACCATGATTTGGTTCTGTTACGTAATGACTGTGTAAAAGCTGCACTTCTGATTTTGTCATAGCACCAACAGGACCTCTGAACTTCCTCTAGCTTGTGGTTGAATTTCAGAACACCACCTGTGAACTGGGAGGATATTTCACCTTTTCTGATGCTGTTGGCTACTTCAAAACAAATCAGGGAGTTTATCTTTTAAGTCATGCTTGATGAAAATATGAGGTGCATGCTGGAGCATAAATATAACCACAATTTTCATAGCTTTATTACTTGACAAATATTTGTATTAAGTTACATTATTGTAGCAGCATTTTTTATTGCCAATTATATCTTAGTTTACAAATTGTTTTTCTTTTTATTCTGTATTGTATTTCACTGTATTGACATGTATGAAGTGTTTCTGTTTGCCGCCTGGATGCATTTCATATCGTGTGTTTGTAATGTATGTTTGTACCTATTATCATTTGTACAAGAGCAAAGTATTTTGCTAATTGCACAAGACCAAAACAAGTCAAAGAAACAATACTGAAATAATGAATGATATTAATAATAATCATCATAATAATTACTATTAAATAACCATGGTGGAGTAAAAATGAACCTATGCAAAGAATTTGTCTTGTTTCATGTTATGTAATTTTTTTTTTACTCTGATAAAGGGTTAGATAAGGAACTGATTATTGACATACATGGCTTTGAGTGTTTATGGTTATGTAAGTCACAGGTCAAACATTTCATGACATTTACAGCTTCAAGTGTTGTATGTGTGTTAAGCTGCGAACACATGGTGGTCTTTTCAATATTCTGTGTTATTGACTGCCATGGGCCTAGAATTAAGTAAAACATGGTGCCCTAAAAGCCTCAGTATGCTTCAACAAAGCACTTGTCAGATATGCAAATTCACATGTATTGCATAGAGGACGTCAGCTGAGTAGGCCCGCAGGACACATTTCCATTTAAAGAAAGTGACCACTTCCAATGCGTCCACATTCACTTCTGTAACTAGAGCTGTCCACTTGTGATCGAATCCCCCAAGACACAAGTTAATGCAAGGTATGAACAGGACCTGACGGTGTCTGCAAACCACTAGACAGTTTTCATCCCTTTTTTGTCTGTACAGCTGAGTGCAACACCTTGAATGTCTTCCAGGAGCTTGAATTAATATGAATAGGCCGTACGAAAGTCTGGGTTATGATTGAAATTAATCAGATGATGTCCTACCTGACCAAATGGCCTCCACACACACATTTGTATAGAATACTATAAAAACTACTGATAGATTTTAAAAACAATAAAAGATTAGGTGATATTCTCCTATATTAAGGAATATGATTTCAACAACTGAAAACTTCTGCCATGCAGACACACCTCCCACACTTTGTGCATTGTATGATTTTTTTCTATTCTATTTTTTGAGTCCAACAAGGACTGGGGACAGAGACCAAGAAATAAACTTCTCCTCTTAGTCTTTTATGTAGTACTGCCTGGCCCCAGGTTTTCAGGTGTGTTACTTTATAGCCATTTCATTTGACACGGCATTATTTAGGATGTAAGCTAAAAGTAGACAAAAAATGAAAAGGGCCCCTCTAAAAACTGCCAGATACTGCCTATTTGGTGCCTGGTACCAATGTGGACTTGAGCTTCTTCTCTCTTGAAGATCCTGTTTGAAACCAATATAATCATGTATAAAATTTGCACAGAGTAAAGTGGAGGGCAGTAATGGAGTTTATGGTAAAAGCGGATAAAAAATATGACTAGTCATCATGCGTCACAGTCCATAGTCACTCAGAGGATCATTACATTCATTCCAGAAAAAATGCTTAAAATGGGACCAACTTGGAAACTATTCTATTTAAGTCGAAAAATAAATCCAGGCTGGTGTAAGTCCTTAATTAGGATGCCACGTACCTCCTAGCCCCTGACTGAAGTGCTACTCATCAGCAGTGGCGTTAGGGTGAAATCTGCGTCAAATGTGTTGTAGCTTCTTTGTCTTAATTAAAGGATCTTGGGTTGTACATGACCAAATTGTCATTTGAATCAGAACGGGCTTTTCAATACAAATATTCCACAATTTTTTTCCATATAGACTAATTACCAATGCATCACTGGACTAAAATATTTTTGACCATGGTTCAGTTGGACAGTGACAGCTAAATTCATGTAATATAGTAAAGAATTCTAGTTATTCCTCCGCTAACAATGGATTGTAGGTGTGATGTACTTGCCGCTGTGGACTCAATGTCAGCAACTACATTGAGCCCACAATGTTACAATTCAGTTTGCGTTATTTAGACCCCAAGGCAGATTCAGACACAACACACTGGCTGAGTACAATAAAGTTCTTTATTTGGCCTTTAGCCAGTCTGGGTACTTGCAGGCCGAGTGTATCATGGAGATGAACAGGAGAGATGGAATCCCGGTGGGCGGTGATGGCATCCTGTGGTGGGGAGCTGGTGGAGAACTGGTGCAGGCTGGAGCGAATGGTAGCTGGTGGGGACAGGACGCAGCAGAGGCAGGCTCAGCTCCGGTTATGGCAATTATTGGAGGTGAAGGAGGCATAGGTGAGAATGATATCAGTGAAGCTCAAACAAGAGATCAGTAAAGTTTACTTTCACTAGTATACGAGGGCCTGGCGAGTTACCACATAGAGAGCAGATCAATCTGGTGACGAGTGAGTGGAGAGCCGGGGTTCTTGTACTGAGCTTGATGATGATGAGAGTCAGGTGTGCCAGGTGGTGACTGAGCCACGCCCCTGCTGAGAAACATACACACACACCAAGAGGAGGAGTCACAGGGAATGACTGACAGGGAAACAAACAGGAAACACTGGGGAAGTCTAGAGGTCACAGAAAGGGCTGTGACACACAACTGCAAGTACATGTCGTCTTCACCAAGCGGACAGGATGACTTGACTGAGAACAGCACCAAAAAGTATCTTTAGGCCTATATGGGGCCCTCAGCAGAATTTGTTAATGATATTGTCAATGCTTGATTGTTTGCAAACTTTCTGTAAATCGTACACACCCATTATCAATTGTATTAGTTGTAGCTGTGTTGCTTATATTATAACAATGTCAGCCTTTATGCTTCTAAGGTTTTTAATCTTAAAAATAGCCAATTCATAAAAGTGGTCCAGTGTTAATTTGCACTTTAATATTCAAAGTGATACAGTACTGAGTGGAATCTAGCTGTTGTTGTATTTTCTTAGCTATTGCCTTGACTGAACAGAAGGCTATCTAGCCGTTGAATGTTTATAGTAAAACATTTAATTAGTCATGCATGTCCTTTTTTGTGACATTGCCTTTAGATTTAACTTTATTTTCTACTGCATTTTCCTTCAGCTTTCTGACTGACGATGGCTGAATATTGCCTATAGAAACATTGAGCTTCGGGGCACCAGGGGGCCCTAAGCGGCCGCTTAGTTCGCATTTGCCTTGGGCCGGCCCTGTTTAGGGTCATCAGGACAGCACACGAGTTTGTCTTTTTAACAATCTCACACGAGTCTTGAAGTAAGCCAAATATTCAAGTTGGAAAATAGCCATCAGGACTACATGGCACACTACCTTATAGTGATTACATCAAGGTTATTCACAAATTTGATCCTTAAACTATTTGCAGTATGTTGCAGCAAGACTAAAGGACACTTGACCTTTCATCAGTACTTCAAGCACTCTAAAGTCCACCAGCTCAACACTTTTATTACTAGCATGCTCTCATTGCTGTTCGTTTTTTCAGCTGCAAACTGCTGTCATCAATCATCCTGAGGCACATAACCTCCCAATTTTCCCTGAAAAGACCACAGTGTACAGCAAATATCTCAGTTAAAGGGCATTGTCCTGCAGCTAGTCTTCTCATCATGTATTTCCTTTATTAGTGTGGTGGTTGCTTGACATTACGCAATGCAGGACCATTATAAGCAGCTGTAACCTCACACCTATTAGGACAATGTACTGCAGAGGGGAGACAAAGACAAATGACCCAGGGGAAATAGAAGAAGGGAGGAAGTAGCAGACAAACAACAGAAAACAATCTCTGACAGTTAAATGAATACATAGGGTAGAAGAATGGAGCTGAGGCCTCTAAGGTGATGTGTGAAGTGTAAGAAACCAGATTGTTTTCTATTGCATACAAGAATGCGTATTCACTTTTTCGGCATGTCACACCAGGGTCTCTCTATGAAATTGATCACAGACGCAAATTCTGGCATGTTGAAATCTCATTTGTGAGACAATGCAGCTTATATTGGTGATTTTTCTGCAATCTCAAAATCTCAAGTCAAACATCAACATCAGGGTCAGTCAAATATGAAAATTTAAGGAGTATGAAAATCTTGTCAAAATCTCGTTGCACAACTCTCTCCAGCCAGGAAGAACTGGCTGAACAAACACTGAGTGATCTGTAGAATTTGTACTGTCCCCAGGCAATCAGTCAGTGTTCACTGACACATTGATTAACTTTCCTTGGGATCACGTCTGTTCTTTAATCAGCACTGCTCAGGACTTAGGATAACATCATTGTTTTATCAGTTAGTGCACAGTAAAGCAGAGGAATTCTGAGCCATCTTGATTTGGCAAAGATACTGTGAGCTCAATATAAGAACATCGTAAAATCATTTTACAGACTTGTGATTCAGTGTCTTGGATCCTTGGTTCCAAAAAATGTGTTGTCTTGATAGTCCAGCTTCTTGCATGAAAAATAAAACAATGACTGGAAGAAAAGTGTACATTTTAAGGATTTGATCAAGATGTATTGACCTCACCAAACATCCTCCTCAACCAGTCTAACCTGATAACAGGCCTAGATCTGTGGCTGGCCACACTTTAGACACACCCCTACACCACACTGAAATGTAGTCTTAGGGCAGTTCAGAATACTCAACATAAATCAGGATCATTCACAACCAAGAGACAGGTGAGTCCTCTATAAATTATACAGAGCTATACTTCTGGGCTGGATGAATTGATGATGTAATTATTTAACATGCATTATTAAAATCATATTTAAATTAAAAATCCAATGTACGTCATTCTGAAAGGGTTATATAGTTTTTTTAATTACTTTTTGTTCAAGGTTATGTAAGACCACCATTAGTTCAGCTGACAACCATCTAAACATTTCATGATGTTTTCCTGTAAACACTGCAACTTTTTCACTCACTGTAATCCAGTTACACAATTTCAAAGAAAATAGAGCTTTATTGCGGCGGTGTTCATTTGCTGTTGACTAATGTTGTTTACATGTTTCTTTTAAGCTAATGTTTGAATAGTTGACAGAGCAGCCAAGTTTTGCCCAGAACGCAGTTTGGCAAAGGTAGCCCAGTTTTATTTTGGAACCCATCCACAACCCTACCAAACAAATGTGCTAATGCAAGTGGCTAAGTCAGAGCTGGCAATCATGATGTTGATGCAACATTTACAGTAAATAGGTTATCTATAACCACTACATTTCTGATGTTGTAGAGAGCGATACATTAAAATCAAGTGACGTCACCAATTGAGTTTTGCATTTTAACCAGAGCCAATCTTCGGTTTTTTGAAACCCAATGGGGTGGGTCTGCGTGCCCACCTACACCAGCAACTCTGCACCGATTGGACGGACCAACTGTCAGTCAAGCTGTATCCATACTACGGTGCTTTATTATCTATTTTACATTTTAAATGAGAACAAATGAACATCACGTTGTATTGAAGAAGATTTGAAACTAGAGATTGACCATAAACTCCTCAGGAAAATGTTTACTGATGTTATAAATCAAGTGAGAATGAGAATGACATAGATGACATATTTATAGATATTTGACTACTAAATGAAAGCGTGAACGTTGTAGAGTTTCAGGACATTCAATTCAAGGGAATGTTTTTCTTGGAAAGAAAATATATAGATATGTAATTTTGATAAACAGAGATTTAAGGGACGCACACGCGCGCGCCAACGCCGCAGGGTGGAACGCCACGCCGCCTCCGCTGCGTCTTGACTGGAATCAGCCTGTTCATCCCAGCCGCGCGCCCGGCGTACTGTGCGTTGTGGCGCGCGCCAGGACACGACGGA
Organism: Scophthalmus maximus; assembly: GCF_022379125.1. NCBI lineage: Eukaryota > Metazoa > Chordata > Actinopteri > Pleuronectiformes > Scophthalmidae > Scophthalmus > Scophthalmus maximus. Next base: position 511,702 of record NC_061531.1, on the reverse strand, counting down.
GCTGTATTCACGTCACAGGATGAAATGAGGAAAGTAGGATGCTATATCGGTTTCCAGAGTGAAGTGATTGCTGATGTACTTGGTGTCAGATCAGCATGTAGCTAATGTTAGTTGACTAACCAGTGAACCAAGCCTGCGACCCAAGCCTGCGATCACCCACAAAAGACAGTCCACTTAAAAATTGCTTTTATTCCGGTGTCAATGTTTTTTCCTACCGGCACTGGAACGCAGCCTCGGAACAGCTCAAGCGGCAGGGGAAGCACGCGGTGCAGAGTGCGCGCGCGCGCGCGCGCCTGTGTGTGTGAGAGAGAGAGAGAGAGAGAGAGAGAGACTTTCCGCTTCTCTAACGAGAGAAACCCTGCGCGTTCGTGAGTACGAGCGGTTTTGCGCGCCCTCGTTTGAATACCGGCTCGAGCCGGTAAAGAGCTGTCAAAGCAGGCAGGAAATCATCCAGTGAAGACAAAAGATGCCGCTGCCTGTGATCTGTGCCACAGAGAAAACAGGCCGCAGCGACTCTTCTAATTGTCCATTTTTTTCGCATTAGAAGCAAGTGACCTAGGATATCACAATAAATCATTATTGCTGTCTCCAGCCAAATAGGCTTATATCTTTTTATACGCTGCGTTTAAAGGCTCAACGAGATGAGGACGAAGTAGAGAAGCCGGCTCGTTCCCACCGGAAGCCTGTTTTAGCCACCCCGCGTCAACTGCTCCGGTAAGTCAGACGTGAACCCGGCGGCTCCAGCCGCAGGATGCTGTTCATCCTCGGCCCGCCGTCGGAGCCGCCTCCTGCTCGCCTGGACCCGGGGAGTTGCATTACTTCAGCTGTATATCTGCTGTGAGTGCATAAGGGGCCCGGACGACATGTTATAGATCGTCTCCAAACCATCACGCATGTTAACGAGAGCAGGGGTGAGGCGGAGGCAGCTCCAGCATTGACGTCAGCCCTCCTCCACCGCACTGCGGATAACCAATCTGTGGTATCTAATAAAATGATACGTAAATCTCGGGGTTATAGGCCGGTCACATTTATGTGATACAGTCAATTTGAAAACTGTCATTCAATCCTTAAAAGTTGCATGGTTGAAGTGATGCAGTTGCACACGTTCCAGTGCAACATGCATTGCTGACATGAATGGACTCAGTGCCACAGCGAGCAGGAATTGTTCACCCCAACAAGTGCTCTCGCCCCGTGGCCCTGGTGTGATGCTGCTACATGCTGGCAACACAGCACCAGAGAAGGCAGTCAGTCCCCGGCCCGTGGGAACAACCTCTGTGGTGCCTGTCTTCTTTGTCACCTGTGCTCCTGTTGCTCCTGATCAGCTCTACTTAAACTAAATCTTTACTGCAAGTCATTTGCACACACCTAGTAATAAAACTACTGGCAGTGGAGGATCCAAAGTGAGGATCAGTTCCTTTTCCCCTGGTTGGCTATGGGAAGGAATAAGGAAGTGACAGGCCCTACTGTATACAGGGGAAAATGCTAAGAAACAAATGGCACCTCTGTAAAACTTAAAAATAATAAATGCTATGTAACATAGCCTCTAATGGTCAAATCTCTGTGGAACTTTGGGCTGCTAATATATGAATGATATACTTTTTGAATTGCCATATACAGAACAAATAATTGCAAGTATTGAAATAAGTTGTGTATAATGGGATAAATATTATGCTTGGTCTTCAATTATTTTTAAAGGGGCCACATCAGCGTTTTAGTGTTGGACTTTTATCAAGTTGTGAGTGAGAAACAGTTTTAAAAAGAATGGTCCAGATCGATGTAGAGGACGTTCTCAGTGGACTGTGACTTTATCAATGACTACATTTTTTTGTCTGCTTTTGTTTTGCAAATGTTCAAATTCATCCAGCCATCAGGATTTGGAACAGGACAGTTAACTGATGAATCGATTAGTAATCGCCTACTAAATAAACCACAAACTATTTTGACAATCAGTTAATCGGTTCAAGTAGTTTTCATCAAATAAAAAGGCAAGATTTTCTGATTTCAGGTCTTAAGTGTGAATATTTTTCTGGTTTCTTTGCTCCTCTATGACTGTATATGTGAGCTGAATATCTTTGGTGTGGACAAATAAAAAACCTCACCTTGGGGTTTTGGGAAATAGGATCAACATTTTCTTAACTTACATGACTTTTAAAATATACAAATTAGATAAGACACCGAGTTATGTATTTCCTTAGTTGTGTCTAATGTGTCACGTTGTGTCATGAGCGTCGGTTTGAAAGGCATCACTGATTTTCAGATCCAGTGTCTAGTGCCCTGGTGAATGTCAGGTTTCATGCTGGTTTTCCTGCAGCCCCTGCAACTTTTTTTCCTAAATGAAAAAGATTTGTGATGTGACGACTTGTAGTTTCAAGTATGAAATGGGACATGGTGAGCCTCCATGTAGCATATCGTGAGCAGTCAGTGTGTAGCTACATTAACTGTCTGAAATCTGAGTCGCACGGGATATCCTGTAAGAAAAGCCTGTGCCTGTTGTCTGTGGGATATGACATCAATGTCACATAGTGTAGGAGTTATATATCCTGAGGTGAAGGTTATCGTCCCTAAACCAAATGAGAGGTGCGTTTGCGTGATCACGGGTGTGTTTGGGTGGGATAGCCCAGTGTTTACAGGCTCACATAGCCTGTGAGTCATCAGCTGGCGACCTAAGTCTAGACTCCCAAGGTGGAGGTTTTATTGTTGTCTGGAGGCAGAGTGTAGTTCAGGGAAATCATGTTCTGGGTACATCTTAATGCTTTCGGGAGGAAAGACCATCAAATGTTTTTTTCATTGGAGACTTAAACCATTGTCTAAATTATTTTCTATAAAGGAAATTTGAGTAAATAAACGAAATACTTTATACTTTCCTGGCAGTCAAATGATTAAAGACACAAAATATTTTCCAACTCTCCAAAAGCCACATCAGGGAAGAAGCTACTAGGTTGCACATGAGATTTTGTTTGACACATTGTGTGCCTTTTCGGCTGCACCCTCAGCACTGCTACACATTCTGCCGTTGTTATTCTAATGTCGCTGCCTGTGTCGGCTTTCCACCGCACTGCCACACATCACCATTAGGTCCAAGTGCAGTACAGTCAGGGCGGGCAAAATATTTGTGGAAATAATTCTGTGTTATTATAATAACTGATAACTAGTTGATGATAAGAGAAAAAGCAAGAACCTGAATCATTCAAATTCAGGAATAAATCAAGTCTGTCAGAGTGTTCACTTACACAGATGGTGAATCCTTAAATCATCACTGACGTCGTCTCTGTTTCTTCCTCCAGGTAGCCGGCTCTCGCCATGAGGGTTCCCTATTCCCAGCGTTGTTTGGGTCCTAAGGTTTACCCAGAAGTGCCTGATGGCGGCTGGGGCTGGGCCGTGGCTGCGGCCTTCTTCTTGGTGGAGGTCTGCACCTACGGCACCCTCAAGAGCCTGGGCGTCTTCCTCCAGGACCTGATGGAAGAGTTCGGAGAGAGCAACAGCCGAGTGTCATGGGTCATCTCCATTTGCGTCTTCATCTTTACCTTCACCGGTCAGTCACCTGGGGTTTAGTCACGTCTCGACTCTTCATGTGGTCTCATTGCATTTCCCTTCTAATGACTTGATGAGATTTATGAGGTTCTGTGCTGTCAGAAACAATCAGCTTTATTGTAAATGCTGTGTAAAAGTGGGACATCGGTAAAGGTCTGGTGTTTTGTCCATCTTCAAAAAAAATGTATTTGTCTCCATTCACATGGATGTTTCATCACCTTAGCTGAGTTAAGTGAAACAATGCAACATGAACTCATGTCAAAAAGGTAGTTCAGTGTGTATGTATTTGATGCATTATCACTCTCATGATGTAATTCAACTTGAATAATCAGATTAGCTGTAACTCAATGAACTTTGCATGTCACTGGTCATCAGTGCATAAACAGATATTAATATCTGCAGTCTGAGAGGGAGAAATGTTGTCGGAGTTCATAAACTGTCTGGATGTATCCTGAGCTACTAAAAGCCTTCAGCAAATACACGTATCATACTGTGCAAACTTTCGAAAGGATTTTAATGAAATTACTGTTTTGTTTTTCACCCCCCTCCCACAAACACACACACACACACACACACACACACATCCTCAGCCCCCCTGTCCATCATGCTGAGCAACCGTTTTGGCTATCGTCCTGTGGTGATGATAGGAGGCTTCCTCATCAGTCTGGGAACCATCACCTCCGCTTTCACCAATTCCATCAACGAGATGTACATCACCATTGGCCTTGTCTCAGGTAGTTATAAAAGTCACAGCTCCCCACCCAGTGGCTCGTCTATCTATATATCTATCTACCTATCTGTCTGTCTGTCTGTCTGTCTGTCTGTCTGTCTGTCTGTCTGTCTGTCTGTCTGTCTGTCTGTCGATCGATCTCGGTATGTGTCTGTCTTTGGCTACGTCCACACTTTTACATTTCCGTTATAATATGCATCACTGTTGCTATGGTCACACCTGGTATTCACACAACGCTGAGTTTTTGAGCCTCTTAAAACAGAGACTCTTGAAAACACTGCTACGGATCAACCACGTGCTCTCTTCCTGATTGCGTGTTATCAGTCATGACTCGATTATCAGCGCCGAATGCAAAGCGCTGCTAACACTTTCGGTCAGTAATCCCTGCTCTTACTTTCACTGTTGTTGTTCCTTGTTTACTGTAACTAAGCAACCAACTGCAGAGTAGACAATCTGCGAGATCATTTCTGATCTGGAGCTAAAACGCTTGACTAGATGGAGATTGTTTTTTTGTTTTAAAACAAAACTGTATCAAAGTGGACGCAGCCTTTGTGTGTTATTGTAACATGCAGAATGTTACAGAATGATTTGCTCCTACTGATGAGTTGTCTGTCTTGTCATTAGTGAATGAACTAAAGGGACTCCTAGCAGTGTCCACAACAAAGTCTGCCTCAGTCTGTCCAATGAGTGAGAGGTCAACAGCCTCTTGTAAACAGAATGGACCTCACAGACAGTGAGGTCCATTCCTCTATTTTAACTCTCTAGGAAGGACTGAGAGAACAGAGCAGGGCAGATACCCCCCCCTCAAAATAAAAGATTAAATTCCCTTTCAGATGGTGATGGAACAGGAAGTGGCTCAGGAAGGAATAAATGGACTGAATGAAAGTAATTGATTGGATTATGAGCAAATTGGTTGAATGAGTTTTGTATCAGAGCACATTAACTTGTTTTTTCCTTGGACAGAAAGCACTGCTAGCCCTCCCACCGTGATAACCATGTCTGCCTCTGAAACGGGCCACAGCTAACTTGACAACCCCTTCTCCTCTCTCCCTCTGTCTTTCTCTTTTTTTTTTTTTTTTTTTTGTCTTTACATGCCATTTGTCTTTCAGCCGCAGCTGTAGCAAAGATGAGTCATCTCAAGCAGCTGGCCACATGTGAAAAAGGAGTGACCTGACAACTTGATCTTTGACCCATCCCCCCTATCCATGCAGTGTTCCTACCATGCGGGCCAGTGGCTGTCATGTCCCCTTTTGCTCTTCTCCTCTTTGTTTACAGGCCTGGGCTACTGCCTCACTTTCCTCCCCACCGTCACCATCTTAGCCCAGTATTTCTCCAGACGGCGAGCCCTCGTCACCTCTGTCGCTTCCTCTGGAGAATCCTTCGCCATATTCGCATTTGCTCCAGGTGAGTTTTCAGTCAGACTTATGATGAGTTATGATGTGTTATCAATAGTATTGTTTGACATAAAACTTTTAACTCACAATCCATAACTAGCTTTTTATGTGGCTTTCAACCACATCTTCCTGATTGGATGAAGTTTGTCCACTTACCATTGAGATGGCTCAGGGCTAATTTGGAACATTGGTGACATGATCATATAATACCAGCACATCAAAGTTTTTTGCTTGCTGAGGAGGAGTTGAGTCTCAATTATTCTCCCTTGCGGATGTGTACTTGTTCTTGTTACGTCCTCTGACGATGAAATTCACGTCACACAGAACAGTTCGGATGCAGGAAGTATGAAACTGATAAATCTGATAAAACAAATAAGGAGGTGTGTCTGTGTCTTTGTGTCAAAAAGTATCTGTTTCTGGCCATCCGGACAAAAACACAACCCCAGACTTTCCAAAGTAAACAACTAAAACGTAGCCTGGGGTGACAGCTCACTGTTGCTGCTCCTGACTGCTCCATTCTCCCTGTCGTACACTCAGCTGATCCACTGAGAAAAAAATCACCAAGCCCGTGTCTCGGTCGGTCGGTCACGTAACCCTAGTGACAAAAACACAGGTTTTCTTTCACAATGAAAGCCATGTCATGCTTTGCTAGTTGAAGTCTACTAATGTGAAGCAGCAGCAGAAATGTTGTGGAGAAAACTGTAAACAGTGAGGCTCATATCACTGAGATCAAATTACAAACAATAACACTGGATTATGTGCTGCAGTGATCCCCAACAATCCCCAGTGTGTGTGCGTGTGAGTGATTGTGATTTCATGAAACCATATGAATTCTAGCTTTAACGTCAATAGTTCAGAGGGACGTTTGCTGAAAAACATCCAAATCCACTTACGATCACCAAGGAGCCCACAGCCCTGTAACTTTATGTCAGTTTCACGGCAAAATAGGCAAACCCCATCCACTGAGGAAAACACTGGGACATGAGACCTTGAGAAAGATTTGAAAAAGGAGAACAATATCAAAAGTAACCTGTGCTGTCCTAATCTCTCCACAGCCTTCACCACACTTAAAGAACACATTGGTTGGCGCTACTGTCTGGTTATTCTTGGCACCATTCAGGCTTCTGTGATTGGATGTGGGCTTCTCCTATGTCCAATCATCATTGAGCCAAAACTTGTAAAGGAGGACAGTGAAGCGGACAAAGACTCTCTCTCTCTGAAGCAGACGGCTTACAAGCTTGAGAACGAACAAACCAGAACCTCCATCAGTTCCACAGTCTCCCGAGGTTCGGAGGACTCAGGCGTTACCTCGCTCTCCGCTTCAAACGTTGACCTCAGGTCTGCGGGGGCAGAAAGCAAGGCCCTGATGCAGTGGGGAGTGCAGGACAAAGAGGCAGAGGTGGAGGCGGGTCCTCTCAACCCTTCAAGCCCCAAACTCATGGACTTCTCTGTGCTAAAAGATGCTGCCTTCATCTGGTACTCCCTCTTTGGCCTGTTTGCCACGCTGGGCTTTTTTGCCCCGCAGCTCTACATCATCGAACTGAGCAAAAGCCGTGGCGTGGAGCCCAGCATGGCCTCCTATATGCTCTCTGTGATGGCCGTGGCTGAGATCTTCGGTCGCTTGTCCATCGGGGTGGTGTTGAACAAAGTCCGCTGCAGGAAGACAATGGTGTTGTTGGGGTGTGTGGTTCTACTGTGCCTGGTTCTGGTGGCCTTTACAATAGTGTGGGAGTTCTGGGGCCTGGTGGTCTGCTGCGCCCTCTACGGCTACTTCATGGGCACCGTGGGCTCCATACACATCCCCATGCTGGCTGAGGAGGACGTGGTGGGCATTCAGAGGATGGCGTCATCTGTAGGAGTGTATGTCTTCATCCAGAGCTTCGCTGGGCTGGCCGGACCGCCACTAGGAGGTAAGAACTTCTCGCCCTGCTATGTTTTCTGTGTGCTGTTTTATTTCGCTAATCTGCCTAATCTGCTAATTTCCCTCCAGGTGTGTTGGTGGATGTCACACAGAACTACGGTGCTGCCTTCTACTCCTGCGCGGTGGGCATGGGGCTCAGTGCCATATGCCTGGCTCTGGTCGGCCCCGCCAAATCCGGCATGTGCCAAAGACAGAGCAGAAACATAGACGAAGGCAGGAGCACAGAGGAAGAGGAGAAAATGTCACAGGACAGCAACCAGACCTTTTTGGAGGTGGACCTAGCACCTGAGGACAGTCCTATTAGACAAGCCCTGGATCAAGACAACGCCTCTGTAATATAAACCCAACCTCAGCGTGACATCACCTCTTTACTAAAGACAAGGAGGTCAACACGCTAATACAGATGCACTTGGTAAGGCTACAGTGTCATCGACACCCACAAACTTTACAGATGCTGCTGGTTGCAAATTTCAGGTGCCACGTACTCACTTTCTGACCAGCTTGAACTTCACTACTTCCCTGGAAGGAGGCTGTCGCTCCTCTGAGACCAAAGACACAACCGCGTTGTTAGCTTCTTAACAACGCCCCACAAAGCTTTCACAATCCATTCTAGCATTTCTAGTTCATGTTCAGTTTAGGTTGCAGTGCTGCTATCTCAGGAAAGAAGTATAGTTGTCATGGTGATCGAGGCATCATGGGTATGGCAGATACCACAATTACACCTGGTATTAAATTGTGTTTTGTAACCAGATTGTATCTAGATAAGTTGGACCTGATTACATTTACACCTGGTGTTGATGTGTATCCAGTGTCCACATGATCTCTGACCTGCTCACGTCACATCAACAAACAAAAAAAGAGACAGAAGAGGAAGACGCTGTCCACACGTGAAGCTGTGTCATTGTGTTTTCCTGCTTTTCGATCGGTCTCATCTTCAGTCCATCCAAAGGCGTCTCGAACAACATGAGAACTGAGGGGCTTCCTGTGTTCACTGGCTAACGACTGCTAGCTGCCTTACTGCTGCGACCTGTCGGACCAGTCATATTGTTGTGTGTGAATTGTGTTCTATCCAAAAACAGTCCAATTACCCAAAATAAGTTGTAATGCCAGGTGTACATGGGATACTTTGTATGAGAAGCTCCCTCTCTCATATAACGCTGATTCCTCAAACATGACACAGTCACTTCTTCAGCAAAGTGTGGAGAGGGAGACACACACCTCATGGCTTTAAAATATACCCCCCCCCCCCCAGAAAAATAAGGAACACTTGACAATCTGCCTTTTATGCACCAGATGCATGGAGAGTGATCGGCTAAAGCTGGACAAGAACAGGTCATCGTGTCATCTGTACATACTGCAGGTCTAGTTCATGTATTGATATTTAATTTCTTACACTATGATAACAACAGCAATACTGCAGCAGTGTTCACTGGTGGTTGAGGATCTGTGATACTGGAGGTGTCAGCCTCCACTTGACTTCCTTGCTCCTGTGCTGCTTGAGGTGAAAGCATTGCCTGTATATATACTGTCATGTTATCATGATCCTTTCAATGTACTGTAGAATGACCTTGTTAAGTATATTTGCACGCAGCCTGAATGGGAGGGTGATAATATAGCAGAACCTTGGGGGTTTACAGTGATTTTTTTCCCTATCAGTGCCACAAGTAGATGAACACAATGTGCACATGTCAAATTGTAGAAGTAGAGATGGCCATTTATGTAGTATTTGTATGCAAAGGTGTGAAGGAGGCATTTGACAGGAGTGAGAGCGTCCACACCCACCTTCACATGACTTGAATTACTCTGTCACCTTTATTTAAAAATAATTACGGTTTGATGTTCTTTTTTTTTTTATTTAACTTTTTTTGCCAGGCAGGTTCCTGTCTGTAAAAGTGCTGCACAAGTGCAAATTTTTAAAATAAAATCTCCTCCAAACTCTGATCCCCTTTTTTCTTCCGCGTCTGCTTCAGTGTTAGGCTGGCAGAGGCAGACCTGTCTGCAATGCTAGTGCAACTAAAGGAACATGCCCCCTATTTCTTAAAAGACAGAAAAGTGCTCAAGATAAACCGGTTAGTGCTGCTCACATGTGTCACTGTTACAAATCTAATCTCATGATCTCTCATATGTCACATTTTGAAAAGTTTTACATGGTCTAATGTTGAGAAAAGGCATTAGTGTTCTCATACTGCCCATTCCAGCTCCTCTTTTCACCCTGTCTAAAACGCCTGGATTTCTATTAGCTCCCCCCCTCCCGAAAAACCCCCAGTCTGCTCTGATTGGCCAGCGGGTCAACCGCTTTCAAAATTTGTAGATGTCACTACTCTCCACCAGAAAAGTGCAGGTGGGGATTCCCCAAAAGAGTCTGACTGTGACAGTGGGAGAGAAATCTGAAACAGTGGAAGGTTTAGCCAGGGTTTAGCCAGCCCACAAAAAAGACGACAGGGTGGTCTTTTCACAGTTTGTGGGCCGGCAGGCACCACAGATACACAACGTTATGTGCACAAACACTGAAAAGGTGATTTTGGTATAATATGTCTCCTTTAAATACAAAAATCTTTAGATCCAGAGGTTTTTTTGAATTCGCAACAAATTCCCCTCTCACTTAGAAATATCAGTCCCCTAAATATGCCAGAATTTTTTCTCCATCAACATCCATTAAAGTGAAAGAATTATTCCTGAAGCCCAGAACTGCATCAAAAATGTTATGGTCCTTGGCCAATGTCCCGAGGGACATGTATAATCTGTACTTGTACCTGCACCACCTTGGGACTGGGGGTTTGGTGCTGTATACATCACTGCATTTTACGAGCAGGCAAAAAAACCCATGCTTGGAGCTATCAGTTAGGATAGCTTGGCCTGTGCTGTTTCTCTGTTTAATGTGTAGCACCAGTTCCCACTAATTAAGCGATGAGGTGTCATACTAAATCAGTGGAGTAGCTCTTTAAGTGTAAATTGATTAATGATCAAACCCTTATTTTAAGACCACTGCTCAAATGGTGTCTCGAAGAAAGAGGCAATGATTCAAATCTGAAACTTTCTTCATGGATTCAATTTGAAAAGTCTTGCAGCAAATTGCCTGACATCTGTAGAACATGAGCCCTGCACGGCTGTTCTAAGTGGTTTATTAAGCCTTTACATAATTTCACATAGAAAGTTGGGGACATAATGTTTTCCTCCTCAGCCTATTTCCCTGGATTTCACTGACTGGTTACAGAGTTGCACTGCACACAGCTGCACGCAGCCGTTCAGTCAGTGCTGTTACTACAAGTAGTGCAACACCATCTCCTACTGGCTGAACATTAGTTATGTCTCTGATATGACCCTTGTCTTAATGTGTATTAGCCTGAATAATGTTCAGTATATAAAACCATGATCAAAAGATCATTACTTTAAATTTCAAGAACTGACAAGAACATACATCTGTTCATATCCCACTATGTGGATAAATATGTAAAATGTCTGAGTCTAAAAATTGATCCAGGTAATCATTTGTATAAATGTCAGTATAAAATATAAATGGAAGATGTTCTGCCCACAACTGAGTCCGGGTTCTGTTAGAAATTTCTTCCTGATAACATTTTTTTCTTCTTCTCCACAGTCGCCAAGTGCTTCTCATTGTGGGAACTATTGGGTTTCTCTGTAATATTGTGAGGTTTGACCTCACTGTGTAAAGTGCCTTGAGATGATGTATGTTGTGATTTGGCGCTATACAAATAAAATTGAATTGAATGTTAATATGAAAACACAGTCTGCAACCACATACCTTCTTATTTGTACTTAGGGTCAGTGGCAATAATTCCTGCTTCATCAGTTCTTACGGTCTTTTAAAAGGCAGACGACTGTCTTCACAGATGTGGGTTGTCATGTGGTGATGTCATATCATTCAGCTGGTTGGGTAACTACATGTTGTTTATTAAGGCTTTTGAATGGATGCAGTTGCAGTTGCACTGAAAACAGTTCATGTTGTTCAGTGCAGTTTGGTTTGAATGGTCTGCACTGGGTGCTGAGGTCTTTGCTGCATAAGTAAGGCTTCAGACGCTGTCACAAACAATTCAACTCAAATACCGTCCCAGGCACTCAGCATAATCCTTTTTTTCCACTTTTTATTTAATTGGGCAGAAAAGATGGGTATGTCAGGTTAGACTGAAATCCACAGAGAGGTTGATGTTTGGATCGGTGTGCAGCGCTGGTGTGCTGTTGCAGGGGTTCCATTGAGTCCACGTGCACGTGTCTCAATCATTTCCTCTGGTGCTGTAAACTGACCTGCTGCAACCGATGCTGTCTTTAATCAGTCATATCCAACCCAGGGGTCACCTGGGGGCATTTCAACTGAATGGCTGAACTTTAAAAAAAAAATTCTATTGTCATGGATTTATTCTATTTACAAATAGGTCGGACTTTACCTCACAGATCACAATCCCCCACACACACATATTCAAACAATGCTCTCTATACCAAGCACATTGTCTATCACTCACACATCTCACCTCTCTCACACTGCCGACACAGCAGTCAGGGGCAATATTGGGTTTCAGTGCCTTGCCTGAGGACGGTTCAACATGCTGACTTAGAGGAGGCGGGAATCAAAAAACTGACTGTTGGATTAGCGGAAATCCCACTCTTCCTCGAGAGCCACAGCTGCCCTGGACATAGATTACATTCCCTGAACACAGCTGTCTGCTCCTCCATCCGATCACCAGTAAGTCAAGTCAAGTCAAGTCAACTTAATTGTCAATTCCTGCAATATTGTTCCAGGCATACAGAGGAATTGAAAAGCCGTTTATCTCGGACCCACGGTGCAATACTCCCAAAAAATAAAATAAAAATAAGATAAGTAATATATACAATAAATACATTCTAAATAGTGCAAAAGTAAGAGTAGGGCTAAAGAAATTGAAAATTTGCAATAGAAAGGAAATACTGTGCAGTATGTGAAATATACCGGAAACTAAATGAATAGAATAAATTGAGAAATATAGAGGACATGGAGTGCAGATTGAATGTAATAAATGTAGAGGGCACTGATGAAGTGACAAAGTGTTCCTCAGTCTTTGTAAAGTGACCGGTGCAGTTCCAAGAGCAGTTACCCAACTGCTCCTGGTTTGGTCAACCCAACCAGTCAGGACAGTGAGACAAAGACAAACCAGTGAGCATGGAGAAAATTATCAGAAACCTGGATTACAGGATCCTGGTTTCTATCAGAAATCAATTCCAGGTTTATCTAAACCTGGAAAATGGTAATTTAGGCTTCTGAAAACCAGAGTATGTTACCATGTAGATACACCTGATCATAACAAAGGTACTAGAGTGCATGTAAACACATGATAATGTTCATCTGGACAGCAGCTTTGCTCTGTACACACATCTAATGCAGAGATAAGCCCCGCCTCCAGCATCACTGCACACAGTGTTTGGATGATGATTCATGCCGATGGTTCAAAACATATTATCTCATACACAGCATGTGGATACTCCAGCTGCAACAGGCCGAATCAGCAGTTATTTATCAGTTGACTTGTTACAAAGTGGAGCAATGTGATCCCACCTTGACTCCATGATGCTGAGATCAGGTGTCTGTGGGGTCCACACCATCTGCTGCGGGACTCGTTGTTCCTCTTGTCTCTGGAGACCGTTGTTTAGGACTCGGTGTGTTTGGGCTCGTTGTCCTGCTAAAGATTGAACCTGGGACCAATCAGACGCTTCCTTGTGTGACTGATGAAGGAGAAGAATCCAAACGTCTGAATTGCCTTAGAACTGTACATTAGGTTGATCAGGGCAGCAACTAAGCATTATTTACATTATTGATTAAGCTGCTGATATTTGGTTATTAATCTTTCATCTGACAACTAAAATGTCCAGTCACAGGTGACAGAACCAGACCAGATTTTCCAGCTATGGTATAAAAACAGAAAACTCTTCACATTCCACAACACGTTTGGCATTTTCCATCGTCACAAGACAGAAACTATTACTGGATGGTCGGGGTAGTAGCTGATTACTGTACATGATTAATGAACTAAAACAGAACCACACCATATGCTGTTTGTATGAAACAACAACAATTTGAAGAACAGCAGAGGCCGTGTTTAAAAAAACAGCTGGATTTATTTAAGAGTAGAAGGATAAGACAGCATAAGTTAGACTGTACATCGAAAGTTTTTGTACGTGGAAATACCAAAAACTGGGCAGAGAAATGTTTGTGTGAGTTACTTAGTATGAGGACATCAGACTGTGGCATTATTAAAACATAAAAATAAAACAAAACACAGTATAAAACCTTTGTTAACACGATTGGACAATAGAGGCAGAGCTTGGAAAAGGAGGCACTCAACATCAGTATATTTGGCAGATCATATTTCTATAAAACACTGGCATTAAGAGAATCATCAGTCAGTGAGATCATGATTATTTGAACACATAATAATATCAAGTCAAGGCTGTGGAGCAGTGCTGTTGCATAGTTTGGACTATCTTGGGTGACACTGGTTTCCTCTCACAGGTGTTTTACAACCTCTCTCAGTCGAAACACGATCGCGACCTCCAGTCGCAGCACCGACGTCAGACTCACACAACACATAGGATGCAGGGTAGAAAACCAGCATCACAGAAAAGGTTAAAAGGCAAAGTCAAAGGCAGTTAAAGAAGTGAGACGCTGCTCAGCAAGGAGCTTTGGGAGCAGAACTCAAACAAGGTCACCTGGTTTGAAATGGATCTTCTCTGTTCCCGGAACAGAAAGAAAGATCCCCACCAGATCCCAGCACTGAGCGCCGGCACTGCTGAAGCAGCTCAACCTCAGGACCTGGTGACAAATCTAAGGCCCTGTTCAGATCTGGTGTGAACAATCTGTCTCAGGTGATCTGATCACGAGGTATTATGTAGGACACTGGAAGGTAAGATGGTGAAGCCTGGACCACAGTTCAACAGAGAACACAGAATACAGAACAGTTTCTGGGCACAAAGGGGATGTTGGGCCGAGGATTGAAGGTAGGACTCAGTTTGGTGTGGCCTTCATTACGTTTCAGACAAAGTGCCAGTCTGTGAAGGCAGAGTAACCTACATCCAGCACAGTCCCCAACTCTCTGAAAAAAAACAACCCACAATCAGATTATACAGCTGACTTTACACAGTGACTGGTCCACTTAGTGGAGGAGCAGATGTAGGCAGGGGCTGAACTTTTCTCTCAAGTTATTTCCCTTCATTCGTCCTTCTCACCACTACTTCTGTCACCACAAATGCACGAGGGTCCAATTTGTCTGGTTCATGGCAGGGAGACTAAAAGACGTGCAAAAAGCACAGAGTTCCTGGAAGATGTGGAAGAGTTGTTGAATCAGGGCAGGCATTTTGATCGCCACCTTCCAGAGTAGACGTTGATGACGCGACTTGCTGTACCATTGTGTTAGTTTGTTTAAATCTGTAAAACAACAGCAGACAGGCATTTACAGCAGAGCCACCACTGGTTCTGACTTTATCTCGACAAACCTGAAGTTTGAAGTGTGATGACATCCTCTACACTGAGCTTGTGGCAACTTTCAAACACACACTAAGGTCTCCATGTGTCACTCTGGACCCATGAGAGTCCAAGCATGATCTCTGGTCTCAGAGCTGAATGCCCCCATGACCCATCACAATGAAGACCATGTGGGAGCTCTGAAACGTTGGGCTTTGAGCTGAGATTTTCTTACATATGTTCGAGAGAGTTAAACAACTAAATCTCAGAAATGCTAATTAAGTCATTAAGTCCAGATCACCTTCTTGACCCGTCAGATGGTGGAAGGCAGCAAAAAAGCCTAGGTGCTTTGAAAGGATGTCTTCTTTTTTTTTGCAGCAGGCTCCGAGTCAACTGTCGGACTTTGGAGTCGTGACGTCACATGATGGAGAAACATGACATGACAGAGCCGAGACATGTAGCTCGCTCACCCGTCTGCTCCTGGTCCCCTGTGACAGTACACTGTCTGTGCACTCATGATCAAAACCAAGTTTGTTCAGCACTGACAGAGGCTGTTCTGCTCTGACTCCATGGTGCCCGTGTGTTCGCGTGTGTGTAACTATAGGCTTTCTTCTGGCCTTGAGTGACGACATGACACAGCAGTCTGATACCAGACATTTGTGTGACACAAACAGACAGTGCTTCATCCGGACACAGACAGACAGAGAATCATGCTGACTGGCGCTGCACAATTTGAGGGGGAGCCAGTCATATTAGCCGACACAAATACACACCAACATCAGCCATGTGACGACACATGCTGAGTGACAGCGGGCTCCTTGTTGGTCTGGGGGGACAGTGACATAGCTTCCTGTGACACGTGTCCCCCTCACCCTTCATGTCCCTGATTAAGGCAACTGTTTACTCAAAGCTAAATCGTCCGAGTATGAGGAGCAAAGAGGAACATGTCATGAATGTGCTGAAAACAGAAATACAGTTGAAAAGCGTGATCCACTCTACTAGTCATCAGTGAAGTGAGCGGTATGAGAAACGGCTGCAGCAGCAGATGATGTTGACACCTTGATGACTTCAACAGTGTAATCCAGTGACTGTATATAAAGATGGAAGACATGACAAACATCTGGAATGTACAGGTCCAAAAATGGGTTCTGTCATGTTAGGTAGTTCTTTTCACAATGTGGCATGTTCAAGTGTTAATTAGTTATGTGATGCTATAAAAAAGGCTGAGGTGTCATAATGGACAGCTGAGACTGATTGGTCAGGAAGGCGTATGGGCGGGACCTAGATACAGAGGCTCCACACCTCGATCACTTCTGCGCAGACTCTGCCTCCACATGACATCACCAACACAAGATGTCTGCGCCTGCATCCAGAATATTTTGGCCTCATGTTTGAACAGTGGGAGGAAGAGGAAACAAGCCATCCGTCTTTATTTACAGTCACTGGTGTCATCTATCACTATGATGCATTATTTTTCTACAAATTCATTTTCAGAGTGAAAAGACTCTTTGGATCTTTAAAACTCTGGGAGTGTGTGTAGCTGTGGGATAGGTTGGGCATGTTAAGAGTTAAAAAACGTCATTCAGTCTTTGCAGCGATTAGCTGCCATTTGCAATAACAACTATAAAGAGAAATAACCACGAAGCTGTGCTGGTGTATGTACAATGTCTGTGTTCAAGACCTTAAACAATAAACAATAAAAGATTTTCTGTCGATCACATTTAAAGGTGACATATTATGCTCATATTCAGGTTCATACTTTTAATTTTGGTGACCACTTGAAAAGGTTTACATGCTCTAATGTTCAGAAAAGGCATCATTGTTCTCATACTGCCAATCCTGCAGCTCCTCTTTTCACCCTCTGTCTAAAACGCCTAGATTTCTTTTAGCCTCTCTTACCGATAAACCCCAGTCTGCTCTGATTGGCCAGCTGGGGTCAACCGCTTTCAAAATGTGTAGGAAATGTCACACCCATACATTCAAGTTGAGATTCTCAAATTGCAAGCAGGGTTTCCCCAAAAGAGCCCGACTGTGATGTCACAGTTGGACAGGAATCTGAATCAGTGGTTCACAGATTTCATCACTCATCAACATCTGCTGAAGCATGAACCAGTGGAGCCAAATATCTGGAGGTGATCACGTTGTCGACACATCTGGAGGAAGCTGATGCTTTAGATTTAAATAAACACCATCCAAACTTTTTTTTAAATATATGTAACAACACTCATGGTCATACCGAGATATGTGTGGAGGGATTTACATCAGCTGTTGGAAATGAGAGTGATGTTGCATGATGTGTGATGAATTAGACATTTGAGAAGGCGCTAAGAGGACAATTTGAACAATGGATAACCTGTACACGACGGGGCCAGTGGATCATTAGGAACATACAGACTGGCTTCATCCCTTTCCTTTTTAGCTCAGAAATGTGGACGAGAACGACGGACAGCATCTACAGGTACCTTCTGAGACAGCAAAACAAAGGCCAAACAAGCCGCCTCCTCCGTTCTGGTACGATACACAACACTTACAGGATGGAGATGACGTGGAGAGATAAGACATGAAGGCTTTGGAGGTCAATGTCTGTAATATCGCTGCAATACATTCCAATTCACTGCAGCAACACCACTTTGACTGTCAGCTCTTGATATTGCTGCAGTCAGCCGCCAGAGCAAACCAGTTCACGTTCTCGTTACAGAGCTTTCAGATGACACCAATGTGGACCACAGACCAGATGTCACCCTGGTATTACCGTGTGATCTGTATCAGCATTGTGTTTTGCCCATTAAAACATAAAAAATAAAATGATAAATAAATAATTATTAACGTAGATGTAAGTGCACACAGAAACACGGCAATGGGGAATCCTGCCAGATGTGTTGACAAATCTGAATATTGTCCAGAATGTTATCCAGATATGGTGCGTGGAGATGAGATTCCTACAATCAACCCTCAAGTCTTCCAAATCCGCAAGCATCAACAGCATTGCCCCCGGGGGTCTCTGACTCCTAGATGCTCTGACCCAGGTTTTGTCAGGTGCTGCTTGGAGTTTCTAGCTTGCATACTGAGATCCAATTAAGTGGCAAATAAGGATCATTATTGTTATCATTATCGATTAAACCAACAGTTATTATCCAGTTTACTAAAATGTGAGATTAGGACATGTAACAAGTCCCTGCATATGAGAAGCATAAAATTTTGGCATCTTTGCTTGAAAATCACTACCCAAGAGGAATTTTAAAGAATGTGGATAACAACACGACTTATTAACGCCGGATGCAAATGTTAAGGTCTTCAGCCATGTACAGATCACGAGTTAATACCAGGTGGAAACGGGATCAGCAGTTTCTTTTAGTACACACACGCACGCACACCCAGAGAGAAGACACTGTAACAGCTGTCATTCGACAACTTGACTTGTGGGGGGGCAGAGTGAGAGAGTTCTGGCTTCAAATCACAGAGAAGTGGTTCACAATTTGCCCTGAGAAAAAGCTAAAAACAATGTTTCACGCTGAACCTAGCTAGCCTGATGGTTTATGTTACAAGTGGTCTATTTGTGTTTGTGTCTGTGCTCTCTCACCCCCCCCAAATTAACTGTAACAGAGGCCATCAGCAGTCACACAAGTGTAAACCCCTATAAAATATAAGTTAAAAGAAAATGCATAGGTTAAATACTGAATATTCAACGACTAGAAAGTGAAAGTAAATGATTAGAAAACTAGAATCAGGTGGAATCAATAGGACTTCCTATCTGTGTGTGTGTGTATTGTTCTTTCCTGTTCTATTTCTCTCAGAGGAAATCCCCACCCTGGCCCGGTGATGAGATCAACAAGCGCCGCTGGAAAGCATATGTTAACCCAAAGACAAAACAAAAGGCATTCTGCAAAAGGAAGGCAACACCTGGCAACAGTCGCTGAGCCGCTGACGTTGCCAGCACTGGCAGGTGGCTTTGACAGCTACTCATTGACGCCAGTTTAAAACAAGCCCCCCCCCCCCCCCCCCCCAATCAACAGTGGTCAGAGCAGCATAGAAAAAAAGGGACAGTGTGACGATGTGAATCAGAGCAAAACACATACAGAGAGGATATACCATAGACAATGTCGACAAGGTCCACTGTACTGAGGGTGGACGTGGGGGGTCATTTACAGTGGTTTTCGAGGGTCAGAGGGCGGTTGGAGCTCTGAGCCAAAAGCAGCTGTTATAAGTCACAGTGAACAAGCTCAGTAAGGCAGAGAGAAAGCGTGGGGGTGGGGGGAATGGCGGTAGTAGTGGTGGCTTAATACACAGTCAAAGTTCAAAAGTGACGCCTCCTGCTCCACTTACAGGCTGGCAGGAGTGGGGGGTTAAGGAAAAAGGCACCTTGACACCCATTTTCCATCTGTCTCCATCCCTCTGTCCCCCTCCTCCTCCTCCTGGTCAGTCCCTTCACTGCAGCATCAGCTGCTTGAGGTTGTCGTGAAGGATGGTGTCCTTGACGTCACGGAACACCAGCCGGATGTTCTCGGTGTTGATGGCTGTGGTGAAGTGGTGGTAGAGCGGCTTCTGCTGCTGCTCGCGGCGCTTTTTGCGAAAGCATTCCACCAGGAAGCGCTGGACGTCCGCCAGGCTCGTGGGGTCGCCTGAAAACTCGGGGAAGTAGTCTTTGACGGACACATGTTTGACCTTGTCCTCCAGCAGGTCCGTCTTGTTCAGGAACAGGATGATGGAGACGTTACTGAAAACCCGGTTGTTGACGATGGTCTCAAAAATGTTGAGGGACTCGCTCAGCCGGTTGGTTTGCCGGTCCTCCATCAGCACCTGGAGGAGTGCAGACATATCATGAATGCTGGGGTCAAAGGTTGTCGGGACACGTATGTGCCTAATATGGGCAACAGGTTTGATTGACTGTGCATTGTACAAAGAAGAGAAGAAAAAATCTGTCAAAATTACCCTTCCATACTGGCAAAGTTGTCTTAACCCTTTTATAAGGACTCAAAAAGTTTACCTGCATTTCCACCTGAGGAAAAAAGGTCCAACCTAATTTCTTTGGTCATAGTTCCTAGTCCCAAAAACAGTGTATCAATCAAAGGGAAATTTTGTATCCATAATTTGACTTATTGGCCTAATTTTCATGCTCTTTCAAATGCAGTGGAAACACAAACAGCAACACATTTTTAAGCCTTTTATTGACAGGAGAGTATTCAGCGTGAAGGGGGAGAGAGTGGGGGAAGACACACAAGTGCCAGGGTCAGAATTGAACCCATGGTCGCTGCAGGAGGACTCAAGCGTCCGTACATGGGGTGCTGGCGCTGCCAAGTGAGCTAAACGACCCTCTGCTGAATTTTTTAAATACAGTGAAAACTGAGGAAAGAACCTTAGAAGAAGCATAAAATATTCATAGTTGTGGTTTTGAGTTAAAATTATGGACAAGAAAATGGGCAAAACCAGTTCCTGATTTTACTCTGGTGGATCCTTAGTTCCTCGAACCATCAGGTCACAAAGAGACTTGTGTGCATCTGTGTTTTAGTCATTGCAGTTATGAGCGAATGTAAAACACACTGTGATATCTATGAAACATGCGAATATTCATAACCCACTGCCATAACATATTTTTAAATGATCCAGGAAAGGTCCATGTCGTGTTGAGGGACACAGAGGTCATCATTAGAGGAAATCTTGAATAAGGAAAAGGACAGCAGCTCATCTCGCTCTACTCTGACATATTTCTCTTGGTTTGGCTCTTGAATGTCGTTTCTTTCTTTAATTTAATAAATTCATATTGATTCATTGGCAATTTTGGTCATGTCATTCACATTCAGTGACTGCACACTCTGGTGTTTTGTATGTCCCTGGCGCAGATGTAACGGTATGAAAATTGAACATCACGGTTATAGTGACCAAAATTATCACAGTTATCAGTATTATCACAGTATTTTTAAAATATGATGAAAATGTACAAAAAGTACCAATACATAAACCTTGTTTGATTCTGCTTAACAACATAAGCACCATGACACAATCAGATTTAAAATAAATAAAATAAAACAATTCTCCAATTTCTCCAATTATTTGTCCTCACTAACACCACTCCCTCTCTGCATTCACTCTGTAGCTCGCTCGTCCACTGTCTCTCTCTCTTTTGATGTGCAGGAGGGGGAAACTGAACTCACCTGGTCATATTCAGAGGAAGAGACGAGGAAGAGGATGGAAGTGACCGAGTCAAAGCATTCGAACCAGCGCCGCCTCTCAGAGCGTTGACCGCCCACGTCTACCATCTTGAAGGGCACATTCTTGATCTCAAAGTCGTACTCATGGATGCCCTTAGTGGGTTTTCTGGCCAGGAGGATGTCCTGCTGGCTTGGGAGGTAGTCCTGGAGACACATTGTTACAATTAAGAGATTTTACAAGTCTCGTCAAAATGTACATAGTCAATAGTGTCAATGCTGAATGCTGATTCATGTGAGCTTTTTGTTGCAGTGCACACCCTTCTCATGCTGCTGCATGATTTGGAGACATCCCTGTTTAACACACTGCATTCCTTAAATACTAGCACACAAAAACAAATGTGTCTGCAAGTGTGTGTGTGCGTGTGTGTGTGTGTGTGTGAGTTCCAAGATAGATTTACATTCCTAACATTACAGAAGTGATGAGTCATCACTGACAGACCATGCTGGTGTGTGTGTAACTACAAACACACACACATAATGGATGTAAGACCCCCCCCCCGCCCCCACAGGACTTCCAGTGCACTTATTTGTTCATGCAAAGCAGGAAAAGAATATCAGCTACAAAAACACCATATGGAAGAAATGCAGCACAGACAAACCAAGAATGATCATCAACAGCCTCAATTCAGCTCATTTAGTTTAATTAGTTATGTGTGATTTTTGGTGGGTAGTGGTAGTGTATGACTTCATGTGTTTATGGTCTGAACATTCTACAGGTCTTTTTTGAAGCTCCTTTCACATTTTCTTTCTCTATGGGCTCATTTTCCACTGCAGCTCTATGGAAACCAGAAAAAAAGGCTAGAAGTAAAAACGACTTATAATGTCTGATGCAGTATAACACAGTAATAATATCATACATTTAAAAAAATAAAAAGGTAAAGGAACATTTGATTTTCTTTTACAAAATGTGAAAAATAGAATCAATATACACAACATTTTTCAATACCAATACTGTAAAAAAACAAAACAATAAAGGCCTCCATATGGTATACATGTTGAACGATTTAGAGATTCAACATGATACAATACAACCACATGTCAATGCATGGATCCTTGCGGCAGTAGAATTGTAACAGAATTTTTTGTCATGTGACTGTTGGTTTCACAAAGGAAAAGACGTTTTTAAATGTTCCCACTTAAAGTTTAAAATGATACACAATAAAATGTTTTGATGAAATATCAAAATGTTAAGCTCATGATATGGTTATTTGTCCTGAAGCGAACATCACATGATTAGTTCAAGATGTGCTGGCAAATGTTGCTTTTTTAGTGTTTACAGTTTCCGGCTGTGACGATTATGGTGATTAAAAAAACCCAACTATGCCTTTCAAACCTTTTAAGGTTTAACGATAAAAAACAAATCTCATTTTTTTAACAGCGAGCGGGGGCATGTTGATGACTGTAAAAAAAATCACTGCTTTCTGCAGCAGAGTTATCATTGTGTCCTGCCTCCTGCTGCTCTATCCAGAAGCCACTGAATGTTCTTGAGTTTATCCTGCTGTTGTGAACATGGCTGACTCTGACAATCTCCTGCTCCTTCGTCTTAGGTGAACGGCTAACTCCGGAGAAGGTTCAGACAATATTCTGCGGACTATGTCTGAAAACGACTATACAGAGTGAACAGGGACTAGCTGACATTGAGCCATTTATCAGAGGATTTTAGACTGTCACATGACCACATCTTCATCTGTTTCTAAATAGCTCACTGAGGCTATTAGCTATCATTTCCTGCCTCCGATCAAGAGACAGTATTTTTGCAAAGTCCCCTCAGCATTATAAAGAGTATTTGATGCTGTGCTTGCAGGCGACTAAATGGAGGAAGAGTGAGTACACACTGGAACAAACCAGTGTGGAGACAAGACTGGGGACAGGAAGGCAGCAGTTTCACTTCTCTTTTCAATACACTAGCAACACACTTTTCAACAAAGTGCTGTCACACCCATCTGCCCCATCGGGCATCCTGCCTGCTGGGGGTCTGTGCTTTGTGGAGCCTTTGCAGTGTGGGCAGGACTTACCGACTGTGCGAGCTTTTCCAAATTGTCCAGGAAATACTTGACTGACTCCCCCTGTGAGAAAGAGAATAGAGATAAATGTGTCATATACTTCAGCTCCCTTTCACATCAATATGGAAGTGGCTTAGATTAACGTCACTTTCTCATGTGATACCAGTGGGAGGACAAAGTCACTGTGGCTGCTCTCAACGTGTAGTAGGGCGGTCGCTGTATTGATTTTTGTTTAATATATCGCTGCTGTAACCACCATAAATTATAAATACATTTATTTCAGTTGCTATAGAATAATTTTAAGTTTAGTTCCTAAACAAATATTTAGGATGCCTGCCTGTTCTCTGAACTATTATTCATATTTTTAACTAAATGTCTGTTAATTCCAGAGAAGTGAGAGTAATTTAACAGTAGGGGTTGTCAATCTTCCTCTATAATCCCATTCAAATGTCATTCCTTATTATTTTTATTATTCAAATTATATTCAAATGTCATATATTCAGTGGGATATTGATCGCCACGTTGCCTTCTCTGTTTTATTTGGTTATTATTGTTGTTGTTCTTCTTCCTGCATTGTATCTTATTACAGCTGCTGCACTGACTTCAGATGTGCTGTGAGGTTTGTGGTGTTTCCCTGAATCACATTAATTACTCTGTCTGCATGTCTACATTGCCAGGAGCAGACGATTGTTTCAAAGAACAATTGTCTCTGTGTGTGTATAAAATAACTCAAAAACAGTGGGGGTCTCCAGAGGACACATGGCTCCAGCAGGACCTGTGGTAAGTCAAGGTCTCCCTTGACTTACCACAGGTCTGATGGTCTGACTGTGACGGATCATTTTGTTTGAAAGCGATCAAAAGCAGGGCAGAGCGCTGCACACAGCTCTACAATGAAGCAAATATGTCATTTTGAAACAGTGATGGGGAAAACATAGTACGCATATATATTAGGGGCAGCTCTGGCTCAGGTCTTCTGTCAGACCCTTCTTTGGCTTCTGGTAAATTCCTCACAGTGTTTTGACAAAGCAACCATCTCATGGTGAAAACTAGAGGCCAGTTTCACTCCTCCCCTTCATTATCCATGGTTTCACAGCAGCGGTCACCAACCCGTCGATCCCTGTAGCTCCCAAAAATAACAGTAAAAATAAATAAACTGTAGCACTGGGACTGACAGACAGAAGGCCAGAGTGCCCATTATAACGTACAGCTTTTATCAAGTCCAAACGGAACAATTAGAACTGTAGAGGAGCGCTCACAAAACAGCACTGGAAAAAAAAACTTGCATTCACTGAACTACGGAAATCACAGCGTCTCCACAAAACACTCCCCGAACACCACCAACCAGCAGCGTGCACACTACTTGACTTAAAATGCACTCACCGAATTGGCTGAGATACGAGAGATGGCTGACTGACTCCTCTAACCGATGCCTCAGACTGGTCGCTGTTGCTATGAAACAAACTACAAAACTCTCACTGACAGAATTCAGTCAAAGCCATCAGCTATCATATTGAGTGAGTCACATGACTGCAAACGTTTTGCCTCCTGATGGCCTTGTAGAAGTGATGCTGCATATGATGGGATATAGAACTGCACTTCGCTTAATTAACTGAGAATTTAGTTGGCACACATTACAGTTCTGCTTTCTTAAATGTTAATGTCAAAATGTAGTAACATACATGAAGCAAGTTGATTAGCATCACAGTTAACTGGCACTACATATGATCGATCTGCTCATTGCAAAATGTATTTACTTTTTTTGTTGTCAACTATGAACAATAAAATGTGCATAATTCTGTAATGCAAATAGAAAAGAACCCACATGCCTTTATGCGTTGTATTGGTATGAATTTAAATAATACAACTTGAAATTGTTGGTATTCTTAAAGCAAGGTAGCTGTGGCCTGTTTGAAATGCCAGTTACAGTGTTGTTGTTGTTGTTTACTTGTTGCATCAAATTGAAAGTTTGATGCAACAAATTTCAGCAGGGCTGAGTTCATGAGCCATGGGCTTAAAAAGGTTGGTGAGCACTGTTCTACAGCATGTGGTTTGCACTCAAGTCTCAGACTTCCTCTCTCAAAAATAATCTGCTTAATCAAAGACTTTGCCTTCATGAGAGGTCATCCCACTGAAACTGCACTGCTGTCACTGTAGTCAGCTCCAAGGGATGCCTCATCATCAGTCATCTGTATGCGGGACCTATTGGCAGCCTTTGACACAGTGAGTACACTGATTACCTGCAATGTTTGATTCACAGCCGTAGACTGTATATAACGACGTAGTCCAGAAAGTGAAGCCAATGTGGAAGTGCCTGAAAGCCTGGATTCTCTGAAATCACCTGCAGAGGGCAACTCACAGGTTGCAAAAATGAGTCAGTTTCTAAAGAGGTCTATGAGAAAATGACTCTACTTCTCTCTTGATTTGTAATGCCAGTAAACATTTTCCTAAGGAGTTCATGGTTCAAACTCTAGTTTCAAGTCTTCTTCAACAAAGCATGATGTTAATTTTGTACCGTATGTATGTGTGTGTGGATACAGCGTGATTTACAGCTGGTCCATCCAATTGGTGCTTGGAGGACGAGCACTCAGTCAGAACCATGCCCGCTATTAAACCAACAGGGCGCTGGTCAAAATGCGAAACTCAAGGCTTCAAAACAGCAGTTCACAAACCAACAGGTGATATCACAGTGGGTTGCCAGAATTGTTCATAGCAAATAAAAGTTCCATATTGGCCAGTTGCTTGTATTTTACTTTATTGTTACTAGGTGTTGACTAGATTAGACAAAAATACCTTGCAATATCACAATATACTTTTAATGACTAAATCACTCCCCTCCAACCAAAGTAGCTCCCAGGAACCAACAGCAATACTAAAATGTCACAGTAAAGCGAATACCTCCACCAAGGACCAACAGTCCCCTCAAACTCAATCAATCTGCCCCAAATTGCACACACTCAGAGATATCAGTCCCCTATTGCCTGATTTGTTTAGTCAGGAGCAATGCATTATTCTGTGGGAAATCTGTGACAATGTCAAAAAATGCCCCATCTCACCATGTTAAAGAGAGTGAAAAAAAATCGTGGATCCGAGCCCCTTTGTCCGCATCCTCGGCAAAAAAAACAAACAGGCAAGGGTGAAAACCTAACCTCCTTGGCTGTCAGCCATGCTTACTGTCGCTGTATATCAGTGGCTGTACATAAATAAGGTAGATGCATCTACACTGCTTCTAATGTACAAAAATGAAGCCAAAATATTGAGGATGCAGGGCGCCGTCATGTTGTGCTGCTGAGGTCATTTGGAGCCAGATTCTGTGCAGTAGTGATCGGGGAGTAAAGGGAGTGGGATCAAGGTCCCGCTGATACACAACTATGGTTGCCACTGTAGTCTCTATTAATGGTGTTACATGGTGTTCAGGCACATATCGATTGCATATCTTGCCAACCAGCCCCACCATCAATTCAATGTTGTATTGTATTGTACCATTTCCATGTAAGCAAGACACTGTTAGACCACAACTTAAACTTGTGGAGAGTGGTGAGGGAGACATGGAGGAAGGAAGGGCGTGGGGATGCAGAGGGACAGAGGGCAGAGGGCAGAGAGAGAAGCAGTCCTTCATTAACTTGTCTGTGTCTGTCTGTGTGAGCTCAGCAGCTGCAGCTCTGCTCTGGCAACTGTGAGGAAGAGCCTTTATCTCTTACTGTCAATGCTCATCTGTGCACTCAATGCTTCGGTCTTGAGTGTAGAGCTGGACCTGAACAGTCACTGGGATTGAAGGAAAAAAAAATCTTCTGACTGAAAATGTTTAAGTGTGCCCCTGAATAATCTAGTCTGGATTACTTTTCCCTGGTTGATTTCTACGATATGTTCCCAGGGCTCCAGACTAACTTTTTACAATGGTTGCACCGGTGTGCCTAACTTTTTCATTTGGGTAAACCAACACACAATTTAGGTGCACCCAAAAATTTTCGCTGCGCCTTTTGGCACTGCAATAATACACGTATTATACCTTTTTCTTGACAGTTCCCATATATATTTGTAATTTCATAACACATTATGTAAATGAGGATGATTTGGGATCTAAATTTTGTAAATGGTAGCTTAACTTTGGTGATATTAGAAGAGCAGTGTTAAATTTTATTGTCATTTCTGACTAGAAGCAGTGAGGAGTAGAATGGACAAATGTTTGGTTTTTCAGACTGTACACACAGTACATTGTTGAACACTGAACAGCTCTATTTTGAACAAATAACTAATATAAAGTACATGATGTTTTGCGTTGAGTGATGGGACTAACATGAAGCCCATCATACTAAAAAAATAACACAAGTCTATATGCACAGACTCTATTGTTAGAAAGAGTTGTAGGTCTTCACTATGAACCATGTCACGGCGAGGTGTCACTCATTCACCATCTCCTCATTCATTCTCCCACTAGCTGCAGCTATTGTCTCTGACTGGGACGAGCTTAGATTTTTTGACTGGTTCACTCACTGCACCATCCCCACACGAAGCAGGTCTGCGTGTGAAGGGCAGTGGGAGCTGGTGCTGGTACCGCTCCTGCCACCGCTCCGACACTGCTAACGCTTCCAAGGAAAATTCTTAGTCACACTGCACAGATTTTTGGTCGCACTCTGGAGCCCTGAGAGCTCGTTTTACTGGACCAAACAAACACAGTTAAAGTCTGATTAACAGTGAAAGACTTGCTATAGACCAGGGGTGGCCAACCAGTCCAGCATAATAATATATCGACCACCAGGCCCTTACTCTGAATTTTCAGACTTTTTATCTGAGTTGGTGCTTAGCACAGATAAAGTCATTATAGTGGGTGATTTAAACATTAATGTGGATGTTGCCAACGACATTCTTAGTTCTGCCTTTAATTCGCTCATAGACTCAATTGGTTTTACTCAACATGTAAACAAACCCACTCACTATTTTAATCGCACCCTCAACCTCGTTCTGACATATGGCATAGACATTGACAATCTAATAGTATTTCCTCAGTACCCTCTGTCCGATCACTACTTAGTTACATTTGAATTCTCGTTTATTAACTTAACTGAATTTGGAGAAAAGTTCTATTACAGCAGTTGTCTATCAGAAAACTCCACTGCCATGTGTCGATCCAGTGCAGGATAGTTATCAAAACTTTACTACCACACAAATTGATGATGTTGTTGATAGTGCAGCAGCCTCACTACATTCCACACTCGACACTGTCACCCCTCTGAAAAACAAGACAGTCAAACCGCAAGATAGCGCCATGGTTCAATGCACAGACACGTGCTATAAAACAGACGTCACGTAGGTAAGAAAGGAAGTGGCGTTCCAATAGTCTAGATGATTCTCACCTAGCCTGGAAAAATAGTTTAATTACATATAAGAAAGCCCTCTGAAATGCTGGAACCAATTATTATTCTTCACTAATACAAGAAAATAAAAACATCCCCAGGTTCCTCTTCAGCAATGTAGCCAGGCTGACAGAGAGTTAAAGCTCTACTGAACAAACTATTCCTCCAACTCTAAGTAGCAATGATTTCATGAGCTTCTTAACCAATAAGATTATTACCATCAGAGAAAAAATTTACCAGCTTCTTCCCACTAATAGCACAGACACACTGTCCAGTACAGTAGCCTCTGAACCAACAGTATCTCCTAATTTATATTTTGAAAGCTTCTCCCCTATAGATCTGTCTGAGCTGACTTCACTTGTCACTTCATCCAAGCCATCAACCTGTCTTTTAGATCCTATTCCATCAAGGCTATTTAAGGATGTATTACCTTAAATAAATAGTTCCATATTAGATCAGATCAATTTATCTATATTTAACAGGCTATGTACCAAATAAAATAGAATCAAATTGAATTGAAATAAATCCCAACACTTTGCAAAGAGCTATATGTAACTTCTAATAAGTCTCCTCTTGTAGATTTTTTTGTAGGGTTGGTGTTTCCCATAGGACTTTGTGAAACAATGGTGGGTGTATGTCACAACCCTGTAGGGGGCTCCGGGGGAGAATTACATTTCAAAGTTAAATCCATCAATCTGGTGAACTTTGACAGCAATTTAGGAGGTTAGATCTATATGAACTGTATGCTCTTGTAAACAACTGTGCTGTATTACTTACAGCACTTACAACTGTGCTTTAAGTAATCATAGACACATATTTTTTATGGATAATGAATGATGATCACCACCATTCATATCCTTACAATCTATGTGTTGTATGGACACTGCAAGTGTGACTCGCAAATTGAATTCCTTTTTTTTAAGGAAAAAATATTTTGAAGTAGTGGTTGTGAAAAATAAATCCTTAAAGTGACTGTTTTGATTGAGAAAAAGCATTACGTGTTGGGTAGGCTATATTGCTGTGCATTGTTATTCCCGCAGAAAGATTCGTTGCTTTCTAAAAATAGATTGTGAAAAACTCGATTGACCCTCGATGAATTGATGCGATTGATGTGTTCCATCTCCAATTATTCTGATTCAATCTTTTTTTTAACGAGAGGAGATTGGGCTTTCGTTATTCCCAATCCCGAGTCTCTGTGCTGAAGCCTGAGTGAACGTCTAGGTGTACTTGAAAAAAAAAATGATAATGGAGAAAGCTCTACTTCTGCTGGTCCCAGTCAGAGACCACAGCTGCAGTCAGTGGAAGGATGACTGAGGAGACGTGACCTGGTTCATAGTGAAAGACCTACAACCCTTTACAACAGTAGAGTCCAAGGACTTTTACAGGCTTTAAGTTAGTCCCATAACTCAACACAACATCATAAGTAATTTACATTAGTTATTTTTTCGAAATAGTGCTGTTCAGTGTTCAACAATTTAACCTCCTACTCACTTGGCACTTTTCACATGCCCCTGCTTATAAATAACCAAATGAACAGAGTATGTCTCTGCAATTTCAAGCTAAATATGAATAATCTTGGAATCTATTTAAAGGTAAAAAAATTGTGAGATTTCTGCAGAAGTGTAAGCATCAGTAGAGATGTTCAGTGTTTCCCTTAGGATGGAGTTGTAGCAGCGGAGGTGAAGCGCGCGTGCAGGGGGGGAAATTGTGAGCTGGTACTCTTATGGATACTGCTTATCGATCCGGTACTTTAACAGTACTCTTATAGGTTCTTTTTTCCTTTTTAGTAGAAAAAAATGGAAGAAAAGAGTGTACAAATGTTTTGTTTGCAGCACTGTGCTCAGTAAGTACTCATATTGGCACTCACTATCGGCAAGTACTGTTTGAATGGTGTGTGATATAAAAAAGTGCTGTGTATAGAAGCGCTGTATGATTTTTGTGTGAATGGCTGAATGTAACTCAATAGTCACTAAGACTAGAAACTTCTCGCAGGGCTTTGTTGCCAATCTCAGACGAAAATGGAGAAATGTCTTGGCGATAGCTTCAAATATTCACTATAACTTACTACCAAAGCTCCAGAACGTGTTATTTGGGACAGCAGCACTACTGGACTAATACACTGGGTAACACTTAACTCACCAGCTGGAACTCTCTGCGGCGATCGTAGGCATTCTGGATGCCCTGGTCGGCCCACAGTGCCCGGATGGATGGCAGATAGTGCTGAAAAACCTTGGGCTCCACCATGCCGTGACCATGAGACATCGCTGACCGGGTGTCAAACGCCATCATGGTGTCTCCATGCCGCTTGTTGGACGGGTTACCCCACAGGATGTGTAGCTTCTCTCGAGCATCCACCAACACCCGGATACCTGAAGGTGAACAAAAACACACATCAGGATTTTGTTTGTATTTTTGTACAAGATTATCCATTACTGCCTAGATCTTAGGGATGAGAGTGAGTAATCAATTATTCGAGTAGTCCTACTCGATTGGTGAACAAGGGGCACCAAGTTTTTTTGTGTGTTTTGTGCGCAGAAGGAGTGCTTCTGCGCTTGACACGAGACACAAACACCATTGATTTTTGGAACCAGCACTTCGCCTTACCATTCAAGAGAAGGTGTCTGACCTACACAACAGGGGTCACTGTGCAAGACATGCACGGGACCGCAACGTCTCAAGCACAGAGTCACTGGACACCCAGCACCTGCTGATACCTGCCGCCTTGGTGCCAGCGGACCGCGTCTCCTCCGAAGCAGGATAGATCATAAACAGAATGCATTCTCGCCTTTCTCCCGAACACGTTGGCATGCGTGTTTTCCTGAGCAAGAATTTAATTCATTTTAGGTTTTCAGATTTTATTTTCTGGGTAAAGTTGAAGCTTATCGTTTTACTGTTACAGTCCCACAGCATTTGTTCGAGCATTTGTTGTTAAGTCAAGTAAAGTGTGACCCGCAAATTGAATTAATATTTTTGTAAGGAAAAAATATGTTGAAGTTCATCCACCCATCCATCGTCTACCACTTTATCCATTTAAGGGTCACGGGGGGGCTGGAGCGAGCGCATCTTGGGCAGGAGGCAGGGTACACCCTGGACAGGTTACCAGCCTATCATTGACATACAGAGACAAACAACCACTCACTCTCACATTCACACCTACGGTGAATTTAAAGGCTTCAATTTACCTAACCTCATTCTGCATGTCTTTGGACCGTGGGAGGAAGCCGGAGAACCCGAAGAGAACCCACGCATACACGGGGAGAACATGCAAACTCCACGAATCCCGGTTTGGACCGGGATTCGAACCCAGAACCTTCTTGCTGTGAGGCGAACGTGCTAACCACTACACCACCGTGCAGCCCCTTATGTTGAAGTTGTGGTTGTGAAAATTAAATTCTTAAAGGGTAACTGTTACTGTTTTGATTGAGAATAAGCATTAAGTGTTGGGTAGGCTGTATTGATGTACATCGTTATTCCTGCAGATAAATGTGTTGCGTTCTAAAGATAGATTTTGAAAAACAAGTACTTGATTAACCCTTGAGGATTTGATCCGATCCCTCGATCTTGGAATTTAAGACTCGTACCCATCCCTACTAGATGACAAAGATCACACAGTGTGGACATGTGGATGAAGGAAAAGGAACTGCATTAAAAATGTTGACTGGTATCACAGGAACTCTGGGTTTACCAACGTTTTCTTGTTTCAGTGGTACCTGGTTTCAGATTTTTTTGGGTTTACATGAGTAAAATAATCAACTATTCACACAATTCTAGCAAATCAAGGACATTGTCAAAAGCACAGCTATAATTTCATATCAGTGATGTTGAACCATGCAGAGGCCAAACTGTACACATCCTCCCAAACCAAGCTGCTTATTACAGGATTACTACAGTGTAGGGGTGGGAGAGGTGATATATTGTTAAGCTTCAGACATAAATATTTGAAGGACAGCAGAGGGGCTACAAATGTCTCCACTGCTGGATTAATTTGACAAATTACTTGCTATTCAGTCAGTCAGTGTCTCTACATATAAGACTATGGCGGCTCATTGTTCTGTATAAAAGGAGACAGAACACTGTTGTTCTGCCTTTATGCTGGAAGAGGAGGTAGCTACAGACCTGGACTGCATCTGTGTATAAGGGAGAGCTGGTGTGGAAAAGAAAGTTACTGAGTTGTTACACATCACACCTCTGATTCTGGAACGCTGGCATGTGATCTATAATCACATACTAGTGCGGCTAACGGCTTTATTTGGTTCAGTGTAAACAAGCAATGGCAGCTTAATGACGGGTCTTCCTAGCAGATCTCTGTCTGTAGTGGGATCTCTATATAGAAACTAGAGGGGCTAATGACTGTAGGTTTGGTTCACAGATGATGACCATAAAATAGTATGATGTGCTGGGGAAGTGATGACAAACAGCTCAATCAGACACAATAAGATGCTGGGGGGGAAAAGTATCCCAGCTACACTGTAGTTCAGACACTAGGCAGACGTTACTCATGAACAGGGTATATAATACTTTTAGCATCATCATGGCTCAAACTGATTATAGCCTTATAGTCCAAATGCAGTTTGAACTTGTTTAGTCCTGCCATTGCATGCGGAATGAACACTGAATGCTTTTTATTTTAAAATATTACATTTCTGCATCACAAACATTGCAGCCACCAACCTGCTCCAGTGAATAAGTCCTAAACACCTTCATAACCACAGTTTTGGTCTAGCACAATCTGCTGACACCAGCAGGCCACTGAGCACAGATGAGCAGCGAGCCATGGTGCTGAGTTTACCTTTGTGAACTCTTCTTCACCCCTTCACATCAGCCTGCTCTCACAATGTGCTCCATTCCTTGACTGTCCACAACATGCAGTTTAATCCAGCTGTCTGCAGTGTGTGTTTGTGTGAGAGCTGACAGCTCAAGGATCGGATGAGTGTGTTGTTTCTGTCTACATATCTTTGGTTCCTTTCCTGAGATGCAGCTTTCAGGTACTTTTCTGTCTGTGCCCTGGGAACAACATAAAACTCTTAAGTAGCTGGGGACAGATGATAGGACGCCACACTTAACCTGTACTTTAATACTGACATGCAGATGTTTTTACTATATCAACTCATGAGAGCAGGGCTAAAATAAGACGTAATGTTAATGCATCGGGAAAACTGACTTAACCACAATTTTGAAACATAAGATATACT
The DNA here is from genome assembly GCF_022379125.1 of Scophthalmus maximus. Taxonomy (NCBI): domain Eukaryota; kingdom Metazoa; phylum Chordata; class Actinopteri; order Pleuronectiformes; family Scophthalmidae; genus Scophthalmus; species Scophthalmus maximus. Next base: position 477,927 of record NC_061531.1, on the reverse strand, counting down.
GGGGGCCTCACAAAAGACTTTTAAACAGTAAAGAGTCAACAAATTCTCTTTACCGCTCTTTTAGTAGTTTACCTCATCTCAATCCAGCACTGCATTTGCAATTTTTAATCTGAATCCTTTCAAACGTATTAGTGAAGCATTTGATGTTTACTGTTTGAACGTCATTAAAATTGTACATAGCTTAAAGTCAAGAGACCCCGGTGAAATCTGTAAGTTGTCTAGACTGACTCAGTTAAGTGTCAGAGTCCATACTGAGGCATCTCAGTGTCAGAGATGCTCAGTATAGACTATAAAATAAATTCTATGTAAACATAGATGAAAAGTTGATTAAATCCATATTTTCACATTTCTAGAATGGCACTCAGTAGAGCTCATACAACAAGACCCAACAGTCCCCTTAAATTCAATCAAGTCACACACTCATATATATATATATATATATATATATATATATATATATATATATATATATGTCCCATAAATATATTGATTTAATCAAGATCCATGTTTTATTCACAGGGAAATGAGGAAAAAAATTCGACAAAAGAACAAAAAAACAACAGAAAATCTTGTTGTTTTTTGCAAAGAACCCAACTTTTAATTTTTGCCAGTTATGAAGTTAAGCCTAGGATCAGTGTTAGTTAGAGATAGGGCTGGGTTTAATAAATCAATCCTCGATTAATATCAATCTTATTTTTAAACATCTGATATCAATTCATAAAATCCATAGATGAATCTTTTTAATATATTCCATTTCCTGTATCATTTGCTTTAGTCTCGCGTGACCGCACAACAAGATTTGTGCACGAGAGACAGGTAAACCAAAACATGTCAGAAGCCGCCCCACTGAAAGCACCGTCAGGCCTGAAGGCAGATGTCTGGTAGCATCTTGGTTTTAAAACTTACGAACAAAGACCCAGCCATCCTAACGGACAATGCAGCAAATATGGTCCGTGCTGTGGAATCGATGGGGCTGTTGCACATTGGCTGTTTTGCGCACACACTAAACTTAACCTCGCAAGCAGCTCTCAATCTTCCAGCTGTTGCGCGCTTGCTTGGTCATGTGAGGCGAATCACTTCATTTTTACCGGAATGCTATGTTTAGCCAGAAGCTGAAAGAAAGGCAAATGAAAATGCAGCTGTCAGTGGCTAACACACAGCTAAAGGCAGGGGCGGGGCACCCCCCCAATTCAATGGTAGGGGAAACACTCTACTGTAACACCTACTATAAATATTAATATTTTTAATAATGCACCAATTCAATTCAATTTTATTTGTATAGCGCCATATCACAACATACATTTTCTCAAGGCACTTTACATAGTGAGGTCAATATTACAATATTACAGGGAAAACCCAACAAGAGACCAGGTAAGTGAGATCCATATTTGTACAGTTTACAGTATTTGTTCTGTGAAAATCTCTGTCATTACGAAGGAGAATTGGTATTGAAACTGAAATATCTCTAAACAAGTCAATATCGAATCGAAATCGAATCGATTCAGGAAACCAGTTGCGATACCCAGGCCTAGGTAGAGACAGCTAACCTGCTGGCAGCTAAAAGTGAGAAGCTGCTACCTGTAAGGTTTGTAAACTGAGCTTTGCTAATAACCGGGTGATAAGTGAAGTAGCTTGCACTGATGGGCCTAAACAATTCATCACTGTCACACTTATGTGAGCACTAGGGATGTCCTGATCCAATATTCCATATCGGTTTCGGGGCAATATTGGCCAAAATGACTGGATTGGATATCAAAAGAAATAAGAAGTAAAATCCGATCAGATACATTACAGTAAACATACAAAAAAATGCCTATTTACATATCTACTAAGCCTTGAACGACATTTCTTGGTTGATTTATTATTATTCAATTAACAGTTTGCAGTTCAATTTGTTTTTTGCTTGTTTGAACGGTCCTGACCATAAAATATTCTGCCAAAAGTTCTGTGAGAAATAAAACAGCAGTATTCCATAACTAAGTCATGTTGCTGGCTATTTCTTTCTTTAGGGGAGTTGATTATTTGTTGAGTTGAGTATGAGGTTTTTGATGGCTAGGTAAAGAAAAGTGCATCCTGAACAATGCATTATTAATATTTTTGTTTTACGAGTGGGGAAAAGATTATCAGATTATTATAGGATCGGTCGCAGGATCGGTATTGGATCAGACACAAAAAAGTGTCCATTGAATGGTTGTTTGATTGAGGTGTCAAGTTATTTTATATTTATTCACAGCCTGATAATTTCAAATACATTTAGACGTTTTATTTCCTCAAGACCTTTACTCACCAAAAAAACTAATCTTATTTACTTTAACCCAGGGTTCATCTGAAAAAATCTGAGATAAATAATGCATAAAAATCTTTGCTAATATGAAGCATGCCAACAGTAAACAGTCAACAAGAGTGAATTATTTTTTCAAGTGTTATTTTCACACAGACAAGTCAGTAAGCCCCTTAAATACTGATATTATTGGAGAAAGCTTGTTTCTCTCTTTTTTTTGTTTTCGATTTACAGGCGTATACACACAAGCGAAGGCTAGCGTACTGTGAGGAAATATTTTTACAAAACGTATTGCTTTAGTATCGCTTGCTGCCCCTTGAAGTTGGTATAGTTGTCTCCCATTTCGTCTCATAGTGTGTGTCTGGATGTGGATCATCATCATGTTGATGATGAAAAACACGTCAATGCATACGTCAGTGAGTAAGAATCAATTCTCTGCTATAAATAGAAAGTGCGCAGTTCAGTGCACTGTGTGAAAACATTTACTCATCTCATTAGTCCATTGAATTGCAATAGAAAACATAGCTTGTGGTTAAGCTGAATGGTGCTGAGGGTCTGATCAAGGTAAATTTTCCTTTGTGTTTGAGTGACGTGCAGTCCAATCATCTCTCTCTGCCATTTTTCCTTTCTCTGCTGTATGCGTGTGGCACTGGTTGCTAAGTCTACAAATTTATATTTTATTTTACAAAACTGGTAATTAGCTATGTTTAGGGTATGATAACCATCAAATTGGATAACTTTGGCCATAAAAGGAAATGCGTAAACAAAAAATATTACATTACATTCATTTAGCGACTTACAATGAGTGCTAGGGGGGGCTCTGGAGATGGACAGGAGGTGGAGTGCTGCTCTCTGAACTCACATCTAAGAAAAGTATACATTAGAATAATTTGAGGACATCATTCGTTTTCCTTCAATGTAAAAGGCGAATGTCACCTCATTTGTGTTTTATCTGTGGCTGAGCATGGTGAACGGCCCATCAGACCTGGCTAGCGTTAGCCTTAGCTGTATCCCTGGGGAGGACCGCAACACATCGAACACGGTGCAATCCTTCAAATTCACCTGTGTTTATGTAAATGCATTGTCATGGTGGAGATGCTTCCTCCCTTGCACAAAATATCTGTACTGCAGTTGTTGCATTTTGCTGTGTCCAATCTTTCGAGCTAAACATAGTGGCTCGTCTTCTCAAATGCATAGTTGACATACTGCACAATGATGACGTGACTTCAGGTCCGGTTGCAGGTCCTGGCAGATAACTACAACTTGTATTGACTATTTAATGCTCTCTGCGCGACTGAAGTATGATGTTAGGAACCGATAAGCAGAACCAAAATGCAAGTTTCTTATCGAATCCACAAATCTTGGAAATTCATAACCGGTACCTTCATATCCAACCCTTATCGTGAAACCGGATATCGCTGTAACCTTACACTCAACATTAGCACCTTATGCAATCTGAATACTTTATCAATATTTTGATAAACCCCTGCAGAGTCGTGTAATTTAAACTTCTTGACATTTAATAACATTTTGCGGGCCGCCACCGCAACCCTGAACATGATAATATTTTTACATCTAAAACTCTGTCTTTTCTCTTTCTGCAATACGGTTTCAAAGATGAAGATTTCTGGAATTGTCAACTCCCTCCCCAGGATCCTACGCTATCCGATTCATCGGTTAAATCCACAGGCTTGGGCAAAGGTGGTGGCGAGAAGTCCACGACAACAGAGAGCAGGCTGTCATCAGGACTGTCCATGTTGAGCTGCTAGTTACTGTCAACTCTGCTGCAGGCACGCACACACACTATTGGCTGCTGTAAACGCAAATCAACAAAATTTCCCTCCATTTTAAATAACAGCACAGAAATCTACAGACCTGTTCTACCTCCTGAATCAGTACAAGAGACCAATGAGGGAGATTTCCTATATTTAAAGTATAAATACATTTTACTGACTCAGGCGGTGCGAATGGTGCTACATGCGCAATGCGAATCAGGTGAAATTTGAGTGGAAATATTTGTATCATGAAGAAGTAGAGGGCTCGGCAGAAAGTTGGACACTAGCTAGCTAGTCAGCCCCAGTTAGCACAACCACTTTGTGTAGCTTCCCCAGAAGCACTCCCGTCTACCCTTTTCTCCTTCAACAGTTCATGTGTACCTGTGTGCCTTTCCCATTCATTCCGGTCTGCCTTTTCTTCCTTCAACACTTCATGTTTACCTGCGCCTGTGTGTGTGTCTTTGTCTGTGTGTGTTTGTTCAGATGAAGTTTGTTGGAGAAAGTGGAAGGGATTGAACAGGCAAACTTTCGTGCAAATGCGACTAATAAGAACAAACGTTTGCCTGCGACCAAACTGCGTCTGGTGTGAACGCACTAAAAAGCTCACGCAGAGATACAGATCTTATTCACCTTTGTCATGAAGTTCATTCTCACCTGATTGCTCAGTTTGGCCGAGTGGCAGTTCCAGTTTCTATCTAAACCAAGTGGGAACTAGAAGGAAAAAATGACATCGGACACATGGTGTCAAAATGCTACATGCTTCTTCTTCGGAGTAGTCTACTGGGGCAGCAACATCTCGACAGTTGACAGGAAGAGACTGGACAGACTTATTAGGAAGCCCTCTTGACCCAATGGAGGTTGTGGGACAGTAATAATCTGGGATGGAGATACAGTCTCACCCCCTACATGGCACCATCAGCACCATCAGCACAGGGCAGCTCCTTCAGCGACAGACTGTTGCACCCCAAATGTCTGGAGGAGAGGTATCACAGGTTGTTCCCTCCTGCAGCTGTTAGACTGTACAACGAGCACCGATCCCAGTCGACCACATGACCCACATTATGCATTACAAACTCACTCAAGTTTATTGTCATTTAATAAGAAATAGTCCAAGTCTTTCTGTGCAATTTTAATATCTGATATGCAATCCTTTTACAATTTATGTTTATGTATTCTGCTCACACGTTTATAATTCCGTTTAAATGTATATATTTCTTTTTTTTATTGATTTTTTATTTTCACTATGCCCTCTGCTGCTGTAAAACAACAAATCCTCATCATTGTGGGGCTTATAGGGCTTACACATTATTTTATTTTAAAGCTATAGAGTCAATGCGGGAGATCACACCATACAAGTTTAAATACCACAAACTTTGCCCTGTTTCCAAGCATAATTCATAGAAGTTATGTTATTTACCAACATTGGTTTTGGACTTTGTGTTGACATGTGGAACAGAGACCCATTAAATTTAATCAATGAAGATTTCCCTTTCAATGACGACACAAAATGAATCTGTGTAATCTATGTGTCAACAGTACGTCAAACACGCTGTTGCGTCCCCACAATGGTTACTCCCACACCCCATCAGCTCAGACTGATGTAACTTTTATCCTGAAATGACACCGACACCAACAGTTTCCTTTTTGCTTTAACCACGCCAAGCTTCAGTTACTTCCCCCTGACTGAAGCTGAGCAAGCCTTTCCAGCCTGACACATCTCACTTCCCTGTTTGCACTTATTCACAGGGGAGTTTACAAAAAACACAAACATAATTGGAAGCACAAATAGAGGCTTCTGTCGTTGGTAACTCATTGGCTCATTGTTATTCACCTCAAACTTACTGAACAGAGTCAATCACCTCTGCACTGATATCTCCAGAAACATTTTAAAACTAGGCCTTGCTGCAAGCCCCGCTCAATATCATCAATTTAAGACTCAATAGCAAATTTTGGGAAAAGATTTGCAGCACTATCACAAAGGTATCCTCACTATCAAAGTAGGGATGAAGAAGAGTAAACAGATTTGAGATCAGCCAGATAAACAGGTCACGAGTAGGAATGGGTACTGAAACCCGGTTCTAAATTTTCCCCGGGGCAAGATTTTGAAAGACCATAGAATCGATAGGCTCTGACGTTATCGGTTCTGCTTAACAGTATTGGACAATTTAATGATGTCTTTTCGCTATTAATCCACGCAATCCTGAACAGACTGTGTCAGAGCCCGTCCTACTGTGCAGGGGGCAGGGCGGGGTGCGGCGGAGTAGTCACTCAATCACTGCCTGTCTGTCACTCTCTCACACTCTCTCTCACACACGCCGATAGAGACGATGGGGGAGAGAACCAAGCAGTCCAAAGTGTGGCTTTATTTCACCAAAATTTACTCAAATAGTAATGCTCGTTGCAATAAGTGCAACAAAATTTTTGCATGTAACACAAGCAACCTCTCAAAACATCTAAAAGTGCATAATATTCAGACGGATAAATGCACCGTTTTTGACAGCCTAACCCGTTTCCCCATCCACCTCAGGTATGTTAAGTTATGCTCGCAGTATATTATGCTGGCCAGAGCCCACGCAGAGTTAATTAAATTATAAAAAAAACGTGAGTAATCACTTTACATCCAGTAATTAAGCTACTAATTGTGAGTAATATATATATATATATATATATATATATATATATATATATATATATATATATATAGTGAATTGTTAAACATGGCTATTAAAACATTTTAAAAAATCTATTTGATTTATGGCATTATACTGTTATTTCTTCAAAACTATGCTGCTGATTTGGCTTTCAAAAATGTTTATTACAGTAGTTTGTTTAGTAAATTATAAGGTACAAGAAAATAAAGCAGTTGTTAATTCTGTTCTCAATTTGTTTTTAGCTGAGCAGTGCCGGTAAAAGTAGCGTTTGTAAGAAAAGGAGTTTTTTATTTATTTTATGTTTTCAAGTTTACAACACATTGAAGTTTTTCTTTTACTTTTTAATTAACTACAAGGATGCTGCTACAGGCACACTTTCGTTGTAGTTTTTGTTGCTGGGAAATATAATGGCAAATTTAACCTTCCAGTTGACATATCTCTTCCATTGATTATTATTAATAAAATATAATGCAATGAAATGTATCTGTTTATTTTCACAATTGATCAAAACAAAAAGATAAATAATAAAGAAATAATGTATAGAAATAACAATATTTGATGCATCGAGATGCATCGATAATCGTTTTATAATTGAATCGTAGCCCTCTGAATCAGAATCGAATTGTGAGATGCCTTAAGATTCCCACTCCTAGCGCTGTATGAATGTGTGTGAATGGGTGAATGTGACTTGTCCTGTAAAGCGCTTGAAGTGGTCAATAAGACGATATAAATACAGTCCATTTACCTTCAGAGCAGCCCTCACACACTAAACTCCAGGTTTTACCTAAGAGAGTCAAAATAAAAACAGTTTGTGTCCTTTTCATAGCGAAGTAATTAAACCTAATGCTGTGTTCAACAATGTACTGAGTACAGCATCGATAGGAGTACCGGCTGCTTCAACTCAATCCTAGGGGAAACACTGCTGTGTGTTCTGTTATGCAAGAAAGGAGCATTTTTTATTTATTTTACTAAACAAACATTTTTATTTAATATAATTTTTTTGTTATTTCACAAGCCTACATATTTCAATTTCATGTACATGTTGATATTGTGCAGCTGGTCATTAAAAGTGCCTGTGTGAAATTTGGCACATGTTGATTTGACTCGGAACTGACTTTGTCTTTGTTATTTCTTTACGGGAAAAAATATCAAGGTATATATTGAGTATCGACATTCAGCTAAAAAATATTGAGATATGATTTTTGGTCCATATCGCCTAGCCCTACTCAGGAGGTAGAGTCCACTAACTCGAAGGTCGGCGGTTTGATCCCAGCTTGCCCTAGTTGTGTCCTTGGGCAAGACACTTAGAGTTATCTACAGAAAACCGACAAATGTGAGAGATTTAAGAAATTAGATCAGCGCAGGCTCATCAACCTGAGCTAAAGTTATATATTATCAAACATTTTTTGAACCTGTTTTTTTCCTTTCCTCCAAAATAAACTGACCAGATAGCAAAACAGGTTTATGCAGGTTTTCCAAATTAATCAGAACTGTCCGTCAGGTATTAACTCACAGCAGTTGGTCTAATTAGTAGCTGTGGTGTTCTGGATTGAAGATGGAAAATACCGTTGAGTTAAAAAAAAACTTAACTTGTGCATAATGGGTGAAAACACAGAAACAAGAGAGCATATGACATATGTCATGTTGTTAATACAAACTATAGGGCTGCAACTAAGGATTATTTACATAATTGATTAATCTGTTGATTATTTTCGCAATTAATCTATTAGTTGTTTGGTCCATAAAATGGTAAAAAAAATCTTGATCGTGTTCCCAAAACCCCAAGATGATGTTTTGTTTTGTCCACACACCAAGATATTTAGTTCACTGTCAAAGAGAAATCAGAAAATATTGACATTTAAGATGCTGAAATTAGAGAATTTTTTAATGGATTTTTTTCCCATAAAGACTACTTGCACCAATTAATTAATTATCAAAATAGTTGTCGTTTAATTTAGTAATAGATTAATAATCGATTAATTCGATGAAAAAGGGCAGTAAGCAATTCTGGAGAAAGCTTGTTTCTTTCTTTCTTGTTGTTGTGATTCTACTAATCTGGCCGGTCTGTGAACCCCGAGTCCTCGGTGTGGGAGTCTGACACACTAACCCACTAGGCCAACAACGCAGAGTTGCAGCACCACCCGCCAGTACGTCTCTTAAGGTGTCGTCAAGTGATGTTTACAAACGGCGATCGCAGTGCTGGGTGGTGCGGTCCACACCATTTTTTTGTTTCATTTTACGGAGCCTTAAGGAGCCGAAAACCCGGATATTTGCGCACACACATAAGCGACAGTTAACGGACGGTAAGGAAATATTTGCTGACTTTTAAAAACCTGTATCGTTTAGAATCGCTTAACGCCCCTTTAACTGTGGCAGCTCTAATACAAACCCAACACTTGGGCAAAAAAAAGATAGGTGGTGTTGCTAGAAGGAGAGATCAGTGTTGTTGCACACGCGGCGGGAGCGGAGACAGGTCAAATTCTCAAAGTCGATGGCAACAGAAAACAACAACACGCCGTGCATTTAGTGAAGGGTCATCTGAGATAAAGCGGAGTACTGATGGGGGGTAAACAGGCTACACATTCAGATTCAACATAGCCTGGTCTCAGCAGATCAACTTCACGCGTGTCCTGGAACACGCTTGGAAAAACAGTAGTGATCCACGGGGGTCAATTGGGTCACTTGGACATTCTTTGACAATACTCGGATAGAGTCCAATAGCTCGCATGTCTCTGTGCGCTTTGCTTCTACAATCAACGCGGGCCGCCCCCAAATGATGCCTGCACGCGCGTTGCTTCAGCAAAGCCCATGCACAACTCCACTGGCCCCCCCGCTGAAGTCGGTTTGCCGTTGACACAACGAGCGGCTACAGGTTGATGTGGACCGGAAAGCCGGGGCAGGGCCACGAGCCCGGTTCCGCGACTGTCAGTCGCGCCTGCCCGCCGCCTCGTCGTCTGCTGCTGGCAGGGCAGTTTACAGTAAACACGCACGCTCTGGTGTCGCGCTCTCTCCGCGGCATGTGTCGGCGAGGAACATTAGGGCAACGTCAAGACGGCAGCGGGCGGCATGTGAGGCACGACACTCGGAGAGGAGGAGAACCACGAATCACACCCGAGGCTCTGAATTAAACGCAGACGACGAGCGCGCTGCCGCTCCCTCCACTCACCCCCCCAAAAAACGAAACACAAATAACATGGGCGTTTCTTGCTCGCTAGACCAGCTAGCCAGACTAGCTTTGTCGAGCACCGAGAAGTGCCCCGGTCGGTTCAGCGGCAGCTAGCATGGCTACCAACGTCCCACTCCATATCCCTGGAGCAGGCAGCAGACACAGCGGCCAAAACGAGCCTGCTCCTCCGTCCAAACCGCAGCGGCTGCTCGTTGCAGTCTTACCTTTAATAACATTGCTAAAAATCGTGGCTCTGAATTCTTCCTTGGCCTTCTGATCGAAGTCCTTCCCATGGATAATGCGCATCTGCTTGAGGAAAGTGGACTTGCCGCTCTCGCCTGCTCCAAGTAACAGGATCTTAACTAGCCTTTTCACATACGTCTTATCACGATTAATACACTTATCTATCTCTTTGGATTTCCGCAGCTGCTCTGCCTCACCGCTCGTGAGGAGACAGTTAGGGAAACATACAGATAAGACGGAGCGGGACGGCAGGAAATCCGCCATCTTTGAAACAACTTCATCGATACAGACAGCAGTGAGGACTAGAGGGCTGAGCTCGCCCTTGCCCGCTGCTGCGTTCACGTGTCGTAGGAGTCTCAAAGTGACGTTCGCGCTCAACTTTCAACCAGTGTATTTTCGCCCACCAAACTCCCGTCCGTGAAGACCAAGCTCGACTATAGTGGGACTTTCACATTAGGGCAAATACTTTGCAGGACCTTAGTTTTTTAGCATTACATTTTTATTTTTTCAAATAAAGTAAATTATGCCCGCATTAAATTATAAATAACTGGTAGAATAGCAAAATGTCATCACTCAGTCTATATCAAGCATTTTGCGTCTTCCTGGAATTTTGATGTGTGATTCATGTAGTATAACATAGACAAATACACTATAAAACAATGTATGTTTAACAAATGCCTACAGAAAAGCTTCCATCGGACGAGGTTCAAATGAACGTCTGTCACATGCATGGTTACAAGGCGTAGATTACGTGTTCCGAAACACATTCACAGTTTTTCCAACACACATGAACCCAGCACAAATCAGAGGTACAGTGGCGAGCGAGGGAACGCGCCCACGCATCGAGGTTTGGGCGGGTCGCACACAGCACAGATTCCTGTACCACCATCACTCTCCGCACTTTTCTCACTCAGCTGGACATATACTGTATAATAAAACTCGTTCAGTACACAGGAAAACTGTGATACAGTAGCTCACGACTAGAGGGCTATATTAACTTGTTATGCTTATGTTAGAATCGACCTACCTGAGCCCAGGTCTGCAACTCCGCAAAAAACACCTAACACTATTATGACTTAATATATCATGATTATCAGTTAGGAATACTGTATGACTTTCAGTTATTATTATTTCATACATTACACAGTATCCTCGGATTAGTTAACATACATTTTAACTTCTTCTAAATATTAGCAATTGCATTTTTTTCATAATAAGAAACTAGAAAATGATTTTTGGTTTTTTAAAGTAATAGTTTGACATTTTGGGAAATACTGCTATGCTACTCTTTTATCTGCTTAGTGAGAAGATGCCACTTATGTCTGAATACAGTAAATCAGTGACGAACTGGGATAAAAAAAAATGGCCCTGGCATTTGCAACACACACCGGCCCTTTTTTTCATACCCAGCAACCCCAACCCACTTGGAAATTTTTGTCTTTGCCCAGTTCACAAAATTGTCTACGGTCTCTTTCACGATGTCAAAAAGTTTTTCTCTTACTATCGTGTTTTTTTTAGCCATCCATGGGCGTCCAGGAGATCCATCCCGCTGGTCTGGAGGTACTCTGACAAGTGCGAAGACATGCGCAGCAACAATTGCGCAGTCAAAACAGTCTCATTCTTTAAAAGTGACTCCATGAAGGCGTGTGCTTTTACACGCACAACTGGCTTGTGTTTGTTACTGCATGTATAAAACAACTTTTTGAAAATAATCAAATACATTCTTAGCGACCCATACAGAGGGTGGACCTTCTGGTATTTGCCCAAATTCCAGATGGCCAGACCATAACTGCAGTAGATATTGCTGCGTTCAAACGGGGTTGTATTCACGAGAGTCCCTTTGAGTGCCCCACTTGTGGTATTCACGACTTCAGATCTTTCTGAAAATGTGTTTGCTGACGTTTTCAGAAATGGTGAGGCAATGGAAGTTCATTAGTCATTGGAGAATAAGTTAATATATTGCAATTTTAGTTGTATTGGCTAATTGTTGATATTCCCAATGGCCTCATCTTTGCCCTTTGTCATTTTGCCTTGGCATTCCCTGCATTATGAGACCCAACTTGCTAAATTGGACACCAAGGACACAGAGTAGGCTACACAACTTCTTACAACATAATCAGCTAATAAGTTCCATTGGAATGCAGCATAAATCTAATGCAGCCAGCTAGCTTAATTTGGCATATCACTAGAGACGGGGGGAAACACCTAGCCTGGCACTGTCCATATATAGGCATAGACTGCATATAAAAATGGATGCAGGTATTGATGCAGGCTCTTGTCATCTGACGTCTGGACTACTGCAACTTCTTCCATGCTCTGCCAATATGTGCCAGCTGACCTGCTGTTCAACAACCTAACCAAGTTCTCCCACACTACACCACTCCTCCGCACCCTGCACTGGCTCCTGATGATGAATTTGATTAAGGCCATCCCTACATCCAGAACATGGTCAGCTTACACTCCAGCCTGTCCACTACACTTTGCTACTGCCAAACACACTTATTGTGTCGCTTTGGACAAAAGCGAAATTAAAATAATGTAACATAGTCACCGGGTTTGTAAAATGAAGCCAACACAGATGTGCCTGAAGTCTGTATTCTCTAGAATCACCAGCAGAGGGCGACTTCCTGGTTGCAAAAATAAGTCAGTTTCTAAAGTAGTCTATGAGAAAATGACCCTATTTCTCCCCTGACTTATATCATCAGTAAACGTTTTCCTGAGGAGTTTATGGTCTCAATCAGTTTAGTTTAAAGTCTTCTTCAATACAGCATGATGTTCATTGAGTAAATTATGGTCTCATTTTACAGTACATACGTGAGAGCAGAAGTCTCTGAACATATAACTCTTAACAAGAAAGAGAATAAAATATTATTTCCAAATTGTATCTTAGAAGTTTTTAATCTACTACTTTTACATTGAATCATTTTAATGCATAATGATAGAAAATGTATAAATAGTATTCTAATATATCATCAAATCCCACAAAGTATTTGGTAATTGTGACTCACTATAGCTTTCATACTGCCTCCCTATACTGTAGAAACTGACTCTCTCTTAAGTTTGGTTAATTTAAGAACCACCCAGACTGGCTTTTCTCTGTAATTACTTGGGGGATAAGAGCAGGAGTTCCATACAGCTGATTGGTGGATATATCCTTCCTTCATATCCCCTCTCAATACTCACACAGGAAGAGTGCCTGCATGCACACACTTCTCTCAGCACCTTTACGTATTATAACTGGAATATTTCACAGCAGGAATTTTTTTTTAATTAAAAAAATTGATTTGTTTTTCATCGGCCTGCAAATATGACGATTAGATCAGCTCGTCCAGACCGAGGGCAGCATTTTCGACCCCGTATGCTCTGCCTCAATAAGGTGAGTGGATAATATCATTATTATTATTGGTCAGCTTTTATCCAGTGCTTCAACTTTGTATACATTGTTGTTACATTATAGATAATACATCTTCATTATCCATAGAATATATTCTAGTATTGAGTATGAATTACTACTTTTCATGTACATTGCAGATATGTCAGTTATTGAATTGAAATTAGATTTCACATTTCTGGAGGACACTGATATTTGACCTTTGGAAAAAAACAAATACATTCCTGTCACATGTAGGACCTTATTATGTACATGTGTTTATACATGGTTTAAAGAGCAGAGGATTGTTAACGATAATCTTTAATTCCACTGTAAATCCAATTAGCTTTGCTAGTCTAATGGTGAAGTACACTGTACAGGTTATCAGCAATGCCTGACCTATTCTGGTATGCTCCTAAAAAAAGACCAAAAACAACAACAAAGGAGTGGGGTACAGGACAGAAAAAAAACAAGTAAATAGCATCATAGCAAATTGTGTGCGCAATAAGCAAATGAAAGGATTAAAAACAAGATCCTCTTTAAGTCACAAAAGAATAAGATCACAGTGTGCTGAACTGTGTCACATGTTGATATCGTGGGCATTCTCTTTATATTAGTGAGTGTGAATTTACTGTACATACATACACATGCAATATGACTACGGTGCAGGAAACTTTAATTCTTCTTTAAGTTCATTTAGTTGGACACTTTTCTCATTTGAATGGTGCAAGAAGACATTCAGAGTAAGTTTTATTACATTTACATTCATTAATTTGGCAGACATTTGATGTTTTTCTCAAGTGATGAAGATGAAGTAGAAGCCCTGGACAATACAGTAAGTGTCACAGGCCTTCAGTGTGTAATGTAAAATATGCTTGGACATGTCAGGAGCAGACGGGAATCTAAGCCAAAACTAAACAAATTCCAAGCTTCAGCCAACCCTTGTAAGTTGAAGCAAATACTACACAGAATACAAAATAATGAGACAAAAGGTCTTTAATTGGATGTAGGGATGACCTCATAGCTGAGTGGATGGTGAGCCGGACCATTAACTGCATGTCACTCCCCTGCTCACTTTGTCAGTTTTTACTGTCACTATCAATTAAATGTCCAAAAAATAGAAGCTTTTTCCTGTGAGGAAGTATTTCTTGGACTTGAGGTGTTTAGGGGAGTGATGGTGAGCCACTGATTAATTATAACAAAGAGTTTCATGTAAATCCTGTGCTAGTTCTTCCTCGCAAAGGTGGAATAAATAAATGTTTCACTTTTAAAGTAAAAGTAGCAAAAGCACAATTTAAAATGTCTCCATTAGAAGTAAGAGTCTTGCATTCAAAATGGGACTTGAATGAATATAGTGTTAAAGTCAAAGATTTGTTGCACATGTAAATGGCCGTTGTCATTGGTGCATATATGGTGGTATTGGATTATCAACACTGAGACCTCAAAGCTACAGTTTGTAATATTTAGAAGAACTTATTCACAGAAATGTATTGTTTGTCAAAATCACTCTTTGACATTGCTACAATTCAGGGCTTTTGGTCTAGTGGTAGTGTGTCGGTCCCCCATACCCGAGGCTGCCAGTTCACGGCCCAGCCAGTGCAGTAAAATCACAACAACAACAAAGAGGGAAACAAGCTTTCTCTAAAATTGCTAAGCGCCCCTTTTATTATGTAGCCTCTGTGTAAAAGGTTAAACATTTCTCTCTGAAATGTTACGAAACAGAAGGTTAAAGTAGCACAACATCAACATACTCAAGTTAGGTACAAGTACCTCAGAGTACATGTTACTCTTGTCAGATGCAAGAGCAACAAACAGCCTTTGCCACTTTCCTGATGAGATACAGCCCTGTCATTCATATTCAAATATTCTGCATTCTGAAGGGTGCCTTTCTTTTCGTGAGTGGAACATGGATATCTGAACTGGATATCTGTGATAATGAATAATATTCTTGAATAAATTAAACCTCTGTTTCCAGCTGGAGGTCATCGTGGTGGAGATGCAGGACCCGAAAAGTGGAGTGACAGGCTCAGAGCAGAAACTCAACGTCACTACCATCCCACATGTTTTCGCTGGTGAGTCTCACACACACACACACAAAGATGCAGACCTAATTTAGAGATGGGCTGGACAGGTTGCCATCTTTGATTGTTGTTTATAAACAAAGATGGACAAAAACAAAATGCCAAATGAATAACAAAGTCTTCCTGTGTCTGCTGGATGTGTAAACATGCAGTTGACTTCAGCTTTACAGGGTGTGTCAAGTTATGGTTTCAGCTTGTTGTGCTGCCCCAACGTGCCAAAAAATGTACTACTGTACATGCCTTTAAATATGTTTTAGTTTATTACTGTTTTTTGTCGATGTATATAAAATATAATCTTCGTATTCTGTCATTAGTCATTTGTATTTATTTGTGATTGTGTTTATTGACCTTTATTTGCTGCAAATGTTGCATTTGTCCCTGCATAATCAATACAATAATAAAAGTAAAAAAGAGATATGGGAATTCTTCCAGTGGCTCAATTTTTCCAGTGGCTCCAGTCCCTGTTCACTGACCTTTAATTCTAGATTTTTATCAAATTTTACTGTCAACTCCCAGAATAAACAGCTCACAAACAAGTACAGTGCATTTATTGATCAAACATAAAAACACACACTGTAGTTGCATTATTTAAAGCACAGCCTCTGACAGGCTGCCTTGACTGCCTAAGCTTCTAACAGAGGCTAAATGAGGCACACCACAATTGGATGTGATCTGGACAGTGCTTTAGGAGCCAAGCTAGCTTTAATCTGGTGTAAAGCCAGGGATGGAAAGGTCAGTATGGATTCTGTATTTAGGCCAAATCCACCATGTGATCTGAGATAGTCTGAGTAATGTGTGAGCACCTCCTGTGGTGAGTGATTGTTTCCAAAAAAATGGCTAGAGGAAAAACAATGTGATCCATCTGTAATGCCTGTTACCTTTAGCTAATTTGTGTTGTTGTGTCTCCCGGCTACTGCTGCCTGTTGTTTTGTCCTCCGTTATCCTTACAACAGATTTGGGGTATGATATCGAGATAAGACAAGATTCCCATGAGAATTGCCACTGCGAAGTTGGGACAGGAGCATGAACTGGTGAAGAAGGTGGACCTGTACCAACCAGATATAGTTGGGCTCACCTCTACGCATAAGTTCTGAAACCAAACACCCACAGAAGAGCAGGACTCTCCCCTTTTACAGAAGTTCCCAGGGTGACACACATGATGTTCTTCCCAGAGAATTAGAGGGTTGTCTGTTTGCAGTGCTGCTGAGGGGGAGGCTCTGGCTGTTGTGTGTGCTCATGTACCAAACAGCAGGTCAGAGTACCTCGCCTTTTTGGAGTCCCAGGATAGGGGCCTGGAAAGGATCTGCCAAGGGACAACAATTTCATGGGCAACAACAGAGAGACCTGGAAGGTCATGATTGGAACAGCCTGCCTGATCTGAATGAGTGGTGCTTTCTATTTGGACTTGCCTTGGATTGGCCATAACAAAGACTATATTGGTGCATACTGTGTCTGATAAGTGTACCTGGTACCTTAACATCTTACAATCGATGATCGACTTGATTGATACAACTGTGGTCATCATCAGATCTTCCAGGGCCTCGAGTCTGTTTGATTAACTGTGTATACAGTCTGTATAGTGTTTAAGCTCTTTACCGTGTTCCAACACAGGTAAGGACATCATTGCATGGATTGCCAACAAGATGAAGACCCCACCAGAAGGTAAAGTCTGTACAAAGATCAAAGACTACTTCCAAAATGTTACATCTCCATTCATGTCATTGAAGAGAGACTTCATCCCACTCGTTCTCACTTCCTTTTCACCTGCTGCCTCCTGTCTGTGTCGTTTCAGAGGCTCATGTCTTTGGCACCATGTTAGTGGCCTTTGGCTACATTTACCCCCTGCAGAACCACAAGATGCTGGTCATGTGTAATGACACTAGCCTCTACCGCTTCCAGGTAAACCCTTGCTTCTTAAGGAATCAGTGTCACACTATTATCACAGTTTGAACAGGGTTTCACTTCACTAAAGATAGACCCACTGATTGTGTCTAAGTGCCCAGCATATGGATTCCTGCACAGCTCACTGCTGTGTTTTGAAATCATCAATGAGCTGTTTTAAACACTGTGAACTGGGAGGAAATTTGAGGAACTGTTATTTAAAATATTTTTCCCCCCAAGAATAAAAATTATTCAGTGCCATTTATTTGTGAAATTCTTAGTAAAATGTTTTACTGTAAGAAATTGTCACTAAATTGTAATTGCTCCTGCGAAACATGCAGACATGTAAAATATACATTTTAATGATACCTGATACGTTATGATCCTATCTATCCAGACTTTACTGTGGTAACAAGTTATTATGATCATCCCATGATTAATTGTATAGAACATAGATAGGAAATGGAAAAATAGAACTTATTGTTTTAATCATTATATATATATATATATATATATATGTATATATATATATATATGTATATATATATATATATATATATATATATAGAGAGAGAGAGAGAGAGAGAGAGAGAGAGAGAGAGAGAGAGAGAGATTATTATATTCATTCATAATATCTTTATGGTGGAATGCACTTATTGTAATCGCTTTGGACAAAAGCGTCTGCTTAATGAATTTAATGTAAAATGTAATGTAATGTTAATTTTAATATAAACATTTTTAGTTCATATTGACATTTTATTCCCAATGTCACATGCCGTTTTTTATTCTATGACCATCATGTGCTCCCTGCCTCTGTTAAGTAGAGCAACCACTATCAGACTGTAATGAAAAAATCATTATGAATCAGACATCTGGTGGCTGCTGTAAATAATCCCAGTACACAGACACAGTAACTGACTAACTGACTACACTGGCTTGTGAAAACACATTTACTGTGCAGGATCCAAGTGTGAAGCCAGTGTCAGGGGCATCAGATAGCTGGTGAATTAAGAGTTGGCTCGACAACATTCTGATTCGCTGAAATCCTGAGTGCTGAGATAAGGTTTAGGTAAAGAAAAGAAAAGTCCTGTTTTTCAGGTGTTTGGTAAAGAATGTGGTTTGGGGTTAAACGTGTCCATCTTGTGCTCCAAGTCTCTTGTGCTGTGAGTGACTAGACAGAAGCAGTAGAAACATACGCTGTTAACAATGATTGCTAATTGTGTTGATAGACAATCTAATCTGAGTAGTATCACTTTGGTTTAAAAACCTTAGCTGGTGCAATTTTCTAAAGCTTTTACAGGGTTGGTTATAGCCACTGTTATTTACATGTTTTGTTTATTATGTTGTTTATTGTTAATGTTTATACAGTGACAGAACATCAATAACACTGTTTTCAATATGAACCTTTCAGGCCCCATACTTTTGGCCTACACAGAAATGGGTTGCAGACGACTCTGATTATGGTGGGTACAGTATCTCATATGAGGTGGTTGTTTCCTAGAACAGAAAAAAACATGAGCCTCGCTGTCTCTTTACAGTAAATCGTGAAGACTGTTGAGTCACAACTACAGATGCTTCATTCTGTATATTGATGATTTATTATTGACCTCTCACTAAGAAAATAAAAATAATGTCAACGCTCCAATACAAGATTTATGGCCAATATAGCATAGATTCTGAGTGGTGATTTCACGAGGCACATGGTTGGGAAAATAACTTGTATCATTTTAGAAGGAGGTTCTGTTTTTACTCAAATCTGAAAAAAATATCTGGTAAGTCGGAAATGGGAAGCACACATGGGAAGCACTGAAATGTCTTCAACTGTAGAAGAACGGGGCAGTTAAAGAAAACGTCTGACACTTTTGGAGGTCGCTACACAGCATGTCAGATTTCCCAAGGAGTGGTAGAACTTTCTAAGTCTACAAGAATCCCTGCTGGGGTTTGGATGAACATAAAAACACTACAATGTCACTCAGTAGAGCATATACCTCCACCAAGGCCCAACAGTCCCCTTCAATTCCATCAAGCTGCGCTAAATTGCACACACTCAGAGAAACCAGTCCCCTAAATATGCCAGATTTTTTTTATTCATCAAGATCCATACTTTATTTCCTGGAATTTCTCCCAATTTGAACAGCTGGGCTAAACACATTGTACATTGTGGTCGTGTTTGTAACTAATACTAGTTTTCTGTTAGTGGATAAAATGGCAAAAAAATAAATTTATAACACTGATCATGTCAACTGTTTGTAATTTGTTTTTTTTATATTTGAAACTTTAGTAACCAATGTTTTTGATGTGGTTGCAGCCATTTACCTAGCCAAGAGGAACATCCGCAAGAAAGGCATGCTAGAACCTTATGAACAGGTAAATAAGTGTGTGTATATGCATGAGTAAAAAAGTCCACAGCTTTCTTTCCTATGTTGTTTAAAGTTATAAACAGCACTGACAGTGCTGGAAACCAGATTTACTTTCGCTCACAGATACTGAGTCTGAATGCAGACACAAGATGTAATTTGGCAACAAGCATTAAGCCCAAAACAGACCGTAGATCAAAACAGCTGGACTTAGAAAAGGAAGCTTAAACTGTTGCCATCTGACTTTGCTGTAGCACTTATTATTTCCCCCCCACTCTCTCTTTATGTCAGAACAACTCAATTGTAAACTGTTTCAAAAACAGCTACGTTTTTGAATTTTGGAAGAATTATTTTCATTTTTATACCATTTGTATACCACTTTAGTAGCTATCCCCATTCAGTTGGCAAGTGACATGGAAAGTTGATGGTAGATGGTCGAATAATATAAAGAATTAGGAGATATGGCTGTAAGGAGATATTTTAGTATATTAATCCAATGAAACTCAAAATATCCAAGGCCAAACTGTACTGTGTTTTAAACAGGCACATTACAACCACCTCCATAAATGGCTGAACCACAAGTGGGACTTTATTGTGATGCAGGCCACTGAACAATACAAGTAAGTGAAACCATTACAGCCTGAGACTGAACCTCAGTATGTTCTCTTTGTTTAAGATCTAGTATTTCAAAGATCACATAGGTAGGTAGGTAGGTACGTAAGATATATATACAGATAGATAGATAGATAGATAGATAGATAGATAGAACTTGTTTGCACACGGTATAGAACTTCCATACAGGTCATTTTTTTATTGCTCTTGTCTCATTAATTAAAAGAAGACCAAATCGCAAATTCTGCTAAATGTAAATACTATTCATATGTTCTTCCAGTCACTGTGATAGAGTGGTGATTGTGATGAGCAGAGGGTTTTCAGCTTAGACGTCTCGTCTTCGTAAGAGAAAAGTTACTGAAAAGGAGAAGCTGACTGAGTTTCTCTTCAGGCCATTTCGTTTGAGCTTTCACCTTCAACGATCAATACGTCCTATTCATTTTTTGGTGTGCAGTCACACTTTCTGCAGTCTCGTTGTGGTGTATCCACAGCAACCGTGTCTGTGATGTGTAGTTACATTTTACGAAGAGGCATATGCCATGTTAAGTGTTATTGTAGGAATATGATTGCAAATGTGCTGTGAAACTGTATCTCAAGCTATATGTGTGTGCTCAGTTTTGTGAATATGTAAAGTTAAATGAAAAAAATTTGCAGATTAACATTTGCAAATAATATTTGTTTAAACTATAAACCCATAGTATGTCAGCTACAGTGTAGCCCATAGAGAGGCAGAGAAGTCACATATGTAGACCAATGACTGTATATAAAGATGAAGGATGTGTGTCCAATGTGGGCCAGAATCTGCGCAATAGTGATTGTGGAGTGGAGCTGCGCTATCAAGATTCAGCCTATACACCCAACTAATATACCATTGGTCAGTCTCAGCTGTAAATCATGATGTTTCAACCAATTTTTAAATCATCAACTAACTTATAATAACCAAACTTATCAGAAACATGATCACTTGAACATACATCAGTGGGAAATTTATTTGATGTGATCTTTGACTTATTAGTTTGATACATGTCCAGCATGACCAAGCCCAAGCAGCAATACAGAACATTGGCAAACGGAATAGCCTAAAACTGGCAAAAGAAATCAGTTGTTAACAATATCATGAATCTGAACAGCTGTTTGACTTTTACTAACACTCCTGCTTTCCATCTATGTATGCGTGTGTGTGTGTGTGTGTGTGTGTGTCAGGGCAGGTAAGGAGAGGAAGAAGCCAGATCGTGTGGTGTTTGACTGCCAGGAGAGGGCTTACTGGATACTGAACAGGCCACCGGTCAGTGTGTGTGTGTGTGTGTGTGTGTGTATTTTACTTCCTGCAAATACATCATGAATCTGTCCTGTGTGTGTTCAGCGCCGTACTCACAGTGCTATGGATTGCGGTCCAGAGCGTCTTATTGATCCGAACGAAGATGAGGTAAAAGGTCAGTTCACACACAGACACACACACACACACACACACATACGCAGTGGAAAGGCTGAGGTGTTAGCTCAGCTTAAGTAATAAAGCAGAGCTGATCTCTATGGACATATCCACTTAGAGACGAGAACTATCTGGGGCTCACTCTCTCTGTCTCTCCTCTCTTTCTCTTCCCATTTAACCCTTCTTTTCCTTCCATGTACTTTTTAAAAATCAGGTAGAGTAAATTTGCTGTTAATTAAACAATATAGTTTGGTGTTTATTAAATCAGTTTACATTTCACATTCAGACACGATTAATAACAGTGTTTTGTCATCACTTGTCTTTTGGACAGCTTTTGAAAAATAGAGTTATATAGATTCCTATGTTTATAACTAAGGTCACTGTTCAAAGTGCCAAAAACTTGATGTCTCAATAAGTTTGAGCATCTTCTGTTGTACCTGCTAAAACTTGCTGTTTCCCAGATGCACTTAGGCGCTTAGGTTGCATCTCGTGCCCAGCAAGAGTTTCAGTGTCTCTCATTTCAATTTGCAGAGGACATATTTACAGCTCTCTTTACTTTCCCTGTACCCAGACACTGCGGAACACAGCCCATAGTGTTGTTTGAATGTGACACATACTGTTCCCCCAGTGAACACTGGGAATTCCCCGTCATTGTATCAACGAGATCATCACTGTACTGTGTACTGCATCCTCAATAGATAAAAAAAAGTACTGACATTGTATCTGTTCTCATTCCCAGGTAACGTTCAGTTTTCTCACAATACCTCAAACGCATCATAGTAGACACAAAACATCCAGTAACATCTGGTAGATGACCAGATGTAATTATTTGCGAGCAAATAGGAAACTGTAGCCAGCATTGGATTATAGGTATGCATATATAGTGTAGGACAATGTATGCTTTTTACTGTTCTACATTTAGTTGGCAAAATATTAAATTTACAGATAAAGATTTTACACCACAAATCATAAATATATATATATACATATATAAAGGCCCCTAATGGGACAAGCATTGGAATTTAGCTACAAATGATTTGATTGTTTCTGTCCCTATCGGATAAACATTAGATTAATAACATCAATGAATTAATTATGGATTAAATAGCATGCACTAAACTGTTCAAAAAGAATCCAATAAAATTATGAATAATAGTGCACAGGGCCAATGTTTCTACATTATAAGTGAGGCTTAAACCATGAGTCGATCAACCAATTAGTGACAGAAAATAATGATAATTGATTCATTACCTTTTTGAATCAAAAGCGCCACAAATTCTCCAGATCCAAACTTTCAAATATGCATATGCTTATGTATGGTTTTTATTAGTCTTGTAATCATTGTCAAGAATATCTTATTTGTGATGCTTGCAAATGAGAATGCTTCTCCATCTTTGTCACCTTCCTTTACTTGTACCAAATGAAGATAATCAGAATCTGAACACATTAGGGCATCCTTTAAAGACTACTTTGTTCACTGCATTTCTCCTTCTCCTGTCTTTTTCTCTTTTCAAACAGATCTACTTACACTGATGAAGACAGAGTAATGTGAAAATGGAAAAAAAAAGTGTTTGTAGTGTTTTAGTCTCATGTAACTTGATGGTCTATGGCGTCTTTAGTTAGTCCCTCCAGGAAATAGTGATGTTGCATATGTAGTTATTCTCGCAAGATGAGCTATTTGAGGAGCTTTTTCATCTCACTCATGAAATAATTCTGTCCTAAATTGGTTATGCACTTTTGTGCATAAAGTAAACAGGGATGCTGGAAGTCAGTCAGAGTTTGGTTTGCTGAAACAAAGCCTTTATTATGACTTCATCTTAAATGCAACATTCAGGATTTTTGTTTTACTTTTAATGGGCAACAACCTCATCAGTATATCAGTTTTAGAGTAGTCTAGAAAACAACAGGCAGCAAACTTGAAAGAAATCAGACATTACTTTTTGAGACATATCTAGCCCACTATTACACCACTAAAATCTGTGATCCTTTCAGTTCACGCCTAACATCTATGTCTATACTGCATTCTACATTTGTGCATCTCATAGGTTACACAGAAAATACACTGAATTGTTCTCAAATTGAAATCAAATATTATTGAAGATTAAATCAACATTTTAAAACGATAGGCTCACTACTGTGCTACTCTCAAAATATGTTGGTTTTTTTACTTTGTTTTGTAAACTCTTTTGCCTTGCAGTTACAACCCCTTGCCAGTAACAGCAGCATCACACACAGTCTGGGAAATTTGAGCACTGAGATTTACACTTTTGGTTTTCTGCTTTCTACCTGTACTAGAGAGGCTTATTCACAGTATCTTTTTGGGACCCTAAGGACTGATATTATTTGTACACACATCTTATACTCTTTTTTCCTTGTCTTTTCTTGTTTTTGTGTTTTTTTTACAAATCTTTTAGACACATGCACAAACTTGAATTTGTCATACTGATTTATTTCCAAATACAACATAAGAACTATTTGTGAAAATCATTTTACAAGCTCAAAAACTCATTTTCCAAAATTTGAGCCAGAAGAAATATCCAATCTCAGCAAGCCAAGTTCAGATCACTTCTACTCCCACTGGAACACAGCGCCACAATTTTGCACCTTTACCCTGGAGGGTCTATTAAGTTGTTGTTGTTGTTGTTGTTCTCTTTGTGCTTCCACAGCAGCAGCTTTGTAGATAACACCTAAACATCAGAATGTTCCTCTGCATTCCTACTCGACTTACTTTAAACATCTAACAAACTGTTTCCATTTTTCCTTGTTGTCTTCAGAAAATCAGTTTTGATCAGTACAGACGCAAGGTAAGTGATAATATGTAATGAATGATGATATTCAAAAATAAAGATCTTATTTCATTTTTGTAAAGGTTTGAAACTGGAAGTTGAGTTCTATAGCATCAACAGGTTCTCACATGGACATCTGTCGAAATGTCCATAGTAGATTGTTTATTTTGAAATCCATTTGCAAAATGACAATAAGAATTTTACAAATGTAAACTCCATTTTTTATTCTTCATTTATTCTAGAACATGTTCTATCAACAAGCCATCATGAGGTCAAAGGTCAAATCTAGCGTGTCCCTTGGAGCGTAAGTTTGTCTGGTCCCTTATGTTTTTCCCACATCATTTTGACGTCACATCTTGTTCTTACATACAAATTATCTCAAGTATGAGATCTTTTACTTCCTAATTATAATAATTATTTCCAAACAAAATATCTGGTTATTACAAAAACAGGTTCTTTTGATTATCGGTGTGCAGTGATCAGTCAAAGCACTGACTTGCCCAGTTTGGAAACCTTGACAGAGACTCAGTGGATTCTTGTCTCACAGCAGTAACATCTATCCCCACAGGCTCGTAAAGTACATCACAACATACAAAACCCACGACCCGTTTCTGGCTCCATGTCAACCCAGCAACCCCTGGCAAACAGACAATGACACATACTGGACTCTCAACATGAGAGGGTGAGGGCCGCCACATTTTTTTTAACTTTCTGTCTTGTTTCATCATCAATGTACTTAATGGTGTCATTCTCAGATCAATAAATGATCATATTCTTGGTGAGACATTGGTATATTTATTGAAAACAAACAAAACTGGGAGATTATCATCCTCTTCAAACATCTACATTTGAACAGGAAGAGCTTCTGTTTTAGATTTGTATGGAATTGCTTTACAGCACAAAACAGGAAGATCAGAGACAAATGTCTCCACAACTGAACTTTAAGCTCAGCTGATGAAGGAGTGATGGTAAACTCCACCCCAACATGATTACCATCATCATCATCATCATCTGTCTTGATTAAAAAAATGTGACATTTTAAATTATTCAGCTGATGGTTATTTCAATAAGATGTGGGAATGATTAAGTAGACCTTGTGGGTTAATTTGTTTGTCGGTTTGTTCATTGGTTGGTTGGTTGTTCAATACCCAAAATATGTATCTAAGTTCTCTGTTAATAAATGTCTCCTGCGGTCAAATGGAATTAAAAAATATTTTATTTTAGAAAATCTCTTAAATCTAAAGGTTGTTTAGACATATGAATAGATGATACAAAATGGCAGAAAGCACAAGTCATTAGAATTTCATATCTTTATTTCATATGATTTGAATTCTTATGACAAAAACAGAGCTCTGTACTGGTGACTCTGCAGAATAGATTCCACACTGTTTGTCCTGTATCTCTGTAAATTTGTAGCATGGATACTTCTTAAAAACCACAGTCTTGTATGTGAGGTGAGAGCTTCAGTGGGTTACTGAGCCTGTGTTTCTGTTCAGAGTTGACGTCCCTACCAAGATGAGGGTCGAGCGCTGGTCCTTCAGCTTGTTCGAGCTGTTGACCGACCTGCGAGGAAGAGATGACTTCAAGGTCTTCCTCAAGAAGGAGTTCAGCGGTATGTTACCAAAACCCAATTTAAATACATTTCAGTTTGGATTGTGTATCTCTGGTGTTCAGCCCACCTGAGCATTCTGGGGGTGACTGCAGGATGGTGTGTACAGTTCAAAACAATTGGCCGCGTGAATTTGCAGCTGGAAAATCGGTAGAATTGATGTGATTCAGTCACGTCAACATGGAACAGAATCTCAGAGGAAAGTTCCCAACGTCTTGGCGAATCAGTGACACAAAGAACTGAGGCTGTTTGAGAGCAAAGGGAGGAACTGCCCAGAATCAGTGTTGTGTTCCTTACAAAGTGCTCAGTGAGTGTATCTGTACAGATTTGTTAATAATAAGTTAATAAACAAAGAACTTTGGACTATCTGTCTGTCATGCCATCTGCCTTTCAAATACCATCTACAGCCTTGCTCTCTGAGGCTGCACTAATACTGACTTCAACCAGCCAACAGCTAATGTGTGTGTGCGCGTGTTCTCAGGGGAGAACTTGGCTTTTTGGGAAGCAGCTGAAGAACTAAAGTGGGGCACTGGATCCTCCATGTCAGCAAAAGCTGAGACCATCTTCAAGTAAGACAAACATCATGGAAGTTAGACTATTTCTCTCTTTGCATGTGATTTTAACAGTAACGTGAGCAAAAGTGTGAACCAAACCTTAACGGAGGGTAAATTCCAGTACGGTTGTTTCAAAGGAATAACATCTCTAAACAGAGTTAGCAGTCTGTACCTCCCAACTCTCAGCCACATGGCAGGATATTGACCGGAAGTGTGTGTGTGTCTTCAGGACCTTCTTGGCCCCTGGTGCCCCCCGCTGGATCAACATTGATGGCAGGACCATGGGTCTGACAGTGAAGGGCCTGGATCATCCTCACCGTTACGTACTAGAGGCAGCTCAGACACACGTCTTCCTGCTCATGAAAAAGGTGTGTCTGTTTACCTCTAATATTGACTATAATTCATTGGTCGGGGGGGTTGATGCAAGCTAGTGGTTATATAAATGATCTCAAATTCTCTCTTTAGACCAAAAACCTGTTGAATGTCTGGGTAGGACGGGCAAGGGCAGAGGACCAACTTTTTAACAGTTTAAAAAAATACTTTTTATTGTTCAGTCTTTCGACTGCTTCTGATCTTACTGGCTATTTTAACCTTTTTTTTAGAATGTTTAATTTCATTGTATTTTACTCTTTTCTCCAAAGTTGCACTTTTATACCACTTTTATATAATTTCTATGTATTTATATAAATGTAATATTATTATTATTTTAATAATTGTTATTATTAGTAGTAATGGTAGTAGTAGTGGAAACCAATCCCTTTTGTTTTGTGGAGCTGAGGTCACCAGCAGTCTTGTGTGCTTTCATTGGTTCAGGACACTTTCTTCCGTTACCTCAAGTCACCAGTGTACAAAGACATCCAGAAGAAGGCACTGAGCCCTGAGACTCACAACTTCAGGTTAGTGGCTAAAGCCATTTCATTTCATTTTTGTGTTCTTTGTACTGCACATGAACAAATGTTGACCACACGTTCAATATGGTCCTTTTAGTATCTTAACAATATGGACAAACAAATATTCCCACCTTGCAGTTGCTGCTACACTAAGCTGTCAATGTGCAAGAACACTGGTCAGAGTCTCCCCTTGTGTTACTCAGCTATGGTGCTGAATAATGGCCAGAAAAGTGTTTTTGCAGGACACTATAAAGTCACCGTGGGGCTGACGTTTGACCATTTGTATATCAACTGCCTGCACCTAATCATTTTTATCCTCTTTGACATTTGTCAGAAAATGTGCATTTGGTTTCATATTAATTTTGTCATGTTTCTTTTTTCACCCTAGTCCGGCACAGCTGGAGCAAAATGCTCAGAATAGAAGCCCCGGCATCCATCCCATCATCCTCTGGCAGCAGGAGGAGGAGGAAAAGGCTAAGACTGCTGCTGCCTCCGCTCCCGTCGATGTCAAGGCCATGATGAGCAAAATAG
The DNA here is from genome assembly GCF_022379125.1 of Scophthalmus maximus. Taxonomy (NCBI): domain Eukaryota; kingdom Metazoa; phylum Chordata; class Actinopteri; order Pleuronectiformes; family Scophthalmidae; genus Scophthalmus; species Scophthalmus maximus. The sequence continues at coordinate 449,708 of NC_061531.1, read as the reverse complement.
ACAGGAAAAAGTAGATATGCAGTGGAGGTTTACATGTCAAAGTGACATACACGCTATCCAGAGTCATCCCAGGAAGTGATGCTCTATTTTAGAAACTTATGAAATGTGAGAAATTGAGTAACCATGGCTACATATTTGAAGAGGTGTACAAGACACCACAGAGAGAGAAAACCTTCCTTGTTCTTTGGCAAAGTGGTAGAATATTTCCAAATTGTGGTCAGTATGTTGAGTCACTTTCATTTAAAAAATGATAACTAATACAACTTATTTCATGTTAAATACTTACATATATCACATTTCTTAGAAAAAAACATTTTAAATATATTTTATCAGTAAATTAGATATTAATTCAAAGCTTATTGTTTGCCATGAAACTGTACCTTGCTGCAAATTACTCTACCAGTTATAATCAAAATGCACATCAATGTCAGTACAGTGCAGTTAAAACAAACACATTTCCATATGGATATTTGTACAGTATGTACATATTGTTATTTGCCTGATATTAATAAATGAGATTAAGTTAAAGCAGAGTCAAGATCTGTGTTTTTGAGAACACAAACAAGTGTTTTTAGAAGTCTTTAAGAACTAAAATGTCTTCATTTAAATCAGTACTTGGTAGAAACTATTGGCTGAGTCTCTACAAGCTTTGAACACATTTGAGAACATCTCATTCCTCCTGACAGGATCCTCTGTCTGAAGCACTCAGAGAGAGACAGCAACTTGACCTGAAGACACTTAAGTGTCGTCTCGACTGTTTGCGTCATTGTTCTGCTGAAAGGCGAACCGGAGGGTTAATCACATGTAATTTTACATTATTTCTGTGAATCTGTGGATAAACACAGTTGAGGTGTGTTGTAGGCAGATCAACAAATATTAGCTGTTATCCAGTGAATATTTCTTATAGGATAAGACCAACTGCCAGGTTGATATTGCTACCATCATCTGTAGACCAATGTCATATAAGTCAGTGATTTTCATATTCTCCTCTGCTGCTTTTTCTGCCATCATCTCTAAATGACACGTGTGACTATCACACGACACTGGTCTCCACAGAAGTGCTTGAATTTAGTCACAGTTGCATTAGTTAATTAAAGAAAGAGGCTTTTTTTTTTTTCAAAAGACAAAAATTTGATTTATTATACATATTTATTTTTACAAACTTTTTGCTAAGGCAAATAAAAAGTGTTGAGCGATAAAGGGTTATTTGGCCATGGCCGACAGCCAGCTGAGTTTAAATAAAGAAGGAGCTGCTGTGCCCTCATCCTGATCAGCGAGCTGTCTGAAGAGGCTGCCTGGCTGGAAGTTGTCCTCACTGTTGGCTGTGGAGGACGGAGGAGCCTGATGGAGGAAGGAGAACACATGAGGTCCACAGAGGTGTTGGTAGATTGTCCTTTTGATACCAAGTAAGAACATACAACACGACTGTCCATTGACCCTAGTCATCACCAATGTCACATTCTGCCAGGACATGGATTTATAAGCACACGCACACACGCACGCACAGCGATCTACTTCACACCATACTGAACTATGTCACATCCACAGGTTACATACAGGCAGTAAGGTGACCAGGATTAATCTGGCAATTTGCTGTGCTGACTTAATATGATGCCTTCTAATTAGAAATTTACTCCAACTTCCACCACTGCTGCAGAACGTCACTGTTTCACATGACAATATTTTTTACAAGAGCAAGGCTGCAGTTTTCTGAGTCAGGCGCTTCTAACGTCCTCTGGCAGTGATGTCCGACCTTTGTCCTAACTGGCTGAATGCTTCACGGACACGCACGGCATGCTCTACATTTTCATTCCAAGAACTTCAGATCTGTTTTCTTTGATTGCCGCGAAGTGGAAAACGCAACGACAACTGGAAATCACAATGCCAAATCATAAAGCACAACAACGAATTATGAAACCAACGACAAATAAGACCAGAAAGAATACTACCTTAATGGAAAAGGTAGGAACCTGTTATAGACAAAGTCCATCGCTGACTGGACAGACGCAATGTTTCAGCTCATTTTTACTTGTGAAAGCAAGATTTCCTTGTCATCAGGTTGCAACATATCCTCGATAGCAGGTCCTTATCGTTAGAAGTTAAATATCGTTGTGTTTTCTTGTTTGTCATTGTTTTTTTTATTGCCATTAATTGTGTGATTTCATGTTGTGTTTTACCATTTGCCATTATGATTTGCACTTCACGGCCACCACAATTCATCTCCTGTGGTTCTCTGATGGATGCAATTTATTTGCCACAGAGCTTTTTAAATGGAAAGAGGAAACACCTCAAATTTACGTAAGCACCTTAAAGACAGACATGAGGATCTGTAAACATAGTTCAGGCTGAGTGAGTATAAATTGAGTTTATGTTATTAACAATATGCCCTCAAAAAGTTATTAATTACCTCTGCCAAGGATGTTGTTTTCAAGCAGGATTACGCTAAAACTACAGAACAGATTTACTCACAAGTTTGTGAAAGCATGGGACATGGGCAAAGAAAGAAACCATTCAATTTGGGAGCAGATCTGAGAAAGGGGCACATCCAGGATTTTTCTTATCACTTGCTCTAAGATTGTGAGATGTTTTTGACATTTTCACAACTTTACAAGAGAATAATTCATGGATCTTGATGGAAAAAATCAGGCATATCTAGGGGACTGATATCTATGCGTGTGTGTAATTTGGTGTGGCTTAATTGAATTCAAGGGGTTCATGTACAGTTTCAAAAACAACAACATGGCGCTGGTCAAAACGCGAAACTTGAGGCTTCAAAGCGGCAGCTCACAAACCAACGGGTCACAGCAGGTCGCCACTTGGTTTAGGCTAACGCAGTGACAGTTCATGACATGGGTACATAGACAAGCTTCTTTACGAGATTAGTAAGATAAGATATAAGATATTCCTTTATTCGTCCCACAATGTGGAAATTTGGTTAGAATGGAGCAGAACAGTTTCTAGCCACCAGACCTTAAGAATCCTTTAAACAAGTAATAATGCACTCACACTGCAAAAGCACCAAAGCTAAACCAAGGTACTACTAAAACCAACACACCGAAACATACATGAACCCACACTGATTAACTTGCCTGGGTTTCTCGCACTCAGAATTGCTGGGAGGGGAGAGGGTGTGACAGACAACAACATTTATCCCGGTTGGAACAAAACAATGACATAGAGAAATGAAACAACAAAACTGAAATGTCCTGAACATAAAAACTCAGCTACCTGATCACCGCCGTGTTACTCACCAGCTGGTGCGGCGCATCAGAGCTCCTCGAGGCCAACTTGGATTTACGCACATTGGACATGCTGAGAGGCAGCAGTCCGAACCTGAAGAGGACAGAACAGACAGGTCAACATGATAATGACATCTGATGAGAAATATAGAAATGCTGTAAATAGTTCCAAGCTGTTTAGACCTGCCAGAAACAATTATACTATGTTACAGAGCCCAAATGATATATCGGTTAGCCGATAAAATGAAAATAAAAATCAGCCAACATGAACCTTTTCAGTCAGGTTCTTTCTCAAGTAGCTTTTTTAATAGCGTTCTGCTTGCGTGAAAACGTTAAGCATTTTGCCTTTTTTTCCCCCGAACTGAACGAAAATAAAGCTTTAGAAGATAAACAACTTTATACCCCTTGCAGTGAGAAAAAGTTTTCTTCATTTTCTTATTAGTATTGTATAAACATTTGAAAATGACACCCTGGTGTTTAGGGGAACATTAGGAAATTGTACCTACAGAAGATAACCTGGATTACTCTCTTCCCGTCTTACACACTCTGCATGTACATCGACCACATGGCATTGCAAGTATTTTCTCACCCAGTGTGAGACACTGTATCGTCTGTCAAACAGTTAGTTCAAGTGAAGGAGTAAACAACAGCAATACGCCATCACATCCCCCTACACGACATGGGCTTAAATTCCAGGAATGTGAGGAATCATCAAGGGTATTAATAAAGACCCAAGACCAATAAGCAGAATTAAAAACCTACACCAGACAGAAAATGTTGTGGTTTTGAAGTCTGAAAAGGTTCTATAAACTTGATTTAGCCTGGTCTAACCCTCTAACCCCAACCCAACCCACTGACCTGATCTGGCTGCTGGCCAGTGGCAGGATGTTGTAAGGCTCCTGGGAGTTGACGCTGCTGCTCCGTGAGGTAAACTGCTTCTCTGAGCCCGTCAGCAGTCCCAGCAGCACCTGAAACACAGCATTGCATCAGACTGGTCGCAACATGAGGAAACAAAGGCGCACAAACTTTTGGTAAGCGGCTCATCTCAGATCTAGTAATGCTTCCATGTTCATCAAGCTACAGGTAAGACTGCATTTCTTTTTGCGCGTGTGTCTGTAATTGTGAGGGTCCGAAAGTACCGAAGTCCTCTGGGACAGGCGGTTGAGGTTGGTGTTCAGCGGAGGCGTGAACACATCCAGATCAAAGGGGTCGATGAACCTCTCCAGCCAATCACAGACCTCGGGGAATCTGGAAGACAGATCAAATTTACAACAAATCAGGTGTCAACCTATCAAATCATCCTTTAGAGACACCACTTATCCTTGAGGGGTCACAGGGGCTGGAGCCAATCCCAACAGACATTACAGTAGGTGCAGAGTTTCCCATACAAATATCTTTACACTTAACGCAAAATAAAAGATCTCTAAGGTGCATTCACACTGAACGCGATGCGAATTATTCGTGCAAATATAGATTACATAGAAAGTCAGTACAAAGACGCGACTAGATGCGTTGACGAGATTTTGCAGCGTTACTTCAGCAGAGCAGATCTCAGTCTGTCACCCTGCAGCGTACTGCTCCTCAAGCTGTATGTGCACTCACGTTCACATGCGGGGAGTGCTCATCTGTGTTCTTATTAAAGTTATCATTGTAGTGGCTGTTCTCAACATGTAGGCTGTTTGGCCACTTATTGAAACTCCAAAAAGTGACCTGCAGTAATATGCAACAATATATTCAATTATATGTAATATGCAAATTCCTGGCATCCTGTGCAACACATTGAGTGCTGATTAATTAATTAAGAAATCAACTACTTAATCGCACAATTTGCTGTGATTAATTGCGATTAATCACATTTTTATTTCTTGGGACTGAAGTTTGTAATAATGGATATTAAAATGTAAAATGATAGAATTAATGTAGAATCAACACAAAGGATGTATTTAGATTCAAATACTATTGTTTAATAGCATCTTTTTAACTTTGAGCACAGATTCTCTCCTGTGTACTACAGATTTCCAATAAAACCACCGCCGACGTGTCCAGATATCTATCATCTAAATATCTGGACACGTCGGGTAACCATCTCCTGTGTGAGCTGTGATGTGACAGGCAGTGAGTGCATCAACCTGGAAACCACAACACTCTTCACACACATTCTCTGCCTTTTCCTTGTTTCTGAAAAAAATCATCAGACTATATGCAGGGCTTTTTTCTGTCATGTTGAGCGTTTTCACTGCAATAGATGATGAGTGTAAACTCCAGCTGCTTAAATGCGGAACCACATATTAACACGTCAAGTTAATCCTCTCTGTCCTCACTACACAGAGCATCCGCTCAACCTACTTCCTGTTTCTTTCAACATAAGAGTATCCTGCAATATATTCATCACAGTTTCTTTTTGACGTCCATCATGAAAGTGACAAACAATTCCTGTTTCGCGTGTGTATCGCATATTTCCCTGTGTCACTTCTCACGTGTGTTTTCGTGATAAAAAATACTTTAATCTCCATAAACTCCTTCCTTGTCTGTATCCATTTATAGCCAGGATGGCTAATGGCTAACGGTTATGCGGCACACGTCGTCACACAGGTCAGCCGCCACAGGGAGAAAACACAATGTGTCAATGGCTTTACATTTTTTAAACGCGTTAAATATTTTACAATTAACACAAATATTAACGTTTTAATTTTGACAGGACTAATATATATATATATATTTTGAAAATAGTTTGTTCCTGTTTTTTTAACTGTGTTTTTGTTTGTATGTTTTCTACAGTGTGTGATACTGTGCTGCTGAGACAAACGACTTTCCCCGGCACCAGAATAATAACGTTCTATTCTATTCTATTTTCTCAGGAACACTACGTACATGAAACTGTGCACTATGCACTGCGTCCGGGAAAGTGTCGGTGTCTGTATCAGTGTCAGAGTCTGTGTGGTGGAGAGTATAATATATAATTTCATTTGGCAACAGCAGTAGCTAAAAGTTTTAGAACCACCAAAGGGTTTGATCCCCCACCGGCAGGATAAATCTGGCCAGCACTTACCCTTCTCTCATTACCACCACTAAGGTGAACAGAGACTCGTAACCCCAACCGCTCCACTGGAGCTGGGACTGGGCTGCTTCCAGGTATATACAGTCTCTAAAAGTAGGTGATGCAACTATGTGATAAATCATAATATTGATCCTCAACACTTAGGTACCCAAGAATCGTGACAGTATGGAATCAGGAGATAAGTGTATTGTCCCAGTCCTAATATAAATGGACATGTAACAGCCTCTATTGAGTGTTGCAATCCCCCTGCAGCAGGCTGCATGGAACAAATTTGTAACGAGGAACAATACCTGATGTCTTGATGGTATCGGGAGCTCTTGCCCTCCTCTAGTCTGCTGCCCAGTGTGGTGTTGAGGTAACGGAGGTCAAATAACAGCTGCAAGGCTCTGTTCTGAGTCATGGGGAAGACGCCCTCCTGGAGGATGGAGGAGCAGAAGAAAAGCAAGGAGAGTTATTCATGAAGCTAATGGTGATTACTCCTGTTGCCACAGTTTTCCCTTCTCATTTCCTTTGACCAGTCTCTTTCTTCTCTTTGCCACCCTCTCTTTCCTCCTTTCTTCTGCCTCTTCTACCTCCCAGCTCCTTCTTTCTTACTACTACTCCCCGTTTTCCTCACCTGCAGATGTCCCTTAAACCTAAACCCTGTTTCTTTGCAATCATCATGAAGAATACTCTTGTTCAAAGATGTTTCCCATATTACGGAATAAGAAAAACGAGGGTCTTTAAAATCATATTGACACAAACCAGCCTTACTTTTCTTTCTTTTGAACTGTGTTTCAACCGAATATGAGAATTCCAGTTAGACCAGACCGTTCAGCAAACATCCCTTCAGCAATCGTCAGGCAATGACACAAATATTACAGCAATGTCCCTGCCAAATTAGGTTTTGAGTAATACAATTTGTGTGCGTGTGTGTGTGTGTGTGTTACCTTGGCGCGGGCCTTCTGCGAGAGGCTCTGGTAATGGTGCAGGGCCTCAGCCAGACAGGACTGCAGAAGCTCCTGCAGGGTGGGCCGGGGCAGGGCGTGACCCCCCACCCTGTTCACCTCCACGCACAGCTGGAAAAGCAGCGACTGAACAAACCAAGATGGCTGCAGAGGACAAAGAGTTTCACATCAGATCTCTGAGTAGAGCCAGCAATCACTGTGCCTCCTGTGTTCCAGGAGATGCTGAGCATCTGACCTGCACTGGAAGACGGATTTTGGACGTGATGCTGCTCCCCGACTCTGCCTCTTCTTGGATCTCCAGGTCCTCCCAGTTTGTGGCTGTTGTTAGGATGGCACCAGCAGACTCTGCATGCAGCACTGTGCCAAACTTATCCAGCAACACCTGTCACCACACAACAACAGTGTAACTATGCATGGAACAACTCCGGTAAGATTAAAAGCTGCAATAAAACATTTTTTCTTCTGCTACTTGGGTGCACTGGAACAAATAACACATTCTAATGTCACCATACAAATTTGTTATGACTATAATGGCCGCAAATAACTGTCACTTTCAACATCCAGTAGCCACAGAGCAATATTATCATTCATGTGGAGTCATGTTTGTGTCAACCTGATATAGTATATTATATATATAATATAACATTTACAGTTGATTATGAAACTGGATTGGTTCAGATGAGTAGGTGGTCCGTCATTTGTGTTCACACTGCGTCTTTTTTTGAAACACTAACCCTGCTAAAAGAATGTGGCAACATGTGTCTCAGTCCACCTCCTAATGTGGTCCGACATCTCAAATGTGTCCTCAGTGCATGTTGGGTGTGTTAACACCTGTAATTTAAGGCTGTCCACTTGTGATCAGATCGGTCAGGATTGAAGTTAATACCAGGTCTGCGTAGGGCCGTACACTGTTCTAAAAAGGATGCTCATGCTCACATTCTACTGCTTATTACACCCTGTGACTTGCACTCTGTTTTTGTCACTGCCAATCACATTTCTACACTTCTCAACACAAATCACACTCTATGCTCCATGTAGCAAATACAATTTCACAGATGTACATCGACCGTTCTGACAGTGTCTGACTTTGGAGAGGGCGGAGCTCCAGATGCGGTAGGCATCCATGCTGCAGTTGAGAAGCTCCTCCTTCAAACCTTCCCACTTGGCCTGGGCGGGGCTGACCTCTGTGGTGGCCCTGGCTTTGCCCAGTTTCTTGCCCTGCCTGGGGGTCCCCTTGGCCATGGCGCCCCTGTTTTTTCCTAGGATGCAATGCTTCAGGTTAGGGCAGAGTTCGCCCATGGACTGGCACAGCCTGGCCATGAAAAGGACCGAGCTGAGGCAGCTAGGGCTGGGGTGAGGTGAGGCTGCGGCCAGTTCAGAGTGGATGGAGGACAGGATGTGGCGAACACAGGCCAGGGAGCCTTCACGTAAAGCCTCCTCCACTGCTGGTGAATCCATGAAGCGGTTGAATGAGGATGCTGACGAGGCCTCTGCAGGTCCAGAGGAGGAGGAGGCTGTGACTGAGAATGAGTCAGACCCTGCACAGCAAGGAAGATTAACATTTATCACTATTCACTATCTAATAAATAAATATTTACACATTTTCATGGCAATGCATTCAATACTTTTCAATACAGCACAACCTGTTGGCCAAACTGTCAGCTTTGTACACAGATACTGTGTTTAGTTGCTGAATTATCACAAATATAGGCTGTTATTGGTCTTCAGAGGATAAACCACCTGACTTTTGCTCTATTACCACCTTTCATGAACTTGCATGGACCAAATTCACGTCTGTCAATCTCCACAGTAGCTCGTAAAATCAATTTTTTTACTTAAAGTCGTAACTACACTTTACACAATCACTTAATTACTAGTGCTCGTCTCTTTTCTGATCAAAAGCAGCACACTATGAATCAGCGCCATGTTTACTGCTGTTGTAGTTTTGTAGACTTATATGGAGTCACTGTTGTTGTATAGTCCTCTGCATTACCACCACCCGGTGGACTTAAGCATAACACCTTCTTGTAGCCTTCAGTTAGTCAAACGTCAGAAGACGAATTTGCCTAATCTCCTCTGGTCTTTAGACAACAGTGGTAACAGTCTGCAGTAGCGTTTTAGTTCCTTGAAAAATTTTCCCGGGACTATCATTTCAAGGTACCTTTAGTCAAAACGCATGTTGTATGTGGAACAGAGACTGCAAATACTTACTTTTTACCTATCAGGTACAACTTGGAGATCAACAACCAACCTGCATCAGTAAATCTGTCTGAACATTGCACTGGCTAAAACAGACTAGCACACATTGGCTCAGTCTGAATTGCACCCACCTGTATTCTGGGAGGGAAGGTAGTGCTGGAGGTCATCCAGCCTGGCCTTCAGCTTTGCGTCCATGGAAGAGCAGAAGCTCTGAACACAAGGTGTCAGTGCCTGGGTCTTCATGGCCAGGCCACTCCTCTGCTGCTGCTGCCCCTGCTGGCTGACGCTGACCCAACCTGCATCACTCAGCAGGTCCCCTGGAGACTCTGACCACAGGAAGGAGGCCACATCTACCTCGTACTGGGCCCTGCTGCCAGATCCGGGATTGGTACCTGCAGAAGTGTGGATGGTCTGGCCCTCCAGATCCCTCACAGCGGAGGTGAGGAGCTGGACAGAACACGCCGAGATGGCCTCAGTTTCTTCTTTGGTAATGGCCTTGATAATGAAAAGAAGGAATCATTGTAGTAATACAATATGTACTATTTTTACCACATCAGCAAGCAGGCCTGTCAGTGTGGCGAGAGCACAAATGCATACAAAGTCAATAGACATATTTATTCAGATGCTGCAAACAGCTGACAGCTCTAATAACCATGACACTAGAAGGGCACCAACCTGCAGGCGCTGAAGAAAGAGCTGCTGGAGAAAGTTATCCCAGACAGCCAGGGGGCGCTCCAGCAGCCGCTGGCACACAGTGTTCCAGTGCTGACTGATTGAGTCGGTGGACAGGAGGTCCCACACAGCATCTCTGATGGCTGCCAGCCCCTTCAGGCTCTTGATGTAGACCAGAAGGCTGCCAACACCATGGCAAATGTCCTCCTTACACCTGACAACAGAAGAGGAGGCATTTATCAGCTATCATAGAGAATTCATCAGTGACAAGTTAGCTGATTGATGGGTTTAAGTCTTTTTTTAAACAAATTTAAAAAGGCAACAAAAAAATATTGTTTTATTGGCCTTTATTCAATAAATAAATGAAGGCTGAATATTTGACAGATTTGCTGAACTGCAAGATAATAGCACAAACAATAAAGGCCAGGATAAAACAAACACAGAGGGGGATTCAAATAACTGTAGTATCATTTCTTACAAGTAAGTTTTTTCTTTACAGCACAATTTGGTAAAGTCATTGATACCGCTGCGGCCATGTATTAAAAATACACCTCGGTGCTTTAGAATAATTTCAAAAGTTTGTCTGGTCCCTAAACATATGTTGTAGACTGCATGTTTTCCTGTAGCAATTAATTCCAATACACTTTTTTTTAAAAACCAGCAAATATTTCCTCACGGTTCTCTAGCTGTCGGTTCTGTGTGCGCCGAAAGAAAATCTGGGTTTTCAAAACTAAAAGTCTACACTTCAATCATATCTTTATTGCTTCATTTCAAATTCATTATGGTTGTGTAAAGAGGCAAAACTACAAAAACTGTCACTGTATTCCAAATACTTATGGACCTGACTGTATGTTAAACACCTGGGACAAAAGTAACAGCTGATACAAAAAGATGAGCAGTGTCCTTACGTATCAATCCACTGCTGCAGGGTGTCACGGAGCTGTTCTCTCTGGATTGGCTGAGCCAGGGTGCGGAGGGCTGGCTGGAACTCAGTGATGGAGGGAGGCAGATACTTGAACCAACTACCTGTACTTGTCTCTTCCTGCAACACCTTCCGGACTTTAGCTGAGGAGCGAGACAAGATCGACAGAGGAGACACTGTATCACACTGTTAAACAAACCATCTTTGCACAATTACAAAATAATTAAATTAAATTGATTAAAATTCTAACTAGATAAAAGCTTTTAAAAAATGTTTTAAGAAAGGATTTGAAAGCAGTAACACGTGTAGCAAATCAACTATCCATTCACAAACTATCCATTCAGAGATTTGCTGAAATGAAAAACAGTGGACATACAGGAAAAGACCTAGATAAATGTAATAAAAGTGTGTTAACTCTTTTTTTTTTTAAAAACCTATCCTACAACATACATAGTTACCCCTGCATGCTAAACAATAGTATTTCTGAGTTGCCATATCTTACTTGGTTGAATTATCCTGAATATAACAATATATATCATGTCTGGCTGGGACGAGTAGTGCCTATGCCAAAAGTCTGTTAATAAAGGAGGAAAACTGAGCTACAACAACCTGGATATCAAAGGGACATCTCCTGTCTAAGATTGTTCTAGCTGACTCTCGGTATCGAAATCAAGAAAAAGTATCCTGGTGTCCATGGTGTCCCAGCTGTTTACCTGCAGGACTGGTTGTGGTTACATTTTCTAGGATAGAGAACAGCATGCCACAGCTCAGGGCTCCCTCCCCTGGCCTGGGGCCTCCCTCTGGGGGCAGGTAGAAGACGGCGTAGGCCTGGAACAAAGTGGTGACCAGCAACTCCACCAGGCTGCACACCTGAGCCTTGATCCCTGCACCTGGATAAAATGTCCATGTTAATGAACTGGTACACATTTGCAAAACAATGATAGTACGAACAACACTTCCTGCTCTGCTTCACAGTAAAAGCCTTTGTGCTTCTTGCCTTTCGTGTAAAATTAAATTGATAGTGCATCTGGCATTAAAACAAGCACATTTGCATATGTAACATATGGTAAAATACCATGCTGTGGTTGGTTGAGTAGTTGATGGATAGAGGATTTCCGGGCCAGCAAGAAGTCAGCCAGGGCTTGGCGTGGCGAGCTGTCCTCCAGCAGCATGGTGGACACCAGGGCCTCAGCGATAGCCTGGTCCAACACTGCCCGGCCCCGCAGCAAAGACCTGCTGTCCAGCAGAATGGTGGACCTGCAAAAAGCCAGGCTGCTTACTGACCTATGATGTCACTTTCAGTAACTTTCACGTGCGGATCTATCACTGATTCTTTCAGTTCTGTGGCCTGTAGTTTCTGCTGCATGAGCGTGGATTTCACTATGTGACAACATGTCTTCCAAAAGACACAAGAAGGAATCTACATCCAGTACCTGAAGTGTCCGGTGGTGGCAACCTGCCGGACCAGAATAGGGAAGCGAGTCAGGATGGGGCTGTAGTGGCCCACTGTAGCAGTTTCCAGCTGAAGCAGACAGTGCAGGTGGCAGCACAGCAGATACAGCTGAGTGGCCTGGAGGTACTGGGACGCCTCCATGGCACTCCAGATGCGCTCTGGGATCTCCAAGAGGAGCTTGATCTGGGAGGCCATGGTGTAGAACTTCTCCTGACACTGCCTCTGGCTCTACAGCAGGATGACACACATGTATATGTGGCAGGCTACAAAGACCTTAGATATCAGTGATATAAGGATAATAAGTAAAAACACAAGACAATATTGTGATGAACACTAATACAATGATGCATTAGATATGTGAATTTCAGGTCATATATGCAATGTAAAAAACCCACTATAAAGCCGATAGTGGTTTAACCAAGTGCATTCCCATCTCTCTTTGTTTATGAAGACATGTCCCCGATTTTTATTATAGAAAAAGATTATGACTTACTGTCCCCTTTGCAGGACAGCAAAAACCACCACGACACAGAAGTGTTCAGACAATTTACAGCAGATTAGAAGTTATTCACCAGCAGCTTTTTAGCTCTGGTCACCGGAGTGGAGGTGAAAGCTACACCACCTCACGATACAGTACACTGACAGATGATCTGTCGTCGCCCGACTGATCCGGGTTTCACTTGGAGTCGCTCTGCGCGTAAAGCAATGACGTAACTGGGGTGAATAACTGCATTAACAGCATATCATAAATGAATTGGGACTTTTTTGACATGGACCCTGGTGATCCTAAGATAACGGAGCTCTCGGGCTTTGGACGCAGGTGTACTGAAACAGGTGTAGTTTGGTAAACCGTTCACCTCCAGTCTGCAGCTGTTCGCACCGGGTTTGACTTGTTTGAGCCTGTGGCAGTACTGGTGCATGTCCTGGATGGACTGGACCACGCTCTCAGAACACTGCCTCATCTCTCCGATGGTGTCGGCGGCGTCGATCAGGTCCCGGTAGCGCTCGCCAACCATCTGCCTCAGCTCCTCCTTCTTCTGCTCGATTTCCCCGCGGACTTTGCGCTCGATCCGGCGGATCTCTTCGGTGTTGTAGCGCTCGAAGAGACCAGCCGGGTCTCTAATCTCCGAGACCCGGAGGGTCGGCGCAGGATCATCTGCCATCGCACCACCACAACAACAACTTCTGCCGCTGCAGGGACTCCAACAACCCGGAAGACCGAAGGGCGATACACTTCCTGCTTCCACGTAGGTCAAAATGTGATGACGCCGGAGTGTGATGTGTTCATTGGTTACCAAAGCTGTCAGTCAGGGAACACTTCCGGTACGGGCTTGATGCCGCCCACCCAAACTGCTGAACCAATCAAATGATTACAAAAATCAAGGGCGTAACATGACATAATACACATATTTAATTCAATTCAATTTCAATTCAATTTCATTAGTATACTGCCATATCACAACATACATTGTCTCAAGGCACTTTACATAGTGAGGTCAATATTACAATATTACAGGGAAAACCCAACAAATCCCACAATGAGCAAAACACTTAACGACGGTAGAGAGAAAAAACTCCCTTTTAACAGGAAGAAATCTCTGAAAGAACCAGACTCAGTTGTGGGCGGTCATCTGTCTCGACTGGTTGGGGTGAGGAGAGAAATGGGGAAGAGAGGAGAAGTGGGCAGAAAGAGGGTGGGAGGAGAGACAGTAGGAGAGAAGAGAGAGAGAGGACAGTTGTACAACCGCCAATTTAGTCTCTACCATACTGATACTTATAATTACAAAAAAATACAATTATGCTGTTGTTATTATTAGTGATAATAATAATAATGAGAATAATAATAATAATAATAACAATAATAATGACGGGTTTGGGTCCTGCAGCTCTGGGGTCAGAGATACACTAGGAGAGAGAGAAAACAGAGTTAGTGAAATGTAATGTAAATACATTTGGGCAGCGAGAGAGAGAGAGAGAGAGAGAGAGAGAGAGGGAGAGAGAGAGAGAGAGGGAGAAGGAGAGAGATTTTGATTTTTAAAAAACAATGTTTAATAAGATTTACCAGAGAACATCACGGTCCTCTACAAATGAAATGAGAAAAAAAACACACACAACAACAACAACACAAAACAAAAAACAACTGAAAAAACAGAGAAGGAGAGAGAGAGAGAGAAGGAGGGAGAAGGAGAGAGCGAGAAAGGGAGAGAGATATTTAAAACAATATGAATGGTCATCTTAACAAGTCTTCAAGTAATTCACAATTCCGTAAATGATCATACAATGCAAACCAAAAAAATTAAATGAGGCAACATGAATAAACCAATAAGCAAACAACATAACACACATAAGAACACACACAGGAGGTTTACTTGATAATGTTGAAGAGTTTGCACAAGTTAATATTTCTATGTAAATTTAAAGGTGATTAAATATGTAATCTCTTCTAGAATTTCATTTTGTGGATGTAAAATCTGACTAAAATAATGAGCAAATTAGCGATGTATAGTTATTTTCTGCAAAAGTTGGAATTGCTCAATTTTCTTTGTGAAATTTCCTTACCAAAATAATAAATTTAACTGAATAAATAAGATTTTGATTCCACTATATGATAAACAAAGAACATTTGTTTTTTTTGCATCAGGAAAACATTTACAGATAATGGAGTTCCTGGAGTAATATCTATGTGTAACTTTAAATAACTTTAATTGTTTAATTTTGTTGGGTAGCATATATTGTATGGGAGAGTAACGGTTCCCTGTTGTACCATCAAGATCTCTGTTTTTCCATTTGCATTTAATAGGTAATTTTGTTTTTGACATTGAGTGAGATTATGATGAACGTGTAGTTGTACTTTTTGTTATAAAAGTAAATGTGATTAACAGAAATGTTGTAGTTGGTATCAGTGTCAAATATATTTGTACAAATATAATTAACATATGATGCTGGATGACAGTATTAATGACAGTGCTAAACTCATTTGGGGAGACAGGAACACTATATTTATTTATAAAATCTATGAATTAAGAAGTCCTTCAAGCTTTTTACAAGCTAAATGTTGTTAAAACAAATTTTGACATAACGATTTGTTTCTGTATGAGCTATTGACATTCTTCCATTTAAAAAAAACACTTGTGAGGGCAATGGTATTTCATTGCAGGGACCTATAAGAGGCAAACACATAGGAACTTGCCTATTAGAATTGGAGAGTTTGATAGGATGTTTACTGACAGTATAAGTACACATCAATAAAAAGTTAAGACCTACCTACTACTACAACTGGGGGCGGCTCCGGCGCAGGAGATAGATAAAGTCATCCCCTAAAGTTGATGGTTCGATCCCCGATGTACGGCTGTGTGTGAATGGGTGAATGTGACTTGTACTGTAAAGCACTTTGAGTGGTCAATAAGACTAGAAAAGAACTGTATATATGATTCAGTTAATTTTGATAAGTTAAATGAGGAAAAGTCCAAAACGTTGATACACTTTGTTAGAGACTAAAACACAATCTGCTTTTTGTGCAGCTTATTGTTCCAAATTGTTAAGTTGTAAATCCCATAACATAATGTATAAAATAGACCTAGTGGCTTGTGTCAATTCTGGACCTGCATGAATGTCACTGCTGTTCCACCAGCAAACAGAGGACACAGTCCACCAGCAGGTTACTTTACTGTGTAAAACATTAAGCTAATGTATTATTGATAGATGATGTGAAGAATGTCGCTGTTGTCTTTTCTGGAGGCTAAGTGGATCTGTATGGCTAACAACAAATATGTCAGTGGAACATCAAGCTGATGGACAGTACACATCTGACTGGAACCACCATGACATGTGGCAAATGCTAGTCAAGCAAGGACATTGTGCACTGCCCTGACAGTGACAAACCCCTTTTGTCCTACAAACTAGTTAAACAGCAGTAAACTAAGTCAAATCTGAAAATCAGTGACTAAAACAAGAGTTGGACACCATCAACTCTGTCACCCAAATATACAGCCCCATATTTCATATCATGTCAGGAAATGTCATGTTATCTTAATTATGCCATAGAAGTCCAGATTGTGTGATAGAGTAATTCACAATGTTGACTTTTTACCTCCGCCAAAGGAGTTATGTTTTCGCTCCTGTCATTTTATTTATTGGTTTGTTGGTTGATTGGTTTGTTTGTTTTTGCCAGCTGGATTATGCAAAAACTGAATGAGTTTCCACGAAACTTACTTAAACATAGCAAGATAATTTTCACCAATTTCCCATAGACTCATGGTGAGTAAATCAGTCATATTGGGGGGACTGATTTATCTAAATTGATGCAATTTGGTGCAGCCAAATTTGAGCTTTTATTGAAATGGTCTTCCAGACAATGTAACAGCATCACGTGTCTTCACCAGCAACAAAAACACTAGTGTCTGGTTCCCTGCGCGTCCTGGTCGTCAGTCTCATGAGAGCGCACAGCCGCAGGTAACGTGTAAACACAGGTGCGCCAGCAGACCTTCGTACCCGGAAGCAAAAGACAAACACGACGCACTTAGAGGTAAGCACCTGCTCCTCTGAATAACGTTGTTTTTGTCTTTATGAAGTACACAACAAAGTTTACGTTTATTGTTATTAAAAATGTATGTTTTACCATGTTATCTTTAATACACGTTCGAGTGACGGGAGGCTGGTTCCAGTTGTGTAACGATTCCGCCTGGTTACCAGTCATCACAAGCTGAAGTGTGTTGATTTATCCGGGAAGTAGCCACATACCGAATATACAGTATGTACCCAGAGTAAGAATTTGTTTACATGTGTGTTTCCCTGTGTTGTAGCTGGCAGCTAAAAGAATTTAAGCCCATTACTTTTGTAACTATTAACACATGTATATTTCCTGCTGTGATGTCAAAATATCTGCTCTATATGACTTATTGTTTTTAGCTATGGATAGATGGAAAGCTTTTTATCTTAACCAGATTCATATCAACCCACGCCATTGGTCTGTACAAAGCACAATACCACACAATCCTAATAAAACACACATTTTTCAAACACTAAAAAATCAGCTGTAAAAAAATACTTCAAAATTAATCATGACATAATGAACATAAATGTATTATCTGAATGAACATACATTAATCATCTACACCCATAATTTATCCTTAACAACATGAAACACAGGTATTTACGGTATTTTTCTAACCTCATTATCACTTCAGTTTTCAGGTCATACAGGTCTTACACCAGAAATACTGTTGAAGTGTTGAAACGTTTGTTTCTAGATGAAGAACTTCTTACATTAACATTCATATTAACAAAGAACTTGTTGTCTGCCTCAGACTGTACAAATGAGGTTATGTTCTTTTTTAATCATTCAATCATAATAAGTCATAAAATATTAATAAGTAGTCCTTAAATGATTATATAAAGAGCAATATGAGTTGGATTTTATCTATAATCTCCCCTAAATCGCACAAAGTCTTCAGTCTAAAGTATGAACTCTAAACATGCCATTTTCTTTAGCTGACGATAATGTTTCTGAACGTAACTGCGCAAATTAAGATCTTGGATTTCTAGTGTATTGAATTCCCACAAGGTGGCAGTATTAGCCAGGTAGAGGAGGAAAATAGACAGGCATTATTCAGGACGCCTCAGCAGGAATAGTGTATCTGTTCGACTGTGCCTGGGAAGCATCAGTAAAGTTTGTGTGCAGCGAAAGATCTCTGCCTCAGCGTCTAGCTCTCTCATCGAAGACCCACTGAGACCCAGTGAGGACCTGGCCCACATCTATCTCAGTCCTGATTCTGAATAATTCTTAAAAACCTTAATAAGAAGAAAAGATTCTTAATCATAATTTAGGTTTGTACCAAACACCAACAGGCCATCTATATGTATTAGAGTCAATCAGAGCTGAGTTTCAGGAATATCACACTGTAATTTGTTATGAGAAAAGTCCGGGGATTGTATGCATAGTGTAATCAACACAAATACAATGAAGTGGTAATTCATTTGTTTTAATTTACAATCAACCTTTTTGATAATCACTGGTCTATGTCAAACCAAACCAAAGACAGTTCCCTGAAACATTACTGATCTATTTAATGAACTCTATAATATATTTTGTGAATTACTGTATGGATGTGAATATATTCTTTAAAACTTAATCAAATGCCAACACTCAAGTGTTTCAGTCAAACCCAACACTGCTGCTGTAAGTAATCTCTTGGCCTCAGAAAGTTGTTGAACTGTAACGTGTGTGTGTCTCTGAGATCAGAATGGATCAGAAGTCCCTCCAGCAGGAGTTTGAGGATCAGTTCAATGATGTGGTTTCCAGATTGCAGTCCAAGCAACTCTTCCAGTCTGACTGGGACATTGCTTCGTTCGCAGTCTTCTTCATCTTCATCGGTGAGTGAAAGTGAAGGAAATGCAAAAGAGAATTTTGTTAGAAAACACTTTCACATTTCCTATTCCGCCTTTCAGCCAAACCTCTATGCTCAGCTGATAGTTTTTGTCAAGGATCCATTGTGTCTTGTCCTGGTTTGTGCTCCTTTCAGTGTCTAAGCCTGCAAAGCGAGACGTTTAAGGCAGTAAATGTGTGTTTTTAAAACTTATTAGTGCAGCACACCCTCTGTAGGCCTGCGAGAATTTAGTCGCTATAGACACACATTTGACTGTGGATCAAAATCTCTATGTGCTACACACTGCGCTGACTGCAGATGTAGGAGGGTTTCCACACTGACCACTGATTACTTGTGCTCTGTGCACTCACAGTGTGCGCTGTTTGTTGTCAGGTATGATTTTGCTGCTGGTCATCTTGGTTGTCATCCGCTGCTGCTGCTGTTGCTGCTGTGATGATCATAAGGTAACACACACATCCTGTAAGGTTCTGGCTGACAAAAATCAAAGAAATAACAGGCAAGCTGACCTCTCAGTACAATGACGTCATCTTTTATTTCAGGTTCTTTCATGTTCAGACCAGAGCTCAGAGCAATCAACTTTAAATACATAGGGATGTCAAAAATCTCCCCCTTCAGGCTCAATACTGTGCTATATAAAAAAATAGGGCACATTGACTCCGCAGATGTCAGTAAGGACACAATGACAATGATAAGGGTCGATTTATTGGACACAGACCCAAGAAAATCCACCTGTTGGTATAGTCAGAGACCTGACCCGACAGAGAAGATGGGAAAGAGCTCAGAGAGCCGTTCACACCAGACATCCTATAAGAACATATCTGAGCTGAAGCAGCTCTGTAGGAGGAATGGTCCAAAACTTGAGGCCGGAGTTCTGAACTCCATCGCAATTTGGGGAATCAACAGCATATTTTGGGGCATAATATAGTGTCCAACAGCTAGCGGACTGGAGGAAATATTCGCTGAATTTGACAAAAAAAGTGTATTTAAGCATTAATGTAAGTTTTCTGAGTAGTTTCAAATGAGAGAAAATAATTCCTTTATGTTTCCTCGACAGCCAAGAAGACGGAAGGTTGGCGTAGAGAACATGGCTCTGGAGCCCTGACAGCAGAACTGTATGATCAAGTATTGTGAAGATGACTGATGAAGAGGCAGAGCCTCATATTTCAACTCCTGTGCCAAAGTAATATCACCAGTCTGTAAACAGGTGTGCACATATTGTAGAGTAAATTGTTGTTCACCAGCCCTTTGCAACCCAGTGATGAAAATGTAACTCACTTGATCTTGTTGACTGCCTCTGCTGTGTGGGGTTTATGATGGATACGGCAGAGGAGCTGCAAACTCGCAGTTGTCTGTCATTGTCTCTATAGATGTGAAGACAACTTCCGCTGAATGGTTTAATTTGAAGCTTTTACTTAGTAATAAAAACATAAAAGTTGTAAAAATGTCACCTTTGCTCTATGTTCATGAAGTGGTGTATTCACTTTCATAATGCTATATTCAGTTATGGAGCACAGACACAAGGACATTTAGAGGACAAAGTACACAAAACAGGAGACAGATGTGTTGTTGTGAGAAAAGCAGGAGAGCTTGTGGGTTCAGTCCAGACTGGATTACACAGGTCTTAACTGCTGCAACCCTGATTTCTGTTAGCTCAATCACATTTCAACCACTGTTTATTCTTTAATCCTTCACCACTCATTGGAAAACATGTTGAGGAATTTGTGTCCTCTCTTGAGAAACTGCAAGATGAGCATTCTCATGCACTATGCAAGGTCATCTAATCTATGGCAAGTCAAGGCAGTTGGTGGGTAACTGAAGGCTGTCTCGGCGTGTCATAGTCACGGAATTTGTGCAAGACACAGTGGTGAATACAGTGATACTATGGAGATAGCTATTCTGCTAAATACACCTACAGAGACCGGAGATAGGCAGACTATCTTGGGACGCCATACACTGTGAACATGTTGATCTGTGGAGGGAACCGGAAGTCTCCTCAATATTGAGCTCTTAAATAAATCTGCGTAAGTCATTCACGGTTTCCGTCTTCCTGACTCAGCATTCCACTCCATCAATTATTCCATTTCAACTGGCATCACTTGAACAGGATTACTATACAACAAGATGGGTAAGTGCAAATTTTAAGTTTATTCTTTATTGCCTTGCTTAGTCTGTGTTTGACAAATCATTTATAACCTTTGAGAAAAAAATGGCTAAAGTTAAAGCAAGTCTGAATTGGCCTGTGACAATTAAATTAAGATGCATAAACTAAGTTAGTTAAAGGAGTAGGAAATAAAAGATAAGTTTGACCTGAAGTACGACATTTGGTTGTTGGTGGTTGGTGGTTGTTTAACCACATTGGGTTGAACATGTTTTTAAATTGTGATGTTGGTAGGCTCTGGCGATGTGGTATAGAGGATGACTGCAAATATATGTATCCGAGTGTGGTTTAGTTTTCAGGTTCATATTATGGTGTCCTCAGCGTAGACTGATACCCACTCTGTGAGGCTGCATCTTGGGTTGACGTCCTGGGGGTATCTGAAATAGGTTACCTTCGTGCAGCCAATAAGCACTGTGGTGTGGCTTCGCCCGGTGGAAAATGTTGGGCTGTTTTTTTTCAGTTTACTTCATTCTTTTTGTTAAGATCCCAACAGAGGCCCCTTGCACTGATGTGTTTCATGACCTCAGCTTTGCCAGCAGCGCTCATACACATCCGCCCATGGAGTAAAACCTACGTGTCCAGTTTTTGTTGAAAGAGCTACCACAGAGAATTTTTTAGGGAAATTCGTTAGTGTTAAAAGTGGAGACCTTTTGATGCAGCAGCACTATTTACTATGGAGAAATTTATGTTGTTTGTGATGTGGGATCATGTTGTTTGTCATAAATGTGCATGCAGTGAACGTGTACGTATGAGAAATCCGTCTATAGAAGTGATTAATGGTAAAACGCAAAGAAACACACACAGATAAGAAGCAGAACTTGAGAATGATTCAAATGCAAAGCAAACGACTCAAAAAGAGTCACAGTTTTCCATTTTTTTTAACAGAGTTCTGAAGAATCTAAACAATAAAAAAATATATAGTGGAGTTTTTAAATATAAAGCAGCCAGAAATTAAGAAACACACTTCTTTTCAAACCACACTTTCTTTTCCAGCCTTATGAAGGGAAAATATTTAAAGTAAATAACCACAGCTGTTCAAAATGTTCTGTAAATGTAAAACCACATTGTGGCAACCTACAAAATACATTTGAAAAAATAAAAGTCAGAATCAGAGTTTGATAAATTAAAAGTGACCATTTTAAGTAGATAAACAAACACATAATAATAACAGAAGCCTAAAAGGAAATAGATCTTTTTCAACTGACAAACGCTCTGCAATGAAAATAAATTTAGTAATTAAAAGTTTAATGCTACATACTTTGTAAAATAGTTATAATGATAATGATGAAACAGTAAGAGCAATAGCTCTCTACATTCAAAATGGAGATCCCAATAGTTCTGAACAGAGAAAGTAACATGAACGTTATATTAAGTTTTGTGGATACTTGATGTGATTTCATTAAGAAAAGTCTTAAAACAGTTAATCAGTTTCCATCCATCCATCGTCTACCGCTTAATCCACTTAAGGGTAGCGGGGGGTCTCGAGCCAATCCCAGCTAACAGAGGCGGGGTACACCCTGGACAGGTCACCAGCCTATCGCAGGGCCACATACTGGGACACACAACCATTCACTCTCTCATTCACACCTACGGTCAATTTAGAGTCTCCAATTAACCTAACCCCATTCTGCATGTCTTTGGACTGTGGGAGGAAGCCAGAGAACCCGGAGAGAACCCACGCATACACGGGGAGAACATGCAAACTCCACACAGAAAGGGCATGGTTGGTTTGAACTGGTATTCAAACCCAGAGACCTAACATTACTATTGAAGTTTTATACTATTGAAAATTAATTTCCATTTAACCTTTCCTGATAACAGAGATTAAAGTATAAAAGAGATTACATTGTTAAAATCTGTTGATGACAGTATTCAGGACGTTGTCTGGCATAGACATGACTTTCATCTTTGTGATCATCCATTCAGCAAACAGCCAATATTTCACACATGAGCTCATGTGGAGTCTCAACGTGGCCGTTTTTTTTTTAAACATTGCAGTTAATCTTTTTGAAAAGTAAAATATTTTGTTGATAGCACAAATACTACACAGTCTTTGACCTGAGTTCATTTTATCTATCCCATTGAGAGACAGCCAGCATTTGTTTGGTTTTACATACAGAAAAGGAGAGAAATGACTGGACTAGAATCCAAAGACAATTGGAGGCCTTTTTCGGGGTTGTGTGGCAGCGGTGATAAGTGAAGTCAACATGGAGAGAGGTATGCAGTGCCCCTACAGAGAACAAAGGTCAACAACAGAGAGTCGAAAGAACAAGAGACACTGGACTGTTTTTAAGAACAAGAGACACTGGAATATGCATCTAAAAGACTGTTTGAAGCTATGGCAAGCCCTCACCTCAGCACCTCTAAAATATCATCAGTTTCCAACTGCATGAGAAGCTTGTGTCACATTATCACCTCATTGCATATGACTCGTACTGGTTTCCACCTGTGGTCTTGGCATGGCGAGCTGTCTCAGATCTGTAGCCGCTGTTGCTACCATAAATGTTAAATTCTCGTTGTCACGACTGTTGTCTATGTTGTTTATGTTGTTTATACAGGGCTGCACATCTTGAACATGATGCAGCAAGGAGATCTGGCTATGAGGCTTTCATATTGTCAAACCCTCACATTTCTTTAAAGAGATTTAAAGCAGATACTGATTCAAAATTCTGATCTGATAATGTAAGTTGATGGATTTAAAGATAACGAACACCTGGATGAGCTGTAGTGAGTGATTGGGAATTATGGAGGCAATTCAATGTCTAAAGTACGGTGGCCCTGATACGGTGGCCCTGAAGTGCAAAACAACAGCAACTCCCACAGCACGACAGCAACTCACACACCAGGACAGCAACCCACACAACATGACAGCAAATCGCCACAACACAATAGCAACTCACACAACACAACAGCGATCACACAAGACAGCAGCAAATCACACAACACAACAGCATTGGTGAGACTGAAACGGAATGGGTAGGTACATATCGGATACTGCCCCTCTTCCTGATTGGTCGCACTGTCTGTCCTTTACAATGCTTAAGTTAATGTTCTTGTTATAATTCGAGTGATTACGCAGTGAGGCCAATACATATTGCAGCTCCTATCTTTATATCTTTCTCTTTACACAGTATCATTCCCCTTTACTGCCGATGGAGAAATTGTTTGTTGTGTTTGAAAGTTTCATGGACACAGAAGAGAGGCTACGATAGATGGGCCGACGACGAGTTGCAGGCTCTGCTGAGCATTTTCGCTAGGGGTGCAACAGATAGCAAAACTCATGGTTTGGATCCACGGCTTTTGAGTGACGGAACAAAAACAAAAAGAGACAAATATAATGTTGCTTTCCATCAATCGGTGTACAGTGTATGGCGGTAAGGCTAAATCTGCTAATACAATTGATGAAATATGTTGTACTACTACATGTAGCTAACGTTAGTCATATTTAGTAGTGTAAATTGGCTTTCCAAGTCTTTTGCATAACAGTGGATAAGAATGACAAAGTTTAACTTGTCAAATCTCCTCAACTAGAGAGGGCATTTCATTTGTGCCCTGGGGAGGAAAAGCATGATTACATTTTGCTATTTGTGTAACTGTCAACTACATTGTGTAATCAAAAGTCATTTGTGGACACCTTAACATCATTCAACATCATTCACATCAATAGCCTTGTAGTTTCATTGTAGGCAAATTGCTGTTTGACCAAAGTTAGCAGCATTTGAAGTGTGGATAGTTCTGTGAGAGGGTTAGAAGTAGTGGAGACAGACTGCTTGTTTTTTGTCTTGCTCATTTCATCCAGTGTTGCTTTTAATTAGGGTTAAAATAAAATAACTAAGAATGACAGTCTAAAAAGTCAGCAGTAATCATCCACTTCATTATCTCTAACACACTAACCTATCTTTCATTTGCTGTGCAAGAACAAGAAGAGTTTGAGGCAGGCCTTGATAGGCAAGTGATGAAAATTTCCATTATTGGTGACATGTCCACTCCAGGATCTGACCACAAGACAACAGCCATCGTGGTCGAGGGAACCAAAATCATGGAGGGAAAGGATATACCACGCTGTTATCTCCACGGAGAGTCAGGTTTTGAGGGGTTCACAATTGTTTAAAATGTATTTATGTGTTCCAAAATCTTGTATACTACCCTTACAACTGCCCTAGTCCTTTACACCACACCAGCATGTAATACTCAGAGGTATTCTGATGAATAAGCAAACATCCGTAGCAGGACCTTGAAAGATTGGTGGCCATTGAAAGTTGATATTTACTGAGCATCATCTTGAAACTTTGTGACTGTTTTAGAAAATTATTTTTAAAACTGGAGTTTAGAGCATTTAAAGATTTGACGTTTGCCATTTTGGTTTAAAAAATGTAAAGGCCTATAACTTTGCTGTGATGGCATAATTGATTTGTTGTGACATAATAGCATGATTAAGTAAGGCAATATGACAATTTTTTATATTCAATTTGTGGGGCCATTTAAATTTGTGTTGTTGTTTTAGTTATTTTTTCAAGATTTAAATATCATGTGTTCAAATACACAAATATTACTGCAGCTCAAAATAAAAAAGCTAATTTCCTAATAATTTTGTTCTTGAACTAAATATTTTCATAAAGCTGCTACATGAATTATAATCATAATAATCATAATAATCATAATAATATAATAATAGACTACCTGCTCAGGAGACTCAGACTTCTTTGACACTGTGGTGGCATTTCTATGGAGTGGTCTGATAGAGCAGCAGCATCTCATCTGCTGACAGGAAGAGACTTGACAAACTGATCAAGAAGGCCTGCTCTCTCCAGGATTTATTTTTCACAACTTCAAAACATTTTTTCCTTACAAAAACGGGGAAGTGCGGCGCACACTGGTCTCACTCTCGCTCGCTGCTGTGGACCTATGTCGCATATGCCAAGAACCGGCCCTGCCCCCCATGTTGCCTTGGCCTTGCACAATAACCCCATCATGTAGGTCTGACAACTTCTTTCGGATGGTGAGGCAAGGTGTTGGTTCCAAAAATCGAAGGTGTTTGTGTCTCGGGTCAAGCACAACAGCCCATGGAAGTGAAGATCCCATTCATATTCTGAATCAACATTTTGATTATTAGCCATAATGTCATAGCCATCCAAGGTAGACTTACCACAAGCTATGAGGTTGTGAAACAATGGTATATGCAACCATAGAAGCCACAAGAACGTATGATATCAACCTCGTTTTTAGAAAAAGATGTTTTATTTGCGATATCATTGAGCAGTACTACACTACCCACATTCCTAAAGTGTAACATCTACGTCTCTGATTGGTTGGAAGGCGTTGTTAAGACATTGTCAATGGTTTATGGGATGAGTAGTTCCTTCACTCAATGTAATTATGTGGACAGTCTTGTACCTTTGCCTTTTTATTATTATTTTTATTATTACGATTATTATTATTATAACATCACCAATTTGAAGACCTAAACATGCTTGAAAAGTCGTAAAAAATTGCACATGCATCGGAAATGGTGAAAATGCTTATATTTTAGGGGTCTCGGCCATGGGCATGCCAAAATTACTCGATAGTGCTCCTCATCACATATTCCCCAGCTTTAATTTAATTATTACCCTCTAAATTCTTTTGTCCCAGTCAGGATTCTGTAGAATGATGACTCTGGTTTTCCAGTGATCTGATTGGTCAGTATTGACTGGCTTTGATGTCTTATCTTGAAATGAACCTGCTCTGGAGCAGGTTAGCCGTTCAGCATAAGTATCCTGATGATTTACCCCGGTAAGGAGAGAAGCAGCTTGGTAGGACGGAAAACCCAGAGTTAAATCTAAAGTTACCTAGATAACCGCAAATCCTTCTTCATAGTACAGGCCTCTGAAGAGGAAATCACTGCCCAGCCGCAGGTAGCGTATAAACAGGTGCGCCAGCAGGTAGACCTGCATACCCGGAAGCAAAAAGACAAACAAGCGACATAGCTTAAAGGGGTAGTTAGTGATTTTTTGGGGGTCAAATTCTGCTCAACCCTGGCTCTTCAAATTGACAGCCAAAGAATGGTGTTAACCACTCACTCCCCGACTGTCTCCCATACTGGAGCTCAGGTTTGATCCCCGACCAGTGCAGTAGATCAACAACAAACAATCTTTCTCCAAAATCGCTTACTGCCCCTTTAAAGGTAAGCACCTTCTCTTCTGAATAACAATAAAATAACATGCTGTGTACTTTATAAACAACGACATTTACATTTATTGTTAATAAAAATGTATGTTTTCACATGTTATCTTTAAAAAATGTCTGAGTGAATTCCAGTTCTATTTCATCCTTACTGACCGCCAGAGGCAGTGCTTAACACTTGATATCTTAATCTTGCGCATGCGCAGGTCGAGTATTAATATGAACAAAGTCACGTGACCTCGGATGACCCTCCTGACTGTGGGAAAAATCAAACCTGTTTACCCCCCTGTTGCAGCTGGGGGGGTTCTACTCGACTCATTTTCTGGTCAAGAAAAGTTGCGGCGGACTTCGGGCAGTCCTCGATCTAAGGGTACTCAAGAAGTTTTTAAAAATCTTGCCGTTTCACATGTAGAGCACGGAAGAGGTCCTTCATCCTGTTGCAAGGGGAGACTGGTTCATTTATTTTCATGTTCACATTGTGCCTCACCACAGGCAGTTTCTTTGTTTTGCCTTCCAAGGCTGTCATTTTCAGTTCAGGGTGCTCCCATTTTGACTTTCCCTCTCCTTAC
Source organism: Scophthalmus maximus (assembly GCF_022379125.1). Lineage (NCBI taxonomy): Eukaryota > Metazoa > Chordata > Actinopteri > Pleuronectiformes > Scophthalmidae > Scophthalmus > Scophthalmus maximus. Next base: position 421,943 of record NC_061531.1, on the reverse strand, counting down.
GTGTATTCACCAGATGCGTCGCAGCACTCCTCCCGCCCCCGCAGTCGCAGGGCATGAAGATTCTGCCATACCTACACGACTGGTTTATTTGTGCACCATCCTGGCTTCAGGTCGCCCAGATCACGGCTTGCCTTCTCTATCACATGGGCCGGTTAGGTCTCAAAGTGTACTAGGACCTTCATCGGTGTGGCTCTGGACAGTCACTATGAGGGCCTGTCCTTCGCTTCGGCACGTGATCGATATCCTAGGGCTGGGCAATATGGACCAAAAATCATATCTCGATATTTTGACGGTACTCAATATATATCTCAATATTTTTCCGGAAAAGAAATAACAAAAAACAAAGTCAGTTCCAAGTCAAATCAACATGTGCCAAATGTCACACAGCCACCTTAATAACCAGCTGCACAATATCAATATGTACTGTACATTAAATTGACACAGAAATAAACTACTGGCTTGTTAAATAACAATACATAATATTAAATAAAATGTTCCTTAAATAAAATAAATAAAAAATGCTCCTTTCCTGCATAACAGAATACACAGCAGTGTTTCCCCTAGGATGGAGTTGTAGAAGTCGGTACTCTTATCGATGCTGCCGGTACATTAACAGTACTCTTATCGGTTCTTGTTTCCTTTTTAGGAAAGAAAATTAAACAAAACAAAAAAAATCAGTCATCCTCCCACTACAGCTGTTGTTTCTGACTGGGACCAGCAGAAGTAGAGTTAACTTTCACTTTCACTTTTCAGACATCACTCTTGTTCCTGCCTTTACATTCTAAATATTTGTTACTGTTGTGGCAATGAGCGTTGTCTCCATTGATTTTGGTGAAGTATGACTAGACGTCCACTTTCTGCCATCGTCACACGGAGCAGATGAGTGTCTGTCTGTGCTGCGTGTGTTGTGCTGTGAGGGCTGGTCAGAGAGGAAGAGAGGCAGGGCCAAGGTGAAGTTGTGTGAGGGACAGACAGGGAGAGGAGAAATAGGCAAACTGGCTGCTCCACGAAAGAAACTTTATTACATTATTTTAACGCAACATAAATCTCAATATACACGATATTGTCTTATCCTATATCCTGTTGGAAAATATATATTAATATATATATATTAATATATCAATATATATTAAAAACTCGATATATTGCCCATCTCGAAGATATCCTCCACCTTCTTCTCTATTTCCGAAGGGGCAGGTCGTTGCCCTTTCAGTAAATACTATCTATGCATTTCTTTTACTGCACTGTAATGTTTATCACCTGTCTTATTCTACTTTAACATGTTTTTATTTCTTCTTTTTAAATGTGATTTTTATGTTTTTCTTCCTAATGGTTTTAATGTTTTATGTACAGCACTTTGAATTGCCTTGTTGTTGAAATGTGCTATATAAATAAACTTGCCTTGCCTTGCCTTGCCTTGCCTACAGCCAGTTTATTTGCCTCTTGTGCAAATTGACAGCTGCCTCATTACCTTGGGTTGGCTGTCACTGCGCCCCCTGCCGAGGTGGCTGAACAGCTTCAACATGGATGCCAAGTTGCACAGACACAAAAGGCTTGAGGTGTCACAACAGTGCCTCCTTGCTCTATTGCCATGGAGGAGGAGGTCGTACCTGACAAGAGGTGTGCCCATTTGCTCCGCTCTGTTTCATTGTGAAACCGTCACAACGGATGCCTCCCTCTCGGGATGAGGTGCAGTGTGGCAAAATAGGACAGTTTGGGGGCATTGGTCTGCTCAGGACTACACAGAGCCTGTCACTGTGCTGTAGCCACGGGCCGTGCCGTGCATCTAGCACTCAAGGACTTCCATGACATACTTGAGAGAATGTGCTTGTCCGGTCAGACAACACCTCGGCTGTATTCCATTTAAATCATCAGGGGGGCACCAAATCCGGAGGGTTACAGTGGGTGTCCCAGGCCGTCCAGATGTGGGCTGCCCCCCGCCTTACCAGTCTATGGGTGATGTATCTACTGGGAGAACGCCAATATCAAGATGGCGCCTGTGTTGCCCTGCCTCATCTGTCTTGCTTGCTCAGCATACTGTTTGCTACTGCTCTCTTTCTCTGTGTTTGTTGCTCGGATGTCTCTGCTCTACTTGTTTATGATCGCCAAGCTCTACTCAACATCCGAGCTTCTGGGCACCTTTTGGGAGGACGGTCAGCAACCCCTCCTCCCGTGCTTTCAGATGTTCTTGCATGCCTACACTGCCTTCCCTGCGTCCTATGTCGGAGGAAGCGCTCCAGAAGACGGGGAAAGTGGGGTGGTGTGCAAGTGAGACTTAAGGCCTACCTGCTGACTTCCTCCTCTGTGTCAAATCCTCGCCTCTTCTCTGATGATACTTTTTTCCTGCTGTCCGACGATGGCATGCTGAGAGAAAGTGGAGGAAGGACAAACTCCACGTCCCTTTAGACATTTTAAAGGTCTGTTGATCAGACTATCAGAGAGCTGTTAAAGCTCCTTAAATGAAGTATGTATCTAACCTTGTCCTAAATGACAGCCCAAGCCCCAAGTTCTTTTTAATATTTTTAATTGTCTTGTAAATCCCGGTGAGGTTTCTCCCATTCTACCATCACCAACACTGTGAAAACTTTCTTAAATTTTTTATTGATACAATTTCTGGTCAGCTGCTTACACCACTGCCACAGACCTTATTGTTTCTCCCTTGCACCCTGCTGTCTTTGACCAGTTTGAGCCTATATCACTCTCATCACTGTCAGATGTACAAACCGCCCTTCAGATAGTATTCCTTTCGCGTTTTCTCAAAGAGGTTTTGGAAAATGTTGGTTCACGTGTTCTTGTATTGATAAACAAATATATAAATCATAGTGACTGTCCAGAGCCATACCGATGAAGGTCCGAGTTCACTTTGAGACCCACTTCTCTCTCACGGCCCACGTGAGGGAGAAGGCAAGCCATGTCCTGGGTGGCCTGATGGCAGGATGGCGCACAAATCAACCAATCGTGTAGGTATGGCAGAATCTTCATGCCAATGCAACTGCAGGGGCAAGAGGACTGCTGCGACCCATTTGGTCAATACACGTGGGGAGAGGGAGAGTCAGAGTCCAAATGGACCCATTTCCAAGCTACCGTTTCTGTCAGAGAAAGTAGTTTATGTTCAGCTGCAGGCATTTTTAACTAACCATGGCATCTATGAGAAGTTTCAATCTGCTCTAACCACGCCATAGTACCGAAACGGCTCTTTAGAGTCTTTAATGATTTTATTTCAGCTGTTGATGCTGGCAACTCGGCTGTCATTGTGCTCCTAGACCTGACAGCTGCCTTCGACACTGTGGATCACAGGACCCTTTTTTCTTGGTTAGAACGATGTGAAAGCATCACAGGTACTGCCCTTAAATGGTTTCAGTATTACCTGTCTGATCTGAGTTTTTCGGATCACTTAGGGTAATTCTCCTCAACCTTGGCCCCTCTCACTTGCAGGTTGCCTCAAGGCTCCATTTTGGGACCTATCTTGTTTTTATTGTACTTGCTGCCCTTGGGATCAACCTTTGCAAAACACAACATTTCTTTCCACTGTCACGGGCCGCAGAAAGCAGGACCCAAATGCAGATGTGGGGAAAAGGGATATTTAATAAGAAAATGAAAAGTCAAAAATCCAAACAAGTGTGTCCACAACAAGTAGCAAAAGGTAAAACTGAAACACTGGAGCCAGGAGTAAAATCACAGGGACAGACTCGGGTAAAACAACAGAAATAGACCGGGGAAAAATAGCAGGAACCGACCCGGGAAAACAACAGATGATTCAACAAAGACAAAGGGAAGCACAGAGACTAAATAGACACACGGAGGGCAGGGCAAATAGAACACAGGTGAGACACATTAGGAACAGGTGCAGAAGATCACAGGGGGAGGAGACACAGGAAAGCAAGACACCAGAAACTAGACACAGGAAAGGAAGTGAAGCAACAAAAGTAAAAGGACTAAAGGATAAAACAGGAAACAACAAGATAAACATCTCAAACCCACAGTCCATGATGAAAACAAAAAGACTTAAAGAGTCAACAAAAGTCATGGGGGTAGAATCATGACATCTACTGTTTTGCAGATGATGTGCAGATCTATCTCCCTCTAAAGTCCAAGAGTAAGGATACAATGCAGCTAGTGCTGGAATGCTTAAAAGATGTCAAAAATTGGATGGACAAAAATTTTCTCAATCTCAATGAAAGTAAAACCGAGATCATTATGTTCAGGCATGATTTTACAGATTAACCTGCTGGTATTCTGGGTCCACTTCCTAATACCCACTCTTCTGTTAAAAACCTTGGAGTATTTTTGGATAGTGCTTTTAAATTTGACCAACAGGTTAGTTCAGTCGTTAAAACCAGCTTCTTCCAGTTACGACTCCTCGATAAAGGACCTACCTTTCTCCCAAAGACCTAGAAACGGTAATCCATGCTTTTATAACCACACGGCTGGATTACTGTAACTCCCTGTATGTTTGAATTGACCAGTCGTCACTTCGACGCCTGCAGCTTGTACAGAATGCAGCTGCTCATCTCCTTACTGGTAAGAAAAAGCAAGAGCACATTACACCAGTTTTTGCCTCACTCCACTGGCTCCATGTCCGCTTCAGGATAAATTTTCAACTTTTGTTGTTTGCTTTTAAAGCTTTAAATGGGCTGGCACCTTTGTACTTAGCTGAACTTTTAAATCATCATACTCCAGCCAGATCACTGAGGTCGGCTGATCAACTGCTGCTGGACGTCCCTAGGACTAGATTAAAAACCAGAGGTGACCGAGCCTTTGCGGTGGCTGCCCCAAGGCTCTGGAATAGCCTGCCCTGGCATATCAGATCTGCCCAGACCTTAGAGGTTTTTAAACCTTATTGAAAACTCACCTTTTTCCCCGGGCTTTTAATTCAGACTGAGCAAGACACCCTCTTATTGTACTTTTATTGTATATTATGTGTACTATTTTTCTTATTGTATTGTTCATTGACCTGTACAGCACTTTGGTCAACCATTGGTTGTTTTAAATGTGCTTTAATAATAAAGCTTGAGTTGAGTTGAGTTGAGAACAGAATCAGGTTGCGAACTTCCTCTCGCATCACACGCTTCCACCCGGGGAGTGACGGCAAATGATATCCACTGTTAAACACAGGCGCTTCTAACAACATTAACCTGAGGCATCTAAAAGAAATTAAGACAATTTCTGTTATAACTATCAACGTGTATTTTTCCTGCTGTGATGTCAAAATATCTGCTGTATATGACTTATTGTTTTTTGGCTATGGATGGATGGAAAGCTTTTTATCTTAACCAGATTTACATCAACCCAGGCCATTGGTCTGTACACAGCACAAAGACACACAATCCTAATAAAACTTAAAATCTTAAAAATTTAGATCAGCTGCAAAAAATGCTTCAAAAGTGATCAAAACATTAATCATACAATCATTCTCTGAATATACTGTACATAATCATTAATTTAGCCCCCCAAAAACCTTTGTGAACCAGAGTATACGGAAGAAGAACTGCAGAGCCAAACGGCTGTCTGGCGGCAAACTAAAGCAGTAAAATAATACATTATTTAGCATACAATTGAACAGATTTTTTGTTTTTAACCTCATTAACACTGTAGTTTTCAGGTCATACAGGTCTTACACCAGAAATACTGTTGAAGTGTTGAAACGTTTGTTTCTAGATGAAGAACCTCATTTCTTACATTAACATTAATATTAACAAAGAACTTTGTTGTCTGCCTCAGACTGTACAAATGAGGTTCTCTTCTTTTTAATCATTCAATCATAATAAGTCATAAAGAATTAATAAGTTGTCCTTAAATAATTATATAAAGAACAATATGAGTTGGATTTTAGCTTGAATCGCTCCTCCGACTACATAATAAGACAAAGTCTTTAGTCTTAAATAAGAACTCTAAACATGGCATTTTAGCTGACAATAATGTACCTGAATAGTTCTGCGCAATCAAAAGTATTGGATTATTTTTTTTAAATTTCGTTTGATGAGATTCTATCTAGTCTGGCGTGATTCTAAATAATTCTTAAGAACAATTAATCTTAATACCAAGAAAAGATTTCTTAAACATGTTTGTAATTTAGGTTTATACCAATCACCAAAAGGCCATCTATATGCATTAGAATCAATCAGAGCTGAGTATCAGGAATATCATTACAAAATGTATAAATAAAAAAATCTCAAAAGAGCACTTGAAGCAGTTTTGCCTATTAGATGAATAGCCTTTATTTACTCTCTTGATTCTTGCATTTTGGGGTAATTTCTTCATGGTTGAATACACTTATTGTAAGTCACTTTAATACATTTGTTTTCAACTGAACTTGATTTTCCCCAGGAATTTTGAGTAAAGGCAACAATTTGTATAAAATTCTCAAGAGATTGTTTCCTTAGGATTATTTCCTTTTATTTTCAAGACAATATTTTTCTCTGTATTTTGATTTTCATTTAATTTCCACTATCGTATGTTATGTGTTCCTCAAAGAAATGAAGTCAACTTTCGGACATAAACAGTATATATGTCTGAAAGTTGACCTCATTTCTTATTTATATATATATATATATATATATATATATATATATATATATATATATATATATATATATATATATATATATATATATATGAAATATATTTCTGAAAGTTGGCTTCTCAAGGTGTCAGCAAAATGAATGGAGTTTAAGCTGTCCTATGTATTTTGTTAATTCCTGTGTATGAATATATTCATTAAAACGTAATCAAATTCCAGCACTCCACCCTTTTTTATAGTTTTACTTTAATATGGCATGCCATGTGTCATGTAGTCTGCAGTGTTTCAGTCCAACCCAACACTGCTGCTGCTGCTGTCATGTATGAATGAATCTCTTGTTCTCAGAAAGTTGTTGAAATGTAACGTGTGTGTGTGTCTCTGAGAGCAGAATGGATCGGACGTTCCTACAACTCCATTCGGAGTTCAAGAATCAGTTTAATGATGTGGTTTCCAGATTGCAAATCAAGTTACTCCTCCAGTCTGACTGGGACATAGCTTATTTTGCAATCATTTTCATCTTCATCGGTGAGTGAAAGTGAGGAAATGCAAAAGAGAATTTTGGTAGAAAACACTTGAACATTCCCACTTCCCCTTTTCAGCCAAACCTCTATGCTCAGTTGACAGTTTTTGTCAATTGTTGAAGCACATTTGTAAAACACACTTCAGTTGTCCTGCAGAGGAACATCAAAAAGTATTATACATTCAGCAGACAGTGCATCAGGGCCACCAAAACGATATGAAGCTTTGTCATTGAGTAAACCAAAGGCAGTGTGGTGTCTAAGGGACTGTGAAAATGTGCACAGAAATTGTGTCTGCATCTACATTTTTTCTTTGAGACTTCATGCATAGAGCAAACCAAGAGTGGCGTCAAATATCCAGCTCAGTGATGTTCGTCAAAATTTCTGCTGAGACTACACATTTCACTGTCAGTGTGAATGTGAGCCTTGTACCAGTGGTCACATAAAGCACAGTTGATGTAAAATATCAACATTGTAATAAAAAACTAAAGGCAAATGACCTTGTACAAAAAAATATGTCATTTGGGAACTACTGTGTGAATGCCCATTTTCAAGTCAGGTCAACTTTATCTACAAAGCATATTTAAAAACAGTAGTAATGGTTCGGGTTGACCTAAGAGCTCCACAAGCAAAATGGTTAAAAGCATAAAACAACAGAATAAAAAGACAAGTTTGAAAGACTAAATTAAAAGCAGGTTCCTAACAATAAAAAAGAAACAGTAAGACTGACTACCTTTTTACACCAAAATTAGTGCATGTATGTGTTTTTGTTTACAAATGTAAACTCGCTAACTCTGTTTGCTATAGATACACATTTGACTTAGGATCAAACGCTTAAAGAAGTATGTGCAACACTGCCCTGAAGGTTACATGAGCCTGGGTTTGATGTGATGTGCTTACTGCAGATGTAGGAGGGTTTCAACACTGACCACTGAATACTTGTGCTCTGTACACTCACTGTATGGTGTTGTTGTCAGGTATGATATTGCTGCTGGTCATCCTGGTTGTCATCCGCTGCTGCTGCTGTTGCTGTTGCTGCTGTGATGAACAAAAGGTAAAAAAAAATCAAAAATCTCCCCCTTCAGGCTAAATACTCTGCTATATAAAAGCAGGGCACAGTATTTAGCCTGTTACTGTATTCAAATGTCTGAATTCCGAGTGTGAACTTCTTTCTCTGTTTTTTGCATTAAAAAAAATCCCACAATGGAAAAATTGAAGTGAACAGTGCAACAAAACAATTGCATTCTATAGTCAGAGACTATAAAATTGTAACCACCTTTATCCTGTCATTCACTGAAATGAACTGAAACCAAGCAGATGTCATCAAGGATTAATGTGAGTTTTCTGATGATTAATAATAATAATTCCTTTATGTTTCCTCAACAGCCATGACGATGGAAGTTTGGCATTAAGAACAGGACTCTGGAGCCCTGATAGCAGAACTGTATGATCGGGACTGGTTAAAATGACTGATTAAGAGGCAGAGCCTCATATTTTGATTCCTGTGCTGAAGCACTATCACCAGTCTGAGAAAAACAAAAACTTTTTGATAAATCATTGTGTACACGGAATCCAAAACAAAACTGCTTAAACTAAAACAAAATGACTTAAAATAAATAAACAGACATGTTTATGAAATATGGACATATCAATTGCTTAAACTTTAGCATATGATAGATGATGATATTAGCGTGAGTAGTCTGTTTCCACAGAGTTCGTTTCATTCTTTCTCTCCTTCCGTCTCCTGACGTATCAGCTGAATCCTCCAGGAAAAGTCTTTGCGACTGAGACCTTGTCCTCTGCTCAGTCGTCATCATGTCCATCATCTGAGTCAGTTACATGTCAGTCATGATACTCATCTGTGTTTCCATAGTACTTGGACAATGCCTTCGTCATCATGGATACAATGCAATTATGTCAAAGAAAGGCTACAATTAAATTTATGGATGCTCTGATCCCTATAATCTTCCTGAAATTTGGTCTATAGCCAATCTCATGAACTCACATCCCTGCCAGCACCCTTAAGCTCCAGAATCTTAATCATGACAATCATCATCATGTGTAGTATTATTGACAATGTATATGCAACAGTATTTTTCAGAACTTTGACATGTTTCACTTTTTCAAACAAAATTCAATCTAATGTCTGCCTATTCTGCGATGTCATTCGACTTATTTCATGCAACTATTCATCTAACATCTTAATGATCTCATTAGTGTGGTTACTGACTCACTGTTGGTTATAATGAATATAACTAATAAAAAGTTTATTAGCATGCAACTGATTAGAAAAAGTGTATGCATGTTTGAGCTTAAATGACAATGCTGACATGGATTCTGATTTACATGAGTTTGACTGTGTGTGTTTGCATCATACTCATCTGAATCATGGCGCCTGTCTCCTTTTGAAGAGGACAATGTCCGGACGCTGACTTTCATGTTCTTTGGTGTCACCACAGGCTCTACCATTCTCAGTCTCGCACACTGCAAAGCAAAACCAAAATAGGGAATATAATATTAATTTTGACGGACGTGCAGAAAACCAAGCAGACATTATTGGGGGTGTGAAGTAAAGGTGAGAAACTCTATCGCCACACCCTCCACCGTCAAGCCCGGCCGCACTCGCGCTGCCCCTTACAACACAGAGGAGAACAGTGTTAACTTAGTCAAAAATAACAAATGGCTGGTGGCTCCAGACAACAGCCAAATGCTGCTGCTTCTTGGGGGAAGCTTAGATTATTAAATAAAGCTATCAAAGCAATACAGAGATAGCAATATAACTAACAAAACGAAACAGAAGCAAGCAAAACAGAGGGAACAAAACAGCAGTGGCAACCTCTGCACTGGTAAGAGCACAACACCCCCACGCTCTGCTCGCCAGGCACCCAGCAGGACCAGGGGTGCATCAAACAAAACATAGTGAGTTAAAATACAGCAATACAAAGAAACAGTGCCCAACACTAGCTGTGTCAGCACCTACCAGCACCCAGCAAACACACAGAGGAAAGCAGAGGCTTGAAAGCAGAGGGAGAATGCTCTCCTACTGCACAGTTTATATACGCTCCCCAAAAAATTCAAAGCCAGGACGTGGCGACCCCTGTGGCCTCCCTGGAAGGACATTGGGTTGACTGCGACAAATACAATTTTTCTTGCCCCGTAGAGATTGTGATAAAAAATTCAGAAAATGAAATCTGTGTATTTCTGTAACAGCGCTCCATCAAAAACAATTCTCTTTGTCTAGTGAAATGTTTCACATATATATTATTAGACCAGATCTTAATCTTCAGGTTTGTTTTCAACTGAAGATATCGAGATTAGTATCAACAACGACACCACCTTTGACGTCACACGGGCTCTCACAGATCTATTATCCCTCTACACAATCTTCAGACTCCTCAAGTTCCCAAACATAGGTCTCATTCCCTCCGGGTGCAGAAGTCTGCAGCAAAAGCAAACAAAAAAACAGCGCTTTACACCGTAGACTGTAGCTTTACACAGAGACACACTTGTCTCCACCTCAGCTGGCCTGAGAGGAGTTCACACACAACTCACTGGCTGAACACTGTCAGCCCTCGTGCTGCACTGGTACAACCACTGGTAACTTCAGCGGCTGCATTTTAAGTAATCATTTCACAATTTAAGCAGCTGCTGCATGCAATTTAGCGTTGGAAGCACTTATCAGCCCCTCCTCTCCCCTGCAGATTCTTTTTTTTTGAAAGGTCGCAGAACACCTTTTTGCATCCACACCCAAGCGAGACCACGCGTAAACGGGAACAAATATTCTTACCTAGGCCTTTAGCATGGTTGTCCCCCAGTGTGAAGACGCAGCAGATCAGCTTCGGTCCTTTTTCAAACTCGTTCGTGACGCAATTATATTAGTATTTGGGGTTTGCAGAAAGTTGAGTCGAGGAGGCCCGATATGCAGTTCCAACAATTCAATTCAATTCAATTCAATTTTATTTGTATAGCGCCATATCACAACATACATTGTCTCAAGGCACTTTACATAGTGAGGTCAATATTACAATATTACAGGGAAAACCCAACAAATCCCACAATGAGCAAAGCACTTGGCGACGGTGGAGAGAAAAAACTCCCTTTTAACAGGAAGAAATCTCTGACAGAACCAGACTCAGTTGTGGGCGGTCATCTGTCTCGACCGGTTGGGGTGAGGAGAGAGAGGAGGAAGAGAGGAGAGGTGGGAGGAAAGATGGTGGGAGGAGAGACAGTAGGAGAGAAGAGAGAGAGAGATGACAGATGTACAACCGCCGCTGTAATCTCTATCAGACTTATACTTATGATTAAAAAATACAATTATGTTGTTGTTATTATTAGTGATGATATTAATATTAATATTAATAATAGCAATAATAATGACGGGTTTGGGTCCTGCAGCTCTGGGGTCAGAGATGCACTAGGAGAGATAGAAAACACAAACAGGGTTAGTGACATGTACTGTAAACATATCGGGGGATGGGGGGGTAGTATAACAGTTGCTTTAATTTCTACCAGACTGATACTTATAATTAGTGAAAACTGATACTTACAATGATGTTATTAATAATAATGATAGTAATAATAATAATGACGGGTTTGGATCCTGCAGCTCTGGGGTCAGATCTACTAGGGGAGAGAGAAAACAGAGTTAGTGACATGTAATGTAGATACATGGGGGCAGAGAGAGAGAGAGATTGAAAAAGGTGGGAGAAGGAGAGAGATATAAAGGGAGAGAAAGAGGGAGAAGGAGAGAACGGGAGAGGGAGAAAGATGCTCATGATATAAGTTCCCCCAGCAGTCTAGGCCTATAACAGCATAATAAAGAAATGGTTTATTAAACACCTGAGCAGTTCTAACTATAAGCTTTATCAAAAAGGAAGGTTTTAAGTTTAACTTTAAATGTAGACAGGGTATCTGCATCCCTGACACAAACTGGGAGCTGGTTCCAGAGGAGAGGAGCCTGGTGGCTGAAGGCTCTGCCTCCCATTCTACTTTTACAGACTCTGGGAACCACAAGTAATCCTGCATTTACAGAGCGAAGTGATCTATTGGGATAATATGAAACTAGGAGCTCTGTAAGATATGATGGCGCTTGATTATTAAGGGCTTTGTAGGTTAAGAGCAGTATTTTGAATTCTATTCTGAATTTTACAGGAAGCCAATGCAGAGATTCTAACACTGGAGAAATATGATCTCTTTTTCTAGTTCCTGTCAGAACTCGAGCTGCGGCATTTTGGATTAGCTGGAGGCTTTTCACAGACTTATTTGGGCATCCTAGCAGTAATGAATTACAGTAGTCCAGTCTAGAAGTAACAAAAGCATGGACTAGTTTTTCAGCATCCTTTTGAGAGACGATGTTTCTAATGTTCTTGATATTGCGCAGGTGAAAGAAGGCTGTCCTAGAGACTTGTTTTATGTGTGAGTCAAAGGACATGTCCTGGTCAAAGGTAACTCCAAGGTTTCTCACAGTAGAGCTGGAGGCCAAAGTAATGCCATCCAAGGTAACTATATGATCAGATAATGTTTCTCTGAGGTGTTTAGGGCCGAGTATAATGACCTCAGTTTTTTCTGAATTTAGAAGTAAAAAATTATAAGTCATCCAGGCCTTTATGTCTTTAAGACAATCCAGAAGTTTGTCTACCTGATTAGTTTCATCTGGCTTTATAGATAAATACAGCTGGGTATCATCAGCGTAGCAATGGAAATTGATGTGGCTTTTTCTTATAATATTGCCTAAAGGAAGCATATATAGAGTGAAAAGTATCGGTCCCAGTACAGAACCTTGTGGTACTCCATGTCTCACTTTTGTATGAACGGAAGATTTGTTATTAACGTTAACAAACTGAAATCTATCAGATAAGTAGGATTTAAACCATTCTAGTGCTGTTCTTTTAATCCCAATGTGTTCTAGTCTCTGTAACAGATTTTGTGATCGATGGTATCAAATGCAGCACTAAGATCTAACAGGACGAGAATAGAAACATATCCACTGTCTGAGGCCATGAGAAGGTCGTTGGTAACCTTCAGTAATGCTGTTTCTGTACTATGATGTTTTCTAAAACCTGACTGAAAGTCTTCAAGCAGACTATTCCTGTGTAAATAGTCACATAACTGGTTAGCAACAGTTTTTTCAAGGATTTTAGAGATAAAGGGGAGGTTTGATATGGGTCTATAGTTAGCTAAGATATCTGGGTCCAGAGTCGGTTTTTTGAGCAGAGGTTTAACTACTGCCACCTTAAAGGCCTTTGGTACATAGCCTGTCAATATAGATAAATTGATCTGATCTAATATGGAATTATTAATTAAAGGTAATACATCCTTAAATAGCCTTGATGGAATAGGATCTAAAAGACAGGTTGATGACTTGGATGAAGTGACAAGTGAAGTCAGCTCAGCCAGATCTATAGGGGAGAAGCATTCTAAATAAAAATTAGGCGATACTATTGGTTCAGAACCTACAGTACTGGACAGTGTGCCTGTGCCATTAGTGGGAAGAAGCTGGTAAATTTTTTCTCTGATGGTAATAATGTTATTAGTAAAGAAACTCATGAAATCATTGCTACTTAGAGTTGGAGGAATAGACTGTTCAGTAGAGCTTTTACTCTCTGTCAGCCTGGCTACAGTGCTGAAGAGGAACCTGGGGTTGTTTTTATTTTCCTCTATTAGTGAAGAAAAATAATTGGTTCTGGCATTTCGGAGGGCTTTCTTATATGTAATTAAACTATTTTTCCAGTCTAGGTGAGAATCATCTAGACTATTGGAACGCCACTTCCTTTCTAACCTACGTGACGTCTGTTTTAAAGCGCGTGTCTGTGCATTAAACCATGCATAACAACAGGAGCCATTTATTTTGATATACTGCTCACAGTATAGCAGAGGAGCTGCAAACTCACAAGTGTTTGTGTTTGTCTCTATAGATGTGAAGAAAACATCCTCTGGATGGTAATGTTTTAATTTGAAGCATTTATTTAGTAATAACGATAAAAAGTTATAAAAATGTCACCTTTGCTCTATGTTCACGTAGTGGTGTATTCACTTTCATCTGACCATGTTCATTTAAGGAGCACAGACACAAGGACATTTATAGAGGATAAACGTACACAAAACAGGTGACTGATGTGTTGCTGTGAGAAAAGCAGGAGGTAGAAAGAGATAGTGATATTGTTTCCTTTTATACAATACCCTGGAGAAATGCATCCCTTTAAGACTGTAACTTAATTTTTATTCATACAAACCTGAGGTACATGTCTATGGTTCCCCAAATCATTGAATATTGAATGAATGTATCAAAAAGAGATAATTAAACAAATTATCATGTTAATAACTTATGAAAAAATATAATTCAACTAGCAATTTCTGAACTGAACTGAAGAAATTATTACCATCATAATGAAACTAGCACAGTGCCTGTGTAGGTTATATGATCGTGCTCGTTAGGACGGTATCATGTGTCGAAGTTGCACCAAAATAGACACTGCAATTGGGGCAGTAAGCGTCAGCTAGCGGACCATGAGGAAATATTTGCAGAATTTTACGTGTATTGGATTAAAATCACTTGCCTCCCCTTTAACAAGTGAAAAGCCAATAAGATGAATTGTTCTTGAGAAATGTGAGCCACATACATACAGAGAGAGAGACAGAGATCCCTCAAATGATAGTAGGAATATTTCATCAGTCATTGTCATACTTTTAGCAGATATCATTCTTATTAAATTATAATGGTTTTAATTTCAAAATGAGACGCCAGCTTGCTACTGTGATGTCACAAAGTGCTTACCTCATCAAACAATGATGCCACTGCTTAATTCATTCAACTGTGATGTCACAATGTGCTTAATTCATCCAACTCTGATGTGCCAGCGCTTTACAGCAAAAGTCAGATTCACCCATTCACACAAATTCATACAGCGCTTTTATATATTCACATCAATCAGACAAAGTCGTCTGTCCATCCGTCCTACCATCCTGAGCCACAGCCTATACTGTATGGTAACTCATCCAACTGTGATGTCACATTGTGTTAAATTCATCAACCTGTGACATTGCACTGTTCACGGTCACAGTGCTAAATTATGCAACTGTGATGTCACACTGCAAACCTCATCAATCTCTGATGTCACACTCAGTAAACCTCATCAAATTGGGATGCCATAGTGAGCTCAATTCATCTAACTGTCATGTCACAGTGCTAAATTATGAAACTGTGATTTCACACTGCAAACCTCATCAATCTTTGATGACCCAGTGTACTGAATTCATTCAACGTTGACGTCACAGTGTGCTAACGTTTCTGAATATTTCTGTCCTATAACTGTTTATTTCTTACAGAAGGCTGCTGTTGGCCATTTACTTACATTTGAAAAGTCTCAATCTCAGAATTCATGGCAAAAGAGTTTATTCATAACAGTGAAGAACTGTGGATAAAGTAACACTGCGGACACGGAACATATATTTAACTCCACAGGCTACATGTTAAGGCCTGCTTCCTCACCCCATTACTGCATATATTGCAGAGTTCTTTTTTGGCTGATTATTCAAAGTTTATCAATATTGAACGTAGCACATATTCAAAAAGCACTGCACTTTCTTGGGCCCTTAAAAATGCCACGTGTGAAGGCGAAATCATGAACTGTCCTCGAGATTTGTGAGCCATATCGAGACAGACAGACAGACACACACACAGGGATGCCTCACAATTATTTATTTACATTACAGTTCTATTGGATATCATTCTCATATTATCAAGGTTTTGATTTTGAAAATGGAATGCCCAGCTTTACTACTAGAGAGACGACATCATGAGCAGGTGGTTGTAGGTAAGCTATGTGAGTGTAAGTTAAGTAATGGCTACGGCAGCCGTTGGAGACAACACTTCCCCACCAAATCCTCCATGGCTGTACTATGTTCTGTGTTTGAAATTTCTCAGACGAAGGAGGATTGTTACCGTTAGAAATGTTTGCTGTGTTTACTGCAAGGAGGGCCGAATTGTAGGGATAGAAGAGGAGGAAGTGAGAGAATATGGGAGAATACTTTTGGACTTGAAATTGGGTTACATCAAAGTTAAACATTGTCTATTTTTGATTGTGAATTCATTCAATTTTTAGTAAGAATTTTCTATTCAGCAGAGTTCCTGTTAAACATTATAAAGCCACAGGTGTCGTGTAACTGTTAAAGTTACACGACACCTGGAGTTTAATGGAGACATCTATAGAGTCAACAGAAAGACCTCAACAGGAACAGGTTAGTGTTTAGGACATTTTATTGCACGGATAAATCATATTGTATGATAAGCAACTTTTCAAAATACAGAATAACACTTACTGGAATGAAGTAATTTGCTCATAATTGGATTAGTGTTTGGTTCACAGGGAATCAACAAAGTGTGCAAAATATATCAAATAAATAGAACATAGAACAGACAAACACTTGACGTGGCTGATAGCTTAACAGTGACCGACTGGTTTATCCCCTCAGAACCCACAGTGGGAAATGTTTACAGAATACTTTTGTATCTCCTCACTGGGGAGATTTCTCTCTTCATTTTTAGCATTCCAAGTCACACTGTCTTACTATAAATAATTTGTGCACCCAGCATTGATAATTGATCAACTTATTGAATTCTGCTTTAAACTCAAGCCTCAAGTGTCCTGATTACTCATCACTGGTTAATAAGCACAATTACAGAATTGATGATACTGAAACACATCCAGAGGGCACTTTGGGCAGGACAGTTGTCGCTCCCCGTTTCTAGTCTCAAAGCTATCATAAGCTAACTGGCACCTGGTTGTAGCTCATCCACATGAGAATCGTATCATACTAAACTTATTAACTTGTTTTTTAAGAAAACAAGAAACAGAATAAAAGCGTTTTTCCAAAAATGTTAAAACATTCCTTTAATTGGGTAACTACAGTGTATTGACTATAACCAGCAACAGTGCTCAATTCAATATACATGGATATTTTGTTAATGTAGAAATTTAAACCTTCTTTAAAAGAATTCAAGAATATGTCCACACTAATATATCTAATTTTTTGAATGCAACACTTTTGCTATATTTACGCCTTGTGTCAACACTACTAAAGAAAGAAACTTTTTTAAACTATAATGTAGTCATCCGCATTTGCTTCGTGGTTGGTTCTAATCAGCCATTAGATTAGTACCAACCACTCGACAACAAGTGGTGAATGCAAAGAGTTCCTAACTCTTACTGTTAGTAACAGTTCAACCTTGTCGTCATTAACAAAGCTTTGCATTCACCACTGGTAGTCGAGTCATGATTGAGAAGAACCTGCATCATCATTTCCAAATGACTCAGGTTTGGGCGCTCGGAAACTCCGGAGTAGTGTGGACACCAGGCATAGACATTGGAAGTGATTTGTTTTAAAACAAGAAATTTATCAGTGTGGATCTAGCCAAAATAATAATGTGTGTGTGTGTGTGTGTGTGTGTGTGTGTGTGTGTGTGTGTGTGTGTGTGTTTTCATGCACCTTTTAGCCACTTATATCTGATTCTGGTGCTTTGATCTGACCTTGATACAACCCAACTACCATCTTTGAGCTAAACGGCTCCTGTAGCCTATTGTGCATTGTATTCTGGGATGCGGCAGAGCAAACAAACTGTAGCAGCTTTTGGGGAAGTAGCTAACCAAGGTCTCACATTGTCTAGCAATGAGGATTTTAGCACTTTTTTTCCTGTATTTACTGTACCTTCTTGCAAATTATGGTGTGAAAATGCACCCATGAAGCTAGTTGTGTAAATATTTTTGAAGGGTCTTTAAAACATGTGGAAGAATGCAGGACCATGTGTTTCGTACCACATGTGTCTGAATGTAAAAATGTTAGAAAAAAATCCCACTATGAGCTCTTACAGCTTCTCAGTCTTCCAACCCCAAGTACACACATTAGTTTTCTACCCAAGACAGCTCAGATGATAACGTTGGGATAAATACTAAGTAAGTTTTAAGTAGCTTGAATTATTCTAATGATAAATCAACAACAATAACATTCATTCTTTCAGAAGTTCAAGTCAGTGCTGTGAGATGCAATACACAGATAAGAGGAATGTCAGTCAGCAAGGCCAACATGACTGGGAATGGCAAATATTGATATCTGTTGGGGTTTGATTGGCTCCTTCACCTAATCATGCAACACCTCGGACTGAATGAGTGGATGACCAATACATTAGAAAATAAAATCCTTCCCAGGATGTCCCTTACATGTGCGGTTAGTCTGGAGGATTGACTGGAGGATGATTAGAAAGGTCTGTAATTCCAGAAACTAGAGAAGACTGATATCTGCAATGAGAAGAGGACAGATGAGCTTAATGTGGCTTTATACAGTATTAGTCAAGTTACAGTTATAGAAGTATACAACAGCAAAGTGTCATCTAGCAAGCAGCCCGTAAAAGCTGAAAAGACAGGATTTAAAGGAATAGTTCCTCTTACGTCCACAGTGAATAGCATGCCTTCGTCGCTTTCATTTTTGTTTTCTTGTGTCTCTTGAATCTAATTTACGGAGTGATACACGAGTTGGTGTAGTAATAGGTGTATATTGTATAATGTATATTTACAACATAAAAGTACGCTTGAAAAAAAGGGCAAACATAAATGGCTGTCTGGCGGCAAACTAAAGCAGTGAAGAAATACATTATTTAGCGTAGAATTGAAAAGATTTATTTTTCTAGGTAAGCATCTAAAAATGTGGCGAAAATGCGTTTTTTGGTGCTCCCCTCTGCAACAGTAGGACACTCACTTTCGCTACATCCACTTCTCCTCCAAACTCCGTGAAATGACAGCGCTGATCAACATCTCCATAAGGTAACATATTAACTATGCATAAGTACCTCATACAACCCCACTTCAAAATCACTGTACTATCCCTTTAACTAAACCTGCAAGAAGGTACACTGGGGTCCCGGTACAACTTGGCATCGAACAGGCGTAAAACTCAAGGTCTAATGCACATCTATTTGATTGGGCAGGCTCAGGTAGTGAAGTATCTGCTGGTTTAGATACTATTATTTACAATACTCTTATTGTACAAATACAAACTATTTTGTTGACTGCAGAAAGAAAAAAACCCTGAACCAGCTACAGCATGATTATCTACAAACAAGAATTAAATTTTACTGTGTTCAGACTGAAATGTGATCGTGAGATGAATGTGCCACCACTCACTTTGGTTGCTGCATCTTTTTAAAAAGCTCTTTGTACATCTTGGCACTCATTCAGAATCCTGGGGTGTGTTGGATGTGTAAATAGGTAGACAGTATGTTGTCTTTTCAGATTTTTCTGCTGCTCCCAAGCGGCCACAAAAATTGATGCTGTAGTAAGGTTTAGGTTTGGATTTTTTTGTCAGGTCTATCTCACACATGTCATATGAATTACAAATGTTGTCCAGTGCATGAGATGGAACAATACACAATGCATTGATTTGCATTAATGTCACCTAAAGCAGATAGAAGGCGCTAAGCAGTCAAATCAAGTG
Source organism: Scophthalmus maximus (assembly GCF_022379125.1). Lineage (NCBI taxonomy): Eukaryota > Metazoa > Chordata > Actinopteri > Pleuronectiformes > Scophthalmidae > Scophthalmus > Scophthalmus maximus. The sequence goes on along the minus strand of NC_061531.1, from coordinate 402,422 downwards.
GGAATTCCTTCTCATTTCACATGACTGTTGTTTTAAGATAGACTTGAAAAAACGACAACTGTTGACCTATGACACAAACATCTTCCAGGAGAGACACGCACCTTGTCCTTGAGCTGCTGACAGAGTTGCAGGGAGATGGTGAAGAACACCAGCGTATCATTGAGCCAAGGCACCACACACTCCACCTTGTGAACGTGGCTCACCTCGAAACGGTTGTTGTTGAGCTCGCTGTGGAGGGAAAAAGAAAAGACAGATTAAGGTGAGGACACACTTCCACTACCTTAATGTAGCAAAGTCCCAAATAGATGTCATCAATAACTATCTGTTTCTTTCCATTTACTGTATATGTATATATAAATACATTTTAATGTAATTATTTTAGGTATTATTTACTCAATATATACGTGTTCATGTACAGTATGCTGTTTATTACAGGAATAATTGAAAGAAACAAGTTGAAGGAAAGAACAGAAAAGAAGCAGGACTTACAACATTGCTCCAGGGTTGTGCAACACTGAACTTCCAGCTGGCTTAAAATTCTATTGAGACAAGAGAGAACATTACAAAACTTCACTTGACAGTGTGTAGCTTTATATAGTGTTGCAGAAAGTCTCAGGTTCTAACCTTAGTGGTGTTGGGAGGCAGCACATGAAGTTGGTAGACAGTCAGACACAGTTTGCTTAAGTTGATGTAAAAGTTCACCATCACATCGCCAGGCATGGGAGGAGTGAACATTTTCTGGAGATGAAAGGGAGAGAAAAACATATGGACCAATAGTGAACAGTACGAGGCTTCATGCCATATAAATCCAAGAAAAGTTGAATCGAGGGCAACTACACTCGGTTATAGACACTTGGAGATGTTCTGATCCAGGTTCTTCAGTTTGGACCGACCAGTGGGGTAACCCAGGTGTTTCACCTCTGTTGGGTTGTTGATTGTCAAGAAGGCCTTGCATTCACCGCTGGTACGCGCGTCATGGCTCATAAGAGCCAGCCAGGAAGTGCAGGTGGGCATCTGCCTCATCGTTTCTAAAAGTCTGTCTCTGCCCATCCAGACAAAGCAAACGCTTTTCAAAATAAAACAGGGCCAGCAAAGTCTCAGTTTTAGGGGCTTGAAAACTACAGAGTAGTTCAGACACCACGAGTAGGCCCTAGATGTAAAAAGTGATAAATTTTATGAACTAAAAGTAGTAGAAGAACGTAGCCAACACTTAAATAAAACAGCTATTAAGTAACCTGCTGAGCAGAGCCAGCCCTAGCCTATATGGGGCCATAAGAACAATTTGATTTGGAGGCCCCTACACCACCCAGCAGACAATGCAATTATTGTAAACAAATAAAATTAAACCGGTCTTAGCTTGCCAGCCCGCTAGAATAAGTTAGCATTTTTGTATGATTTCCATTAGCATAATATAACATGTTTATAATAAAACCAAAATTAAAAAAAAAAAATCAAGCTTTCTTGTGGGACATTTCAAGTGCTCTTGGGGGCCCCCTGGTGGCCATGGGGGCCCTAAGCAGCTGCTTAGTTCACTTATATTGAATTCAATTGAATTCAATTTTATTGATTGATGACCTGAAGAGTTGGCCCTCCTGTTTTGAGTCATGCAGCGCATCCACGACAGGACGGCAGGTGTGTCAGCAGACAGTTAGCGTTAGCATTAGCAGTTCGTGAAAGTTTTATGGCTGAATCTCGCCCATGCTGCCGCTAGCCATCTTGTTGCGAACATTCTTCCACCGGTCAACCTAGCGCAAGCAGCTGTGGTGGGCGGGGCACACGGCCTTTGTTATTTGCATATCATGAATATTCATAGTCTCAGAATTCCTCAATGAGGGAGAGAGAGTGGATGGTTTCCATCCCCCATTGTTTTCAGAGGGTTTTAAAAAACTTTTTTGTGGGTAAACAATGTTAAACAAAATATTAGGCTTAGCAGATTATTTTGATATACTTTTAAACGGGACTGGAGGGGATCTTTAAGTTGACTGACATACGTCTGTGCGATCCTCACTGCAGTGGACTGGTTACACATAAATATCTTATCATTAAACAAATGTATGGCTCAACACTGGAGGAGCCATACAGAGGAGCTGGAGACTGTGGAAAGTGTCTAAAGACCCCACACCCTAAAGTAACTGACCTCTGCGCATGAGCCGATCCCTGCACACACATATAATCATTCAATCTCTAACTGACTCCAAATATTCCTAGACATTTCACATGTGAAAATGATTAGATTTGTGAATGAAAAATATGAATATTTATTCAGGTTGTGAGGAGTTGTTTCACATGTGAAGACTGAAACATGAATGTGAGAGAACCGAAAATGATGCTTTAATTATTGTAGACATTCGTAAATCTTATTTTTGAATTGTAGATCATGCAACAGACATTTGTCCACCATTCTGAATCTAATTTTCTGATCTAATTTCTCTGCATATAGTTGGCTCTCAGTTCAACATTTCTTGGATAACCTTGACCTGGATTACTGAAAATCACACCATGCTAAATAAATAAACAAACATGTTGGTCCTGTTTGGACATGGTGTTAACCTGTGTCTCAGGGGATCCAATCACAAGTGGGCAGCTCCAAGTCCGTCAGTACTCACCTTGTATTGGAATATGTATATACTGTATGTTGTTTTAAGCCAGTCTGACTAAGACAAGGTCAGTTGTCAATACATTTGTGTGCACATGCTAGAAGAATGTGGCCACACGGACAGATGTTAATACCAGGTCTGAACAGGTACTTTGTCTTCAGGGTTGTGATGTAGTTTTGTTCACGAGACAGGTTTATTTTTAACCATTAGATATTGCTCTATACACAACTACATGGCCAGAAGTATGCCGACACCTGAACATTACACCCACCAGTTTTTGGAACCTCCAGGGATTTGCTGATATTGTCATAGGGTCTTGTTCACAGTCGGTGTTCCACTAATTTTTTTCTTCTAATCTTTGCTTTTTGCTCATGGATTCCTGGATATTGTTTCATCTCCAAGTCCATTAAACATAACCGAAAGAAAAATGTTTGGTATTCATGGGTCACAAACAACAAAAGGTTTGGAACAACTGTATATAATATTGTTGTATGCTGGAGCATTAAGAATTTCTCTTCATTGAAGAGAAATCATTCATTCAACTTTAGACCAAACCTGGAGTCAACCTAAACTTAAAGTACACAAGGGTAAGAGGACAGAGATGTCCATATACTTTTGGCCATGTACAGTAAAAATCATATTGACATATATTGCTGATTGGAATTATCAGATTATATCAGGACATTTTCTGTCTTCAAAAATCCATAATTTATAATTCTCATGTGGTCAGTGTGTTCAAGCAGTGTGTGTTTGTATGCGCAAGTGTGTGTCTGCTGGCCTGTACCATCAGACCACTGGTGGCCAGCTCAGGCATTGTCATGGATGCTGGGGTAGTGAGGCGGTTTCGTGCTCGTGTCAGCTGCAGCATCACTGCATCCATGAGCTACAGCAACACCAGAAACAGGAAATTAGTTAGTGACACAGTAAAAGACTGGGATCTCATCCATGTTTGGAACAGGGCCCCGCAGCCCAGAGGAGGGACTGACCTTATTGACCTCAGCCCCCGTCTGGAAGTGGTAGCTCTCATCACGACTGTTCAGAAGCTGCAGAGCCTGGTTCACATGGTTTCTGGCATCCTGGATCTGATGGTGGATTGGAGACATGGAGGTAAATGGGTGAGACGGATGAGTGGGGCAGGACTTGAGCATTAACATTATCTACATAAATAAAAAGCAATATATCATATTTAAATCCTGAGATACGTAAGGAGATATGTCCGCTATCAAATATGTATTTGTCTCAGTCACTGAAAACTTTTAAAATTAGACATCTGCCTTAATAAGTAATTTATTAAACTGACCAACCAATAAAAATTAAGCTTGTTCAAGGAAGACAGAACAGGAAGTGGACTAAGACATATTTATATACTTGTAGACTTCACTTTTTAATCCAACTATTGAATGAATTGTTATCAAGTTTGATTTAGAGCACATTAGGGGTTGATCTTAATATCTCAGCAGATCCCTGACTTTTCTTGTGGTTTTGCCTGAAATAACTGGACAGATACTGGATGAAAGGCCAGGAAATTTGGTCAGACTTTCATGTTTCCCCTAGAATGAATTTAATAACTTTCATCATCAATTCAAGCTTTCTATGCATCTTTTACTTTGGTTTGGCAACAAATACCTTCTAGACTAACCGCATTCCCATCATCCTCAGCTGTATTTGTGTATAACGCTAATTAGCAAATGCTAGTATGCTCAGTTGAATAATCCATTGTAGTGAACAGGCTAGAATATAATAAAAAATAATTTACATAAATGTTTAGATTTAACCTTATTTCTGGGCAAATTACTATGATGTCTGTCAACTTATTTCATTATTCTTATCTCAGATCTCACATCACCAGTCATAAGCTCACTGAGCACTTATTTAGGACACAGTGACACTGTGCTCTCAAGCAGTCTCAGTCATTTCTGCTATTTATTCCGCAAGACTTTGGAAACTCTGACATTCTGCTCCATGTTGACATGACTGTCTCACATCACTTCTGCAAATTCATGCTGCCAATCTCCTGCTCTACCATATGTGAAAGGCATTCTGTTGGATTCACATCTGGTGACTGGGGAGGTCACTGAACTTCACTTATAGCTCTAATCAATCAAGGTCAATGATATGACATCATTCCGCACACCATCATCACACCACTAGCAGTATGAAGACGTTTTCATAGTAAGTGAAAGACAATTCTTCCAGCTGCGGTTCTCCATGTTCCTGGAAGCATTGTGCACTGACCTGCTGCAGCTTCCACTGCTTGTCCTCTCTGAACTGAAAGTGCAGCACCTGGCTACTTTTCGCAACCTTCAGATTTATGTCCTGTTGCAAAAATCAAAAACATCAACAAGAGACACATTTAGCTTAAATGCTTTAAAAGGTTTCATGTCCATATAAAGGGGATAAAGCCTTGATCATGAACATGGCAAACTCACAGCCTGAGTCAGAGCCTCTCCCTGCAGAGTCAGCACCCCCTTCACCTGATCCATGCTGCAAAACAACATCACAATTTTATTTCACCCACAGATAAACAATAGGAAAGGCAGATTATAGCAAGGGCGGCTTTACAGAGCGTAAGAGAGAATCTGAGGATCTTATCTGAAAGAGTAAATGACAAACCCATTCAAACCAGCTATCACTTGAGCATCTGGCAGCCCAAGAGATTAAAGCAAAAAGTGAGAAGCATCACATTACCTGGCTGCAAGCTGTGTATAGCCCAATCAGGCAATGCTAAGCTTTTAACCTGTGCCCCTGCATAGCAGGCAGGTTATTGTTTTTCGTTGTCTGTGTATGTGTGAACAAAATATCTCAACTACAGACAGCCAGCCAAAGAGAGGCACTGTCCCTAGAGGTGGGCGGCTGATGCTCAGGAGGTAGAGATGGTTGTCCACTAACCAGAGGGTCAGCACTTTGATTCCCGCTTCCCCCAATATGCATGACGAAATGTCCTTGAGCAAGACAGTTGTCCAAGAGCTGCAACAGTTTTACCGATTAATCAATTACTAAATTAAATGCAAACTATTTTGATGATCGATTAATCGGTTCAAGTAATTTTTATGAAAAAATTTAAATATTCTTTGATTAACAACTTCTTAAATGTGAATATTTTCTAGTTTGTCATATATTACAGTGAACATAATATATTTGGTGTGTGGACAAAACAAAACATCATCTTGAGGTTTGGGAAAAAGGATAGAGATTTTTAACTATTTTATTACATTTCATGGACCAAAAAATAAACAATTAATCTAGAAAATAATCAACAGATTAATCGATTATGAAATTTATCAATAGTTGCAACCCTAGACGGCTCTTCAGGTAGTATATGAATGTAACAGAAAAAGCGCGGTAAAAAACAGCGCTGTGTGAATTCGACGTGGTCTATATGACGAGAAAAGGGCTATATTAATACAGTCCATTTACCATTTACATCAACTTAACATCAATGTTATTTACTGTCATCAAACATGGAGCAGCAACTTATTGTTGCTCCTGCAATTCACTTTCACTGCCTCATGCAAGACCCGTTCATACTAACAGATTTGAACTTCACCGTTTGTTTTGTATTTTGAGATTTCTTTCAAATACGTATTCATGTACCGGTTAAACGTTATTGCGCAATGGCCAGGGGAGCGCACATCTTTGTTGCGCATCTGTGTTGCACAGGGGAACTCGGAGATACAGACAAGATGGGAGCGTTCATACAACAAGCGTCATATGCACTCTGCTGTGGTAAAGCGCACATTTGCTGTTGTGAGTGGATGAGCCTTAACACAGCTAGTGGTGAGCTGCTCCACACGCCAGAGAAGTAACTCCTTGCTGTGGCGACTGCTTTAGTCCGTCAATTTAATCCAGCTGACGCTGCTAAAATACATACTATTATTTCTGGATCTTTGAAACCAGGACTTCAATCTCCGATCTCGCAAACTTAAAATATCGTTTTCATGAATGAACTCTTCCTGACATGGGGCAGGAAACAACCTCATATGCTATTTTTGGGGCGTTGCTTCTGGTTATTTGCAATACTCGCGCACTCTCGCTCAAATACGCACGGGTGGCATTCATCTTGTTTACGCACGTAATTTACACACTTTTCTGAAGATAGAAGCGTTTGATGAATCTGACGTGGCCTGTATGTACGAACAGAAATTTAGGATAAAGATACTAACATGAGCTTGCATGAGGCCCATGTGTTTTATGACCAGAAGGATAGTTCTGCTTCATCCTATCATCAAAGTTTTAAACACCCTCTTTAACATGAGGGGGACTCGTCGCCAACAACTTGCATAGTGAGCATATGAGTCCCACAGCTCTGGGTACTTATAATGGCCAATACACCACTGTGAGAAGACACTGTTCCTTTTTAGAGCAAGTGTGCACATGCCCTTAGGCTACATTTGAATTTGCATTCGCGTCTTGAACTGTCTGTTAACCCAACACATAGCATAAGTTCTACATGTAATGGTTACAGCTGCCAGGCTCATAGTGTCACATGCCCCTCCCCTCGCTTTTCTCTTTGGACCTTCAATGATCTCATACATGGCTTCTCTGGAAACCAGTTGAAGGAAATATGTCATAACGACAGAGAACTTTACTGAAGACAAGACATTAGGCCTGTCACAATAACTACTTTTTGTTGCACGATATATTGTCCTAGAAATTATTACAATAAACAATATTATCGTCATTTTAAGACCATTTTTTGATACAGAATCATGTGATCTTGCAGTATAGGTCTATTGGTCATTGCAAGTGCAAGCCCTACACAATTAGTTCTGCTGCTGAGAGAAATGTTATCCAGTTTATTCAGTTTAGAATTGCATTGAGGCCAAGACAAACAAGCAATTTGAAGACATGGTGCCTTTCGAAAAAATACTAAGAAATTGCTATTTTCTGACATTTTATAGACCAAAAAAGTAATTGATTACGACGAGAACTTATGTTATGTCAACAAACTAGCATGTAAACACAATGGCTATTATTGAGGTTAATAAAAATGATTGAGTTCATATTCATGCATCGTACGATAAGTCGATAACGTAATTATCGTGACAGGCCTACAAGACATTGCTATGTTGCAGACAGAAGGCCGTCTTACCGCAATTCACTCAAGTCCACCCAACCATTGTAACTGCACAGTAACTGTTGCACCTTGAAATGAAATGTTTAGGGATATGAAGTATGAAGTATGAAGTATTACGTTGAGCTGCCAAGGATGAAGTTTTCCTGTTTGAGCTGACTCTCCAGGCCTGGCGTCGGCATTGAGAAACGTCTAGATGCTTCCTGTTGGCAAAAGCAGAGGAAAATGTAACTTACAGTTGGAATCGTCCTGAGTGATCCGAACACAAGTGGACAGCTCTAAGTACAGGTGGAAACACTCTCAGGACGCATTGAGGACGCATTGAAATTGGATTCAGAGTAGGTTTAAGCCACATGTGACCACATTCTTATAGCAGTGAGAACAGGTGTGACTTTTGGCCAGATTAGGGACCGTCTACTCAACTGACGCCCTCTGCGTGAGCAGAAAGTAAACAGAATTTGACAAATCACGCATTTAATCCGCGGATTAATTTAAATTTTTTTTACCATCATTTTTTTTACCGTAATAATTCCCTTAACGTCGATGCAGAGAACTGCAGTGAAAATATAATGATCAGTAGATGTTGAATGAAGTTAATGTGCAGTGCCGGTTGCAGTCTCACGATTTGATAAATAAGTCTGAAGAAGAAGTCTCATTGTTGGGGAAAGTGAGATTGTTTGTCCCGCAGCGAGATGTGAACATCTCTCCCTCTCGACTGATTCAGCGATTCATGCCTCAATTTGTACTTGAATTAGTTTTTTTTGCATATTTTATTATTTTGTTAAAAACAACAACGCATTTTATCTTTTGCAAACGGAAATGATGTACGTGTTGATCTAGCAGGTAAGTGAAATCAGATCACTGAGGACACATGTGGGGACACATTCTGCTGCCTGGTGAGAACAGAGGTACTGAGAGCTGTCCACTCAGGACGGATGTTACTGCCAGGTGAAAAGGGGGTCTCAGCGCCACAGTTAAACAACTGTTTTCACAGGCCATGCCAAATAAACAGATCTTCATGTGTGTCGATGCAAGGGCCCTTTAAATTTGTGACAATGATTTCAGCGATCATCCAGGCCGAAACACAGCTGTATACATGGAATCTTAACTTTTACCTTGAGGACATCCTGGAGCTGCTTTAGAACAGCATGTACTTCTTCTTTAAGCAGCCAGTTGAATTCCTCCTCCTACCAAAAAAGATAAAATAAAGATGCAACTGTTACTTGATAACTAAAAACAGTAAAAAAGCAACATGGAAAGTTCTGAGGAGCCTATTTTGTGGATCTAGATTCTAAAGCTAAATCTACAGACAACACGATGTTTGTGGCCATTTACAATCCACAATGCCTGTAAAGTGTAACTGTTGCAACACAGCAACAAAGGTGCACCTTTTTGTACAGGCTTTTCATAGCTTGTAATGTGTACCCTGCACTTTCAGTCATGTGCTGCACTGTCATTTTGACTTTAGACCTCATTTCACTCTAGAGGTTTATACACTCAAGTGCCAGTTTATAAGTTGCACCTTGCTAAAAACAATATAGTATAATAGAAGCATCCTGCTGAAAACTAAAAGGTTCAGTTTTCAGGCTTTCCAGTGTGGATGGGTTGCATTTGTTTGAATGATTTCATATTGAACACTTGCGATTTCCAATTGTTTATATAATAATGCATCTTAGGAAATTAGCGTGGTTAGTCGATCAACATGAAATATATGTTTTTTACTGATTGATTAAAAGTCCTTCTCTAGTTAGCTACATAAACATCACCTCAGGCTTTGGGAAAATTAGACAAACATTCGCTGACATATTACTGACTAAACGACAATTAATGGAGAGAATAATCAACAGACATTCAATAGTAAAAGGAATAGTTATTTACAGCACTAACTAGAATAAAACACTCCCCCCAACCTGTTGACTATATCACTGTGAGTAAATGGTGCTTTAAATGACTTAATGGAGTTTTCAGTCTTTTAGGGAAAACAATGACAGTAAGTGTAAAAATGTTTGATGTTCGAGCTGTGAGAAGTTGCCTTGAGTAAATTGTCAATTTTGATAAACTTCTCGGTCCTTTTGTGGTTAGTTTATCTGGTGTTATCAGATTTTTACACACACACACACACACACAGACACACACACAAACACACACAAACACGATATATATTATACATTCCTTCGCCCCCAACCATCACAACTTAATCCCAAACTTTACCCCAACCCAATCTCAACTTGATTCTAAATGCAGTCTTAAACCTCAAACAGACCTAATAGTCACTCACACACACACAAACGCACGCACGCACACACACACACACAAACACACACACAAACACGCGCGCACGCACGCACGCGCGCACACAGGCCCACAACAACATCACAACAACAGAATGACTGACAGCGCGAGCCCCCGGCTACAGCACCTGCACTTGCGCACGGATGCAACTGTCCCTCTTCGCTAGCAGCAGCTGCACGAGCCGCTTATGTAGTTACGTACAGCTACATCCTTTTAAAATGTCGATATCATTTGTCATGACGCAATGAAATGAACCAACGGCTCCGTCTGTCAGCACAACAGCTAGCCCCACAGCCTCGCAGCACCGTAACTCCCTGACCACTCGCAGTGCCGCAGAGGAGAAGCGGAGCAGCTTACCAGCACGGCTCTCTCCACCTGACTGGCAGCGGACATCTTGGGCAGCTCGGACAGAGACCTCTGCGGGTTCAGCATTTTGTGCGGTGAAAAGATGCAAACCCTCGAGCCACACCTTCTACGCTTTCCTCTCCTTGGGATGAAGGAGCCTCACTTCAAGTAGCTTAGCGGAGGTTCTGTTGCCTTTACGAGTTGTCGGAAATTATGCAACCCATCAACGAGCGAATGTAATGATCGGTAAATAAAAATGGCAGGCGTGTACATCACGAGCGGCCGACGTGCAAAACACAAGCGACTCGAAGGATGCAAGCAGAAAGTTAGCTATGTGTAGTTTAGTCTTTAAATTCAGGCTTTGAATGTGCTGCGCGTGCAGTTTCACGTCTTATTTCTGACATATGGGCAAAACACAACCGCGTGTTATCTGTCTTTTGAAAAAGAAACATCCATAAATTGAATATGGGAATACTGATTGGTGCATTTAGTTATTTATTCCGTCCGAACCACAACAAGAGGGATGTGTTTCGACTTTACGAGAACTACCTGAATGCAGCATTAGACTGGTCACACATTCACTATTAAAGTAGACCCACCCACTGGTCCTGAAGAGGCGTTTAATTTTGGAATAACTGCCGCCCAGCGGCATTTGGTAGTTTGGCTATGCATGACATAAAATCAACCAGCTTTGTAATACAGGTTGTACAGGATGACCAACGTTAGAGTCAGCTAAGCCTGGTGCAGACTGAAAATTGGTTCCAGTATTTAAAACAGTTTAGACGCATGGGCAGAGGCGATTCTAGAGTATGTTGGGGCCCTAGGCAAAAAATCCCAGGGGCCACTCGAACCAGCGTTCATCTCCACAATCTTATGCCTCTTTCACACCAAAATTACCGTGTAGACCCGGGTTTTTTAAACTCGGGTCGCCCGTGTTTAATCGGCAATTGGCCACTTTCACACTGCGAGCAGACCAGGGTCAGATGATCGTGTAGTGTGACAGGTGGTGGCCATAGATGGCGGTAGAGAGCGGTGCGCGCCGTAAAACAAAGAAGAAGAACCGTGTAGTAAACAACAGAAAGCATGGTCGCCAGTGAGCCGGTGGTCAACGTTACCTTATATCTTGTACTTGTCACTCTTTCAAAGTGTACAAACTTAGTGCAGTGTTACGAGCCGAGACTGGCCTTTAAGCAGGTGGCCATATGGGTTTTGAAGTGTGTGTATGAGAGAAGAAGAAGCTTGGCTGTGCGCGCTGTTGTTGTGTACGTAGCTGCAGCCACAATGAGAATGGGTTCCGCACATCATCCATGTTACCGACAGTTTTATGGCCGCTGTGTAATGAGAGACCGCCTGCTGAGGCCGTGTATGTCCGCCGTCTCTGCACTACAGCTGGTGAGGTAACAGCAGTTACCGACGGAGGAGTCGAGTAACTGCTGTCATTGCCTCCGTCATCGCGCAAATTAGCGGGTTCATCCGGGTGTGACGTTCACATCAATGCCGATCGGTGGTGAAGCCGATTATCCCCGGGTCTATTGCAGTCATTTGACCCAGGGCTGAATGCCGATTAAACGTTTTCACACTGCAGGAAACGCAGGGTGTTAGCGGGTTTGAATGGTTTTTTTGGCTTTATAAATAATCTGCCAACAACAAAAAAAAATTGAGTGAGTAGAGTCAGGTGGAGTCCCGTTGGGGAGGTTCCTACTGTCATTGCAAACTTTGCTGTACTTTTAAATTTGTCAGCCCTCGGGGACCCCCTACTGACCTGGGGGCCCCAAGCAGTCGCCTGCCTTGCCTGCTGGCAAACAAGCGCCTCTGCGCATGGGACTTACCTCAGCTCACAGTGGCTGATGGAAAATTCAACTCAATTCAAAAAACTTTATTGTCTATCACATAGTCACAGAAAATTGCCTAAAGTTTGTGACCCGAACAACCTAAAAAGAACATAAGACACATAAAATCACACAAACAGTTCAATAAAACAGTAAAAGCATGTGTGCAAAGCAAAGCTGCATTAAAAAATGGTGTATATTTGGCCAGTTTTAAAGTGCATTTTGCAGTGGTAATAGTCAGTTCTCTTTCAGTCAAAGCTACTCTAAAAGAGGCTTTGTTCCATTTCAGAGGCTGTATCGCTCCACCAAGTACATCTTTATGAGCTGACAATGACAATCAGGTTGGATGACAGTAAGCTCAATCTTCTTCACATTCAGAGGATAAATATTTCATATATTTTCCAATTGTGAACAAATCCCAAAGAAAGACCAAAATACTCACAAGTTGTGTGTGCATCAAAGCATCTTACTCCAAAAGCTTTGAGTGACGAGTTCCTTCACTAACTTGAACCCACACACTTTTGATCATGACTTCCCACACACGCACACCATCCTGCTGCTAGAAACACCAGAGCACCAATTAATCCACCACAGAAAATAGTCCCCAACAAAGACAATTTCCTCAAGTTTGAGTATAATTTGTTAAAAACTACAATGATCAGCTGTTTTAGGACATTGATAAGCCTGTTTTGTAAATGAAACTTTATAGTTGTGGCATTTTGTAAAGATTGTTTTGGGCAAGAACTAATGTACTTTTGACTGAGGGCGACAGAGGACTGAGAGGTCGTACGAATGCATTCTGGTTTTGAGTGGAACTGAAAAGCAAATGCACAAATGTCAGTAATCAGGAGAGGATTTATTAAACAGCACAAAAGTCTTGATTTCCACACGTACACAAAATCATACATATCCCCAAAAGCAAAGTTACACCCTTCTTTCTTCAACAGGATCCAAGTCATTGTCATTTCAATGCAACAATAAGCCTGATTATTTAAGCTACATAGTAATAAACCATTTACACTTAAACAATCTACAGTATTAAGACAGAAATATGTTAGACAGTCGCTCTGTAGTCAAAATCAAGAGACGTTGCTTTCATTAAACCTGTTAATTGTAGATATAAAAGAAACCCAACTCAACCTAATGCTATTTACATCCGTCTTCTAAAGACGCTTCTTCACACTGAGGCTAAATTAAAAACCGTGGTTATCATTTCTTTGGCAACTCTTCCAAAACCAGATTCTGGATGATTAATGTATAGTAAAATTATTCTGCTGAGAGAAACTTTCAACTCATCAAGACTGTAAAGTAACTAAACACCATGAGTTACTTTTTCCTGCAAGGAAGCAATAACAGTTGGGGTTTACTGATGGTGTACATGCTTCACACTTCAGTTTCTTCACGTCATGGTGGAAGAACAGCAGGGCAACAGCTTTTAATAATCGGGGACAAACCCCACGTCGACAGGCATTGTCGAGTTTTGACGTGCCTCGAGACGCATTTCTCCGTCAGTTTGTTTTTCTGGACAGATTTGCTGTTGTATTGTCATCTTGAAAGACCAATTACTGCACCTACACCAACACCATGTAGGAGATAAGAGGTGAAGTGAAGTCAGCCAAATCTCACATATATATATATAAAAAAAAAAGGAACAAGGTGTAAAACCCCAAACTCACTCTCAAAGGTGACTTGAGCTAAAATGTCACACATTATGATCCATCTGCAGGTTATAGTGGTGGAATATAGCGCAGCTCTGACAGGCACATCAAAACTGTACTTGTGTCTCGTCTCTGACAAGCCCAGACTGAGTAATCAACTGTATCAGTACTCTATCCTGTTAGCAGGGAAAAAACTGTGCAATGTTTTTTTGCGTATGTTGGCCATGTCTTTTGCATCTGCATACATTTCAAGGGCATGTTTCAGGCGACACAGTAGAGTGTCGACACTTTTGGCCCTATCCAAAGCATCTCCTGTAAAAACCCTTACTACATAAATTAACTTGAAAAGAAAATGACTTGATAGCTCAGAATCGATCCAAAAGGTTGTGGTTTCGGACTAAACCATTAACATGCATTTACACTTTTGTCCTGAAGGTATCTTTTGCTTTTCTTCAAATCATGATTTATCCGAGCAGAGTCTGATCAGATCCACTGAGGTATGACACATGCCAACACACAGACCTGAGCGCTTCAGCGACAGAATGTAATCCTGACCTGATTAAGACTAATAATAAAATGGAGCCAAGTATACACACATGGTGGTTTGTCTCAAAAATTCAGTTCTCGGCATAAACATTTGAGTTCAAAACTGATAAGAATATATCTGCTCCTGTTCACTTTTGAACATGCAACAAATATTTTTAATAATTGTTTATTGACGCACTGGTAAGATATGTAGAGTGGGATGTTTCTTTTCAGAGCTCTCTGTGATTGACACATGGCTTTGTTAATGACCCCCTTTATTTGGTCTTTCTCTACTGATATTTCTTATTATGTGCGATCAATCTATGCTGAGCGTATATCAGCTGATCATGCTGCTGATTTATCAGTCAAGTTCCAGAACTGAATCAGGTCTTGTATACTATGAACCTAGTGGACTTGCGAGGACCTCTACTATGTATTCAAGGTGGCCCCCACTGCCATGTGGCCAACTACCATCCCTCCCTTTATTTTAACCAAAGTAAAGTGAGGGCAATATAATAAATAAATTATGAATCTCAAACATCTCATTGGGGACCGGCCTGTTTAAATATGGAAATGGAACGAACGGCTCAGTGCGTGTGTATGGGATGGCGTGCTTTATTAGCTTCTCAATAGTAATGTTGCTACTGACTGTGGAGCGGAGGATGTTGTATTTATTCTAGAGGCAGTGTTTAAAACTAATGATATAATTATGAACTTCAGTTAAAATGCAAATCAAGAGGTGGATTCATCTTGCTGCCTGGGTAATATATTAAAAAAAGAAAAACAGAAGAACTGAGAACTCTCAAACAAAAGAACGAAGTGTTGAAATGTGGAAATCTCAAGTCTTGAGATATTTCAATTATTACTGCATTTTAAGGCCTCAACACTTACGTTATTCTGTCCTTAATCGCTTCGAAGATTAATCCTTAAAACCAACGTAAAAGCCTACATCATCTAGTCAAACACAGAAACAAGCCGTGAACATACTGCACCAAGAAGACCTGGAAAGAAGCATAAATAAATACATCTATAATTGAAAGACTTCAGGGGTTACAATATTAAGGCAATGCAGGGGCATGTACTTGGTGCTCTCTCATGGAATTCTCCACATTTAAAAAGAAAAGCAAATATCACACTCAATTAAATAAACTCTTCATTTGCACATCAACAAAAAAAAATCTTTAGGGTTTCTGCATCCGCTAAAGCTGACAGCAATTTCTCTGGACTGAACATCTGACACTCTGCTCATCACAGTAGCACTGCACCACACATCCTTGCCATACACCCTGCATTACTTCTCCCGCCCTTTTTTTTTTTTTTTTTGAGTTGTCAGAATCCAGACAAACTGCCCCCATAGCAGTAGTAAAACCTTGTTTGGAGTACTGTTGTGGTGTGTTCAGATCAAATGCAAGGAAAGTTTTTCCCATGGTGGGATTACTTGCAAAATCAAAGCAAAGATGTGACTTTGCACCGGGTTAATGCTGTCCGCTCGAAATGAAACATCCTCAACTTGATCCTGTTTCTTGAAAGCTTATCAAGGCTGAGATTCTCTCCTAATTTTTTCTAATCATCTCCTTATTTTCGACCATCCGCGGAGCTTTACGATGCGTCTGTACTTTATAGAGACAGAACACAAAAGGAGATAAGTCAGACAGTTGAACGACCAGATAAACTCGGAAAATATGAACCAAATTAGCACTAGCATTAGCTGCCTTCCCCAGCTACTCCACAGACTCGCACTGGGCAAAAATCCACTCAGCTTTTAGTCTGAACACACCATTACACCTTATAATCCCCCGGTACAATCAGTACAATACTGAAGGTTGCCTCTAAAAATTTATTTCATCCCATGACTTGTGGGCAAGTAACATGGCTGCCACTGAGGCAAAATGAAATAGAACAAGTAGAATTGAAAATAAAAACTCTGATAAATGATGAGGGAGAAATAAGAAAGGGTTAAAGACTGTGGTCCGGAGGATAGGTCACACCCCGCTCTAGTGAATGTAGGCTCTGTAGACTGCAGAGATATCATTGTCTGACTGGTCCAGTGCCTTAGCCCTCTTGTAAACCTGAACAGGAACAGAAAAACAAGAGTTACAGTTGCATTGCAGATGCTCAGGGTTAATGACATCTTACGAAGTATATGCAAAGTTTTTACGAGAGGAGGAATGTACTTGAGCAGTCTTCCACTGACCCAATGACTGAGATACAGTCATGTGTCACAGACTGAGATTTTGTCTATGACACAACAGCAGAACTGGACATTTACAACCAAGGTCAGTGGGTTAACCATGACCTTGATGACTGAAAATTTTCACAGACATGATCCTCCTGATGCATGAGACAATAGTGGTGAGTGAGACACCACTAGTGTCCCCCCCCTCCCCAAACACACACAGAAGGAAAGTGTAAATGAAAGCACAGGTTTGTACCTCATTGGCAGCTGCAGCCATTGGGGTTGGATGGTTGGCCATGTCGCCCATGGAGATGGCTAGTCTCAGATCCTTCTGAATGTGTTTCAAATAGTAGTCGGGCTTAAAGTTGCCCTGTAAAATATCTGGTAAACGCAGGAAGAAAAGTTATTCCACAACTATTTTCAAAATACCTCACAATATTTTTAGTCTATGGCCTCAAACTCTAAACAATGAAAGGAGAAAATTAAAAAACAGATAGTCAACTAACAAATTACTTACTTTGACATTTCTGGTCCACAAAGGTGCTCGCCATCTGGCCCTGGCAGAGGATGTCCAGGAAGGTCTGCTGTGACTGGCCAGTGGCCTGGGCTAGAGTAAGCCCCTCTGCAATGGTGGCCATGAAGCTGCCCTGCACCATGTTGACTATCAGCATCATCCTCGCTGCGTTCCCTGCCTCACCTTAAAAACACAGACATATTCTTATACATGAATGAAAAGAGAATGATGCAACAGTCTGCATTCAGACTCCTGGGGGTTAAAGCTCCCAATGAATGTACAAAATGTGTCACCTGGCACGTTGAGCACGCTTACAAAATAAACAGGAAGTGGAAACCAGAGGTGATAAGGACTCACTGAGAACTTTATTAGGAACACCTGTACACTTGCTTATTAATATAATTGACTCTGGTCATTGCTGTCAGGTTCCACTCCTGTCTGCCAAGAACAGAAACCCGAGGCTGCAGTGTCACAGACTCAGCAACATCGGACATTTGAATATTGAAAAATGTAGCCTGGTCAGATGAATCAGGATTTCTGCTGAGGCTGCAGATGCTTAGCTCAGAATATGGAGCCAACTTGACTTGTTTCAATAGACCAGGCTGCTGCTGGTAGTGTGATGGTGTAATGAACGTGTTCTTGTCACACTTTGGGCCCTTAAAACCTGACAATATTCATGTCTTTGTGGCCACCGTTTACCATCTTCTGCTTCCAACAGGAAAATGATCCATTTTACAAAGTAAAAGTGTCAAATTGGTTTCTTGAGCATGACAGTGAGTTCAGTGAACTTGAGTGACCTCTCGGGTCACCAGATGTGAATCCTGGATGTGGTAGAACAGGAGCTTTGAAGCATGAATGTGCAGCTGACAAATGTGCAGAGGTGACGCGATGCAGTCATGTCAACATGGAGAAGGATTTTGGAGAATGGAATCAATGCCACAAGAACTGGAGCCGTTTTGGTGCAAAGGAAGGAACTACCCAGTATTAGTCAGGTGTTCCTAATAAAATGCTCACCAATTGTTTTAATGGTCATTCACTGATAGAAACACTGCACCATGAGCAGGTTCAGTCGCCCCATACCTTATTGTTTGGGGAGGCTATCTCAAAATCCAGCGTTATGACAAATCTTTGATAGACTAAAACAAATAAAACTGATATGGGCCGATGGGTCTGATAACCTTGTTTGTTTGTGTTTATTACAACCTTGTTAAAACCATCAAGAGTGTATCCAACTGTTAAGCCAGTTTCATTTTTGTAAACGTATCACTTCATTATACCCTACATACCCAGGAAGAAGGAGGTCTTGCCCATGGCCTGGAAGCAGCTGCTGCAGTCCTCGTAGACCGTCCTGTCACCGGCTGCCAGGATGACCAGCATCCCATCATTGGAGAGCTGCTGGCTTCCTGCCACTGGAGCTTCCAGGAAACGGCCTCCCCGCGACGTGATCACCTGCAAACAATGAAAAACAATTTAATCCTGAAATACTTGTTATCTTGTTGGAATATTTTAACAATGCTTTTCTTTCTTTTCTTTGTCTTTTTGTAGTTTTTCTATTTATTTATAGTACTTAAAATATTTATTCATCATGTCTCCTTTGCACATATGATATGCACAATGCACTTCCTCTTATATTCTTTTTATTCTTTAATAAAGTAAGAATTTCATTGTGCCATGTAACATTGACAGTTTTTACTGTACATATGACAATAAATGACTGATGTCATCTCATGTCAAGTGTGTGTGTGTGTGTGTGTGTGTGTGTGTGTGTGTGTGTCTCTCTCACCTGTGAGAGCTCTGTGATGGTCTCTGGGTCAACAGTGGACATCTCAACATAGCATTTTCCTGGCCTGATTCCCTGCAGCACTCCACTGGGTCCCAGCACCAACTGCAGAAACAAACACATACATGGAGATGTTTTGACCCATACTTCACTCATTCACAACTCAACAGGAAGCCATTTAGTGTGGTTGAGATGATACTCACATCCCTGGCAGCCTTTGGGTCAGAGACACAGGAGAAAGTGATGTCACACGTGGAGGCCACCTCTGCAGGAGTCCGGCCTAACCTGGCGCCCTCCTGAATGAACAGGTCACACTGGAACACAGCGGGCAGAAGTTGTTAGCAGCATGAACACACAAATGAACACCATCGTTCACTGATGAATAGCCGCATTCCGCATCCACACAGATACATTCTCATTTCAAATTAAAACCTAAAATGATCTCTGTCCAGGCAAGCGTTTAGCACTGCATCAGAAATAATCTCCAACCTTGCCATCACACCTGGAAACACATATCACATGACCACTCATGTACATTCGTCATGTGCATGCGGTATAAACAGGAAGCGGATTGTCTACTCTGCAGTTGGTTGCTGAGTTACATATCATTCTACAAGAAACAGGAATGGTGAAAAATAAGAGCAGGGATTTCTTATCTTGGACAATGAGGTGGAACTGTTACTGAGAGTAAGTGTCAACGCTTTGCATTGACAACTGGCAGTCGAGTCTTAACTGATAAGAACCTAACAGGAAATGAATGTAGGTCACTGCATTTCCAAAAGTCTCCATTTTAGGGTTTGGAAAACCAATGTCGAGCGGTCGCCAGACTGATACCTTTTAAAACTACAATGTATCAGTGTAGACTTGGCCTTTTGTTGGTGTGTTATTGCATCTTAAAAGTCTATAATAATAACAGTAATGCGCACTAAAAGGCATTTAAATACCATAATTTACCATCATCAAATGTGAAGGAGCTTCCAAATTAAATGTATTATCAATCAGAAGATCATCAACAATGCAACATCTCACTGATGTTAATGACTCAGCCAGTGACTGTGTCACATTACGCACCTTTTCTGCTGTGCGATTCCACACGGTGACCACGTGACCCATTTTCAGCAGGTTGGAAACTATACCACTTCCCATCAGCCCCAGTCCCAGGAACCCTATCCTGGACAGAAAGGTCCAAGAAGAGCAAACATCAAAACACAAGCAAACAAATAATAAGATATAAAAACTAGCGAATCTCCCACTCTCTGTTCTCTCTCTCTCTCCTAGTGCTGGTAGTGCAGCAGTGCAGAGTTTCTCATTATAATGATTTAGTGGATCCTTTTTTTTTTTTTCTCTCATCACATTTGCAGAAAAGCTCTTCCAGTTTGCCAGCTAAATTTAGTAAGTCATTTTGATAATGGTGTTGTTGTAATGCTGCAGTGAGAAAGTATTAATACCTTTTATCTGTGGGTGTGATGCTTCCATTGATGGCTGTGCTGTCTGCTGCTTGGATAGATGTTGACCCTGTGTCCTGCACAATCACAAAAAAACTGTCAATATCACAAAACAAAAACTCATTCCTAGTGTTGGACCATGTGTAACACATAGTACTGTACAAGCAATAATATGTTTAACATTTAAGTAAATCAATTAAGGTGAATATAATAATTTGGGAGGTTATTGTTACAATTTTTATTTTTTTATTTTACTTCTTCAATGATCTTCAGGCGCTTGCTGATGGGTTCCATTGATGAGGCCGCCTGTGGGTAGGGAAGAAACAAACAAGAGACTGCCATTATGCTCTACACATTACAAACAGCACCACTGCTCAGTCAGTATGTGTAAGAATTAACTCCACCAAGGAGGTTATGTTTTCACCTGTATCTGTCTGTCAGCAGAATTATGCAAAGAGAACTGAACAGATATGCACCAGAATGGTGGAGGGATGGGGTAGGGACCAGGAAAAAAACATTTGATTATCGTGTGGATCAGGTCATTTCATCAATCACTTTGTAAGAGAGGGCTTTTTTAGGGGGGATGTTGATGTTTTTTGAGAGATTATGGTGTTGCCCCAAAATAGTACAATTTGGTGCAGATTATTTGACTTCTACTATTTTTCCCTTATATTTCTAAATTTGAAAATTTATACAAATGCATAGGATTGTTTGGCCTTGGTGGAGGTGTGCACTGAGTGTCATTTTAGTTGGTACTTATTTTTGTCCTTTGTTCTCATCATTTGATCTAAACTTTACATAATTTTCACTTCATTTATTGCTTTATACCTGCCCTTTGCAAAGCACTTTGTAACCACTACTTTGGGATAGGTGTTATATAAATAAACGTTACTGTTATAACTGCCGTTTACTGTGCTGAATGTAAAAATGCCATTACGCAAATCCCCCGCATGGTGACAGAGAGGATTTATCAGTTTAGCCGCAGGCTGTTTCGGTTTAACTGTTACTGGCCTACATTAGGCATTGAGTTTTGGGTAGGGATGGGGGTTTGTGCCATGAAAAACACTGCAACCAATGGCAAACTCAGCTTGGGTGTGTCGCAATAGGAGAGAAAGACAGGGCACCACATTGACTCCTCCACAGATCCATATCACATCCAAGCTGACGCATTGAGAGAAAAACAAGTCCATAGATGTAAGGTTTGGCTGTCAAATGAGGTAACAGACAACATCAACTTCATCCCTCTAACTGAGCCTGAAAAAAATGGTGTAGAATGACTATGAAGGGCTGCAAGGATCCTCATACCTTCTCAGACTGGCTCAGTAGGAAGTGATGGAAATGTGGGTCATCTTTCACAGGCTGCAACAGAGCAAGAGTTCAGTGGGACAGTGATTTCTTTGGATAGAAAACCCCTGAGTCTACATTTCACAGTGCTGACATGCCAGGGCTCCCATCAAGGTCTTTTTAGAGAAAGCAAATTTCTACACTTTCATGGAGTTTCTTTCCTTTCTTTACCCAAGAGCGTGCTCTTTCAATTTGAGAGCAGTGTTTCCTCATTTCACCTCAGACATTCTGTTTTTTCCCCTTCAAAACCCTGCCCTCTCTCTCAAACACCCTCTGCTCAAATCAAGACTGTTTGTCTGATCAGTAAATGCACCTCAGACGCCATGAGATCTGATCATGTGGCCACATTCTTTAGCAGTAGGAATGCTTCTGGTCCTGGGCCACCTGCAAGGACATTCAGTTGGTTCCCACACCAAATAACTTGACTTTGTCCACAATGTCTGAATTTAAAAAAAAAGAGATAGAGATATATTATGAAAGCATCAATTATCTTGGGTGATTTGGTGTGCCTGGAAAATAACAGACACCAGGACACCACAGGGCGCCAATGGTTAATCACATCTGGAATTTTATTGGCTGGAGAGAAATCGAAAGTCGGAACAGAGCAAATCTGATTGTGACACTGAGAAATTATGCTCTCAAATTTAAATATACCGCTCTTAAATATAAATAGGGGAGGTAACTCCATACAGTTTCTAATTTGGGAGCAGTTCCATCCATGGCCTTAAAAATGGAATTGAGCCCTGAAGTGTTGCAGATGAAAGGCTAATAAAAACTCAAAACTCTACAGTAAAGCTTCTGTGTCTGTGGAAATTCTCATTCATCTAGGTCATGGTTAGAAAAAAAAGGATGTTGAATCAGGAGCAACTTGGTTACCAAGTCCAGTTGCTCCTGATTCAACACCCTTTTCTCACCGTGATTCAATTCCCTTTCTGGAAATCTACAGTGAAGGAAAAACTCCAATGAGAACCCTGTGCAATCAACTGCTGCACCGTTCATTCAGGTAAAAAGAAAAACACGGAGTAAACAGAAGTCATCTTCTGGAGAAATGTGTAACAGAGGGGCTGAGTACGTCCTCTGAAACCAGACAGCTTTGATTCCAATATTTCAGATACAGTACGACTATTAAAATAAAGTTCAACCCACAAAGCCAGTCAGTATCTGCTTCTCCCCATGTAAGTGGAAACTGTTAAAGTTTGTATGACTCCCAAATACACAATTGCATGTTGGATGGTTCAGTTATAAAGCAGAAACATATTTTGGTCAGTGGACAGAAGATCCTTGGGATTAAGTTGTATACAAACTATGTTAGCTACCGTTAGCCTGCCATTCCAGAACTAATACAAATATGCAGCCGAATGAGTGTGGCCTGATGTCCAAAACAGCCAAGACTCATATCATGGCTGTTTTTATGCATTCTGGACTCACAGTACATTTTATGTTGTTGGGAAAAAAAGTTGTTATGCTGTAACTGCAGCAGCACTGACCATTTTTGATGGTTGTGAATATGTTTCCACTGACACAAAGAGGACCAGTTAATGACTCATCTTGCATATGGGGGTGCAATATTTCTCAAGACGCTCATACACAAACCTGATGGTCATACAGGTTTAAGAGCATTTAATTCAGGAGTGGTCATCAACCCTGATCCTGAAGAGAAGGCTGCTAATAGACGGCTGAAGGCTAACCAGGAAATCAGATCAACTCAACCAAACCTCAGCCTCCCTTTGGGCCTCCACATGCAGAGTTGGTGACCATCTCAAAAGCACACGTCATACAGATAGTTCCCAGAAGTTTGAGAGTGAGCATCCAACAGGTCAGAAGGGAAAAGTCAGCAGTTTTTGGTGAGTAAAGCCAAAGGTTCAGTTCAGGTAAAGAACAGCAAGGCAAGGCAGGCTTGGTGGGAAGTGGGTGTGGTTCACCTACACTGCTTTCCCATTTGAGTCCTGTGCCAGGTCCAGCCCCCAGCCTCTCAATAGTGGATGGCTCAGGGTCAGAGTCAGTCAAGTCCTTAAGGAGGAGAGAGACACATGTTCACCTTCTAAATCAAAGGGTGACTTTGCTGCTTGTCTGCTGTGGTGGGGGACGTTTCTCTGTCATGTATGGAGGAGACAATGTTGAGTGAATTCCATTCAGCTTCACTGTTTAAGGTGGGGTACAATCTCAGACAGACAGGTTCAATCTCAACCTGGACACAAACCACCACACTGATCTGCACAGACAGTTACCACTACACATAGGAGAGGAATAGTTTTTTGTTCCCTAATTTTGGGTGAAACAGCCCTTTACATATTGGTACTGATGTCAGACATCAGTGTCACACCCCTTGCTGTAGTTACACTGCTAGTATCAGCCTGGCTGACATGTCCTATGAATGTATGTCAGGATGAATAAATAACTACATGATTGTATTATGCGAACCACATTCTGCGAGTATGAAAACAGATGACTATTCTAATGCAGGAACTGATTGGAAAACATTATGTAGCGAAAATATAGTGATGAAACCTCAACAAATTTGTTATTCAGCCCTTTTCCACTGCAGTAACTTAACAACGTAGGTTCACCTGGGGATTTCCGTCCTGTGAACCTTTTGGTACAAAGATCCTTTCGTGTTTCTGCTTTTGTTTTTAAGGGATAGTTCAGTGATTTTGAAGTGGGGTTGTATGAAGTACTTGATGGTGATCAAATGTCTTTTTCGCCACAAATCAGCTGTTGGACTCCGAGCTACCGCTGGTTCATAAAGGTATCCTCTTACGTCCACAGTGAATGGCATGTCTTCATCCTCATCCTCCAATTAATGTCCCCATCACCGTAAAAACAGTAAAAAAAAATCTGTTCAACTAATGCTGAAAGACCAGGTTTTTTTTTTGGTTTTTTGGTTTTTTAAATCGGCAGTGTCCAGCTGACCTTCTCAGAGGGGTCCTTCAGTGCGCTGAGATCCTCGTCATCCTCCTCCAGTATTTTCAGTGGCTTGTTAGGCGTCTTCTTTCCTTTTGAGTCACCTTTACCATCGGCGTTCTGTCAAAAACACAGACTATCATTTGGTGCTACCTCTTCAGCATGTCAAGAGAGTTGTGAGTTTAGATAACCTTTTGAGTTTTGCATGGCTTTCAGCTCTTACTGAGCAGGTTCCATGTACACTGAGCAATTGAAGAGCGTCCCCCGATGGTGAATGCACTGATTCTTGTGGGCAGATGGCCTGAGCAGAGACTATGTGTCTGTCCACCTGAATAAACACTGAGACTGAACATGATCCTGACGAGGATTCCATGACATGAGGTCTGGAAGAGCAGGTCTCTATGAGAAGAGTCTCACTTCATTATTCCTTCAGCTGATACGATCAGTTTCAGTTCTGGAAACTGGGGCTGCAGAGATTAATTGATTTTAAATCAAATTGTTTTGATTATTGATGAATTGTTCCTGGCACTTTGTTGAAGCTAAATGACAAATGTTTGCTGGTTCCACCTTGAAAAGGGGGCCCTTCTCCATTTTTTGGACTAAATGTTAACTCAATTAACTGAGAAAACAATTTGAAGATTGATAGATTGTGAACATAATCATCAGCAAGCATGTACTCTCTAGGTGTTTATTTTGGTTGTGTTGTGACATAACAAAGGGATTTGGCATATCACAATCAATTGTTTCCTTGGTAACAATATAAAACTATATCTATATCGCACCAGGGCTTCAGATTATCTGTACTCGCTTATTTTTTTTCCATACTCAATAAACATAAAAACTATAATGTGCGGCAGTAATTTAACATACTTTAAATTACGGTTAAGAATACTTTTAGGGATGTGTTTTTTGTAAAAACTAACTTAAAACTGACTGAGTTTCATATACCTTGTTTTTTAGTAGAAAAATCTAATCTTAACAAAGTTAAGTCTCATAAAATTGTGACACACCATGTCTTCCAAGAGTCATTTTGTGATTCAAGAGTCAAACTGTACATTTTCTTTATGGTACAGCTACTGTAACTCAAGATGTAACCTGTTGTTAATAATTTCTGATAAGTCAGTGAGCCTGTCAACATCCTCTTGTCTGAAATCCATGCATTACGCACATATGACTAAGAACCAACAAGCTATGGTGAAAGCAATATCCATAATCCATGTTTAAAGAACCCTCCATCACCTGTTCTTTTCCCTTAGCTTTCTTTAGGAAGTCTTCCACTGCATCAACTGCCTGCTGAAAGCGCTTTCCTTTATTAATCTTGATCATCTCCTCTTTGTGGGCATGGTAGGGCTTCAGTTGTTCTACTTTGATCCAGGCACTGCAGAGGCACACAGAAACACAGCTCTAACACATCTGGTGGAGAAGGCACTGCAGGGGTGGTCAGAACAGGTAGATTACAATGCAAACTTACTGGTCTTCAGTCCCAAAGAATTTCACAAAATGGCATTTTTTCCCCCTTGGCTTTTTCAGGTCCTTTGGAGGGCTTACTACCTAAAATGTGAATTAAAAAAATTGCAATATTAGCATAAGAAGTGTCATGCAAATTGAAGAAATTATTTTAACCAGCCATTGTCAGGTATTCACTACTTACCTTTCCTGGCCATGGTGGGTAACGCCCAAGCTTCCCCCTAAAATAAGAGTGATATATTAAGCTCTGGTATATGTCTCGCTGGTATTGGACCACTGTACATTTTTGGTAAAAAAAAATGCCCTAAGTACTGAGATGCAAAAGCATTAAGTCCAGAGAGTTGGCATGAAATATCTGGTCAGAGTCGTATTGTGATTGAGACAGTAACGGAGGGAAATTAAAAATTTGCTTGTTTTAGATTAAGTCGGGTTAAGTTCTGTTATAGCTGCTCATGTCAAGACTTGTTGAAGGAAGAATGTGTTTCATAGAAAAGACAGTATTGTTTTGAATCTGTCTCAAGACTATGTCATCAGCACATGTATCAAATACAAAATACACAGTTCTACACAGTCGTTATCGATACTGGGTAAAACAAGCAGAACTGTAGGTCAACTATATCACGCAACTGGAATATATAGAAAACACAAAATAAAAAGAATACAACAAAGTTGCAGTGCTGGGTTAAACCAACAGTGAGGCACATGATGTGGATGTGTTTACCCCCATGGTGCTCTTCAGTCCGTGTTGACGGGGTCCTACTTTGTTTGCCTTTATGTCTTCATAAGTCGTACAAGCATTTCCTCTCTTAATTAAAAGTCTGACAACTTGTGGCGTTTAACAAGAGGGTGTTAGAAGCGGCGACCAAGTTAAGTAGACAACAAGGGAAACAAACACATGCTACTTGAAATGCTGATGTCAGGGTTATGCAACATTCATCTTTGTTTAAAGAAAATACATTTTGAATGCGAGTAAAAGGCAGAACTCGACTTTTTTTAAAATCATATTACCCTTATCATTTTCAACGAATGTCAGTAGATTAGAAAGGATTTTTAAGAAACTGCGCAACTATGTTTCGTTATCCATGACGCCACTATTACAAGGCGACCTGTTATGTTGTACTGGTGATAATAATACCACCGTGAAACTGGTGCCACACAGCAACAGGGGGCGAACTAGTTAGTCATCACTCTCCGCTCAGAGAAGCCAAAGGTACGGCTAACATCGCCCCGAGCGCAGCCGCTAAGAAATACTTTCAAAATCAAGCGTACTCCGCAGAGGAAGTGCCGCTCCAGCCAACACGGAAGCCGAGCAGACGAGAAGGCACAGTGCTAGCAACGCTCTCAACAGACCACAACACTTAAACAACACGAGAAAATTGCAAGTGTTTGACAAAGAGTCAAAGATAAGCGCGTCGTCGAAAGGGCTTTAAGAGCCACAAGCGGCGTTGTGTCCGGGAAATGGTTAATTTAGGTCTAAACCCTCTGCGTAGCTCGTCCGCTTGCTAGCAGCTAACGACGGCTGTTGGCTGAGTCAGCTCGGTTAGCAATTTGTTTGGGTTGACCATCAACTAACCCAGTACTCGAACGTGTTCATGAATCACGTCTGGTTGAACACCGTCGAGAAACAGTGGCACTAAACGGACGAGTGCAATGCCCATTACATCATCACAGGGCCGTGTAGCAGACACGGCGGCGTTCAACAGTGTTTAACTGTAGTCTCACCACACAAGGTCCCCGATCCTCAGATGCACCGTCGCCATCTTACAACTTTAATAAAACGTCGCACTGACTGAGGGTGTAGACAACACACACCCACTAATCACATGTGAGGACAAGCCCTTCCTCTCACGTAACATCCGCATCCCTGTCTATCATCACGCTGCCCTTGGTTTCAGCACGAAGACGTTTTTCTATGTTTCGACAGGAAGTAGTCGAATAAAGATATGATTTTTCATGTATTAATTAATTAATACATTAATTCATTGTCTTTTGGTGTTACACAGTAAATATGTAAAAATGCTGAGAAAAATATATGATCATATATGGTGTATCTTGTAGTGCATATTATATTGTATTGATTGACAGATATTGTGCAGTACGTAGGTACTTTAGATTGCATTAGATTTTATAGCTATATTATAATATATGATAATATTGGTTGTAGTTGATATAAGAAAAGTATTAGATGTAGGATAAATATGCTGAAATTAATTTATATTTTGTTATAAAATAATTATAATTCTATAAAAATTATAATCAAATATTTCTAATTATGGAGAAGGGTTGGGATTAAATATGGTATACTTCTCGAATATATAAATCACTTCAATTAATGTTCATGGTTGGTTCTTTTTGTTAAAATTATTCATGTATGTGTATTTTGTTTATTATTTTTTGTCTGCCTGCAATGGTACGATCATTTAGCTTGATTGTTATTATTTATTGTTTTTGTTTTCTGTTTTAATTTTATTTGCATTGTTACGAGGGAGCAGGAAGCAGGACCCAAATGCAGATGTGGGGAAAAAGGATATTTAATAATAAAACAAAAACAGAATCAAACCAAGGGTGTCCACGACATGTAGCAAAACAGGTAACCCAAATACTTGAGCCAGGGGGAAAGCGCAGAAACAGACCGGGGAAGACGACCAGGAAACCAACAGTAACAGACGACCCAACACAGACAAAGGGAAGCACAGAGACTAAATACACACAAGGAGGGCAGGGCAAATAGAACACAGGTGAGACACATTAGGAACAGGTGCAGAAAATCACAGGGGCAGGCGACAGGAAAAACAAGACACCAGAAACAAGACACAGGGCAGGAAGTGAATCAACGCGCGGGAAGAGACTTCAGAATATAACAGGAAACCAAAACACGGAATCATGACAGGGGCAGGAGACATGGGCAAAGTAAAGAGGAACCGACAAAAGACCGGGAAACAGGAAGTGCAAAACTAATTCAAAATAAAACAGGAAATCATAACACGGAATCATGACAAGGGCAGGAGACATTAGCAAAGTAAAGAGGAACCGACAAAAGAGGGAAACAGGAAGTGCAAAACTAATTCAAAATAAAACAGTAAATCAAAACACGGATCATGACATGCATATTCGAAATAAACATTTAAATCAATCAATCAACCAATTCATTATTACGAAAATAGAACACTCACAAAAAAAATCGAAAGATGGATATTTTGGATATAATACGTCATCACTCTTAAAACTAATTCTGAGTTTGATAAATTATTCATAGTTATTTTATACTTCTATAAGATAAAAAAATAAATAATAATGTGGAAAGTCAGTCTGTCAAGCCTAAGCATGTCTATGAGATAGTCTACAAGGCTAACAGATATACGCTGATTTAATACTGTGTTAATGCTTTATACAAATCTGAACATGTAAGAGAAAGAAATGACTACACAAAAATTAAGACAGATACTGTGACACCAACTCTGCATGGCCAACAAATATGTTCATCCAGTGTATCAGAGAATTCTTACTATATTTGCAATGAATATTTAGCAAGTTTTAATTTAAAATCAAACCAATTTCTATCTTAATCTTAAGGTACAAAGTGCGGCTCTCACTGCCATCTATTGGTTGGAGGACGACATTCTCTGGGGGCCCCCGGGGGTCTTGAAGGTTTTATCACCAACAGTGCAATTCAATTAAAGTACACTTGCAATACAGTATTGAATATCTGTGGCCTACAGTTAGCATCGGTATAACATCTGTGAACAAAGGATTTTACAAAAATACAGCAACGAAAAAAAAGAAACCAAAACATTGAAAGAAGAAACAATGGATTTGTGTGATCTATATAGCCAGCCTTATAAGCATGGATCATTTTCTATTTAAAGATTGAACCCCTCAATTCCACACAATAAGTTAGGTAAGTATAAGTGGAGGCATAATTCTTTGCAGGCCTTAGAATTTATTGTTCAACGATTTATACTCCATTGCAAATTTTCTTTTTAAAAATTCCTGAGCAAAACATTTGTAACATCTGCAGCAAAGTTTTACATATCAGTAACATAACATCAACAAATATTAATATTGAGTATAAAAAGTTGTGGACCAATCACTGATCCCTGTGGTACTACACAGGTGATCTTCCTCAATCCAGACACTGTGTCTTTAATTTGCACACACGGCTGTCTGTTTTCTAAGTAACCTTGTAGCCTGTAGTACACAGATGCAAGACAGGCTAAAGATCTACCGGGTAATAACAGTCACATTGTAAAAGAACCTGACAATTGAGCTACTGTAATTACCAAACTTGAAAGTGTAAGCAATCCTGAATGTAGGATATTTTTCTGTTTTGCAGGAACTGACTCAGGGAAGGAGGTATCTGACTTGTCCTACAATACTAACTGGTAGATCTCAAATAAATGCACAGAAAAAGATTACCTGGATTCAGGAATTAAATGTCGTATATAGATATGCTTCATTTAATTCCAATCTTTTTAGATGTCTTTGGATGCATCAGTATTTTCTTTGTATGAAAATGTGGGGCTGTCAGGTACATTTATATGATATGCTGTATTTACATGGAAGAAACTGGCTAAACTGTAAGATTAACTTCTCAGCTGAGGTTTTGTGCCTTAATTAAAATATTTATCTACTATGTAAACACGAATACATTAGAAATTGGATGATAAGTCTTGTATGAACTTAAATGGGTCATCATATACCGAATAAAACCCATGCTGGACTTATATGTTCATCCAAAAGTCCAAATAAGCCCCCCTTGGGATTAACTCTAAAACATTGTTTTCAAATTTAACCAAAATAGCATATAAACTAATTTTGGTTTAGACAAAATTATTATATTTAGATTCATCTCATGCAGCATTTCTTTTTATGCTTGTGTACCATTTAAGCCCACCTGATAAAATGCCTGGAAAAAATGTTTTTGAATAATGATTCATGATTTCATTTTATACAGGAACATAAAATGAGCAAAATCTTACTATATTTAACTACAAATTCAAGGTACTTGTACTTTTACATTAGTATTTACCATTTAATGCAAAGTTAATCTTCTATTCCACTACATCTGAGGCAAATGTCCTCAGATTAAAGTTTTTCTTACCTTTCATGTCCACTGAAAGCTTAATATGAGGATTTTATAGAATACATTGCATTGCTGTAGGATTAAGTACCAACAGAGTAGAAAGTAGTTAAAGTCAGCTAAACTTCTAAACACCGGCACCAGAAAATTGCAACATACTCATGAATGTATAAATAATATTATTCAACAAACAACAACTATATATATAATATTAAAACACTGACAGGGACCATTACATCAAGATGATACTCTATTAATCACACACCAGGGAAATCCACTTGTTACAGCAGCAGCAAGAGTCAAAGGCATCAGGGAAGAGGTGTATAATAAAATATAGCAAAAAAACTATAAAAAACAAAACAAAAACATAAATATTGCAAAAGAGGCTAAAATGTGCAGTTGTCTGTATAAAAATATGACAAATAAATACAGTGTTAAATATGTATATACACACACATATATACATAACAGCAATAATTCCGTTTTAAGGCCGCTCGGTTTATTAAACATATGAATCTTTAGCTAGCTAAACATCACATTTGTATATTTTCGAAGTCTGATACTCACATTAAAAAAGTTTCGAACCCAACGCACAATGAATCCTGGGAAAGCCTGGGCCGGGTAGGAGCCACCTGGTATATCCTTCGCTGCGCGGGACTGGAAGGGCGCATTCGTAGGCCTCATTTGAAGGAGCCGACGAATTGGGACAGCCGAGTCGTGACGCTGTGACGCTACCGGCCGACAAATGCACCCTCCGAAGGATGCAGCCCCTGAATTGGGACACAGCAATAGAGACGTTCTGGGCACAAAGTAGGAACCTATTCCTATGTTCCCATCAGTGAAGTTTTAAAAAAATACGGTTCTAATGGTAGGAGGTGGATGTCAGCTGGGATTGGCTCCAGCCCCCCTGTGACCCTTAAATGGATAAAGCAGTAGACGATGGATGGATGGATGGATGGAACCCTAAGACTTAAGAGAATCTAATGGAGATGATAGAGGAGGAAGTAGAAACAGGTGTGTTAGTAGGAGGTGCTCAGATAATAAAAGGCCAAGCTTCAGGTGTGGAAGTCTTCTTTGACTTTCACCCATTGTTTGAGGCACACATGGTGATTTTGGGGAAGCTGATTCAACACAGCCCTCCTCAGTCAAACTGAGTTTTGATAATTTTAAAGTATCGTAGTGACTGATAATCCTGAGTTGCTCCTGGAGGACACAAACCCCTAAGGCTGCCGGGGTTGTGTGTACATACATTTGTGTCAAGCGTAGATTATTATCCATTAATGTTGTATTGTTATTGTGCCTGCCTTTTAGTATATATATTTTGTTTGTCAGCTTAACTAATGCTGGTCCTCCTGTCCCTCTGTAGGGTTTCATATCGGCAGCCAGTGGGTGCACCGAGAACGGGTTGGTGTGGCGTGGCACCTGATCTGTAGTGGAGTGGCGTGTAGTGGTAGTTTGGGTGTGTTCACCTTTAGATTGTAATTATTGGTGTATTTTATTTGCAGTGATTATTCTGATTATTCTACCTGTCATTGGTGCCACACTGCGCTGCCCCCTCTGACTGTCAGTTCTCTCTTCCAGCTCTTCTAGTAGGACCAGCAGATAATATGTTTATTTTATTTCCGTTTTAAAATTCAATCTAATGACTAAATAAAACTGCTTTTAACAGTGCTTGAACTGGCTATTTGACTGCTCTGTTTGTTCAGAATCAAACGTAGCTGAACCTTTGATTATAGATTTATAAATAAAACCACCAGGCTACATAATGAAGATGTTTGGGATCAAATACATTCTGAAAATAAACAGGTCAATGATGAAGAGCTTCTGATGATTATAGAGATGATCTTTACATTCACATTTGTTTTTTAGAGAGCATCTAGATGCTTTGAGGCCTTCGTTATTTGGTGAATTTGAAATAGTTAACCCTTTAAGTTAAAAGAGGACTAAGTACAAGCTGTGTGCATTTTACTACACTATTAGAAATTTGAGTGGGAAGTATTGATCTTAACTTAATCACATTCTCTTAGCTCTGGACTTCATGATAAAACCAATGATAGATGACCCAAAGCAGGCTTCATGTCTGTAGAAAGGAGCACAAAGTTTGTGCTTCTTTAGGAACTTTTTTAGCGGACAATCTGTCAGCTAATATGATTGTTGGTTTCAGTGTGTATTTTCAAACGTCGCCATCCAACAAACAGAATATCTATCTCCATAGTAACACTGTATTTACCACTATATGTCTCGCACAAATTCCGCGAGCACGTCACCCCGAGACAGCCTTCAGCCACCCATCGACTGTCTTGTCTCGCCAGATGAGATGACCCCGCATAATGCCTGAGAACACTCTTTCCACAGTTTTTTAGGAGAGGACAGGACAGGAGTTCCTCAACACTCACCAGCACCATTACCACGCCGGACAATATCGAGCTATTCACAGACGCGGCCCCCATCAGCTCAAATCCGTGGGTTCCCTGCATCATACTCCGTATCATCATCCATTTCAACTGGGAGTCGCCTCCTCTGCCTCCCAATAGGGAATCCCCGACCGCATTAAGCTTAATTCAGTAAGATGGTCCTCCCTGGCCTATCTTGCATGCATCCGACTTTATCTAACCTGACGCACCTGGATGATCGAAGAGAAAGCACCCCCATCCTGACTCTCTCTACCGGTTCCCTTCAGTCTCCTCGCTACCTCTCATTACCATTTATACTCTCATTCCTCCGTCCCTAAAACCGCTCATCTTTTCGTCCCTACGACCTCTCAACCCCTCACCCCTCGGTCACGACGACTTCTCACCCCTCGGTCAGAACGACCTCTCAGCCCTCGGTCAAAGAGGGCAAAGCAATTCAACATGTAGACAGAAGACCTTTTATATGTTGAGAAGATTCCTGTGTTTGGACAGATCAAAAACATTCTAACATTGATACTTTGTTGGTGCTTTGCTGTTAAAATTTGTTTCCATTTCCCTTTGACTATGGATTTTGCTCAAAGCTGGAGACAAGTTAGACCAAACATCACTTGACACATACAGTTTCATAATAATTTCTATGTTGAATTTGGGACATTTGGGGTAATTGCTTGAGGTTAGATGAAAAGAACGCTAGTGTTGTGCAAGTATTTAAGAGAGAATTTGTTATCCCCCTTTACACCTGCCCAGATTGCCAGTTATGTGGTGTAAACTTCATCATCATCAGGTATCGCTATTAATGGTTAAACCGATAAAATTAAGAATTAAAA
This sequence comes from Scophthalmus maximus, assembly GCF_022379125.1. Taxonomy (NCBI): domain Eukaryota; kingdom Metazoa; phylum Chordata; class Actinopteri; order Pleuronectiformes; family Scophthalmidae; genus Scophthalmus; species Scophthalmus maximus. The sequence continues at coordinate 368,157 of NC_061531.1, read as the reverse complement.
CAAGTTAATGCTATGCTATTATACCCTGGAGTAGTAATTACTATTATTATTATCACTTTTCTTATTACATTCATATAATGTGTACAAATGCTATATAGGATGAGAAAGGGAAGCAAAAGTAATAGTATGGTAATGTATATATTGTGCTGTTGTTGATGAAAACTTAATAGAAATAGTTACAACTAGTTCAGGTTGATTTGACTTTTATTGAAGCTTGCAGAGCACACAGTGGTTAAACTTGGGTAGACCCCACAAATAAATGAAACAACATTCCCTTGTCAATAACAATGACAATTTTAAATCAACATTATGTCGTTGACCCTAGCACCCAGTCTAAGAAATAAAAGCTCTGCTGAGCTTTTCCTACCACAGTGTTAAGTAGTTAGCTGTAACAATATTAATATCAATCCATATATCCATCCCAGTACCACAAAACTGAATATGCATAAGCAAATAAATACATAGTGCATTTAAGAATCATGGATAAAGAACAAAATAATGCCAACTCACCATAATATTTAAGTCACAATAGAAGTACAATAAAAAGCAAGGAGATTTTTAAACAACAGAAATAAAATAGAATCAAAAGAAAATAGCAATTTATTAGAATGTTGACATTTACTTGTTTTTGCCAGACACCATTACACCAAACTCCTGGATGGTAATTTCTTTATTCATGTACTGCTGAAGTTGGTGATTTGTGATGTGCCCAAGACGCAATGCATCATCGATGGAGAATTTTTTCCCTGATTTTCTGTCATGAAGAACTGAGGATTCACCCTTGGGACCCTTGACTGTGATCTCCTCCCAGTCACACTCCTGGCTCTGCAGGTTGACGAACATCTTCCAGTCGATCAGGCCTAGCTTGTAGGCCTCCTCTGGTCGCATCTCTTTTCCTGAATCTGGATCAATGATGACAATGGACCTACGGAGATGGCTCTCCCTCTGCTCTCTCTTCATTCTCACTGATGACAGGTTCTTTTGAAGCCTTTCAATTTCATCATCCTTCTGGATGGTTATGCCCCTGAGTTCTGTGAGTTCTCTCTGTAGTGAATCAAGCCTCAACTCCAGGTTCTTTCCATCCTCCCTTGGACCAGACTCGTTAATAAGCCGGGTCTCTTTGCTAGTAATCTCGATCTCAGACCGAACCTTGCGAATCTCATTCTGCAGCCTTTGGTTTTCTTGCTGTAGACGGCTACTTTCATCACGGATGTAGTCCAGTTCTTTAGAAGACTTGGTGTTAGAGAACTCCATATCAGAGAGCCTGGAAGTGACAGTGGACATCTCCTGGTCAAGTTCTCGTCTTCTCCTTTTCTCTTCTTCCAGAGTCCTTTTCAGGTTCTCAATCTCAATCTCAGCCTCTGGGTCCCTCTCAACTTGCACTTTCTCAGTGCGGACAACTCTTTCTTTTACATCAATCCTCTCCAGGGTGAGTTGCTGCTGAATGAGGGCATTTAACTCTTTCTCAAGCAGGATGCGTTTGTGCTTCTCTTCATCAAGCTGTAGTTTGAGGATGGAATGTTCCTTTTCCTGCTGGGGATCCTTCTGCAGGACCACCTTCTGTTTGACCGTCACCTTCTCACGGTTCTCTTTGTCGCGGATCTCCAGCTCATTAAGTCTGATCCGAAGTCGTTGAATCTCCAATTCTGCATCACGCCTTGCCTTGCGCTCACGCTCTAGTTCTTCCAATTGCTGATCGAGGTCAGCCTTCCGTCTCTGCAGTTGGTAGAGCTCCGTTTTCAGGCTCTCCTTCTGTTTCTGCTCACTGCTGATGTTTTGTGAGAATGTGTCACACTCTGACCTGAGGAGAGGGTCTTCTTCCATCTTAACCACTTCTTGCTGAACAATCTTCTCGCGAACCTGAGAAAGATCCATCTTCCTCAGTCTGATCTTCTCTTCTTGGGTTGACCTATCTCCCTCAAGGTCAAGGCGTTTCTTCTGTTCATCAGCCAGCTTCCTTTTGAGAGTCTCAATCTCCTCTTTAGTCTTGGGATCTTCTCTGTACTGCAGCACTTCATTTACCACTTCTTTTGTCTGCACTTGGGGTTTGGTGTCCTTCCATCTTTGAATTTCATCATTCAGCTGGCGGATTTCCATCTCAGATTTCTCAGTCTCGTGTGTTTTATCTACAATTTCATTGCGAAGTCTCTCTAGTTCTCTTTCAGTTTGCGGATCTGTCTTGTATTTGATGACTTCTTTGATTATCTCTTTGATCTCCACTTGAGGTCCTCTGTTCCTCAGCATGGTCAGCTCATCTTGCAGGGATCTAAGATGGAGCTCTGCATCTTTATAGCGTCTCTGTTGCTCCACAAGTTCAAGCCGGAGATTGGCCACCTCATTCTCAGCCTTGGGGTCAGGACGGACAATCTCCCGCACTTTCTCCTGTATAACAACCTTTGATTTCTCCTCCTCAAGACTAGTAATTTTCCTCTGTAGGTCAGCCTTTTCCCGCTGTGATGCTCTTCGTTTGGTCTTCTCATCTTCGTACTGTCTCCTTAGGTTTTCTACCTCCCTTTCAAAGGTAATATCTTTTTCTACTTTCAGCACCTCCTTGATGGAAATTTTCTCCTCTGCCATGGCTTTCTCCTTCTCTAGCCTTCGTAGCTTCTCCTGAATAAATTGCAGTTCATCCTCCAGCTGCTTCCTACCATCCATTTCCTTCTGCTTCCTGTCAAGGAGCACCCGATATTCTGATTCAAGTTGGGGGTCATTCTGTACTTTGATCACCTCTTCTTCAGTAATCACCTCCTGTTCCTTGTTCTTCTCCTCAGCCAGGAGTGTCACTTGCTTTTGTATATGAATCAGTTCATTGTCTTTTATCGACTTCTGCCTTCTTAATTCATCCAGGTCTTCCCGAAGCTTGCGCACCTCCTCCTCCTGACCACGGTCTCTTTCTATTCGCAGGACCTCCTTCACAGTATATTGCTGTGCCCCTTCTTTAACCTCTGTCTCAAGGCCACGCAGCTTCAACTTAAGTACTTCAAGGTCATTCTCCAAGACATGGGTGGAGCGGCGCTCCTCTGAGAGCTTTTGCTGGACTTTGTGAATCTCCTCATCCAGCTGGGGATCAGGGACCTTTTTAATCAGCTCCTTCTTGACAATTGTATCTTGGGGCTTCTGCCCTTCAAGTACATATATGTCAGTCTGGATGATCTCTATTTCTCTTTCTAGCTGCTCCCTCCTCTGGATCTCCTCTTCCAGCTGCTTCCTGACCCTCCAAGGCTCTTCTCCTTGCGTAGCATAAACTGACTTGACATTTGTAGACTGCATTATGGGGATCTCAGGTTGCTACAGAGGGAAATCATTATTATTATTGTTGTTGCTTTTGATATTCATATTATTGTTGTCAATATGATTATGAGAAAATATTTCACCTGCTTGAGAAGACTTTCTGCAAACTCCAGATTCTGCAACCTCTGACTGTTCACAGCATTTACCTCAGTAAACTTAGCTTCAATAGCAGCTTCCTGTAAACATTGAAAAACCATGTCATGAATAGCACACATAGTAAATCCTTAAGTTCCTGCAGTGTTTCATTACTTTTGACTAATACAATTCAACTGCGGCCTACAAAATGACCCTAAAGTTGAAAGACCTCTCTTAACAATTTCAACACAAACTAAACATTACAATCTCAATAAAGGAAGATTTCTTGCAGGACTGCTGTATTGGACTCCATTAGTTTAAGCTAGGTGGATGTAATAAACTGCTAATTGAGTGTACACTGCAAGCAGTTTGAACAAAATCTTATGTTCCTTTCTGTTAAAAAAAGAAGACGAATCGTGCAAGGAAAGTATCTGGAATTTCATGAAAACGTGCGTCAGACCCAGACTTCTACTAACAGCTTTGTATCATGGGTTGATACCTTTTATAGGCATCTATATAACAGTGCTTCGGGTCATCATCAAACATTTACACATGATGAATAGTATTACTGCACTTCGAAAAACAGTGGTTTTCTGCAACAACTGAAGATGTTAAAGAGGGTTATTTCGATTTTGGCTGAAAACCTTATCTTTAACAGAAAGGCTGTGCTACAACTGGGCATGTGGAGGTTGAAAGATGTGGGTGTTTACCAGAAAGGGAGCATCTACTAAAAGACAATATATATTTGATTTATGGAAAATGTAGGATCCAGGTGTTCTGTCGCCATGATTCATACTAGGGCCAAAAAGCACACAGCCTCTACTGATTTGTTTTTGCTATTATTTATGTCTTTCACAAGCCCTAATATATGGAGATGTATAAATCAATTGCTGGAGTACCTACTGCTGTTGGTGGCTGCAATATATTTAAACTATTTAATATATTCTCAAAAATACAGCTGGCATAGCTAGCAGAGCTGTGTTATACAATTAACTTGAAAAACATGCACATGCTTGAACATTTAGAGCAAGGTCTTATTGAAGACATGGATGAAGACAACAGGGGCAGGTTGTATGGCTTGTGTACTTAAATAGATAAATAAAGAAATGTGACATGTCATGAAAGCTTGACAGTTGTGCCTCACCTCTGCCTTGACTGTATGTGCTGGTGATTCCAGTCTGCTCCTCTTGTATGTCTGGGGTACAAGTCCATCCTCCAGGTCAAGGATAGATCTGAACTTTTCAGTTTCAATCTCGTAGTCCTTCAAAGAAGAACCAGGAAGCCATCAATCAATCCCCATTTCATTTGTATTTCTGCATATTAAAAGTAGTGATGTGGTGTTAAAATCAAAATATCTTACTTTGACAGCTTGTTGGTAAAGTTGGGCATTTTTAGAGACGTTGTTCAAGTCGGACTCCTTTCTTGCAATATCGGAGAGCAAGTTCTGTAGAAAATGAAGAAGGTTTCTTTTACAAGACTTTTTCGATAGAACAACCTGCAGCTGTTGTACCTTCCACTACACCAGGAAATATTGTATAAATTGCAGAAAGACTTCTTTCTTGCAATACCGGAGAGCAAGTTCTGTATAAAAATGAGGAAGGTTTTTTTTACAAGACTTTTTCGACAGAACAACCTGCAGTTGTTGTTCCTTCCACTACAACAGGAAATATTGTATAAATTGCAGAAAGACTCCTTTCTTGCAATATCGGAGAGCAAGTTCTGTAGAAAATGATGACGTTTTTTTTTTACAAGTCTTTTTCGACAGAACAACCTGTAGTTGTTGTACCTTCCACTACACCAGGAAATATTGTATAAATTGCCCTGTTGCTCATCATGCTCTCACCCTTTGATTTTTCAGCTTTGTCTCCACTTGTCTTGTGTCATCGGTTTCACGGGGCTCGTAGTTTGGGATACGAGACATCCAGCTGTTCAGGTTGTCATAATCATTGCGATAATTCTTGTATGACATCTTGGCTCTCTGTAAACTTTGAGACCTGCAACATTCAGCAAAACAAATTAGCAAGCAAGCTCTTATGTGTGAGTTTATCGGTTATGTGTATTTGTTCAGTCACATTTTCCAATAATTACTGATGAACAACTCTCAGATAACATTCCTTGCCCTGACCCTCTCACCTGGTGTCGATCTGCCTGTTGAGGTTGTTGAAGCGCTTGTTGAGCTTCTGGACATCAGCTTCCTGCCTCTCAATGTCGGGGCAGTGCTCTTGGAATTTGGTAGCCATGTTGTCACAGCTGCTTTTGGCCAAGCGCAAGTTCTGCTCTGTGTCAGAGACGACTGACCTCTTGGACCTCAGGTCTGAACCAATATCCTAAGGGTAGCAAATTAGACAAAGGGAATATATAAAATAATATGTTCTTGAGGAAAAACTAGTTCAGACAAGTCAATGATAGAATGATCTTTTGGAGGCTTTTTTTTCCTTTTAGCACTGCCGTGTGTGCAATTATACCCCTGCATATCTGTGTTTCACTTGTACGGACACAGTTGCATTAACTTGTAAGAGGGTAATTATGTTGTTTGGTCTCTATTGACCCTCCATCTGTTTTTTCCAGCCTATTATTCAGACATTATTTTCTCAGCCCATGACCACCACCAAATGTTGCATGGTGTAATATCACAAAACCCTGCAGTTTGTGTACTGGACCTCCCACAAAATTGGGGCCTGCTGAATAAAATGCTGCTCTGTAGAACTTCTAGTGATCAAAAAATCCACAGTGTATCTTTATCACAGTTGGTGATGTGAAGGCAGGTGGATGTGCCTTAACACAGCTGGTGGTAAACTGCTCCATACGTCAGAGATGACATATCAATTTTAATAACAATAATAATAATAATAATAGTTGTAAGCATGCTGCATATTGTATAATATATAGATATATTATATGTTATATAAAATATAGACCTCATAACTGTGACCTAGACCTCCCTGCAGTATTCACCTCGGCAAGTTTTGTTTTCTTTTTGCCATTTTCATATCGATGCATTGCCTCTTATTTCAGTGACAGTGCGACTTGCAGGTGACTCAGTATTAACAGATCTGTTTAAGTCAATCTCTTAACTCCTGCTGAAGCTGCTAAATATAGACTTTCATTTATGGATCTCTGAAATCAGAACTTCAATCTCAGATCTCATTATGTCTTCTCGCTCAAATGCGCACAGGTGACATTGATCTTGTTTACGCATGTAATTTATATCTGAAGATAGAGGCGTTTGATGAATCCCACATGGCCTGTCTGTACAAAATCACGGTACGAACAGATTTATGACAAATTTAGGATAAGAATAATAAAATGTTCTTTTATGAGGCCCAGTGTCCCCTTTTTTTTCATTGGAGGCTAGGGGTAGGCCTCATATTGTTCTTTGCCCTGGGCCTTTCAAATCACTAAAACCGCCACTGGGTAAACGTAGGGTCTGGTTTCAGTCAGTTTTGGGAATCTTATCTGTTCCAAATAATTTAAGAGCTTACTCCAAGCTCCCGCTGTGTTTTCTCCAGTGAGGAGAGGTCAGCTGGAGCAACCTCTTCTCTGGCCAGCTTGTTCTCGTAGGTAGACAGAAAAGTCTTTCCATTCTGAAGGGACGTCTCAAGCTGGTTGGAATTCTTCAGTCTAGAACAAAGGTTAAGTGCCGTTATTAGATCAGAGAAGAAATTTGACAAAATTCAATTGCATGTTTGATTTGAACCCCTATCTAAACATGTTTAAAATTAATTCAAAATCAATCAAACTCAGGGAACTGTACGGTCCAAGATTGACGATGAAATACTGAGAGGAATATCAAGTCTCTTACTTCTCCTGAGAGCACTGAAGAAGCTCTTCGATTTTGGTGTATTTCTTGTTGGCGTCATCCACTTTGCTGTGAAGCTGAGGAGCACTGACACAATTCGGGTTGGAGACCAAGAAACTCTTTGCTTCCTGCACTTTAGAAGATTTCTCTGGTTCAATCTTACTGACTGCTGCAGCAATGTCCTGAGAGGAAATAAAATTAAAAAAAACATAAATACTCGTTGATGTGAGGATGTGAAATTTAACAACAGAATAACTGTAAGAGGAGGTCATACCTTCATATCCTGCAGGCGGTCCGCGCTGTCCTGCAGTGGCCTGTTCTGCTCCAGCGGCGGGCGCACTCGAGCATAAATGGACTTCTCCTGTTTGTCCAGGTCACTGACGACCTTATCCAGACCGGCCATCAGCTGGCGGCACTGCTGATCCTGCTTGTCTGTGGTCACACACACAATCACACACAGGATGGTGGACTTAATTATTTGATTCATCTGATCTCTTCAGTAGATCAGAATGAAAACATAATGGGCGTTCAAACCTGTCATAGCTGAATGAGAACACTGAACGTGTAGGTAGATGCTTTTAGGACATACTACAACGAAAGGCAGTGCACTATTTTTCTTAAATAATTTAAATGATGGTTACAGTTTAGTACACGTGGGTCATATTTTTTTAGTTTTGCCTGTCACTTTGGTCGTGATAACACCGTACTTATTACAACAGACTTATAACATTGTTCTCAACAAGTAATTGCTGAATTCTGGAAACATGATGACATCAATACAACAAACAAGCAGTGAGATCAGAACGATGGAAAGTCAATGCAGATTATTTAAACCACTTTATTTGGCATTCAGACTGGAAGGTAGTGCAGCTAAAATGTTGATAATAATCTCTTATTACACAGGATAACTGAGTGTGCACGACCGTGTTAATCACATCAGATAAAAGTTGAAGCAGTGGTTCTGCAAACTGCGATGGGTGTTTACAGCAGTCAGTTTAAGAAATAATTTCACAGTTCATTTACCCTGGCTGACAGGGGTTTGTTTACATCCTGTCTGGCTGCTCACTCATCATGTTTCTTCTTCCTGTTTTTTTGCAGGTAAACTGCCACATTCATGTTTGTGACTGTTTTATCGAATGGATTAACAGGAACTAGAAAAAGAGATCATATTTCTCCAGTGTTAGCATCTCTGCATTGGCTCGATATAAAATTTAGAATAAATGTCATTGCATCTATAAGTGTCAGTTTTATTATTGTAATCATTAGAATTAGTATGATAGAGCCTTAAGCAACGGTTATACTGTTATAACTTTTCTCTCTCTCTTCTCTCCCCCTCTTTCTGCCCACCTCTCCTCTCTCCCCCATTTCTCTCCAGTCCTGCAAGAGATTTGTTCCTGTTAAAATTGTTTTTTTTCTCATCCACAATCGCCAAGTGCTGCTCATAGTGGGAACTCTTTTTTGTGTGTAGGTCTCGGCCTTACTATGTAAAGTGCCTTGAGATAATGTATGTTGTGATTTTGCACTACACAAATAAAACTGGATTGAAGTGAATTTAGTTTTGCAGCTAACCTACTGGCCTTACTGAATTATAAGACAACATTAACTACCTACTGAAGAAACTCATCAGCCATATGAGCCTGTGCTAATTTAGCTTCCATTGTTAAACATTATCGATAAACATTTATTTCCCCTTTGATTGACACAGTTCACCTAGTTTCCTACCACTCTCTATGCATTGTGCATTGTGCAAGTCCAACCAGGGAGGCTACTCTGAAACTGTAACTGATGAAGCCATAAACTATTCTTCACTGGAACTAATGAGGCTGCTCAGCCCCACATGCCTCAATGTGGTAATTCATTTGTGATAATGTGATCTATTTGATTGTGATTTATGCATGATTTGTAGGGATGTGCATGGTATCAATTATAACAATGACAGGCCTACAGGAAAGACCTGAGGATGATGTAATAAGAACCTGCATTGACAATCTGGCCCTGTCAAAGGTGAGCTATGAAATCACACTAGTGCTTCCTATGTCCTTTTCTGAACAATAGCCAAGTTATCTGGTAGCAACACCTAAATCGAGTTTCCTTAAAAGATGTAGGAAAGCATAAGTGGATGAGTTCTGTACCAGTTCCACTGTCCTTCTTCAGCTCATCAAAGCGTTTCAGCAGTGTTGACTTGCTGCTTGCCATCTTTTGTTTGACAGCCTTTTGCTGGCTGGCCAGGCTGAAAACACAATGACATAACACACTGTTACAGACAGACTGGAATAAAATGTTGGAGTTCATCCAGTATGTGAATGAAGGAAGTCACGTGTTATTGTACACATACAAGTATATGTTATATATTTGTTCACACTCACTTGTCAGAGATGGCCACCCCCTCAGGGTCAGTGGGGGGGATCATGAAGCAGACAGCCGGGGCGGTGACTTTACGTCCAGCTGCGTCCTTCACATCCCATTTGATCCCGTTGTTCCGGAGCAGAGTGTACCTCTCCCCACGCAAAATCTGCCCCTGCACATGTCCAACAATCACAATGTGACATCTTCTACTGGACCACAACTATAGTTTCAGCCAAGAGGATAACATTCAGGACACAACAAACACACAGCTTCAACTGAAATGTGGTTGACAGAATTTTCAGTTGCCCATTTAAATTCACAGAATTGATTCAAAGCTTTTTTATTTTTGTTAGATTTCCTTGGTGTTCGCTTCTCTGATTGGTCAGTGTAGTCACGGGTCTGAGAGTGCTTGTCTTTCTGCGCAGGACTTGGACTTAATTTTGGGTACATTTTTTGTGGCAACAAATGATGTGAGATGATTGTGAGATGGAGTGGACTGACACATAATGCGAGTACATGACACAACTAAATGCCAATGAGTAAATGGAAAAGCTAATCTGAAAGTCTTTTTAATAGATACTGTATGTTTTGGAAAAAATTATAGAAATTTAATTTAACGGGTTATATTTGTACATCTAAAAGAGGCTGTCACAAATTGAGTGTTAGGTTAGACATTTTAAATAAATGGATGATACATTATAAAATAACTAAACCCAATGATAAATTGTGTAAAAAAAAAATACCCAAAAAACCAAGAGCACTGAAGAGCACAGAAATACCAAACCAATCACAAAACATGCGTGGTGGAGGAAATGATCCAATTATTTGTGAAATAATTTAAATGAAATAAAATGCTAAATACATTTTTTTATCATTACCTCAGCCAAGCAGGTTATATGATTGGTCCGGTTTGCCTGTCTGTTAGCAGGATCACTCAAAAAGTTATAAATGGGTTTTCATGAAATTTTTTATCAAAGATAGGTCTCAGTCATGGTAATATGTCATTTAACTTTGGAAAGGATCCAGATCTAAGGATTCTTCTTCACAATTGATGTTTTGAGTAATTTCTTCACAAATACATAGAATTTTAAAAACAGGTGGGTGAAGCAAATGCGTGGGCACCTGATTAACCTTAGTGAAGGTCTGTATTCTGAGTGCTCTTGTTTTTTGATTGTGTGCAGGGTTACACAAAAACTACAGAACTGGTTTTCATGACATTTTGTGGAGGGGTGGGGTATGACCCAAGGAAGAACCCATTAAATGTATTGTCTAAAATGGGCAGATCAGAGAACATTTCAGGTGTGTATTCACAGAGAGGGTTGGCAATGACAAAAAGTTGTTTTCTTCAATTTAATTCAAAACATTCTCCCAGCCGGGCAGCTCTATGTGTGTCAGTAGGTCACTTTCTGCGCTATTATTTCCCTTTAGCTCTAGTTTGTCCATGTGGACAGATGGAGCGAAACATGCATTTTCAATCTGGTTCACCAGATAACAAAAGAGATGTGGGAGGATGCCTGGACGAGTTCAGCCTGTATAAGTGTCTGCAATAGAACCAATAGAGCCCTGAAATTTGAAATACTTCAGAGGGAACCTGTTTTAAGCTCTTTTGCATCATGTCCTGAATTTAAAAATATAGACTGCCTGCCTCTCTCACTGTTTGTGGTCTTGCTACAAAAATGATGGCAGGAAGTATCACAAGAACTTGCAGAGACCCTGGGCGCTGATAGTGCTCTAAATGAATTACATAAAAAAAATGTTTATGTTAAAATCTGTGACTTAAACTTGGATTCAAAACCTCTGTGTTGTTTTATCAATTTTATCTGTGTACAAATATATAAGCAGTATGAATCAATAGTTGTGTATGTGTGACACATTCCATAAGGTGGCCCCACCTGCTCTTAATAACATTATTAGTTATTTTACATTTAATTGCTTCTGGGTGTAATGTTTCTTTTCCTCTTGTCATTTATACATTACCAAAAATCTTTTTAAAAAAAAGTTATATCGTAAAAGAGGATAAATGCAGAGTAATGGCAGCTGCATGTTGGTATTAACTTCCAAAACAAAGAACGTACCTCATCTGTGTCAAACTCACACAGAGCTTCAACGGGGAGCAGCTTCTGGGGAGTTTCTCTGCGGTACTTCAGAGGCAACACCTGCAGGCTGCGCTTCTGAAGAGCCTTGACCCGTTCATCAAAGTGGTCCATGGCCTTGGCTTGGTCCTACACACACACACACACACACACACACACACAGAATATTTTCCTCTGTTATAAAAGGAGTCAATGGCACAGTCGGTTGTCACCCATGTTAACCAGTTTTCAGATAAAGAAATGCTCACATCCAGCTCCCTGATGAGACCTTCCATCTGATACACATCTTTGAACTCTGGGTTGTACTTCTGGTTGACCTCTGTATCCAGCCGCTTCAGCAGATCCTGAGTGTCACGCGCCTCCTTCTGGTACTGAACACACAGATAGACACACACAGGCAATGATCAGATTCGCCTATTTAAATGTGTGTGTGTGTGTGTGTGTCTGTGTCTGTGTATTTTTAAAATCCTCTGTAGCCTCCTGTGAGTGCTCCTCTTTCCTCTGTGCCTAACCTTGTGGTACTCATCCATGTGTTTCAGGTGGTTTTCCTCACAGATGAGCAGGTTCAGGTACTCCTTCCAGTCAGCGTGGACTGCCTCCATGTGAGCCTGACAACAGCAATTTTTATGTATAAGGGGAATTCAAAACAACACAAGTACTGTAGTAACAAATGGATTTTGTCACATATCATTCTATCTCTTTTCAAAAACACTGGAAAAAAATGATAATTACAATCAATCAATCATCTAATCCAGTGTCTCTGTGACTCGCACTTAGGTCAATGACGCATCTCTCTCCTCACTCTCTTAGGTTCAAGCTTAGCCCTTATCCCCACTTTATTCTCTTTCAGTAACAACAATGTGGAAACCTGGCTAAGATGAGTCTGTACCTCAATAACATTTTTCCCAGGATGCTCCGAGGCAATCAGCTTCTCTCCATCATCATTCACCTTGGTGACGGTGGCCTCCTTGGATTCAAGGCATTTACCGATGAAGTTCTTTTGGGGTGAGACAGTGAAATGAGTCAAAGTGAGGATTGTGTGTTTTTTCCATGTTATCTATGTGCAGTTTGTTTTTATGCATGATGTGTGTCTGCCCCTCAGTTACCTCATACTGCCTCTGGCGGGCAGGGTAGTCTAAGTTGATGTCGCTCCAGTCGTAGTTGATCCTCTCCTCGGCCTGTTGATCCATCCAGTAAAGCTCATTGGTGCAACGTTGCATGTAGTCCCGCAGGCTCAGCAGGTTGCGCTGACGATTGCTGGAACTGGCCTTTACACGGGAGGGAAAAATCTCTTCAATGACTTGAAGACTGAGATTCCCAGAAAGGTACTACGTTAATAAATAAGTCATTTGAGAAGAGTTTATTTTATGTAGATACATTAAAATACACTATGCATGATCGCTTGCTGTATCACACCATTTAAAGTTGGCCCCTCTTTCCCTGCGTCAAGGGAGAGAACAGTAGCGGTCGAGTGAGCAAGAGAGTTAATGAAGAAAAGGACCAGCAATAGCAAGAACAAAGCAGAGAATGAGATTTTCTGAAAGTTTCAGGTTCTACAGCACAAATAAACATGCCCACACACCTCTGCACAACCCTGCAGGAAAGTGCCACATTGCCAGATTTTATGTGAATGCATCTGAAAAGCACATTTTTTCCTGTGTGTATTTGGCTCAGCCTCACCCTCAGTCAAGCAGACACACTCTGCTCTTTAAACATCCATGACACAGTCAGAGACCAAAGGTCACTAAGGTTTTATTGAGTCCCAACCTCACACCCTGTGTGCTGTTATCAACTTGGGGCTACACACCCTCTGCCCAAAGGTGGCAGGCCACAAACATCTTGAATGCAGCAAAATAAGAAGAATTAAGAAAGCACAGGCAGTGTCTCTGCAGATGAAGACACTGCCACTCACTCCTGGTGGGTCATAGGTGATGACTGAGAGGGATCATTTCTGTTGAAATTTTTACTTTGTTTTTAAAATGGTAAATGGACTATATTAATATAGCGCATTTTCTTTTCTTATGGACCATCCAAAGCGCTTTACTGTGCAAGTCATACAGCGTTTCTATGTACAACGCTTTTTCTATCTCTCATCATTCATACAGCCGTCAGGGGGAAATTCTGTTAGGGGTTAATTGTCTTGCCCAAGGAAACTGTGGTTGTGTTGTAGTCTGGCCAGATAGAAACTGAGTCTTTTCTCTTCTAGATTCTTAGCAGTCATGACTCAACTACCAGGGTTGAATGCAAATGGTTGCAACACTTTCTTTCAATAACAGTTCCACCTCGTTGTGACTCGAGAAATCCCTGCTCTTACTTTTCACCATAGCCATTCCTCTTTCGTAGGATTTTTTTTTTCAGAACTGAGCAAACAATTGCAGAGAGTATATGACCAGTGTACGTGAATGTTCAAGTGATCTGTGTTTTCAGATGTGTAAGTATGGACAGAGATTATTTCTAAAACGGGGCTAAAACGTTCATCGTTAAACGTATTCAAGACGGTATTGTGGATGTGTTTACTATAGGCCATGCTACTCAGTTTCCCCTTCACAAAGACATCAGCCACAGAGTTCTTGAATAACATATTATGTGCTGAAAGGGGTTTAAAATGTCAAATATTAGTTAAAGGTTGTTTTTGTTGATGCGCATCTGTGGATAAGGCGGTTGAGCGGGTCTTCTTCTAACCAGAAAGTCAATGGTTCAATTCCTCCAGTCCGCATGCCTTGGGAAAGATACTTACCATAAACTGCCCCTGAATGGCTGTGTGTGAATGATGTGTGTATATGGACGAATGTGACTTGTACTGTAAAGCACTTTGGGTGGTAAATAAGAATAGAACAATGCAATATAAATACAGTCCATTTACCATTTAGTTCAAACGTAGCTTGGCAGCCGGGAGTGGCAACAAAGCGGAACAGAGAATCCAGCAGCACTGTAGCTGAATGATAAACTACTGTTGTTATGAATGATACATTCTAGCATTTCAATTTGATGCTTAACTTGCAGGTTGAGGCCTACTTTACTCCACAGTTTTCTGATTGTCATGTAGATTTAGGTCTTTAAAAAGAGTCAGTGACAACAGTTTCACTTAAAAACGGCCCATTAATTATGGACAGAAAATAGTCTCATAAAGGTCACAAATGTGTATCACATCTACAAGCGAAAGATAAGATTTACAAATGCGTACCATGATTTGTGTATAACCTTTGGTTCTCACAAATGCATTCATTTTATATTGTATCAGTTCTAATGGAGGGGCATTGTGTGTGTGTGTGTGTGTGTGTGTGTGTGTGTGTGTGTATGCGCGTTCATGCGTGCATGTGTGCATTACCAGCAGCTTGTTATACTTCATCTGGAGGCCACTGACGTATTCCTAAAGAAAAGCAGGAAGCAGAGAGTGAGAACAAACATCTAACAACTAGTTTACCTGTAGTGATTGACCCATTAATCTACCACAAATGCAGACACTGTGACTCATAATATTCCTTCAACTGACTTCCTGAAGCCTCTCTGACAGAACACTTTCACATATTGAAAAATGTTAAATACATTTCCAGCCAAAAGAAAGACATGGCAGTAATGTTTAGTAACTTGACAACATACATTATACAGTGTACCTTGTGTATACAACAACAGACGTCATGCAGTCCTTCTGGTTTCCTATTTACCTTGTCACCGCTGGTGGAAATGTGAGGAGCCAGAGCCTCCACCTCACTGTGGAAGATGTTGTGTTCCTCCACCTCGTTCTCCACAGATGGCAGATCCTGTCCAAAGCCCTTGTTCTTCAGGTTGTCCTGGGCAGGGAGAAAAAACAACAACAGACATTTCAGTCCTCTCCACATACATAGCAGTGTGCGACTGTTTGGACTTAACTTGGTCAGCACATGTATGAGGAATTTGTTTTTAATAATGTAAGAGCTAAGGACCTTCACCTCCAGAGAATGTCCACATAAGGATATCTCCTGAAGCTTCTCTACAGTATGTGACAGTCCATGGAAGTCAAATCCTTGTGCATTAGGGTTGAGAGGCTTTGGCCATATCAACAGACAAGACCACAGTTTTTGTATTTTCTTGACTCTTTCATTTTTTGGGCTTACTAAGTTTTCCTATCACCCTATAAAAACTTATAAAATGCATCCAGTTGTTTACTTTCTGTAGCTGAGCTTTTGATATTGATGAGAGTTTGTGGGCTGAAACAACAAAAAAGGGTCTGTACTATTGTCCAGTACTATTGTAATTTTAGTTAATCAGTCTGGTAGAGATTAAAGCAACATTTATATAAGTCCTCTTCTCTCCCGATATGTTTACATAACATGTCACTAACTGTCTGTGTTTTCTCCCTCTCCTAGTGTATCTCTGACTTAAGAGCTGCAGGACCTAAAAACAACATAATTGCATCTACAGGTGTCATTATTATTTTTGTAATTATAAGTATCAGTCTGGTAGAGATTAAAGCGCCGGTTGTAAAGCTGTTCTCTCTTTCTCTCTTCTCTCCTCCTGTCTCTCCTCTCCCCCTCTTTCTGCCCCCATCCCCTCCCTCCCTAATTTTTCACCCTCACCCAAACCGGTTGAGACAGATGGCCGCCCACAACTGAGTCCGGTTCTGGTATTGATTTCTTCCTGTTAAAAGGTTGTTTTTTTTCTCTCCACAGTCGCCAAATCACATTGTGATTGCTCATAGTGGGATTTGTTTGTTGGGTTTTCTCTGTAGTATTGTAATATTGACCTTACTATGTAAAGTGAAAATTGAATTGAATTGAAATTGTCAGGTCTACAGTGGCAGGTACAGTGCGAGAGGGTACAGACAAGATTCCTACCATCTTTTCATCCATCATGTTGCCCCAGTTGATGCTGGGCATCCCCTCAGTGCGGATCAAGTGGTAAATACGGTCATGATCCTCTCTCAGCTTCATCACTCTCTCACGCAGTTGTCTCATGCTGAAAACATAGAAATTCATCATGTTCATGAATCAGTCTCTAACATTGAACAGGAGCACTTAGCATGCTGAATGAGGCTACAGGTAGTTCCACCCAATCAATTTGTGTTTTTTACCCAGCCTATATATGTTTGTTCAGGTCACAACCTATGGTCAAAACCCGGGCTTTAGTTAAGATTTTTTAATAGTGGCGCTTGCTGTATGTAGGAACTTTTAAATCACTTTTTTCTGTTTCATTGACAACAGTCACTGAATAGTCACTGAAACTTGCCTGAAGGGCAGGTGAGCATTTTTTATTGTCAGTGTTTGTTGTCTGCAATACTTGCTTTGGCCTCAAGGGGCTGAAGTGGTCAAGTCAACTGTTAAAACCAGGTACATATTGTCTATTGTGTGTTAGTAAGTTTTGTAACATTACTGTCATATCTGTCTTTTGGCTGGAAATGTATTTAATATTTATCAATGTTTGAAAGCTTTCTTTCAGAGAGGCTTTAGGAAGTGAGGTAAGGGGAATATTATGAGAGGAAGTTATAAATACGTATCAACAGGGGAAAATAAGTAGGAAAGGTTTGTTATATAATTTTAAGCCTTTTCCATATAAAGGCTTAGTTCTGAGGTAAATATTTATCAAATGGTTAGGGATTAGGATTACCTAACCTTGGTCACCCGGGTTATCTAGACCTGACACTATCAAACATGGTTTATGGGTATTGTAGTTTATTTTCTTCATGTTATATATAACAGAACAGCCTAAAGTGTTTGAAGAAGCACAGGAGCTGAGTACTACTCACTCCTGTTCTATCATCTCAGCCTGGGGATGCTGGAGACGCTTAGCGTTGACGGCATCCTCATCCAGGCCAGTGAGCAGCTCCAGAGAGTTGAGGATTCTCTTGTTGGTGTCCTCCTGATACAGCGATTGCTTCCCATCATTGATCTTACTCACATCCTGCAGCAGAAGCACAGTGGATGAAAGAGAGTCAGTCGGGTGCAGTCAGACAAACACTCCTGGCTACAATTTCATGTCAAAGTAAACACAGCAGAGTTAAGCTCTTAAGCTCTTAGCTCTAAGCCTTATTTTATGGTAAATGGTAAAATTAACTATATTTATAGAGTGCTTGTATAGTCTTATTCTCTTAGCGCTTTATAGGACACTTTATAGAAGATAGGACATATTCACACAGTTGAAAGAGACGTCAGAGGGATTTTTTAGGGTTAAATGTAAGGACACATCGGCATGCAAACTAGGGAAAGCTGGGATCAAACCACCAACCTTCAGGTTAGTGGACAGCGGACTCTACATCCTAAGCCACAGCCGCCCACAATTAAGGTTTTTCCTTTTGCAGTATTTTACAATTGCTTTACTTATTTCATTTTTGATAGCTTTGGCAACAAGGTTCAAATGAGCACTGTCTTTACTATCTTATCTCTGACTGAGCTTTGAGTAGAGTATTTGTCGGAAAACATGTCGCCTGTAATTTTCAATGTGTTCACACTCAAAGAGTGACGAAATATAGAAGAGTCAGTATATTGAGTAAAATACCAGGGGGTGCTGCTCACAGCTTTAAACGCTTCACTATCCACATTTAAAAACAAGCTGTGGATTTCGGCAAAAGAAAAGTCACATCAGACGTCCATTCTGAAGTCAAAGAACACAAACTTGTTTTCAGATGCAATAAAGAAAACATTAAGTGATGAAGTTAAGTACATTTACAATTGTCATTTGGGGTCTACAGTGAGAAGGTCACACAGGAGTCCCCATTAATCAAAAAATAAATCAAGACTGAAAAGATGACACATGGTGTTATGTTGATCTGATGGGGTAGAGTTTCAAGGATGTGGCCATTCATCAGACTCTCTCTCTTTCTCTCTATTATTATAATTATAATAATAATAATAATAATAATAATAATATATTTCACTTTTATTCATTGGTGCAGCTATCATTGCTGCTGTTTTTATTAAGGCCATTTTAACAGTATCACTATTATTATTGGCATTATAACAACCTGTCTGACAGGCATAAATACAACTGTTCCCTGAATTGACGGTTCTAATGAAAGATGATGTTCAGTTTCATTTTGGGAAGTATAGAACCTAATGTTTGTGGGTTTGAGGGTCAGGTCTTTTCGGTGTTGCTGCTTCAATTTTCACCTTTTACGTGTCTTTTACCTTATAGCACTTTGAGATTTGTTTCATATGTAAAGTGCGTTACAAATAAAATGTAGGGCTGAACGATTTGGGGAAAATATCGAATCGCGAATGTATGTTGTCAACAGCTATGCGATTATAATTAGCGCGCGCACGCGCGCACACTGACAGAGAGCGAGATGTGTTGAAGAGGAGAAGGGTAGAGAGCTCTCTGTCTGTTAGCAGCCTGTCTCTTTCACGAGGGGATAGTCGTGGTGTTCGTCACCTCACGGTGCCACGTGAGACATTTTCATACGGAGTAACAGACTCAAACAACTCCCGTGTGTTTCTGTGTTCGTCACTTCTTCTGTGTTCGTACACTCGTCATGTAACTGCTGTGGCGCTGTGTCAAGAGCTGACACAGGTTGGTGGTGTTGCCCCCTGAAGTAGCAACGGTAGCGCGGCATGTTCTGCACAACACCTGACGCTGCGCAGCATCCTCCTTTTTAAAACCAAAGAACTTCCACACAACCGACGTGCTGCTCCTATTCGACACTAATGTCTCCGCCGTATCATTTCCAACTGTTCTGTCGAGCATGAGGCCATTGCGCAGCAGGTGAAAGTCACGTGACCCGTGTATCGCGCCCCTTGCGATTAGAAAATCGCGTTTTATCATATCGCGATATTATCGCAAATGCGATTAATCATTCAGCCCTAATAAAATGCATCATTATTGTTATGATAACCTCTTTTTAATATGACTCTTGAAACTTTAATTTTCACAGGAATGACTTCCTAATAAATGTAAGAGGACAAAACCAACACAAGCCTTTACAATGGGAAAAATGCAAATTCAGTTTTATTCCACCTCAACAACTCATGAAGTGAAGTGTTTTTTAAATGAATAGATATGAAACCTGACTGAAAATAAGTTATGTGTGGTGAAAATTTATTAAATTGACTTAATAACACTAATTTTACTGATTGGGATGGGAGGAGGTCGAAGATAAATGCCCCTACAGTTAAGTGCTTTCAGACTACTTTTCAGGCTTTACTTGTATTTAAGATCTGTCCATCCATCATCTATACCGCTATATCTTTTAAGCGTTGCAGGGGGGCTGGAGCCAATCCCAGTTGACATTGGGCGAGAGGGGGTTAACTATGAACAGGTTGCCAGCATATCGCAGGGCCAACAAACAGTGACAAACAACTGCTCACTTTCACATTCACACCTATAGTATGGTCAATTTAGAGTCTCCAATTAACCTAACCCCAATCTGCATCTCTTTGGACTGTTGGAAGAAGCCAGAGTACCTGGAGAAAACCCAAGCATACACAAGGAGAACATGCAAACTCATGCAAAAGGTTGGTTGGTCGGGATTTGGATCCAGAGCCTTCTTGCTGTAAGGCAACGGTGCTTAACACTGCAACACTGTGCCACCCCTGTATTTATTTAATTATATTAATAACATAGTTGAAGCTCTGGGCTTATTTAACTTCCTAAATGCTAATAGCATTATACATCTTGATCTTTCTGATTTATTATCCAAATCTAAGGCCCAGGGTTTTCATTTTATCAAATCAGTACTTTTACCTGGTAACATATATAAAATGTTGTGCGTGAAAAGATGTCAGAGGCTGTTTGAAGACACTGGTTTCAGATTGTACCTTGTTGAGGTTCTGCTCCACGTCGTAGATGTTCTTCTCCACTTTATCAGCATTCTTCTGCAGCTTCTCAATCAGAGTGCTCAGTTCTGTGGACGGAGCACTGTAAGACAAACGCAGGAGGGGAAGAGAGATGCTGTGTTTTACAATCAAAAGTTGTCACTGTTTCACACATCAAGTTAACACAGGAGACAATGATACTGTAGCTTTTAATGAGGCATACCTTCTGCCTTTACTGCTCAGGAAGTATATCTGTCAATACAGAATACTACAAAATATATATATATGAATATCCACAGTTGGCAACACTAGACAGTTGTTGCAAAGATGCATCAAAAGGTGCAAATCTTGCTACTAGTGTAGTGAAATGCCTTACTAATTTATATAATCAAAGCACACTGAGCCAGTACCACTGTGATATGTAGTGTCAACTGTTGGTGATATACAAGTACAACTGTTATATCTGTGAGCTTGTTTTATAGCAATTAATGACTCGATGAGCCATCATTCCACTTCATTGTTTTATCTCCTCCAGGATCTTAATACCAAGCAGATGACTCACAGCTTTTTTCTGAGAATCATAATAAACCCCAAACTGCCATACTGTCAATAGACAACTGCCAGTCACCAACCTACTGGTTGGTGAAGACACAGGCAGCTTTATAAACCACAGCTGACATTGCTCCTTAAAGTACAGCAAACTGGTGCAGCAGGTTTTTGCCTGATACATCGTGCAGCAGACACACCTACAACTATCACCCACTGCAAGGTGTGTCTGAGCATGTTAATGTGGAGCGATGGACCAACCACGTGTTTGATCACTCTTATGACAGTCTTTCAACCTCAGGAGCAGTTTGGCACCAGAGCCTGACTTATACAGAACTGAGGATTTTACTTTATCAAAGACACCTTGTATGGCATGAACAATATGGAACAAGAAAATGCAGCTGACCAATACCTCAGGCAGATAATGGTATATTGATAATGGCTCAAAAAACAAACGTGTGTTACTTGTCAGAAGTCCTTGGTAGACAAACCTTAACCCATCAGTGCATGTAGTGATACCAATGTATCTAAACTAATATTGGCAAATGGAAGCAATCAGTGTTAGTTTATGTTTAAAAAACAAGTATAGTATGTGTTATCTAATTTAATCAACTCTCTTAACTGATTTCAGCATCAGCTGTTA
Source organism: Scophthalmus maximus (assembly GCF_022379125.1). Lineage (NCBI taxonomy): Eukaryota > Metazoa > Chordata > Actinopteri > Pleuronectiformes > Scophthalmidae > Scophthalmus > Scophthalmus maximus. Next base: position 346,641 of record NC_061531.1, on the reverse strand, counting down.
CGAGAGTGGAATGTTAGCTTAGCTTTCCCACTCATGTTGCCCCTATTTAAACATTAAAACTTACTTTATATAACTTTCACAAAGGTTCATGCTTTGGGAGATCTTCTGTGAAAATCTTTATTGTTGTTGTTGATTTTAATCTTTTCTTGACAGGATTTCAACATCGGTTTAACACTTAGAATCCCACAAATAAGGTCTTCACATGATACCAGCCAATATTCAGACATTAATGTTAGAAATGAACCGCAACGGAGGCAATTACAGTCCCAGATGTTGTGTTGGAAACATGATTTTGTTGTGTTTGGCTGCCAGTGACAGAAACAGAGCATGTATGTCGATTCTAATCCACAACCCATCACCTCACACACACACACACACACCCACACACACACAGAGGCAGACAGGCAAACATACACGGATGGCCACACCCATTAACCATTTGAACATAAGTTATGTAACGCCTGCTGAGTTTGAACTGGTGTATCCTGCAGAGAGTTCTGCACAAGTCGCAGGGAGTTTGTCTGTTGATGCCTATCCAAATGAAAAACACCCCGAGGGATGTTCAGGATACCAAACACATACTGTTCCCTTTTCTCACTGAAACCTTCACACCAACAGGTTCTTGTATAAGCACAACACTCCTCAGTAGACCACAAGTCTCCTAAATCTCACGTCTTTTGGATTGCTGCAACACAACTCAATGATGAACAGCCCTGGTTCGTACAGAACATGTGCGGGAATTTAATGGTTTAAAATTCAGAACAGATGATAACTACGCCAGTCCTGGTCCAACTGAGTGTTAAAAAGTGTGTTGAAAGAATAGGAATATATTGCATAAAGAGTAATTTGCCTTGATTGCCAGAATACAGCTTTTTAAATCAGAACCAAAGTGGTTGAAAACACTGCTAAAACAATTCTACCAACTCTCCTGTGTATTCTGTGCTCAAAACATGCTGTCAGTAGTTTCCAGGTCGGCTTGCTTGCTCTAATTCAATGTTTCGACTGAGTTTTTGTTGGTTCTGGGAAGGAACTGTCACTGGAGCCAGTTGCTTGAGAAATACGGCTCACATGTTTCCACGGGGAGAGGGTCAAATTAGAACCAGAACACTGCAGCACTAAGTCATAGTGGGTGTGGAGGGCTGCGGCTGTCTGTGAGCGTCACAGCAAACTTAGAGCCCTGCGCTGTCTCTGCAGCCATCCACTCTGTGTTCCATAGTCCCGTCTTAAACTTTCTTTCTGCCAACTTCCTATGAAGACATTTGAAGATCAAATCTTTGTGACAGGCCTAAACTAGCATATCAATTTTTTTTTAAATATATATGAAGGCGAGAGATAATCCCCTGCTCCAAGGCTTTGACGATTCAGCCATCTTTGTATCTCATGCACCCTCCCACCCCCTCCCCCCCAACACGCCAACTACAACCTGAATAAGAAGAGTAGCATGATGAGAGTGGAGCTGCATTACTAGGATTCCACTACTGTCAGTAATCTGCTTTATCTGGGAGTTGTATAGTAGCGATTAACAGTATCTTTACTATGGTATCCTCATTGTCGCCTGATGAGTAGAAGCCAATACTAGTTACATAAATTGAATTTCAGCTTGATTTGTGGATTAGTATTAAAGGTTTTTCTTGCTTAGTGACTTTAAACTCTGATGTGATGCGGCTACGCAGCACAGTTCAGAAACACTGGAGTCCTCTGGAGGAAGACAGAGCATTCCTTTTCTCTGCATGGCAGGTGTGACAGTGGGAGGAACACACCTTACACTTGAGGCTTAGTATCTGGAAAACTGCTGAACTTATGTTTTGGTTTTTGGACTGAAGGGTGTTATTTTTGAGGCCCCCGACCCTCCAGATACCTGCTGAGTGACAGAAAGCATTATCTCCCTTGGGTCTTTAAAGACCTCCACCCAGAGAGCAGAGAGGAGGCAATACATTTGGGTGAGCTGAAAATGAGTAGGCTCCAGGGAAAATGAGTTAATACAGCAACTTCAGCCCCTACACATTGATCTGCTTTATCATTTATAGGGCAGAAACTCTGCAAAAACCTGTGAAAAGAGTAAGTGACAGGGACAGGGCTTGGTGTAGCATTGCCATGGGAGAGGCTGCAAGCAGTGCCTCATACATTACCTTCCAAAGGAGGATAGCCTATTACTTATCAAACCAGTTACTACAACTTTACAGCACTGCCTATCAGCCACACCCTCAGCTGGGTTAAAGCTTATCGTGCAATGTCATCAACAACTTTCTTAAACGTAGAACTTACAGACTTTTATGTCGCATCATTTCCAAACTCTTTATTCACTGAATGCATTCAAAATATCTTAAGTCATGCACCAGACTTGCTTGGCAAACAGTCAACCTATAATAAATATGAGGCAACTTAGTCAGGATACGCCTCTTGTTGCTTGCCACCATACTCCGTTGAAAAAATGCCATGTGACTATATCTGCACTAAATAATCTATGATTTGTATTTTTATTTTTTAAACTAGAAGTATTTAAATCACTTAATATGATTTTCAATTCGGCAAGTTTATATTGCACCTAGCACCCATTCGCTATGTTTAACTCTTCTTTATCTATACCTATTGATGCTTTTCAAACCGATAACGTTACTTCTGAAATGGCTTGAGGCTGAAAGTTTTTTATGTGACTTCACCAGGAGGCAAGGTGGCTTTAAATCTGAGATGGAACACAATCTCTCCGTACAGTTTTCATAACGCAGCGTAACTACTTCCAGACTGCGCCACGGTTAATTGTAACCTACGACAAAGTGTCATACTTACTTGGATTTCGGCTGCGTTATGGCGCTGGACTTTGTCTTTCTCTTGAACATGTTGACAGGTCACCTGTCAGCGGCTTCCGACGAGAAAACAATCCCAGCGAGACGGGCGAAGCTCGGCTGTGCGTGTGTCCTCTGCTCGTTGCTCTGCTCCCGGTGCGAGTCTGTGTTCCGTGTCAAGTATGTCCACACACCCTTCTCAATGTCAGCGCGTCCCCTCCCACACACACGGTCCCAGCGGCGCTGCGTGGACTCATCACCTGGAACACTCACTTTGAGTTTTCACGCTCAACCTGTCAGTCAGCGAGGATGGGCGGGGCCACGGAGCCAGGCCCTCTGTAGCTGCCGAACACACACTCACACACACTGTACACCTCATGTAAAGATACTGCGCTACAAAAACCAATACAGTTGAGAGCTGTGAAATAAAACCAGAGCGGAGTGATCTCGCTAAAGTGAATTGCACAATGCAATGACACAAAATCAAAAACAAAAGCAAAACATTGTAAAAATAGGGTGTGACAAAATATTTGTTTGGAAACAATTGTATTTCAGCTTTAAGTAAAGTGACTGTGTAGTTGCTGTGCTGTATAGTGAAAGAAATGTACACGTGGAAATATCCGAAAACTTAGTGAATAAATAATGACACAATGGTATACATTCTTAACTAAAGATGAACTATGACACTATATTACCACATGGACACACCCAGTGTGTTTGTAGGTGTGTAGGGTGGTTAGGTCAATTACTTTGTAGTTGGGGGTGTGGCGACCAGGACTACACTGGCTGAACCAGTCAGACTCGAAAGTTTCCTCTTGCTATGTGAATTTTTTTCTGTGTGTGTGTGTGTGTGTGTGTGTGCTTGTTTGTATGGTTCTGAGGACACATTTTGGTTCTCAATGTGTGGAAATTGTGACCGGTTCTCACAACTTAAAAGGTCTGTTTGAGGGCTTATTACTTGGTTTTATGGTTCAGGTTAGAATAAGGTTTAGGGTTGGGGTTAGGCAGTAAATTGGGATGGTCATGGTTAGAGTTAGAGGCTGGGGAATCCATTATGTCAATGAGTATCCTCATGACTATAGAGAGGGTTAGGTGGAGAAATAAAATATATGACGATGAAGCCCCCGGTTCATCTGATGATTGGCCGGTTTGCTTCCACCCCATATCCATCGGTTCTGACGGAGTGGTGAATTTGTTTGGATTCTGTTGGGAGCGGGAAATCAAAGACAGTGGACGGGCCGATGCTCGTCGATTGCAACTCTTTATTCTCTTCATACTACCTTGCAGGCAGTACCATGTGTCCTCTTTACTTTTGAGAATTGTTTTTTAAATTTCAGATTTTATGTTTTGGTCCGATTTTGGTTTAATTTGTATTTTTCTTCCAGTGTCTTTTTTAAATTATAAAATCTTTTTTTATTTTTTGTTTCCCATAAGTGGGTTTGTGTTTGTCGTTTTTCTGTAGTGTTTTTATTCCAATGATTGGATTTTATGTAGTGATTTAAGTTCCTTTTGATTTGTTTTTGGTTATTTATTATCTCCACTTTGGAGTTTCCAATGTCGCGGAAATCAATTTGTTGTTCAAATTACCAAATTTTGTTATTTTGTTTGTTTTTGGTTCTTGTCTGATTGCAATCATTGGATTTTTGGTGCACTTCTTGGATTTTTAGTTGTTGAATTCAGAACACATCATCAGTTGTGCACCCCAAGATCACAGAGTGTTTCGGCCTTTATCACAAAACACTGTAACCTTGGGGGATTGATCAAATCCCTCGGTGTGTTCTGTAGCTATTACTATAATACAACAAAATCCACAGTTTGTTGTACTATATCCCTAATTTATTCAGAACTGTTTTTGGTTGATTTTGAAGTTATTTTTTGGTTTTTCAGTTGGTTGAGTCGTCTTTTTGTTTAAAAGTCCTTATTTTGATTTTAAGGTTTGGTAATTTCCAGGATCAGATTCAGAGTTGGTTGAGTTGACGTTGGTCCAGTTTAGCTTTGGTTCTGAAATGACAGATTTGGGTTTACGTGAAGGGTTAAGTTTAGGCATGGGTTCTGATAAGGCTCGGTTGAAGTTGGTTAGGTTTAGGATAATGTCACCTGGGGAATTTAAAAAAAAATCCTAGTTTGGTTCGGTTCTGAGAGGGTTAAGTTTAGGCACGGGTTCTGATTAGGCTATGACATCTCATTGAAATCTCATTATGTCAATGAGTATCCTCATTACTACAGAAACCCAGTCTTAGGGTTAGTGTGTAGTGTAACATTTTACACCTAAAAACAGGACTTCATAGACTGGAAGAATATACGTTTTGCTTCCTCAGTTCTAAGGCTCTCATCGCCTTTGCTACGGCAGTAATTTGGTCTGCAGGTCCATATAGTGGTGGGGGGCAAATGGTCAAAATTATTGCAGCAGTGGCTGAGATACCTCTGCTTTTAGAGCTCTTAGATGCTGAGGCTTTTCTCGGTCTGTGTTCTTCTCTGCACATGTGAAATGTCATCAGTCCTAATCCAAGTCCTGCTCCAATTCAATGGACAGACTTTCATCATACTTGGTTGGAATATTACTTTTGAGGGTTTCTCCAGATGATCAGTTGTATGTGGGTGCCAAGGAAGGACACACGCACACTCGCTCTTACAGAGAAGGTCTGTCAAGTATCTGCCAAGTTATCCTGAATCCTGCCTGCGTGCAGAGGACGGTATAATCATCAAGGATGTTTTAACAGGTCACCAATGTCGACGGGATTTCTCCCCCGGTGCTGCTAATGATCAAAGGGTACAGTCGAATTGTCAAATTTGCTTAGGAAGTTTCCTAAATCCTGAAATGAAATCGGCAGCCAGGATAAGAGCTGTTTGGATTCTCTAAATGTTTAGGAAAGGTGTTTCAATGTTTCCTTTTCTATCTCCTTTAGCATAGGGTACAATGAACTTTCCTATGCGAAAGGAAATGAGAAATAGACGCCCCACAATTCACCGCGGCTGCAATATTTAACGTAACTAACGATTAAATCCAAAGTAGAAGAAGAAGAAAAGTATGAATATGACCAAGAAAGGGACGCAAGTCATCATGTAAGTTACCGTTGCTTATAAAGCCGTCTTTGGGCTTCATCTTTAGGCTGTTATATTCCTGTCTCTGTTCTCCTTATTTTACCCACTGTCTCTTGCCACTCTCCATCCACCTTCCATACATCATCAGACTTTATTCCCTATCCCAGTCAACTGACTCCCTGTTTCCTATTCCCAATCTTCTGTGTTCCCACTCACATACCTGTTATAAATTCCAAAATCATCCTAGAGATTACACGAACACCCCCTCTTCCTACAGAGCATCTCGGACATCAGCAGGACCCTCCTCACACCACCCATCACAACATCAGCAATTACTTGCACTACATATACCTACCTCACCTTTGCAATCTTTTTCAATATATTTGGGAATGGTTGTGTATTAGCCTCAGACCCAGATGAATTCTTGGAGCTCATTTAAATTTGCTCTGCCAGAATACAATCTGGATCCCCTCCATTGGAAAGTGATATCCCGGGCAGAAAACTTACCAGTCCAATCACAACCTATTATTTAATAATGGGCGCAGTTTATACCACAACGCAGACAGAAGCGACTTTTGTAAACAACCAAGGCTGCCGCTGATAAATGAGCAATTGACTAAAAGTACCTGATATCTTCAAATTTCGCCAACAAAAATGGCAACACCCGATCACAAACATGTGGAATCATCATCACATGCATCTCCTCTCTGCTTGCTCTAGTCTTTTGTCAAAACTCTGCCTCTTGGAAATCGAAAATGAAACGAGAGGTCCCAGACTAATATGTATTTGAATTGCTTGCACTCTTTGTATATAATGTCAGTAGCTATTGTATAGTTCTTTTCTACTTTTATTGTAACTTTGCTATATTGTATTAACTTACATCTTCCCGGATGCTTTTTAACTCTTGCTGTTGCTGTGACAGTGGTTCACCAACTTCATAAATTACAATATCCCGCTTTAAGGAGTACAGACCTCTGTGCTGTTTCTTCTTGTCCTATAAGCCTATAAACTTGACTAATGTTCATATTTAATCCATTTTCTAGTACCTATAGAAGCACGTCCACACCTCTGCAGCCGCTTGTGTTGTTTTGCTGGATATCTTAACATAGCTTTATCTCTTTAAATTCATGACCATTAAAAACACTTGAAGGCAGACCTGGGCTTTGTGAAGACTAAGAGTTTTAGTCCCGTTCTAATATGAGTTTTAGTCCTGTCCCGTCTCTATAGAATAGAATGTTCTTCAAGTCATTGTTTCCATTCCGTTGGTGGAATGAAGCAGTGTCAGTCAATATTTGGGCTGATGGTTATGACCTTATCAGCTGGAAGGAAGGACCAGAAGTACCAGCAATGAACATGATCCCTGAAAATGGTGTGTTTGTGTTTCCTTATTCCCATGCGTAGATTAGGGAAACAACAGTGAAATGTTGAGTTCTATCTTTTCCTATGACGCCCTTTTCCCTCCATGAAAACAGCAGGAGCTTCCTTACTCTGTCACATAACCCACCATTGTCAAGTGGAAATAGTAGATACGTTTTTAGGTGTTTGAATAAGTGGACTCTTTGTAAGTGAATTATGGCAAAGCTTGGGTCTTTAAACTATTCAAACAATTCTTCATTTGATCCATCCTCCCTGGGAAATCTTATTTTAATTCACACTCACATGGTCACCTATGGTCAATTAAGAATCTCCAATCCACCTAACCCCAATCTGCACTTTGGACTGTCGTAGGGAGTCGGAGTACCCAGAGAAAACCCACGCATACACACATAGACCCTAGTTGGTTTGAACCAGGATGAGACCCAAGAATCTTCTTGTTGTGAGGTGCCAGTGCTAACCACCACACCACCGTGCAACTCTAAACCCCAACAGTAATATCAATCTTTTTTGTCCATATTGCCGTTCCAACATGCACCATAAGCTTATGGCCTATATCTGATACCTGACATATCTGTACTTATCTCATGTCATCAGATGTTAACAGTGATATCACACAGGGGTGAGAGCCCCCCACTAACTCATTCAACACTGCATTCCTCTGCTGATACAAGGGTGAGAGTCAACAGATGGTGGTGAATCAATGAAGGGTACAGTCCATTGCGCGCCTATTAAACATTAACAGCATGCCAAACCCTCCTGCAAATATACAAGCCGGTAAAATTGCAAAACTACATTAGTCAGTGAATGAAAAAGAATACAATGCTTTGACGAGTGAATTGATTTGTGTCCATTTTATCTGGAATTCTGAGAATCTTTTAACCAACTTCAGACCTATGAATCTGACATTGGAAAGAAAAGACTCATACTGGTCATTAATTAAAATGTTTTAACAAAGGAACCTTATTTTCATATAAGATTGAAGTTGAATGTGATTTTAAGAATGAAAAAGACAGAACATCTGTAATGACGTTACTTTATAAAGCTTTATCTGCAAGCATGTGTATGATTATTAGTATTGGGATGCTTTGTGCAGTTGCTCGTACGTAACTATATATTATCAATAACCCACGATACGTGGTGTGATATTTTATTTTTTCAAGTTGGTTTGAGCTTTACTTTCTATAGCTTTTTATATCTATTGTATCCTACATAAAGAGTTTTGGAATCTTTGTATTTTCACCAAACCTTTTCACCAAACTACTTCAAAATCCAGGCACAGACATTTAAAAACTGAAAACACTAATGCTTTGGGAAATGGTCATGGTGATTTTAAGTTATGTGCTATCTTTGAAATAAAGATGCTAGCTGTAAAGAATTGTCAAAATGAATGCAGTGGAGACAGTGACAACCTGAGAGTTCCCATAATGAATCAGCATCCTTCATCCTTCATCTGGGTTATTTTGTCAGAGCTAAAAAAAAAAAAGCTACAGAAATTTTTCCCAGTTAGAGTAGACTCCTCATAACAAGTAAACTGATCTTCATTTATAAAATTGTTGCGGAGCCCTTTAGTTCAGCCAGTCATGAAAGTTAAGATTGTGTCAAATTGAGTGTCATTATTAGCGCCAAATTTATCTTCAGAGCTGCCCCTTGTTACAACAAAGCTAATGTGACAGAGGTTGCCTGCCTTCCTGGTGAAATGTAAAGCATTCCTGCTGGGTGTAGTCTTGGAGGCTGATCCAGGTATGGTACCATGACTGGAATGTCTGGTTGGTCTGTCGAAACTGGTACAGCAGCATTCTGATCATAGAGATGGGCATGAATTGGCCATCAGGAGAGGCTGATTAACTGCCTGTACTAATGGAGACATTGATGAAGTACAAAACTTCCAGACAAGAAGATTAGCTAGTGTATGTTTAATTTACTGCCACAGGGCAAAAGAGAGTGGTGAGGGTTGTTAAACATCATTCTCATGTCAGCAGCCACAGAACATGTTCTGCTCTTGAATATGACCTCTAAGAGGAAGAAGGCAAAAGAAAAAAATCCTCATACAGGTACATTCCCTGTCAGGATGCTTATCTGATCAACAATAGAACAAGTAAAGTTCTGTCGAGTTTCTCCTCCCAGGCAGGCTGGAAGATGTAGTGCACGTCTCCCTCTGGGGTTCCTCCCAGTCAGTTGTGCTTAATTAATCTGCTGGAAGGGGCAGTCTCACCAGAGCACATCACCCTACAGCCCAGAAGAGAAGCACAGTCGTTGATTTTAGTGGCTTTAAAAAAAATTTTTATTAGTCTTTAACAGAAAAATTGTTACATTCAATCGAATACTTAAATGTGTGAAGTTACTGTGTAAAGAAGATCAGTGAAATAACGCACAGAAGGTTCCACACCTTGAACACACATCCTAAAACCCTGTGGCACTGTAGCTATTTTTTGTTTTCAAGAACTGAAAAGAAGCACAGAAGTATTAGAGTATTGTAGAAGTGAAAGAAGAGATGGAGGTAAAGTCAAAATATTGAGGCACTATGAAAACCGAAGTAGCATTAGTAACACTGTGGAAGTACCAGTTGAGTAGCAGCAGTTAGTATCAGCTGCTTTTCTTAGTATTGATGAACAAACAGAAGAGGTCCAACATCAGCTTTAAATGAAGGCCAAGAGGGCAAACCAAGCTCTCACTGCTGCTGTAAATGCTGTCTGGATAAAATTAGTAGTCTCACGTGGCCCTTTAGTTATCTCTGACATGGTTAATGCTGGACTACGTCCACATACTGGACAAAAACTACATTGTTCTCCCTGAATCCATGCCTTCTGTCCAGATCCCTGGCTTAGTCTTTTCCCCATGCACTTAAACACCAGACAGTCACTCAGACCATTTGACAAGCCATGGACATAAGCCAACTTGGAAATAAAACGTGAGCGTGTGTCCATAGCAACACAACAAGGTTAGTGATATACTGAAAATGTAGACAGGTGTTCATTGTGATACAGTGTGGATGAATGTGTGCAGGTATGATAGAGAAATAGAATGACATTCTGTGAGGCCTGCAGTCCACATTCCACAGATAGGTGTGACCTGGGTAACTTAAAGGTGTGTCTGGCTGTCACCAGAGCTTTATTACCTGGAGGAGGTGGGTTCACTGCTGGAATGAGAAGTATGACACCTATGGAGGTTTGGACACATTGTTGCCCAGGGTGGTGCCATGATGGAATTTTTCGAGGTGACCTCTGATGTTGTTTTGTTGAGTTGCGTATCATACATGATAAATCTTCAGGGGGGCTCAGGTTTACTCCCGGAAATGCTACATGTGTATATTCTCCTTGATTTGCTGTGCCTTACTTTTCCTTGCATCTGCTCACTTCTGTAGCTTTAAAGTTAGAAAAGGCTCTGAAATAAATAAAAGACAGCATTTTATTTTACTTGAGCTTGACATGATTGGTGTCAGTGGAAACTGTGAGATCTAGATTTGTGCTGGTATGAGCTTTTGTGCACGGCAATAGATTTATAATGTTGGACAACATGTCAAACAAGCAGGTTTGCTGGGCCACATTTGAGGACGCATAGAAACTAATTGTACAGGGTGTGGATGTCATTCCAGACCTACTTCATAGCTCAGGTGTGGCAAACACAGACTGGGTTAGCTCTGTGATAAAGATTGAATGGAGACAGCAGCAGAATCAAATGTTGATGCAGTCACTACAGTTTTGGTAATTGCCTAATGAGGAGCAAGCGACACAAGACATTAGTTTAGTTTTACTGGTGTTTTTAAAACTGTTGCATCCATGTTTACTCCTACACATTGTATTTACACTGCAGATGTTGCCAGCAACTACTATATTGCGTTTTTTTTGTCTTTGATTTTACACAAGAAATACAGTATCTGGGTACCAATGCAATTTGTTGTAGATTTTTCTTTCCCGCCAAAGTGATTTTGTAGTCTGAACCTCTTGCCATGCACTTCCTGCATTGGAAAAAAACATTGCAAGTTAACATAATCATCACAGCAATTATATTTTTGTCAAAATTTACGTTGGCGCTGAGGGTCAAAACACAACAACATTTCACAAAACACAACAACACTAAAGGAAAGGGTGGGACAACACTTCTTGTTTGTGATTGGACAGAACCCAAAACACTGGCAAGAGTTCAATATAATTTCCTGTTTGTGTTCCTTGCTTGAATTTTAAACAGTTTGAAAATATAGAAGAAGAGTTTTAAATCAGAATGGAATGTTTTAACAAAGGACATTCATATGATGAAATTCTCAATATGCTTTCAATATATTATGGCATCAAAATGTCCTGTGGCTTGGAATGAGGACTCGGGAGACAGAGTGGCTATGCTTCCACGAACCAAGTGGTTTGTTACATCATAAGGACTTATCTTTTCTAATCAGAGCTGCGTGGACCAGGGGCCTGTACTATGAAGCAAGTTCAACAAATTTGTTATCTGGCTTCACTGAACCTGATACGGGTTGTCCTGGATAAACTGTACTACCAAGCTCATTGTCCTACTGGGCTACAAGCATGTCCGTGTGGAATATTCATTAAAACCATAAATAAAGTTCTTAAAATGATACAAGAGGAAATTTTGATACCTGCAGATAACTTGGTTATTATAGTGACAGCATCAATGCAATACAATCACATAACTAGATAAGAAAAGGCACGCTATCCCATTAGTGTCAAGCTGAGGTGTAAATAAGGTGTATAATAAGCAAAGGGCTATTATTAAGTTTCTTGAGTATTTCTCTTTTTTGTCTGATGATGAAGAAAAATATAGATAAAAAGTTTAACTAATGTCATGAGAAATCATGGTAAGATTTTAAAGAGAGTGTGGATCCTTTTTCTAATAAAAAAACATCAGAGGCTTTAGTTGTTCTGAGCTGCAGGGAAAATAATAAGCATCAACACTGTCAGGGATTCTGTCAGAATCAAAGAATCTTTGTTGAATTAGATTGAAGCTACAATAGATGTGATGTATTTAATTAGTGTGATAAACTCTTCCTTTGAGTATTAGAAGCTCTGGTTTGAACCTGAGTGGACACATTGAAAGTCTGGAACAGCAAAACGATTCCACTCATCTGTTAAAATAGCTGCTGTTCTTTATTATTTTTCATTTTATTGTGAACTTGTCTGTCCCTGTCAGGAACCTGCAGTATGATGACTCTGGTTTCCCAGTGATCTGATTGGTTAGTAGCTGGGCTGATGACAGATATGATCTGTTATGTTGAACTTGCTCCGGAGCAGGTTAGGTGTACAGTGCCAGTTACCATGGTGATTTTGCCAGGTAGACATTCTGGGACATCTGCGTAGCTGACCATTCCCGTTAACATCAACACATGCCCAGAGCATCATCAGGTACATGGATGCAAAACAGCCAATCACATCATCTGAGAGTTTAGACTGGCAGATCCGATCCAGCACCAACCCACATCCACTCAATAAACTGACCCTTAGGGCCACCGTAGATGTCTATCTAGATGTCCACCTACCAGTTTGTAGTACATATAGTAAATGTGATTTTGTAGGGGATCTAGTTCTATTCCCTTACAAACCAACTGACAATGCACAGTGTTGTTTGTTGAGTAAATATGACATTGTCACTGGAAAAATCTGGTTTTCAAATATTATTTTAATACATCTAATGCACAAATATTATATCTCTTGGACTACGTGAGAAAACTATTTTGAAATGTTGTCGAACCGAATCATTAAAGCAACAGTTTCTCTGAGCTTTTTGCAGCAGAATTCTTTTAGTGCTGTTGTATCAGGGTGAAGGGTGTGCGCACCAACAGCCTCTCAATGACAGGAGTGTCCCACTCTTCAGGTTTAAAACAAACATGTTTCTACCATGAAGTATGTATTCACACACAGATCAACGCAGGTATTTCTACAGTCAAACACCCACTCACACGAAAAAAAAACTATGCCAGAAGATGCAACCAAGCCCTGTGCAGCTTAGCAAGCAAGCAAAAGATTCTGTTTGCAACCGCACAACTCCAACGTGCCCACAAATATGTGTTCCACTCAGTGAACATTCCAGCAGTCCTGAGGAACTGCTAAATTGCTTGATTAACCAATGATCTGTGCTCTGAGATATTAATCACAACAATAAACGGTGTAAGCAAAATAGTCTCCTTAATAGTATACTACATCATTTGTGTGTGTGTGTGTGTGTGTGTGTGTGTGTGTGTGTGTGTGTGTAATGGTGCATGCCCTTGTACCAGCAGAAGCTAAAGCTCCCAAAACCCCAACAAAGTCACTCTGACAGGAAACTGCTGCTCTGTGTGTCCAGACTGCTAAGCCATGCAGAGCCAGTGTGGCGAAACCAACAAGCAGAAAGTGTCCAGTACACATGCTGCAGTATTTTGGATAAGACTTTAAAAACTTACTGCTGCAGCCTTATAATAGTGAATTACAATAGTCAAGCCTGGTGGTAACAAAAACATAGACTCATTTTTCAGCATCTTTTTGAGACAGGACATGCCTGATTTTTGCAATGTTACTTACTTGAAAAAAGGCAGTCCTTGAAATTGTATTTTAAATGTAAGTCAAAGCATAAGTCCTGATCGATTTTGTGTTACTCTTTTGATTGGCTTTCTACCACTATGATATTTAAAGTCAGATAGAGTTAGAGGGCTACAACAAGATTCCAAAGTCCTTGTGCCAGAGGAAAGGTCATGGACTCGTTAAAACTTAAAGCATTTATATAGTTGGGGGCTTGAATGTGATCATCAAATGTGATTGCAATTCATCCATGACATACGCTGTACGTGTGCAAAGTCAATATTTTTGGCCTGTGGCAGTACTACATTACAGCTCAATTTCAGGAAATTTCCAAAATATTTCAGGGCGACAGTGGAGGACAGATTAGCAAACAGTCCTACTGAAGGATTTTGCTCCCCAATTTTTCTCCTCACCTCAACCGGTTGAGACAGATGGCCGCCAACAACAGAGTCCGGTTCTGCCAGAGATTTCTTGATTGGGCGCTATACAAATAAAATTTGAAATTAAATTGAGTTGAACATGGCCTGCAGGGCCCAAGAGGTGAGAAGTCACTCGGGAGGTGGTGAAAACCCATATAGACCTAGAAGGAGGGGATACCCGACTTTGTGGTTTCATCCGGTGGATAAAAAACACCACTCCAAATGAATGCTAATGTTGAAATTCTGTTAGTGGCCAGAAACCGTCTATCCACTTCTACACTGCCAATGAACTGCCAATGGAAACTCTGGCTGCATCTTATTCAAAAGCTCAGTAAGACTGGGTGCTCAAGAACTCATCACTTTGAATGCTGAAGTTCCTCTTTATTGTTGGATGTGTAAATAGCCAGATAGTATGTCTTTTCAGGTTTTTGTGCTGCTCCCAAGTGGCCACAAAAACGGATCATGCATTAAAGGACCATAGTAGTCTGAGTTAGTCAAATCAAGAGGGGATCTTAAGAAGTTTCAATCTTTTATGAGACAGAAATCGTATGTCATACGTGTATTGTTTTACAGTAAGATCGAAAAAACCCCAGCCAAAAACAGAATATACTTGAGGACCAGGTGGACAGAAACACATCACCAAATGAAGAGTAATTCTGCTGTGTCTGCTTGATATGTAAATAAGCAACTATTTGTGAACATACTGTATTAGCCTCACTCTATAGGATGATAATACAGTATATCAACTAATTTTTCTGTGGAAAAATGAGCTATGAATGCAGCTTTAATCAAACATACAGGTCAGCCAGCCTTATTCTGAAAAGAAAACAAAGGTGAGTAGCAAATAATTGTCCTAACTTTCAATTGTTATTATTGACAGTGACACTGTAATGAACCTCAAGTAGAGGCATCAGTGGTGTTTCAATTTCTTCCACTTTCAGTTTTACCTCAAAATTAAGAGGCAGCAGTTCACTTCTCCCCCTCTCCATCTGAGGAATCAAACCATGTCAGATCAAAGTGTGTTGTATAAATTGAGGAAGTCACATTACATCACATTCCTTCACATCCAACACCTGTCACTGCACACCTGAAACCTGACATTGGGAGCAAGCCACACCTCATAGTGTGTCATATGAGCAGAGAGAGAGAGAGAGAGAGAGAGAGAGAGAGAGAGAGAGTGTTTGTGTCTGTGTGGGTGTGTGGGTGTGTGTGTGTGAGCATACTTATGCCTGCTTGTGTGAGCCTGTTTCGCCAGACATAGACATTTTTCTGAGAGGGAAGGACACTTTCTCTGTAAGTCAAATTCCCTCAAAACTTACTGTTTTTTAAAGATGAGGCTGGTTTTAACTTATTGGTTCAATAACTCCTTGTCAGATTGCCATTAAATCTGATTGTCGGATATACATGTTCACCAAAACAAGACTAGTGATTTTGCTGTCCTCTTCACTTTTCCTGCAGCACCACCATGAGGCAAAGCTTTTTACTTGCACACAATAAATATCAGAATCTCATGCTCATGCAGATTCCTTAAATTATTATTTTTGTATTTTGTTTCTCAAATCGGCAATTACTTGCTGTTTGTGCAGATTTATTTCAGTTATATTGTCCAGAAGAGGGCGCTACATAACCAGCTGTCTGTCTGCCTGTGCTGCTTCCAATAAGACTAAGGACCATGTCAATTCCCACGTTGGTCTATTTAGAGCATTATGCAGCTGAGGTTCAAAGCATTTGCAACAGAAGCCTGTAGACTGACTTGATAAACTCATAAATCAGCTCAAACTCCTCTCTGGTGTGTTGACAATCAGTGATCATGACTCTCAATAAATGTCATGGTTGCATGAGAATATGTTCTACCTCAGGATGCCTCAAAAGAAACCTGCTCAGAAATCAGTCTTTATCAGTCTAATAATTCATAATTTCATAAAGTGTCAGCATTTAGTACAGTATGATGGTAAATCTGTGAATATGTTTGCTGTAATGTCCCCTACATTTCTCTATCTTCACACAGGAATAACCTCTCACAATGCAACACTGTCATCAGCGCCATGGTGTAGAACTTAACAGCAGGATGAGCAAAGCGTTGACTAGAAGTTTGTCACAGAACTATGGCAAAAAAAAAAAAGAAAAACGGTTGGGTCAGTTTTACCCAAAGGTAAATGGATTATATTTATATAGCACTTTTCTATTCATATTGACCACTCAAAGCAGGGCATGTCACATTCACCCATTCACACTCATACAGCGCCGCTTTTTCTGTCACATTCATACACTGTTGGAAGAGTCGTCAAGGGGAATTCTGGGTTAAGTTTCTTGCCCAAGGACACATGGGCATGCGGACTGGGGGAAGCTGGGATCAAACCCCGCCAACCTTCGGGTTAGAGGATGACTGACTCTACCTCCTGAGCCACAGCTGACCAAAAGATCATTTATGATTTTGGGATGTCCTGTTAAAGCTGTGAATTGACAGCTATTTCACTTTGTGAATTGTCCACTAATGGCTGAGACAAATGTGATTGTTATTTAATACTTTTCTGTCATCTTTGCTTTTTTGAGAAATATTGGATCATTTTATTTCTTTGAGCCTCTAACATCTGAGAAGTTTAGGAGAGTAATATCTATTTTATGGAGGAACTGCTAACAACTCAGATATCTGAAATGTGAAAGAAAGTCTCAACCTTTGTTAGAGGACAAAGGTTTGTGTTTTTGTCTTAAACTATGGTGAAATAAATATGGTGGCACAAGTTCAGCTCTTGAATATTTTTTTTTCTTCTCCAGATTCCATCTTGATGGATGCTATTTCTATATACGCTGATGACAATTTTTTAAATATAGTAAAACAAATATTAAATATATATAAAAACACATTTTCTGCTGCATTTTGAAAATGAATCAAAGGATGATACCAGCAGATGAAGTAGTCTTTTACTTCTGTAATAATTTTATTCACCAGATGTTTATCACACAGTCTGATTTAAGAAGACTCATCTTACTACCTGTGGTCGCACAGTGATTCTTTAAGAGAACCTCGCTGAACTAAATGGAGAAATACTTTTGGATTTTTGTTTTCTCCAAATTCACCTGAAGGAAGAAAAGTGACCTTATGATATGATATGCCAGTTAGATACCTGGATAATTGAACTGAAGTATAAAAGTTTAAGGTTAGGGGCTAGTCTTCAGTTCAGTCAAATCAGTGAATATGATTTTTGAAAAGCCAGAAGCTTTCTAAAACCCTATTAAATCAGCTGCTCATTTAACTTCCTTCATGCTCAAGCTGATTATGTGTCACCCTGCTAAATATTCATGAGCACTAGGGTTCATGAAGCTGACATGAAACTCACAGTAGTTTCATTTACAGCTGCTCTTTATGAGTGGTGTGTGCTAAACACTGACAATGATATGAATATACAAATTATATTTATTTTGCCATCAATCTATTTTAATTGTAATATTTAATACTAAATACTATATATAAAATATGTTAGCTATAAAACAAGTTGCACATTTCTATCATTTACTACTTCTGTCCAAAATAACTGCAGTCAGTGTTGATACTTAAAAAAAAACCCAGAGGAGACAAAAGATGCCACAGAAGCCTTTAGTAGTTATTACCTTATTACAGTTGGTCAAGAAGTACCAGACAAAACTTGAAAGGGTCATTTACAAGTTGATAAAACCCAGCAAACATTTCAACATTGAAAAAATGTTGAAATAACATAAAAACCTAGACATTGTCAGGGGTTTGTTCATAAACTGTATGCAAAGATGCATGACGGGTCTCCACTTCCTTCCACTTAACAAAAATGAAGCCAAAATAACCCTGAAAATGGGACTGCATCTTTTGACATAATTTGGAGCCAGAGTCTGTGCAGTGGTGGTCGTGGTGTGGAGCAATGCAGTTGTGGCCATGCTGATACAGGCTGACCAATCACTCGTTAGTTTCATTTGTCAATCATGAAGTTTACCCCGTATTTTTAGCATCAAATAACTAATGCAGCCTGAACCACAGGGCTGGTCAGAAATTGTGACCATGTGATTTGAAAATGAAAAGCATTTGCAAGTAGAATGCTTGATCGCAGGGTAATTTTATACTATGAATTCATGACGACATAAAACACCCAAAAAAACAAAGTGTGTGTGTGTGTGTGTGAGTGTGTGTGTGTGTGTGTGTGTGTGTGTGTAAGTGTGTGTGTGTGTGAGTGTGTGAGAGTTGGCAATCCTGTTAAATGCTTTGAAGAGCCGACTGATTCAACAAAACATGTCGGTGTTGTTTACAGAAGTCTATGGAAGGGAAACACTGAATTGCAAATGGTGAACTGTTGGGGAGGTTACAGCAAACGCACTATCGCACACTTTGCATGTGCAGTATGCAAGGTATGGGTTTGCCCGCAGTGATGAATCCCTCAATTATCACGCAGTGTTAGCTGTTACAGCTGTATAAGATGATGATGTGTTTTCAGATTGTTCTGCCCGCCCCAAGAGGCCAGAACAATTAGTTAATGCAGCTTTAAATTCCCCTCAGTATATGCAATCCAAACTTCAAAGTGATACAAAAGCATTTTCACTAGCAAAAGGAAAAAAAAACATGAAAAGCTAGAATTTATACCACTCTGAAGTATGAATTTATTCCATTATCAGTTAAATTTTTTCAATAATATTCATAATAACGCTATTTATATAGCATATTAAAAACTACTCAATTACTCAAAAAAGTCATAACATTGACTTGGTGTCTGATTATGATGAGTTTGTCCTGGTGGAAATGTGTTATATAGAAATCAGGTAAAGGTACACCACTTCAGTACTTCACACATGAATTATAAAAAATAAATTAATAAAACATCTGCAATATCAACTGAGATGTGACTGAGGCTGTGTGCAGGGTTTTAGGTTTAAAGGTTATAGTCTGGTTTAAGAGGTTGAAGGAGTGACATCTTGGACTTGACTGGATAAGCTGGTCTCGGGCTCCTATAATAGCAGATGTACGTTCACTGTTCCCTGTTCCTAATCCTATCTGCAGCCAAATACAAGTCAGAGAGTCAGATCACTGATGGTTGGCCCGAGGCCTGTTAACCTCAAAGTTCGACTGTGGGATTAAGGTACGTAACAAGAGGATTGGCGTGCACACACACACCCTGAAGAGTAATATATGTTTTTACTAACTCCATCTCAGGCTATGGTGATGGATGTCAGCCAACAAGGTTTAATTAGACATACTGTACTTTAAAGAGTCACTAATTCATATATTAATATTGAGATCTTGTTATCATTAGGTCAAATAAATATGATATTTTTGCCAAGATTGGGCTCCTCTGGTCTCAGTGAGAGTAATCTCAATTTCCTGGTCCCTCCATCCACATGACAAAGTGTCCCTGGGCAAGACACTGAAACTGAAATTGTCTTTGACTGTTGTTTCTGTCTGAGTGTGAATGATGTGCGATAGGAAAAGCGTGGCATACAGAAGCACTGCATGAATGTGTGTTTGTGAACTGGTGAATGCGAAAAGGGCTTTCAGTGGTTAGGCTAGAAAAGTTTAGTCTTCTTAAAGGGGCAGTAAGCAGTTTTGGAGAGAGCATGTCTCTCTCTTTGTAGTTGTTGTGATTTTCCTGCTCCCGCTGGGCCACGAACCCGGGACCTCGGGTATGGGAGAACAACGCGCAGACCAACAGGCCAAAACTGCAGCATTGCAGCGCCATTCGCTAGCATGTCTTTTAAGGTGTCAACGAGTGATGTTTATAAACTGCACTCACAGTGTTGTTGGTGCAGCCTGCACCATTTGTTTTGTTTTCGATTTACAGAGCCTGGACTGAGCCGAAAACCCGGATAACCGTGAGGAAATATTTGCTGATTTTTACAAAACGTGTTTTGCCTTAGAATCGCTTACTGCCCCCCCATCGTAGTGTTCCCCTAGAAGCAGGGCCGGTTCTTGGCATTGGCGACATAGGCCGTCGCCTAGGGCGCAGAATGTCCGGGGGACGCCTCAAGGATTACTTGCGCAGCAGCAAGCGAGGAGGAGAGAGACCCGGGGGAGAAGTGACGGTCCCCAGTGAGGCTTCACAGATTGGCGTGGGGGGCGACGGACCGAGGGACATCAGAGGAACATTGTTGGATCCGTGGGGGTGAAGCGCGCCCCGTGCAGGACTCAGTCCTCAGATCTCTTAAGCCCTGCTGCTGTACTAACCAACGGCAGTTCACCTGAATAGTCCCTAACCCTAAAAATGTATCATGGTCATAACATGTCCAAATTCAAGGGTGCATTTTCTTGGCCCGTAAACAACAAGTGTGTGACAGACAGACAGATTTCTTGCAACATTAGTAAAATGTCTCCAGCAGTGGAGAGACCATTTATATTACATTACATTCTGCTGTAACAGAATGTAATGTTACAGCGGATTTTCTGTTGGGACTTTCTACAGATCCAGAAACAGTTTTTCCTTTCTGTTAGAAAGAAATTAGCGTCACAACTTATTTTAACCTATATTCGATTATGCCGACGTTATTTATCAGTGTGCCTCCAAAACTACTTTACTTCCTTGCAATACTGTTTAAAATAGATTAGCCAGATTTGTGCAGGGATGTTTTTTCTCAACTTATCATTGTACAATGTACGAATCTTTAAATTGGTCTTCTCTTACATCAAGAAGGCATCAACATTGGCTGCAATTCAGCTTTAAATGTTTCCACTTCAATCACCCACACTATTTAATGCAGGTGATGTTACCTTTCTCTTCCACTAACCAACTAAGACATTATTCACAATAATTTTTTTGTGTTCCTGCAGTCTCCAAGTTTAAAGCTAAGAAAGCCTTTATGTTCAAAGCTCCATCTTTTTGGAATAATTTGCCTGTCAATATTCAATCTGCTGTCTCTTGCTCTGTTTGCTCAATGTTTAGTTACTCCTCTGCCTCCTTTAGCGATAGTGATGCTTGTAATAAGTCCAGTTTGTTTGCTAGGTTGGAGGCGAGGCTCAGTCTTTTAGAAGCGCGACTCTGCACCATGGAGAGTAAGTCATTAGCTGATACTGTTAGCCGGTCCCCACTAGTCGGTACAAGCCGTTCCAGTGTAGATTCTTCAGCTCCCCAAGCAGCTCCCAAGCAGAGGGGACAGGGCGGCTGGGTTACTGTCCGCAATAAGACGCATAGTCCTAAACTGAAGCCCACAGTTTAGCACCAACCACTTCACATTTCTAATAAATTCTCCCCTCTCGACACACCCTCAGAGGAAACAACTCTGATCATTGGCTACTCTATTTTGAGGAACGTGAAGTTAGCGAAACCAGCGACCACAGTCTGTATCCCTGGGGCCAGAGCAGGCGACGTTGAAATCCTTGCTGGCTAAGGATAAAAGTAGATATGGTAAAATTATTATTCACGTCGGCAGTAACCACACCCGATTACGCCACCGTCATGAAGATGAATATTGATTCGGTGTGTACTTATGCAAAAGCAATGTCGGACTCTGTAGATTTCTCTGGACCCCAGGCCAACTTGAACAGTGATGACATGTATAGCCGCACATCATCACTAAACCACTGGTTGTCGAGGTGGTGTCCAGATAACAATGTGGGCTTCATACATAACTGGAGCACCTTTTGGAGAATTCCTGGTCTAATGCGAAGAGACAGCATTCCTCCTACTTTGGACGGGGCAGCACTCATTTGTAGAAACCTGACTCAGTTACCTAAACAGTCAAACCTGTGACATTGGAGTTGGGACCAGGAAGCAGAGTTGCAGTCTTACAGGCTTCTCTGCACTTCTATTACAGCAGTCGCCCTCCCAATACCCCCAAAAGTAAATAAAAGAGGTGTAATTCACACAAATCTTATAAAGATCAACACAAAGCCTATAAATGAACCTAAAAATAGAACAATAAAATGTGGCTTATGAAATATTAGGTCACTCCCATCTAAATCTTTGTTAGTTAATGATCTGAAAACTGATCATCACATTGATTTACTCTATATGACTGAAACCTGGCTACAGCCAGAAGAATATGTTAGTTTAAATTAATCAACACCTCCCTGTTAGGATCTGTCTCTTTTTTATGCTGTCTTGTCCAGCTCTCCACCTCCAACCTTCAAGTTACCTGCCTGGATCAAGTCCCCGGAGTCGCTCCCTAGCTCACCTCTGGGGTTGAGCCCACCAGTCCCAGACCACCGCCGCACAGCCTGGAACTCCAGTCCTCCTTTTGACTGTAAAATAAATTCCCTTTACTTACCTCAACCATCCGCCTGTTTTCTGTGCGTGAGCGCTCTGCGTTTGAGTCCAGGCCTTATCCGTGAGAGATCACAACACTCCCTCTTATAGTAATACTCACATTCCTCGGACCACAGGCCGAGGACGAGGGGTAGCAGCAATTTTCGAATCAGACTTATTGCTCAACCCTCGACTTAAACACAGTTTTAACTCATTTGAAAGCCTAACTCTTAGCCTCTTACACCCAAGCGTAGATGTCAAAAAACTGTTATTCTAGTCGTTGTATATCGTCCACCAGGCCCTTACTCTGATTTTTTATCTGAATTTTCAGAATTTTTATATGACTCTGTGCTTGGCACAGATAAAGTCATTATAGTGGGTGATTTTAACATTCATGTGGATTTTACCAACGATAGTCTTAGTTCTGCCTTTAATTCGCTAATAGACTCAATTGTTTTTACTCAACATGTGAACAAACCCACTCACTGTTTTAATCACAACCTCGACCTAGTTCTGACATATGTTTTTTAAATTGAAAATCTAATAGTATTTCCTCAAAACCCTCTGTCCGATCACTACTTAGTTACATTCGAATTATCGATCTTTAACTTTACTGAATTTGGAAAAAAGTTCTATTAAAGCAGGCGTCTATCAGAAAACTCAAATTACTCCTAACTCTAACTCTCCCAAGTAAATTCAAGGAAAAAGTTCCATCGTTATTTACTCCCCTGCCATGTGTCAATACAGTGCAGGATAGTTGTCAAAACTTTACTCCCACACAAATTGATGATGTTGTTGATAGTGCAGCAGCCTCACTACGTTCCACACTCGACACGGTCGCCCCTCTGAAAAAGAAGACAGTCAAACAGAGGAGGATAGCTCCATGGTTTAGTGCACAGACATGTCCTTTAAAACAGACGTCACGTAGGTTAGAAAGGAGGTGGCGTTCCAATAGTCTAGATGATACTCACCTAGACTGGAAAAATTGTTTAATTACATATAAGAAAGCCCTCTGAAATGCCAGAACCAATTATTATTCTTCACTAATAGAGGAAAATAAAAACAAACCGAGGTTCCTCTTCAGCACTGTAGCCAGGCTGACAGAGAATAAAAGCTCTACTGAACCGTCTATTTCTCCAACTCTAAGTAGCAATGATATTAATGAGCTTCTTTACTAATAAGATTATTACCATCAGAGAAATAATTTATCAGCTTCTTCCCACTAATAGCACAGACACACTGTCCAGTACAGTAGCCTCTGAACCAACAGTATCGCCTAATTTATATTTAGAATGCTTCTCCCCCATAGATCTGGCTGAGCTGACTTCACTTGTCACTTCATCCAAGCCATCAACCTGTCTTTTAGATCATATTCCATCAAGACTATTTAAGGATGTATTACCTTTAATCAATAGATCCATATTAGATTAGATCAATTTATCTCTATTAACAGGCTATGTACCAAAGGCCTTTAAGGTGGCAGTAGTTAAACCTCTGCTCAATAAAACAACTCTAGACCCAGATAGCTTAGCTAAGTATAGACCCATATCAAACCTCCCCTTTATCTTTAAAATCCTTGAAAAAACTGTTGCTAACCACTTATGTGACTATTTACACAGTAATAATCTGCTTGAAGACTTTCAGTCAGGGTTTAGAAAACATCATAGTACAGAATCAGCACTACTGAAGGTTACCAACGACCTTCTCATGGCCTCAGACAGTGGACATGTTTCTATTCTCGTCCTATTAGATCTTAGTGCTGCATTTGATACGATCAATTGCAAAATTCTGTTACAGAGACTAGAACACATTGGGATTAAAGGAACAGCACTACAATGGTTTAAGTCCTACTTATCTGATAGATTTCAGTTTGTTAACGTTAACAACAAATCTTCCATTCATACAAATGTGAGACATAGGGTACCACAAGGTTCTGTGCAGGGACCCATACTTTTCACTTTATATATGCTTCCTTTAGGCAATATTATAAGAAAATACCACATCAATTCTCATTGCTACGCTGATGATACCCAGCTGTATTTATCTCTAAAGCCAGATTAGACTAATCAGGTAGACAAACTTCATGACTGTCTTAAAGACATAAAGGCCTGGATGACTTTTTTACTTCTAAATTCAGACAAAACTGAGGACATTCTACTCATCCCTAAACACATCAGAGAAACATTATCTGATCATATAGTTACTTTTGATGGCATTACCTTGGCCTCCAGCTCTACTGTGAGGAACCTTGGAGTTATCTTTGACCAGGACATGTCACACATAAAACAAGTCTCTAGGACAGCCTTCTTTCATCTGCGCAATATCAAGAACATTAGAAGGATGCTGAAAATCTATTCCATGCATTTGTTACTTCTAGACTGGACTACTGTAATTCATTACTGCTAGGATGCCCCAATAAGTCTGTGAAAAGCCTCCAGCTAATCCAAAATGCCGCAGCACGAGTTCTGACAGGAACTAGAAAAAGAGATCATATTTCTCCAGTGTTAGAATCTCTGCATTGGCTTCCCGAAAAATTCAGAATAGAATTCAAAATACTGTTCCTAACCTAAAAAGCCCTTAATAATCAAGCTCCATCATATCTTACAGAGCTCATAGTTTCATATTATCCCAATAGATCACTTTGCTCTGTAAATGCAGGATTACTTGTGGTTCCCAGAGTCTGTAAAAGTAGAATGGGAGGCAGAGGCTTCAGCCACCAGGCTCCTCTCCTCTGGAACCAGCTCCCAGTTTGTGTCAGGGAGGCAGACACCCTCTCTACATTTAAAGTTAAACTTAAAACCTTCCTTTTTGATAAAGCTTATAGTTAGAACTGCTCAGGTGTTTAATAAACCATTTCTTTATTATGCTGTTATAGGCCTAGACTGCTGGGGGAACTTATATCATGAGCATCTTTCTCCCTCTCCCGTTCTCTCCTTCTCCCTCTCTCTCTCTCTTTATATCCCTCTCCTTCTCCCATTTTTTCAATCTCTCTCTCTCTCTGCCCCCATGTGGATATTTTATTAAAAAGAGTGACGTTTTCCTCCAACAAAATTACGTCACTCTGTTTGTTTAAAATGATGACAATATCATCAGTATACGCTGACATTTTAAAAACTGATGAGACACCTGGGAAACGTACACCGGTAAGTTATTTTCTTAGTTTGTGGAGCAGGGGCTCAATAGCGAGGGAGTACAGCATCCCAGACAGGGAGCATCCCTGTCGTACCCCCCTCTCCACAACAAAAGGTGCAGATAACCCACCATTAATTTTTTAATATACTCGCAATGTCTACATTACATGTCACTAACTCTGTGGGGAAATGTTTACGGAGACTGCTTTTATTTTTGGTGCTGGCTACAGAAAACAAGATGCTGCAAAGTGGCAGTTGCTGAATTTTGTGGTTGGTCAGGCCAAGTTGTCGATCTATACAAGCAGGAAGGACATGATAGGAAATGTGTCCGGACACGAGCTGACACACATGTACGTGTCTCTGGTGAGAGCCAGAGTGAGAGTGGACTTCAGGTTCCACTCTCTGATGAACGACATGCAAGAGTTTTTGAATCAGTGGTGTTTCACCACAGCTGTGTGTTCAGTGGAGGAGGGTGAGCTCATCTTTTACTCTGTGTTTATGACCTGATTCATTCTGGTTTTCTGTTATTTTGTTGTTGTGTGTTTTTTTTTACTCATTTCATTTGTAGAGGACCGTGATGCTCTCTTGTAAATCTTAATAAACATTGTTTTTTAAAAATCAAAAAAAAATCTCTCCCCTAGTAGATCTGACCCCAGAGCTGCAGGATCCAAACCCGTCATTATTATTGTTATTATAATTATTATTATTAATAATAACATCATTGTATTTATAAGTATCAGTTTTCACTAATTATAAGTATCAGTCTGGTAGAAATTAAAGCAACTGTTATACAACCCCTTTATCCCCCGATATGTTTACAGTACATGTCACTAACCCTGTTTGTGTTTTCTATCTCTCCTAGTGTATCTCTGACCCCAGAGCTGCAGGACCCAAACCCGCCATTATTATTGTTATTATTATTATTATTATTATTATTATTAATAATAATATCATCACTAATAATAACAACAACATAATTGTATTTTTTAATTATAAGTATCAGTCTGGTAGAGATTACAGCGGCGGTTGTACAACTGTCCTCTCTCTCTCTCTTCTCTCCTACTGTCTCCCCTCCTCATCCCTCCTCTCTCCTCCTCTCCTCCTTTCCTCCTCTCTCCTCCTCTCCTCCCCTTCCGTTTCCGGTGTGTGTGAGCGTGAGTGGTGGTGGTGGAAGTGCGAGTGGCGCGGAGATTTGAATGTTCTTTGTTTGTCGGATATCTCTACTGTCCTTTTTCATCTGTACTTTGTGCATGATCGGGTAAGTCTTTATTATTTATAGTGTTTTTTGAGAGATCGGAGCTTTTGTTTGGTCTCTGTTTGGTCTCCGGGAGGAATGGCGTCCTCCGAGACGCCACCTCCATCGATCCGGCAGGGAGCGAGGATCGTCCCGCCGGACAGTGACAACACCGTGGAGGAAGTCCTCCTGGCGGTCGGACAGCAGGTCGGACACGACCAGTTGCTCTTTGCGTCAAGGATGAACAGGGCCGTAGTGATGTTCCTGAAGGACGAGCCGCATGTCCATCAGCTGGTCGAGAGCGGAGTATTCATCCGGGACATCTTCGTGCAGGTGTCCCCGCTGTCAGCTCCCTCCACGCGGATCACCGTGTCCGCCAGGGTTCCTCCGTTCATCCCCAACGAGCTGCTGGAGAGCGAGCTGCGGAGGTTCGGCAAGTTGGCCAGCGGGTTCAGAACGCTGAGCCTGGGATGCAGGGATCCGAAACTGAGGCACGTCCAGTCCCTGAGGCGACAGGCCTTCATGTTCCTGGACTCGCCCACGCAAACTCTGGAGGTGTTGTTCAGGGTCAAACACGGTGACGGGCACTACGTGGTGTACGCGAGTTCAGGAAGCATCAAGTGTTTCGAGTGTGGAGACGTGGGACACAAACGCTATGCGTGCCCTCAAACAGGCGGCGTCTGGTTCTGCCGATGCGGCGCGTGGCGCCGCTCACACCGGGGCAGCGGCGGGTGATGTGGCGCCGGCGGCCGGTGACGCGGTCGGTCCCGAGTCCGCCTCGCCCAGTGGGCCTGGAGGGCTCGAGGTGGTGGAGGTGGAACAGACACTGGCCGAGAGGCAGCAGGCGTCTGTGGCTGCAGGAAACCTGAGCAGCTCTCAGTGTGCAGGACCAACACAAGCACAGGCAGCAGTCAGGACTGAAGCAGACAGAGAGCACGGTGTGAGCCCCAGTGAAGAACAGGGGAGACCCACTAGCCAGGCACCAGCTCAGGGAGATGACATGGAGTATGACTCGGGGTCAGACACAACATCAGTTGGTGAAACTCCTGTCAAGAGCACTGATCTCTATTCACTAGAGGAAATTAACAACTTTCTAGATGAGACATTCAAGAAATCAGTGAAAGTGAGTGATCACCTCACTGACATTGATAAATTCATCAGATCTGTCAGTATACTGAAAAGGGTGGTCGGGTTTGATCTGTTAGATGAAAAGAAATGCTTCTGACCTAAAAAGCATATCACAGCTTTGAGGAAGGTGTCAATAGTTCGACCTGTAAGAAAGAGCAGGAAATAGAACGATCATGCATCACATGGTGTTTTCTTCTATGTACGTTTCTCTCCTCGTTTCAACTTGTTTCCTTTTTTCTGAACTCTTTATGCGGAGCCTTAAGATCGGATCATTAAACATCGATGGAGGGAGAGACAGACAGAAAAGGGCTATAATTTCTGAACTCTCAACACTAAAAAATACAGATGTGTTGTTCCTACAGGAGACACATACTACTCCAGCAGACGAGACAGACTGGGGTCTTTGGTGGGAAGGTCCCAGGGTCCTTAGCCATGGCACCAACTTCAGTGCAGGAGTAGCTGTGCTATTCAAAGCATCTGCAGGATTAACTCTCCTATCTTCTACTGAAGTGGTGAAGGGCCGTCTGCTTATCGCCAGAGCAGAAGTAGAAAGCTCAGT
Organism: Scophthalmus maximus; assembly: GCF_022379125.1. Taxonomy (NCBI): domain Eukaryota; kingdom Metazoa; phylum Chordata; class Actinopteri; order Pleuronectiformes; family Scophthalmidae; genus Scophthalmus; species Scophthalmus maximus. The sequence continues at coordinate 318,273 of NC_061531.1, read as the reverse complement.
TTTGTTTTGTTAATATTTACGCTCCAAATCAGGGAACAGAGAGAGTTGGTCTTTTCACAATCCTAAGAAATGAGCTGAGGAATTACCAGCAGGATCAGCTCATCATCGGTGGAGATTTTAACTGCACCACAGATTTCACCATTGACAGGACAAGTGAGCAACCCCACCCACAGTCAGCTCAGAGCCTCAACAGCCTCATCACAGATATAGATCTGTTAGATGCATGGAGAGTGAAGCATCCACAATCCAGGCAGTACACATGGGTGAGGGTCAGCAATAACAGGGTGAGTGCAGCAAGACTTGACAGGATTTACATCTCTCAAAGCCTCAGCTCAAGACTAGCACACAGCAATATCAGTCCAGTAGGTGTCACTGACCATCACTTCATTAGTGTAGAGTTAGTCATCTCACCTGGCAACAGGGTTAAATCACACTGTTTTTTCAACAATAAGCTCCTGCAGGACAGTACTTTCTGTCAGACCTTTGAGTGCTTTTGGCAGAAGTGGAGGGCTGAGAAAGAAAATTTTAGTTCTCTGAAGATGTGGTGGGAGGTGGGTAAAGCACAGATTCGTGTTTTTTGCCAGCAGTACACCTCCCATTCGACGGCTAGAATCAAGGCAGTTGTCCAGGAGCTGGAAACCACCATTAAAAACATTGAAGAGGGGTTACACAATAACCCAGACCCCTCAACAGGTCACCTGTTGAAGGAGAAGAGGTTGGCGTTGAGCTCCTTTCTGCAAGAGAGAGTGAAGGGAGCTCTAGTTAGGTCTCGCTTCCTTCAGCTCAAGGACATGGACGCCCCTACCTCCTTCTTTTTTAACCTAGAAAGGTCAGCGGCTCAAAGGAAGCAGATGACCTGCCTTCAGCTTCCAGGAGGCAGAGTGACCACCAGTCCAGGAGAGATGAGGAGCCATGCAGTGGGTTTCTATGCCAATCTCTTTGGGGCGGAAGAATGCAGCAAGGAGTGCCGTGAGGAGCTCCTGGAGGGGCTTCCACAGCTCAACCAGGGAGAGAAAGCTGCTCTCGACTCTGACCTGACAATGGAGGAACTAACAACTGCTGTCAATCAGATGTCTTCCGGAAAGGCACCTGGGATTGATGGTCTCTCCTCTGACTTCTTTAAACAATTTTGGAACTCTCTGGGAGCTGATTTCCACAGCGTTTTAACGGAATGTTTCAGGACAGGATCACTTCCTGTCTCCTGTCAGCGAGCAGTGCTGTCCCTGCTGCCAAGGAAGGGAGACCTGGCCTTACTAAAGAACTGGAGGCCAGTTTCTCTCCTCTGTACAGACTACAAACTCCTCTCAAGAGCTTTATCAAATAGACTCAAAAACATTCTGGAAATAGTTGTACACTCGGACCAAACTTATTGCATTCCTGACAGAACAATTATGGACAATATTTTTCTCATGCGTGATGTAATTGATTTATGTAAATATCATAATTTAAGTGTTGGGATTGTTTCTTTAGATCAAGAGAAAGCTTTTGATAGGGTTGATCACTCATATTTGTTTTCTGCACTGAAGGCGTTTGGTGTTGGTGATGGGTTTCTGGCTTGGGTTGGTGTATTGTACAGTGGTGCACAATGTTTGGTGAAGATGGGGGCAGGGCTGAGTCGGCCAATCCCAGTAAAGCGAGGTATCAGGCAAGGCTGTCCTCTCTCAGGTCAGCTGTACAGTCTTGCTATTGAGCCACTACTGTGTATGTTGAGGAAGCGACTCAGTTGTCTCACAGTGCCTGGGTCATTCGGACTCGACCAGGATTTTCCGTCTCTTTCGGTCTATGCAGACGATGTGAACATCCTGGTTTCCAACCAGCAGGTTGTTCGGAATGTACAGGACACCCTGTCGTTGTATGAACGAGCGTCGTCTGCACGGGTCAACTGGGCCAAAAGTGAAGCTTTGTGGGTAGGACAGGAGAGGGATCAGGTGATGCCTAGTCTGCCTGGGGGGCTTGAGTGGGGGCAGGAGGGGTTGAAAGTGTTAGGAGTGTTTTTGGGCTCAGAGGGTTTTCAAAAGAAGACTCCTTCACTCTGTGCGGGAGTGAAGGAGAAAGTGTGTGCTCGGTTGTCTAAATGGAAATGGTTGCTACCCCAGCTGTCCTATAGGGGAAGAGCTCTGGTGGTCAATAACTTGGTTGCCTTGACCCTTTGGCACAAACTTATTGCCCTGACACCACCGAGAGGCCTGATAGAGGATGTTCAGAGATCCATCGTGGACTTTTTCTGGTCAGGTTAGCACTGGATCCGAGCAGCTGCCCTCTACCTGCCTGTGGCTGACGCCGTTCTACTCATCTGTGCTGGAGGCATGGCAGATTTTCCAGGTTACACGTAACGTCAACGAGACTCCGGGCCTGTGGGTGTTTGAAGAACCGTTGTTCTTCAACAACTTCCTCAGGACCCGAACGCTGCAGTCTGCCAGCCTCCGAGCCAACCTCAGAGAAGCTGGATGTACCAAACTAGGCCATCTGATGAGGATGACGGCGACGTCAGTCAACAGACTGAGGGAGACCAGCAACATCACCTCTGCCAGGCTGGTCCACAGAGTGGTGGAGGAAGTCTGTGCTGCTCTGCCACCATCCTTGAGAGCACTGGCTGAAGACCGCACCCTGTGTGACCAGTGGAGTGAGGGGTGTGAGTACAGGTTCCCTTCCCTGTCCATCACCCCGGCTGTGGGGGAGTGGCAGGAGGGAGGAAACCAGCTGCTGTCCTTCACAACCCCTCACCTGGACACATTTCAGGATGCAGGGAAGAAGACCCTCTATCAGGCCTGTGTAAAGACCTTGACTCTGAACTCTCTGGCAGGGATAGAGGAGTCGAGGTGGACTGAGTTTTTCGGCCCAGACATTTCCCTGAAAGGCAGCTGGCGGTCCCTGTACAAGCTGCCCGTTGAGAAGCGGAAAGCAGACCTCCAGTGGAGGATTGTGCATGGGGCGATAGCTACGAACAGAAACAGAGCACACCTTGATCCGGAGCTAGGGGAGGGCTGTATCTTCTGTTCACACTCTGAGACATTGGTGCACCTGTTTGTTCAGTGTCCTCGCCTGTTGCCAATGTTTGATTTATTGAAGGTGTGGTTCCAAGGGCTTGGGGAGGTTTTTTCCTTTTCGTTATTTATTTTTGGCCCAAAATACTGTGTCAAGAAAAAGACTGTGCACACTCTTTTAAACTATTTATCTGGTTCTGCAAAATTAGTATTATTATTATTATCACTAATAATAACAACAACATGATTTGAATTGTTTGTAATTATAACTATCAGTCTGGTAGAGACTAAATTGGCGGTTGTACAACTGTCCTCTCTCTCTCGTCTCTCCTCCTGTCTCTCCTCTCACCCTCTCTCTGCCCACCTCTCCTTTATTCACGATTTCTCTCCTCACCCCAACCGGTCGAGACAGATGACCGCCCACAACTGAGTCTGGTTCTGTCAGAGATTTCTTCCTGTTAAAAGGGAGTTTTTTCTCTTCACCGTCGCCAAGTGCTTTGCTCATTGTGGGATTTGTTGGGTTTTCCCTGTAATATTGTAATATTGACCTCACTATGTAAAGTGCCTCGAGACAATGTATGTTGTGATTTGGTTTTAAATGCTTCGCTTCTTCTGACATTGGAATTAACCCATGTTTGTATACTAGTAATAACTCTACCAATTATACACTCTACATGTTTTCAAAGCAGATGTATGACTGCAAAATTGGTGCAGATTGACAGTATAGAGCACTACACGGATAAAATGAAGCTTTATTTACCTTGAATGACACTTTGGCTGATGTCCATATGAAGAGAATGTCTGTATTTCCAGGCACTTCTGTATTAGCATGTGCCAAAACTTTCAATTTGGACCATTCATTGTTTTATCTGTGTCTGCCGAACCGCCCGACATGTAAAATTATAATTCACTGAGGACCTCATTATTTGGGGTTCAACTAATCTCTACATCATATGTAAGAACTTGCAGTTTTTTAATTTTTCCTCTGCCTCAACTCAAAGTTTGACAAAGTTGACTTTCAAACATTACTCAGAGCTTTTGGAAAGAACTAAAAATAGTGATGTCCAGGGTCACAGGACAAGTGAATTGAATCTGTCTCGACCGGTTTCGGGGCGGGGGGGAGAAAAATGGGGGAGAGATGAGAGTTGGGCAGAAAAAAGGGGAGAAGAGAGACAGAAGGAAATAAAGAGAGAGAGAGAGAGAGAGAGAGAGAACAGTTGTACAACCGCCGTTCTTAATCTCTACTAGACTAATTCTTATAAATGCAATGATGTTATTAGTAATAATAATAGTAAAAGTAATAGTAATAATAATAATAATAATAATGATGGGTTTGGATCCTGCTGCTCTGGAGTCAGAGATACACTAGTGACATTTAATGTAAATACATGGGCAGAGAGAGAGACACACACACGCACACACAGACAGACAGACTGTATAGATTCTGGGAACTACAAGTAGTCCTGAGTTTACAGAGTGAAGTGATCTATTCGGATAATATGGAACTATGTACGTTTATATATACATATACATATGTAAGATATGATGGAGGTTAGGAGCAAGACTTTGAATTATATTCAGAATTTTACAGGAATCCAATGCATAGATGCTCACCGAAGAAATTACAGAAATATGAACCTCTTTTTCTAGTTCCTGTCAGAACTCGTGCTGCAGCATTTTGGATTAGCTGGAGGCTTTTCACAGACTTATTGGGGCATCCTAACAGTAATGAATTACAGTAGTCCAGTCTAGAAGTGACAAATGCATGGACTAGTTTTTCGGCATCCTTTTGATATAGGATGTCTCTAATGTTCTTCATATTGCCAAGTGAAAGAAGGCTGTCCTAGAGACCTTTTTTTGTTTTATGTGTCAGTCAAAGGACATGTACCTTTACTGAGGAAAAGGACATGTACCTTTATCTACCTGATTAGTTTCATCTGGCTTTAGAGATAAATACAGCTGGGTATCATCTAAGTAGCAATGAAAATTTAAACGTGTTTTCTTATAATATTGCAGAAAGGAAGCATATATATATGAAGTGAAAAGTATTGGTCCCAGCACAGAACCTTGTGGAACTCCATGACTATCTTTTTTGAATGAATAAACATTAGCAAACTGAAATCTATCAGATAAGACTTAAACCATTATAGTGCCGTTCCTTTAATCACAATGTGTTCTAGACACTGTAATAGAATCTTGTGATTGATGGTATCAAATGCTGCACTAAGATCTAATAGGACAATAATAGGAACATATCCATTCTCTGAGGCCATGAGAAGGTCGTTGGTAACCAGTATATATCAGTTACATAGCAACAGTTCGAGGTATTCCTGGAGCGCTGGGGCAATGACAAAGACGCCATTGTCCCTACTATATGTTTTTGCACTATGAAAAAGATTTTGAAGCCGTTATTTTAAAGGGGCAACAGACAACTTTTGTTCAACTTGCGCTGGTATTTTTCCTCTTAGCTCCTGAGGAAGTTGTCAACACCACTTTGGATATAACCCTAATGGTTGTGTTTGAAGCCTTACAAGTCACAGAGCTCTCTCCACGGAGTGAAGGCCAGTCTGAGGTTCACTCTTGTTTTATCTCTTTTTCTATCACTCTCCTTTTTCGCCTGCTTTTCTCTATCAACAGGGTTCTTTTTGTCTTGTGTTACAAACCTGGTTCAAAGTTTGGAAAAGGACAGACTCCACACACTAACAAAATGTGCAAAAGAGTATTTATTTATCTAACTGAACAAACTTAAAACATCTCTTCATAAATATTCAAATTTTAAGCATCAGTGGTGTCAGGGGAAACCATGTGGATGGCTCAGCAGCAGCGAGCGAACTCCTGGTTTGGAAGTAATTTTATACCCTGTACCCACTCCCTCTCCAGGTGTAAACGACCAGTTCTGACGGGCTCTTAACAAGGTCACTGGAAGACAAGAGAGCAAGGTAGATCGAGAGACCGTCACACCCCCTCCCATAAAGATGAAGGCCCCAAAAGGGTGCCTGAAAACATGTCATTAACAAGGTGGGGACATTCCATTAAGCTCTGTCTGTTATTATAACAATTTTCCTTCAAACCACTCATTCCTTCCCACTCAGCAACTTTGGTCCCTACAAGAAGCAAATTAAGAGTAGGCAGAGGAGATGAGCAATTTCACAAAAAAACTGTCACCACACAAACTGAACTTTAAAGTGGCAATGCACGCCAAAGAGCATCAGCATTGATATTTTAAGAACCCTAGATGTGGCGAATGTCTAAGTTGAAGGGTTGAAGAAATAGACACCACCACATAAGGCACTGATTCAGGTTCTGTAAAGAATGCAGAAACATCAACATATTGTGGTCTTTGAAGTCTAGCAGGGGTTTAACTCCAGCACTAATGAAGACCTCAAAATGCTTCAATGCCCAAATAAGAGCCAAGGCCTCCTTCTCAATAATGGAATAGTTCAACTGATAGGAATTGAATTTCCTGAAAAAAATATCTGACTGGGAGGTCAATACCATCCGTACCAGTCTGCAGAAGCACAGCTCCAGCTCCCAAATTAATGGCATCTATCTGTTTTGTACCGGCACTTTGACTTCAGGACCGGACTCTCAGCTTTCCAATGTCCTTTTCCTAAACAATAGTTACAAGTTCGACCAAAATCCAATTTGCCACCACTGGTTCCTGACTTGGAATGAAAGTCACTTCCCTGAGCTTTTCTGATGACCACTAACAGCACTTTCTCTGCGTCCATAGCCACCCCGTTCTTTGTGAGTCAGTGCATATTCATCTGCGAGAACATCGGCTTCAGTAAATGTTTTAGTTTTTCGTTCACTTAAGTTAGTAGCCATGTGTTCAGGAAGAGTTTCCTTGAACTGCTCCAACACTATTAGCTCACACAATTCCTCATGAGTTTGAACCTCAGAGGCCAGCCGCCATTGACCAAAAAGAAGAGATATCTCACGTGCAAACTATACATGAGTCTGTTTCTCATATTTCTTTGTTCCCCTAAACTTCAGATGATAAGCCTCAAGTACAAGTTCATATGCTTTTAAAACAGCCATTTTTAGGTAGTTTTGTCTGTCAGTTATGGTTAGAGCAGAATAAGCATCCTGAGTCTTCCCAGTTAACACAAACTGTAGCAGTAAAGTTTGCTCAGAATCACTCAACTTCCTGTTTTAAGCCAATCTCTCAAATAACAAGAAAAATGTATCTGATCCTATTTTTAAAATTTAGGAACAAATCACAAATTACCCAAGACATAAAATTTTAAAGATGCGCCCCCCCCCAAGGTTCCAACCCTCTACCTGTTGCATTTTCAAAGAGTTTACCTTCCTTGATCAGATTCAGCTTGTACCGTTCCAATTGCTGACTTTCTTGTACCTGCTGTAGCTCAGCCTCACGGAGCCTCACAATGCATTTTAGTCTCACAATTTCAACAGCTTGTTATTGGGAATGAATAGCATGTTCCCGTTCCATTTCATATTTGTGCTGCAAAGATAATATTTATTTTTACTGTTCAAAAGTAAAAGCTACCCCAACCCGAGCTACAGGCTTAACAAATTTCACAGACCGTTCAAAAGGACTAGCTGTAAGTGTAACTTCACTCCGTACCTCAGTACTTTTTAAGCCAGCAGACAATACCCCCTAATGAACCAAGTTTTCCTTAACTAAACCCAAAATACGGCCTTTCAGCCCTTGCCTGGGTACTTCAATTTCAATATGCTCTGCAACTTTAAACAATTGATCCCTAGTCCAAGCATCTAGTAGCTGCTCACTGGGATTCTGCACAAATTCCTCAGCTGACATAATCACACCAATATCAGCCACTGAACTACAAAGAAGTGACCTGACATGAACAACCAGGCTGCAATGAAACCAAGAAATTAACCTGCCTCTCACAGATTAGTGTCCCCAAACCAGTATAAAAGACACCATGTGGAACATCATTTCCTCTTGCTAACTACCTAACCCAAACTAACTGACTGTCTCAACACTAGTCTTAATGAAACAGTTTCAGTGGGTTATTTAAACAAAGCCCAGTGACTCGGCCAGGTAACCAGCATGCTGGCAACGCACGGATGTGTACTCTCAGCACAAATGCTCTGGCCAAACTATCGCACAAAAATAACAAACTAAAACAATAAACAACGAGTCCACAAATTAACGTTGTTTCTTATACCGGTCAGAAAAAGAGTTCCACTAACTAGGTGGTCCATAAATCATACTGGATCAGAGGCACACATCTGTGTTACTGTATGACCAAAACTGTGAGCCATTTTGAAAGCTGAACCTCAATCCACACTAAAGCATTTACACCAACCTTCAACTGTGTGTGTAAAACTCTCCCCAAAATAAATGCTGACTTTAAGTTACAAAAAAAAAAAGTTACAAAGATAGGCAAAACCATTGTCACCATCAATATCTCTGTACTCACCATAGTAGATAAAATCACTTGAAAATTCTAATTGTAAACCAAACCGCAAAAAATGCTACCACAGTAATCATTTAAATCTCGGACGAGCCCCCATTTGTGACAAACCTGATTCAAAGTTTTGAACAACGGAGAGACTCCACACTAACAAAATGTGCAAAAAGGGTATTTTTATATCTAACTGAACAAACTTAAAACATCTCTTCATAAATATGCAAATTTTAAGCATCAGTGGTGTAATGCAATTGTGTGGATGGGTGTTAAAATAATGAAATAACACCCCCAAAAATAATGTCAGGGGAAGCCATGTGGATGGCTCAGCAGCGGCGAGCGAACTCCTGGTTTGGAAGTCATTTTATACCCTGTAGCCACTCCCTCTCAAAGGTGTAAGCAACCAGCTCTGACGGGCTCTCAACGGGGTCACTGCAAGACAGGAGAGCAAGGTAGAGAGAGATATGCAAATGCACTTGCGAGGTTGAGTTGTTTTTGTCAACTCGGCTGTTCCACCATCTCCTATTTCCATCACTGGGGATAGATAGAGAACACTATTATCCCAGTGGTCAAGAGAATAACATGGTGAATGCAAGGCTTATATGGGACGACATATTAGTGTTACAAAAAGTAAGTACGTAGTGAGGTAAAAAAAAAAAAAAAATGACATTGTGTTGCTTTCGGTCATAATTTTGAGATCTGAGATTAAAGTGGCAGTCGGTAGAATGGAGAGGAGTGTGGACTTAGTCTCAGAATTCAAAATAGGTGAATTGGATGAGGAGTTCACACCCACGGCTGCTTTTGACGAGTAGACAAGTGAGCAGAAGAAGATGTAACCTATGAGGCGCACTGGGCAGGGGCCATAGGACATGGGGCAGAGGTCGGCGTGTTGGCCCGACACCCGAGGACCTGGGAGTCAAAGACATTGCTGATGTTCGATGTTATGAGCCAGTTGGTACCTTCTGCTTTCATTGTTTTTCATCCTAAAGAGGGTGTAGCTTCAGTTGCCTTTGCTAGATGTAATTAGGGTGCTGTGCAATACTCTTTCCTCAGTATTTGGATTTTGAAAGTAATTGGCCTGTCATTGCATAAATATACAACAATCTGAAGATTACTTCATTTTTGTATCAATATACTTTTTGAACCAATTCAATGCATTAGGAATATATTAATTTTGTTACGGCTGGGGTTAGGACCGAAGAAATTGCAGGAGACCAGGGACAATAACTGCTTTCAAGTTTTAATTTTTAACAAAAATTCACAAGCCCCATGGGAGGGAAACAAAGGGAATCTTCTGGCAGCGTGGCTAAGTCATGACCGTGTTTAAGTAGAGGAAAGGGTGATTGCTGGTAATGCTGGACAGGTGTGTGTCATCTGTGAGGCCAGCCACGCCTCCTGCCATAACCTGAAGCAGAAACAAAAACACAGCGGAGGGGGGAGAAAAGGAAAAACAGAAGCAACAAAAACCGTGACCATCACAAATTTGGGGTAATCAGATTCAATGATTCAGTACTAACCATGCAATATATCAAAGAAAAGCATAACAAATTTATCAAAGTAAACAATTACGTAATATTGTCAATCTTTATTTTGCACATTAATAAAATACAAAGTAGCTGTGTTGAATATTTATAATACTCAGGTAGATTTATGTATTTTGGATCTACAAATATAATGCTTGAACATAGTTGCAGGAATCTGTTTCCTGATTCATCCGGATGCTAATCCAAGGCAATAAAAAAATATTTTTCATCTTCTAACAGGTATCTATCTAAGAAATAGAAAATATGAATCTAAGAAAAACAAAGCATGCGTAAATATACACTTATTTAACTACAACATTCCACTGACATAGAATCCACCACAAACCAACCCTTGTAAAACGTTTCCTATCCTTTTAATATGTTTAGAGCCATTAGGTCTTCTTTTCATTCATTCATTTCGGGTGGTCTATGGAAATGGTGGTTGTAGTCTGAGCCAGCCAGTAAGATTCTGGCTTCAAAGATGAAGGGCTGATGCTGAAGCACTTGCTGGCGTACAGTATATCAGGGTGTGGTTATAGAAGGACTCCAGCTCTGCAGTTGACCTGCAAATTTATAATACTTTTTATTAAAAATAACGTAGTCAAAGTGCACATGTTGTGTTACACAATCACAATTAACATTCAAACAAACAAAACTGGTGCTACAGGAAAATTGAAATTCTTAACCAAACCTGAAGTTTAGTGAAGTGAAAGGTTTTGGAGACGGCCTGGTCTTCATAACTGTCACAGTCAGCCACCGTCATGCCCAGTAGGTTCCCACGTCACCTCCCCTCTGTCCCGCACGAGCAATCAGCTACACCCACCTCATCACCTCACCTGGCCCCGCAGCTGCAGCTCATCACCAATCAGGTCTGTATTTAACCTCCTCTCACTCAGTTACTCACCGCCAGATTGTTCTTTGTACTCCATGTTAGACTTTCCAGCATTTACCCACGGACGGATCTCCCGGTTTCGACTCCCGGTTCTGCCCCCGACTTCCCCGTATCGTCTCAGCCCTGGTTACGACCCTGCCTTTGTCCCTGGTTTCCCCGTTTCGCCTGAATCCCGGTAAAGACCTCTGCCTGCTGTCCCCGGCCGTCCCGTCCCGCCACGATCCCGGAAAAGACGTCTACCTTCTGCCCCCGACTCTGAGCCTTGCTTGTGTTTTAAACAATAAAGCTGATTACCAACTGAGCTACGTGTGTCTCGCGCTTGGGTCTAAACTGGTTCGTTACAATAACACATCCCTTCCATCAAAGAGGCAACTCTCTACATCTTAGACAGGGTCGTCAACAGCCTCCCCAATGAGAAGAACACCCACAAAGCAGCCTGAAAAAATACCTTGCATATGAAAACATTTACTAACGGTTCTGAAATGGGCCGTGATTATAGTGTGGAGCTTAAGGTTTGTTGTTTGTGATCTGTCTGAGCCCCTTCCAGACAATGTGATTCAACATATCAAATATAACACATAAAATGTATATACTACAGTCATCATCAATATCATCATGGATGTCCAGTGATGACATACTCAAAAGATGAACAATTTATTTCTTAATCAAACATATTCCAGATTTGTTTGGTAAAAGGTACACATACAGGGTGTTCATATCTATCAGAATGGAATTACATTATCATCAACAAGTAAAGATTAGCATACCTTGTATCCAGAACCTGAATTGCAGCTTCCTCAGTTGTGCCCCCATAATCTCTGTGGAAAAGCAACATCAGTACGTGAAACTATGATCCAGTAAAAAATATTCCTCCTCACTAATTTATCGCAAATCTATATATTTTATCCTATGCTCCATGTTACCAACTTGCCACAAATTGTAAAATGGGCATTTTAGTACATAATCTTTAGTCATGATTATCAGAGTCGAACAAAATGTGTAAGTACATGCTGTTCGAAGCAGGGGAGATGTGCATTGTACTTTTCTCCATGGCCAATGTAGAGTCTTGCTTCGAGACAAACGCCTTTCACTTTCTCGACAGTGAAAGTAACAGTGTGTAAACAGCACACGGGAACTTCACCTTTGTCTTGAGACGCTCCTGCGTTATTGACAGACTATGACTGGCACTGTACACTACTGTTGATGTAGTGCTGTACTGTCACATTTGGTTAGTCATTCTCTCTCTCACACAATCATTATGCTCACATATAAATATAAATAATTTGACAGTCTGCTCTACAGTGATAAATAAATACACAGCCACAGCTGGGAATATCAACACATTCTTAGCATTTAGCATACCACGGGATGCTACGTTTGGTGAAAAAATGGTGATGCTAACTAAACAGTACGACACTGATGGGGAAGCATTTAGCCACGAGGCAACGGCACACAATTATCTGAAAAACTCTCAAAACTGATTAGACTGCTTGGACTTTTTAAAATATTTATATAATATCTAATATCTATCTATAATATTATAAACCATTAACCAATAGCCATAGCACTGTGAACAAGCAACTAGCAGCCTACAGTAGCATACTGTATGGTTAAGGAGTGCTACAATAAAATGGAAAATAAAATTAAATACAAATGAAACAGGGATAATTACCGGTCAAGCAGAAATGTGGCCACTTGTGCATTGTTTGTGACTCCTTTAGGTCTCGCAGCTCTCTCCATCTGTGGAACGCCGCTCCGATGATTACACAGGTTTTATATCTGGCTCGATCTGCTTCCTTCTTTTAGCTTGTATTTGCTCATGGTCTTTGTCGTATATGAAGTTTTTTTCGATGCTTGGATAATGCCTTTCTCTGCCATGGTGTTTTCAAACTAACTCCACTTCTGCTGCTAGCTCCTCATTGCTAAGACTTGAGCTTGACCAAGCGAGTGAGGTTGGCGTGCCCAGGTACTGAGCAGTGCAGCGGAGAGCGTGCCCGGATGATTGACAGAGCAGAGAGACACCCTCTGGTTGTGATTGGTGATTTTTTTTACGAGCGCGTGGATTCTTGCAGTGGCATTAAAAGCAGTAGGGGTCACTAAATTAACCAGATTCTTTCACATATGATCTGTCTCACATATTATTACCAGGATATAGTGACAGTTTAAGCAAATATGACAAAAAGTTATTTCAATTAGGAGAGAGAAGTGAATGAAGAAATTATATTAATTGCAGGTTTAACAGGATGATATGTAATGATAAATATTGATATAGTCTTTGGCGCTTAGACTCCATGGGGAGGTATGTCGTAGAGGGCATCATTCCTGAGGGGCAGCAAAGTAAATCCCCCATGGAGTCCAGCTAACAGCTACATGATAGGCTAATGAAGCAGGTGAGTGTTGCAATGCTATTGGATAGATGAGACCAGCTGATTAACAGCTGATGCAATGAGAAACTGATAGTGCACATGCATGAGTGTATGACAGCCAGGATGAAGGTAAATTACATTACAGCCAAAGCAAGACTGAGAGTAGTCTGAACTTACGCTAGAGCTACATTTCTACAAATCCTAGCTACTGGACCTTTAAATTATGATTTTTGAGATAAGTCACATTCCTGATTTAAACTGTGTTTGAACTCAGAATTAAACTGACTTTAATTCCACTTTTATGAGTTTAAACATGGAATTTTAACTCAGAATTGTGACTGTGACTGCAGATCGTGTTCTGGTCGTTTTTCCTATTGGACCTTGAATGCCGCGTCACTGATCCAGGAGTCAGCTGCACGGTGCGTCCCCACTCTCCTCCGCACAGAGCCGGCTTCTCTGGACTGTGAGATCTGTGATGCTGGTGATGGGACGACAGGTACGCGTTGACAAACAGATGCGTAAAGGTCCGTCAGCAGTAAAAAGAAGGGAAAAAAGCTCCACGTGTCGGCCAGACTGGAAGCGTCCCGTCACCGGCGAGCATGCAGAATCCGTCCCATTGATCTGAAGGGGGATGACTTCTGACACATCCGCGGAGTCAGCGAAGGCTGTCGGCGCGAGGCGTTTCTGGGACGGGGCCACTTTTTTCCCGGCACTGTGAAACGGGACGACCAGCAGCAGCAGCCGGAGCTGAACACCTGGACCACATCTGGATAATATGTCGCTGCTGAAACAGCGGGGGCGAGAGCTCGAGCGTTTCGACGGACTGTCACTCATCTACTGGTATGTGAACAGTGAACCAAGTTTTGGCAGAATCAGGGCGCATGGCGCTCACTCTGGGAAAGAAATGCAACACAAAACGTCACAAATCAGTAAGATTGTTTATGTTATTAGACACGGCTGAAGAGCTTCCCCTGACAGACTGGAATCTGTTGGAAGCAGGCATCAAATCTGGCTCTTCCACAGCCGCATGGAGCGGTAAAATATGGAGGGAGTGGGCTCATTACAAACATAACATTATATCAGTGTCCTTCCCCGTTCATATTTGAAGGTGTAATTCATTTCCACCTGACAAAGGATGTATGATTAATTTAATCACGGATTATTTTTGATACTGGCGCTCAATAACGTCTGCATATTTTCCTTGTACTAGAAAATAACACAACACAAGATAAACAGCTTGAAGTATTAAAAAAATAGTTCAGGTCAGCATCTGTTTCTATAATCATTGTAAAACCCCACAGATAAACTCATCACGAACAAACATAGAGGTATTATAATTATTATTATTCCTCTTTTTCTTCTTCTTGTTTATGTCACAAAATTGAAATGACAAATGGGATTACATAGCAAAATAGCGAGTTGGATAGAAAATGAATTTAGCATCTTCAGAGCAACAACCAGGCAAAAACACTGCTCCACCATGAAAACAATGTGATAGTTTTCCAGATAACAATGGATTCAAATAGGATCAGATGTAAATGATCCCACGGGAATGTAGGCAGTTTGGAGAGAGCAAGTTCATTTTGTGCTTGTGTAATATGTCCAGAGGGGGAGGAGTCTGTCAGCTAAATGTAGGTGCTGAGTGGACTGTTGAGGCTGGGTCAAGCGGGAATGCTTAAAGGCAAGCTGAAGGGAGGTGGCACAACTCTCCTCATCCTATACTCCAGCTGTCTCTCACACAGACAGAACCACCCTTAAAGTTACCCCCATGATTCTCTCCTCCCAAAAGTTGCCCGAGCTCTGGGACTACTTTCTGATTTACGTCTCAGGAGCCCTAGAGTTTAATCCTGACAGCAAAGACGTAGACCTGGGACTGTTTCCTCTCAGAATGAACCCCACCATTAAAAGCAGGTAGGTGTGACACAGGGACACATCAGAGCAGTGGTTTGGAGAGATGCTGAATAACCTTCTGAAAATGTGCTGCTTTGAACCGCTGTCAGGAGAGAGGTGCGTTTGTTTGGGTTGCTTAAAATCCAGCTCTGGATTGTCTTTCTTCAGCGATATTGTGAAAAAGTGACAGGGATGTCGTTTGTGGTGAGCACATTTGGATGCTTTTCAGATTTGTGGTTAAGAAACTCTAAATAGTGTGCTGATTGTACAATCTTTTGAACAAAACTGTGCTATTTTATAGAATATTAGAGATTAGTTTGTTAGGTTTATACTTTTGTTAGAATATATTTTTAATCCAGCCTGTAAACTGTCAGTGAATTAAACAGTGTATGTAAAAAGTGTATCATTCATCTATGTAAAAAAGTGATTTAAGTTATGTTGTATTAGTTTTGTAACACTAAAAATAGTGTATATTCTGACATTTCTGTGTGAAAGGTTTGTAAACTCTTTTTCAGATAGGACTTTCCAGATGGTGGTTAAGGAAAGATGTGGCTGAGTTGGTTGGAAATTATTTATCGTTATCTTTCCTTTTTTTTGTGATGCAATGAATAGAAAATGCAATAGCTTCCCTGTCATTGCATCCTATGGTGTCAGATTTGTCATATCTCGCGAGTGCGATAAAACATGCTCAACGAGCAAATTATATGATTTCACACGAGCAAATACAAATCTTCGCGCACCAATACAATAACTGAGAGTTGCACAGAGCAGCCTCCACGCACCTGCGAGTGTCCTCTTTGCGAGTGCTGGAAGGCATATACGCTCTCGCAGGTCAACTGTGCTCCAGAAGTTGATATCTGCTTGTGCAGATGAAACTTACTTTTGACATTTTGGGGTGGAAACCAAGGGAGGCACTGGCCCTCCAATGATTGATCACTTGCTTTCAACACGGTCACACCCATCAGGAACTGTTATAATACATGGACACAGAACATGTCTGATTTAACTGCTTTTCACTTTGCCATTACCCTTATGTTGGCAGTGCATGCATTATGTGTGAGAGAGAAAAACATAGGCTAGGAAAGTGCTGTATAAATACAGTCCATTCATCATTTCCTCATATGATAATGTAGTAAGAACCACTGAGTACTCATGTAATAATTTGGTAATGAGGACTAGGTAAGTATTAGTCACCACTGAGTACTTGTGTAATAATGTAGTTCATTTACAATTTTACGTTTCATTTTTGGTCCTGAGCAAATTTAACAGTTACACATGGAGCATGAATCACACAGTACAGCTGCCAACGCACATCCAACAGGACGCTAAAGTAGTGAGACAGATGGTGCACCATTGAGTGCAAACACTGTTCTTTTTCAGCCTCTGTCTCTTCCACTTCTGTTTCACATTTTGCTTTTGGCACTTAAAGCTTGGGTAGACAGAACCATCAGGCCACTATTTACTTTTTCTTTAAGTTCAAATATCTGGCTTCCCAGCTCCAACAGATGGAAGGAGTGACTACAGCGTGTTTTTTTTTCTATTGGGGGACTTTATAATATGTTATATGTTGTTGGGTGATTTTACTCAGAAATAAGACTGGGTTGTTTCAAAATCCCCCCTTACAGCATCCCTTCTTCTCTGTTGCCTGGATAATTTTGTCTGACAAAACAAGAATAGAGAATAGAAACAATTTTCTGAATGAGATGTCACACCTACTTCTAGCATGTTACAGGTGAATACTAAGAAACTCAGCTCAAAATTTTAGTAATTGTTGCTGTTGGAGAACTTGATGAGCTGACAGGACTCTGATACAACAAACACCAAACAGGACTCATTCCTGCCCCAACAAACACCAAACAGGACTCATTCCTGCCCCTATGAGCCTCTATTGGCGCTGACTGCAGTTCCTTACTTTGACCACTATGCAATATGATAAATCTGCTAGCGACAGTGGGGCACTGAGGTCTCCTGCCCCAATATTGAGCCACGCACTAAATTGAGACTGAATCACTGAAATGACTATCTCAAATTTAAAAAAATGTTGACCCAAATTACAGATTAGGTAGCGATATAATCAATGTATGATGTATAAATGTGGGAAAATAGTTCATAAGGAGGAACTATGTTTTGGGGTGGATGATTTATTTTTGGTGGGGCGCTGCCCCACCTTCCCATATGGACGGGCCGCACCTGCTGAAAAGACTAATCAGTCAGAGAAATGCAGGGCATTTTACAAGAAAAGACGTATTGGCTCAGTATTTGAAGAGCTGTAGTAACTTTGATCCTAAATGTTGTATTTCTCAGCAGGCAGCCTCACTCCAGTGCTGCACTTGAAGCTAGTTGATTGTAGATTTGTGTTACCTCCAGATGCTGACTCCCTCATCACACAAAGTTTGCAGATTTTCTGATTGATGGTATCAGGTTCCCTTTCTGGCATTTGGGTTAAATTTTAAATATTTCCTAACAGGCACCTAACAAGTGCCTTTCACTTTGACACCAAATCCTCGTCTTTGTTGGTCAACTCTCCTCTTGTCACATGATCAGACTCCATTACATGATAAATGTAATATATAGCGATCAATAAAAGTGCTTCACAGTACAAGATACAGAATATTCACTCATTTACACACACATTCATACAGCGCTTCTAGGGGCAATTTGGGGGTTTAGTGGCCCAAGCACACTTTGGCACATATGTATAGTGTATATCCCAATTGTTATCTCTGCCAAGGTAGTTAGGTTTTGTCTGTTTGTTTGTTTGTAAACAGGATTATGCAAAAAAACCTGAATAGATTTGTTTGAAAAGGGTCATGAAAAAAACAATTACACCTTGGTGTGGATCCTTATAAAGGGGCAGATCCAGGATTTTTTTTGTTGTAGTTTTTGTTTTGATTTTAAAAAATTTCTTTGGGGGTGATGCATTGATCTTGACGAAAAAAAGCAGGCCTATTTAGGTGACTGATATCTATAATAGCATACAATTTGGTGTGGCTTGATTGGATTGAAGGGGGACTATTGGGCCTTGGCTGAGAAATGCCAATTGAGTACCATTGTTGTATGTTGTGTGATCTAAAACAAAAAATTGCAAGTTCCTTAGATTTTATTAGTGTAACTTTGTTAGAGAGATTTTTTATACATTGCTGGTGCGAATGCTTCAGAAACATAAAACGGCTCACTGTAATGATTCTGAATCTTGTCATCCTTTCTCTAAAACTCTGAGAGAGCACATTGTTTATTTTACGTGGTGTTCTCGAGTTTGTTTTTTTCTGTGAAACTGACCACAGGCTGTGACAGTTGCAGCAGGTGTGACTGGATGCACTTTGACAGCTTATTTACTCGACTCCTGTCCTGTGGAATTCAGGCCACTGGTGGCAACAAACATCACTCTGGTTCTGCTGTGACAAAGGAAAACAACAACGTGCTCTTGTTAAGTCACCTAGTCTTACCATGTCTCACATCTTATCTGAAACACTTTTACGATGATCATGCAGCATGTTCGTTGTTCCATTCTTATTAGTTCCAGACCAGTATTGAATAAATCTAATAACAGTGTATTTATTTTTGAAATACTCGTTCTCTCTACTGCGCCCTGTCTGAGGCTGTCTCACTGACAACATGGGGCACAGTAGCAGAGGCCCAGCTTTATATCAGGTGGGAAAATAAACAGGTTTCGAAGTATTTTCAATTTAAAACTGAAACATGGTGTTTGAAAATTCTTTTGATGAAGCGTCATCGTCTTTATATGGCTTGTCCAGGTAAGTTTTCATGTGCATCATCTTCTTCGTCTCGTTCTGTAAAGCCAAATTTGCATGTAACTGTTTCCTGTTTTTTTGTGAGCCACAAGTATAGCAGTGAGCCCTCGCATTCTCCACACTTGACAACAAAAGTGGACAAGCTGCACAATGATGTGATCTATGCTTAATACAGATTTGTATTGTTCTACAAGAGGGCTGGTTAGGCACAACTTTGCCAAGTCTGCTAAAAAAGAAGAGTAGTTCTCATCCGCTTTTCTGTGGGAAGCATCTTGAGATTCCATTCCGACAACAAGACAGCTGATGTGAACAGACAAATTCCTAAGAGGCTGTTGAAAGAACAAAGACAACACCGACACTGGCAGCAGCATAAAACTCATCTAATTAATCAACAACTGTAATTGAATAGAGCATAAATACATGTCAGCCCACTCTTAGACTGAATATAGTTTGGGCCTTGCTCAGCTAGACTATGTTACTAGTCGACCAACAGTTTTTAAAAAGTAATTTTTTCCCAAGTGTAATTGTAGTGTGTCCTGGCTGCAGCATTGTTTCAAAGGCTTTTTCATTCTGACAAGAATAAGTTTTGTACGATTAATGATATTGACATTTGGCTCAAAAATAAATCATCCACCCCAAAACATAGTTCCTCATTATAAACTATTTCCCCACATTTATACATCATACATTGATTATATCGCTACCTAATCTGTAATTTGGGTCAACATTTCTTGAAGTTGAAATAGTCATTTCAGTGATTCAGTCTCAATTAAGTGCGTGGCTCAATATTGGGGCAGGAGACCTCAGCGCCCCTCTGTTGCTAGCAGATTTATCATATGGCGTAGTGGTCAAAATTAGGAACTGCAGTCAGCGCAGATAGAGGCTCATTGAGGCAGGATTGAGTCCTGCCCAAGGGGCCAACTCTGAGAAATGAAGCCTATGCGGAAGTGCTTTAAACTGCAGTTCACTAGATGCCCGCTTGAGGCTGGCTCCAAAAGCGAGTAAAGCCTCATAGAGCCCCATGTAAAATGTCCAACTTTACAGCAGAATTAAACATGTTTACAGCCTGGTTCAAAAAACGGATTTGCCCCAATGGCTGAACCCCACCTTCGTGACAACCTTATATTAAGGTTTGAAATTCTGCATAATTAGGGGCGTGGAAACTTGATTGATAGGTGACGCCACTGTTTGTTAGCCGCTCTGTGGCAGCTAGCCGCTGGCAGCGCTTGGTGTCACCCGAATTAATCCCCGGTCAGTAAACGGGACTTCTCGACCGCCATGTCGGAGGCTTGCGGAGAACATTTCAAGCTACTACCGGATGAATAATCCCCCTGCTCTGCGGTCAGTCGTCCCAACAGAGAAGTCCAGGAAGCTTGCGCTCCTGTTGTTTCGGTAAGTTAAATGATGGTGTTGTTCTGTGTTTGCAGTCATTGGCGGTTGTCGGTGTCTGCGCTCGGTAGCTGCTCGTTAGCTTAGCGCGCCAAAGCGCTTCTCAGCCAGCTAGCTGGGGTTAGCCTCGAGCGAGACTCCGGCTCTGCTGACGAGGCTAGTGCGACCAACATGACACCGACATGAGCCGGTTAACAGGCGTCTGCGTGTGGATGTTAAATATGGTCCACTACGTTAAATACGAGCAATGCAATGTTAACGTGACATTAATGCAACTGTCAAGGTACATTACGGTGTTTGTAATGTAGTGTTCATGTCACATATCAGACTTGTTTCAGAAGATACCGTTAACATAGAGGATCCGGAGTGTTGTTGGTTGTGATGGAGTTTTTTTATTGCACCTGTACGTTAACTTGAAACAGAAGAACACAAGAAGTTTGATTCATATGTTTTACTAAAACCGACACGATAGATAATTAGGATGCAGAAACAGACTACACAGACAGAGGTTTGTCTGTGTAGTTTTCCTCCAGATGATCCAGACAGACTGGACCAGTGGAAGCTCAAAATGATGCAGAACTGAACTGGGCTCATTCCTTCAGCACTGGCCCCAGGTCCACATATGGTTTGTGAATAACTTAATGGTCATATTTTTCCCAAGTGAAATATGAGAACAAAGGTGCCCGTAAGCTTTGATGACAATAATATATTCTATACATACTGTACATTCACTGTGTTGGTAGAACTCTGTTAAAACTACATTCAAATACAGTTGAATATCTAGAGAACGCAAGCACACAAACATCTTTATCAACAAACGTGTTTTACTATTTTTTATGTGTCTTTATTATTAGGTAAAGACCACCCTGAAGGACTCCACTGTGCTGACCATGTTCTGTCTCCAAGAGCAAAGAAGAAAAATTAATCACTCAGTTCTTATCATTAAATGTACGGTTACACAGCTTTTAAAATATATTTAAATCACACAAACCTGTTATTGCTTAAGGTTTCATCTGTAGTGTATGAGTTATTTGTCAATTAATAGTCAGATTTGAATGTTCACATTCTCAGTCAGCATTAAAGACAAAAATAGTTATGATATAAACATAATTTATTAGCCAGAACCAGAAGTAATAGATTAACTCTCAGATGTATTTTTAGTGAAGGTACAAAACACAAAAAGGTGGACAATATTAAAATTATGGAACACATTTAATATACAGACTGGGCCTGTGCAAGCAGTAACAGCTGAGCTCAGAATGAGCCCAGAGGTGCAGAATCCATGTCGTGGGAGGAGAATGGGGATACAGTGTGGGACAGTAGGGGAGGAGAAGAGCAGAGGTAATAAGTGTTGTAGCTATAGTTGGTATTTTTTATCAACATTGATGAACATAAAATAAACTCAACATTGTCCATGATAGTCAGGGACATGTTTAGACTTAACAAAGTGTGTCCTGAAGGCCAAATTCAATAGCAGTGACACTGCCAACTGTAGCAGTTACAGGTCCCCTTCACAAGGTGCTGGAGGTGAGTCTGCTGCAGGTTGTCTTCATGTTGACCAGCCTGATGCTACTGATCTCCCTCAGGTTGTCGTCACCACAGGGATGAGGACGTCAGCTGCTGCTCTTCCTCACGGAGTGGAAACAGAGTGGAAGAAGACTTTTCAAACACAGTCCACCAGCCAAACACAGCACGCCAAGGTCTGCAGCTCTCTGGACACCTCGACGGACAAACTCATCACCACGTCCACATTGTGACTGTAGGCATAAATTTAATAAATGAGTGTGATAAATGCTTCAGATAATGAAAAATGTGAAGTCCACTAAAGAGTGTAGCTCACATTTTTATGTTGACAACACTGCTATGTCACATCTGTAGGATAAAATGGAACTAAAGAGCTACATCTCAGGATATAGATGAGTCTCTAATACTTTATTTTTAGACAGACTATATAACTGTAAAGTCAAACAGCCACGACTGGTACTGGTTTGTTTTGTGCAGCAAGTGGAAGCATCACAGGTGAACTGAACAACAACCAATGTGCTGGAAGTAATAAACATCTTGTAACAAATATAAAAGTGCCTTTCTTACAGTCATATTAAAAGTGATAATCTGGTACAGTAATGTCTATAGCAGTACAGGTAAGGTAGACTACCACGGACTTCTGTTAGTGTGAAAACTTGATCTGTTTGTTACAATTCAGTTTGAGTTATTTAGACCCCAAGGCAGATTCAGACACAACACACTGGCTGAGTAAAATAAAGTTCTTTATTTGGCCTTTAGCCAGTCTGGGTACTTGTGTAGGCCGAGTGTATTGTGGAGATGAACAGGAGAGATGGAATCCCGGTGGGCGGTGATGGCATCCTGTGGTGGGGAGCTGGTGGAGAACTGGTGCAGGCTGGAGCGAATGGTAGCTGGTGGGGACAGGACGCAGCAGAGGCAGGCTCAGCTCCGGTTATGGCAATTACTGGAGGTGAAGGAGGCATAGGTGAGAATGATATCAGTGAAGTTCAAACAACAGATCAGTAAAGTTTACTTTCACTAGTATACAAGGGCCTGGTGAGTTACCACATAGAGAGCAGATCAATCTGGCGACGAGTGAGTGGAGAGCCGGGGTTCTTGTACTGAGCTTGATGATGATGAGAGTCAGGTGTGCCAGGTGGTGACTGAGCCACGCCCCTGCTGAGAAACATACACACACACCAAGAGGAGGAGTCACAGGGAATGACTGACAGGGAAACAAACAGGAAACACTGGGGAAGTCTAGAGGTCACAGAAAGGGCTGTGACACAACTGTGGTGTGGGGAATTATAGTTTTTCTTTTGTCTTGTTTGGTGAATGTGTTTGTCCCTTAAGGCCAAAATAAATAAGTAAACAACAATAATAACTAAGACTTCAAGCCAGTGTTAATTAAAACATTTACTGTATACCAAGACCACTTACCATCACGTTACTTCTGTTTAGTTAACGTTTATTTGAGTCAATTTATTAGAATCAAAATATAGTGGTGCAAACTACCACTAATACAAATTTAAAAAAAGGAATTTTTAAGACTTATAATTTCAGTAACAAATATTTATTTCAAACGTTGTTCCAATGTTATTTACCACATGTAACGCTGGCTGGGACGACTGGTACCAGAGCCCACGTTACCGCAGTCAGTAGACCCGGTGCAGCCTCGGGGCCGCGGCTAGCCGGCTCGCACTTAGCCTAGCTTATTAGCTTAGCTCCTTAGTCTCAGCTAACTGAGAAGCTTCGACGTAGGTGATGACGTTTCAGCGACCAGTCTGCATTCGGCCCACCTCTGTGTCCATATTTGGATTAGCCGGGTAAGGGAGGAGTCGATCCCTGCCAACATGGCGACGGCTGAGCCGCTGCGGAACCGCCCACTTTGGGCTTCAAAACCGGCCTGCAGAAAACAATGGGTGACGTCACGGAAGCTACGTCCATGTTTATATACAGTCTATGGTCCTGCCCCACGGCTTTACTCTGCAGCTCTCTACTCTTTTCTTGAGTTAGTCTGTGGCGCGCATGTTCACACAGAACTGTAGTTAAGATATGAAAGTCTTTACCAGAGTTGTACACAATGTATGAATGACCAGAATCTACTGTGGCAAACATTAACCTATGATGGCAAATAAAAGATTATTAATCTAAAAGAATGAGTGTATCATTAAATATGTCAATGATTGCCGCTTGCATTCTTGGGTATGCCTCTACTGTACCTGTTGTGCACACCTGGAAACACGCAGTCTCTCCAGTTCTGATCCTCTTATCCTCTGTCAGATTGGATTTGGATCACTGGTGAACTTTTATCTTCAGGTCACTTCAGATTGTCAGTGGGGTTCAAGTCTGGGCTTTGGCTGAGGCCACACGGTGACATCCGGAATCCTGTCTTAAAGCTGCTCGGTTGGGTGCATTGGGTCACCAAGCTGAAAGGAGTAAGCTATTTTAAAGTGGTGTGCTTGTGAGTATGTTTTTTCTTTTAGGATGTCGCTGTTTTGCTTGGCCAAGGATGCTAGGCAGTCAGATATAGTTCAGCGTTTGTCCTCAGTCTCACTTTATCCCAACTGTATTATTTTTAATTCCATATAAAGGTATGCTAGACGGAATCATCAGATCATCTCAAGATCCGTCTGATGGAATTGGAAGTGTCTATGAAATGGCTTCAGGTCTCTACACAGATATTTTGTGCAGTGCAAGCTTGGTCTTTGACTGGACCACTCACAAAATCTCAAGCACAAAATCAGGACATTCTGTGTCATGATTTTTTGTCATTGTACTGTATGTACATTAAGTAATTATTGCCAATAGAGAATCTCAGCAGTATTGGTGCTGTGTGAACAATCACATCCCTAAATTAAAGATAACATCAAGCTTGCGTGAATGGCTTAAGTTAATAGTTTCTGATATTCACTTATTAATATTGTGGAAATTATGTGTATGTTGCTTTAGGCAAGACTTTTGGATCACTTTCCTGACCACGGTCCTGCTTAGTGATTGGACCATAGACTGTATATAAAGATGGATGTCATGACAGCTCCCCAAATAGAAAAATCATGTTACAGTTTTTTTCGATTCCTAAACGACAGTGGACTAAACTGGAGCCACATGTGCAAAAATCTAACCACAGTCTGCACAGCAGCAGTTCATGTTCATAATTTTCATTGCTTGAACACAGTTTTCAAAAGTATACACACTTATCACATGGCTTCAACCACAACCTCCACAACAATGTGGATTTACAGCACTCTGTTCAAATGCTAACACACTGCTGTCAAAACTGTTGGAATGGATTTCAGTCTGGTGCATTTCAAACACTGCTGATTTCAATTTCAGCTGAAAGTCTAAGGTGTCTTGTTTTAGACTTGTTAGTGAACACAATACAGTTTATATATATATAGGGAAACCTTTGAAAATACTTTTTTGGGAAATGTACAAAGGAATACAGGTTGGTGGAAGGAGAAGAGTGGCTTGGAGGAATACCTAGAAGAAGACAAAGAGCTGTAATTTTTGATGAAATAACGGCTACACTAATAGACCAGGTTGTGAATCATGGTCTCTCATTGAAAGAGGCAGGGTTGAGGGTGCAACTCAATCTGCAAAGATCTATAGCTGCATCAGTAATGCGAATTTTCCACAGAACAAACAGGACATCTGATATGATGTTAATGAAAACTTGTGGCCTGATGCTAGAGAGGCAGGATTTGTCCCACAATTCTTTGTTACTACTATATACCTTTAGTTTGTAACCTGTTTTTAGGTAATTACGTAAATGACTACAGACAAAATAAAAATATATATATCTATTGAAGCAAACTGATGATTTTATTTCCTTCCTGTTTACCTAAAAAACTTGTATGTTAGAAATAATTTTCATGTGAAAGAATTTCACTCTTTTCTTTAAAGAAAATATTGATTTGTGTGAAGTCACTCAAATTATTCAAACTGTAAAGAATAAAGGTTTCTAATTTCTGTATTGGTGTTTGATGGTAGTGTTTTTACTCTCAGTGTGTTTTGGGTGACAGTGTGTCATGAGCATTGTTCCAAGTGTTTTGCTGCACTGAGCTTGTTTTGAGAAGTGTGTGAAGATTTCAATTCAATTCAATTTTATTTGTATAGCGCCATATCACAACATACATTGTCTCAAGGCACTTTACATAGTGAGGTCAATATTACAATATAACATGGAAAATCCAACAGATCCCACAATGAGCAAAGCACTTGGCTACGGTGGAGAGAAAAAACTCCCTTTTAACAGGTAGAAATCTCTGACAGAACCAGACTCAGTTGTGGGCTGTCATCTGTCTCGACCGGTTGGGGAGAGGAGAGAAATGGGGAAGAGAGGAGAAGTGGGCAGAAAGAGGGTGGGAGGAGAGACAGTAGGAGAGAAGAGAGAGAGAGAGGGCAGTTGTACAACCGCTGCTTTAGTCTCTACCAGACTGACACTTATAATTATAAAATACAACTAAGTTGTTGTCATTATGATGTTGATAATAATAGTAATAGTGATGTTGATAATAAAAGTAATAATAATATTAATAATAATAATAATAATGACGGGTTTGGGTCCTGCAGCTATGGGGTCAGAGATACACTAGGAGAGATAGAAAACACAAGCAGGGTTAGTGACATGTAATGTAAACATATCGGGGGGGGGTGTATAACAGTTGCTTTAATCTCCACCAGACTGATACTTATAATTAGGGAAAACTGACACTTATAAATGTAATGATGTTATTAATAATAATAATAGTAATAATAATAATAATGATGATGATGGGTTTGGTCCTGCAGCTCTGGGATCAGATCTACTAGGAGAGATAGAAAACAAAGTTAGTGACATGTAATGTAAATAAATGGGGAGAGAGGGAGAGAGAGAGAGAGAGAAAAAGAGCGAGAAGGAGAGAGAGAGAGAGAGAGGGAGAAGGAGAGAGTTGGAGAGGGAGAGAGATGCTCATGGTATAAGTTCCCCCAGCAGTCTAGGCCTATAGCAGCTTAAAAAAGAAATGGTTTATTAAACACCTGAGCAGCTCTAACTATAAGCTTTATCAAAGAGGAAGGTTTTAAGTTTAACTTTAAATGTAGAGAGGGTATCTGCCTCCCTGACATAAACTGGGAGCTGGTTCCAGAGGAGAGGAGCCTGGTGGCTGAAGGCTCTGCCTCCCATTCTACTTTTACAGACTCTGGGAACCACAAGTAGTCCTGCGTTTACAGAGCGAAGTGATCTATTGGGATGTTATGAAACTAGGAACTCTGTAAGATATGATGGAGATTGATTATTAAGGGCTTTGTAGGTTAGGAGCAGGATTTAGAATTCTATTCTGAATTTTACAGGAAGCCAATGCAGAGATTCCAACACTGGAGAAATATGATCTCTTTTTCTAGTTCCTGTCAGAACTCGTGCTGTGGCATTTTGGATTAACTGGAGGCTTTTCACAGACTTATTGGGGGATCCTAGCAGTAATGAATTACAGTAGTCTAGTCTAGAAGTGACACATGCATGGACTAGTTTTTCAGCATCCTTTTGAGATAGGATGTTTCTAATGTTCTGATATTGCGCAGGTGAAAGAAGGCTGTCCTAGAGACTTGTTTTATGTGTGAGTCAAAGGACATGTCCTGGTCAAAGGTAACTCCAATGTTTCTCACAGTAGAGCTTGAGGCCAAGGTTATACCATCCAAGGCAACTATATGTTCAGATAATGTAAAAAAAATTATAAGTCATCCAGGCCTTTATGTCTTTAAGACAGTCCTGAAGTTTGTCTACCTGATTAGTTTCATCTGGCTTTATAGATAAATACAGCTGGGTATCATCAGCGTAGCAATGGAAATTGATGTGGTGTTTTCTTATAATATTGCCTAAAGGAAGCATATATAAAGTGAAAAGTATCGGTCCCAGTAAAGAACCTTGTGACTCCATGTCTCACTTTTGTATGAATGGAAGATTTGTTGTTAACGTTAACAAACTGAAATCTATCAGATAAGTAGGATTTAAACCATTCTAGTGCTGTTCCTTTAATCCCAATGTGTTCTAGTCTCTGTAACAGAATTTTGTGATCTATGGTATCAAATGCAGCACTAAGATCTAATAGGATGAGAATAGAAACATGTCCACTGTCTGAGGCCATGAGAAGGTCGTTGGTAACGTTCAGTAGTGCTGTTTCTGTACTATGATGTTTTCTAAACCTGGACTGAAAGTCTACAAGCAGACTATTCCTGTGTAAATAGTCACATAACTGGTTAGCAACAGTTTTTCAAAGATTTTAGAGATAAAGGGGAGGTTTGATATGGGTCTATAGTTAGCTAAGATATCTGGGTCTAGAGTCGGTTTTTTGAGCAGAGGTTTAACTACTGCCACCTTAAAGGCCTTTGGTATATAGCCTGTCAATATAGATAAATTGATCTGATCTAATATGGAACTATTAATTAAAGGTAATACATCCTTAAATAGCCTTGATGGAATAGGATCCAAAAGACAGGTTGATAGCTTGGATGAACTGACAAGTTAAGTCAACTCAGCCAGATCTATGGGGGAGAAGCATTCTAAATATAAATTTGGCGATACTGTTGGTTCAGAGGCTACTGTACTGGACAGTGTGTCTGTGCTATTAGTGGGAAGAAACTGGTACATTTTTTCTCTGATGGTAATAATTTTATTAGTAAAGAAGCTCATGAAATCATTGCTACTTAGAGTTGGAGGAATAGACGGTTCAGTAGAGCTTTTACTCTCTGTCAGCCTGGCTACATTGCTGAAGAGGAACCTGGGGTTGTTTTTATTTTCCTGTATTAGCGAAGAATAATAATTGGCTCTGGCATTTTGGAGGGCTTTCTTATATGTAATTAAACAATTTTTCTAGTCTAGGTGAGAATCATCTAGACTATTGGAACGCCACTTCCTTTCTTACCTACGTGACGTCTGTTTTAAAGCACGTGTCTGTGCATTAAACCATGGAGCTTTCCTCCTCTGTTTGACTGTCTTCTTTTTCAGAGGGGCGATAGTGTCAAGTGTGGAACGTAGTGAGGCTGCTGCACTTTCAACAACATCATCAATTTGTGTGGGAGTAAAGTTTTGATAACTGTTATGCACTGCACTGTATCGACACAAGGCAGTGGAGTAAATAAAGAAGGAACTTTTTCTTTGAATTTACTCACAGTTTTCGGATAGACACCTGCTGTAATAGAACTTTTCTCCAAATTAAATGAAGTTCATGAACGAGAATTCAAATGTAATTAAGTAGTGATCGGAAAGAGGGTTTTGAGGAAATACTATTGGATTTTTAATGTCTATGCCATATGTCAGAATGAGGTCGAGGGTGTGATTAAAACCGTGAGTGGGTTTGTTTACATGTTGAGTAAAACCAATTGAGTCTATGAGCGAATTAAAGGCAAAACTAAGACTGTCGTTGGCAACATCGAGTTGTGTTGTTTGGAATGAGTTTTGCAAGTAATGTGAACTGTCCAGCTCAGGTGACTGTTGGTAATGCAGACTGTTGTTAGAGTTTTGCACATGTGGCTGTCGTTAAGCCATCGAAAAAACTGTTATCCCCCTGTTGACTTGCTGCAGTATAGGTCATAAACCCATCCATGTAGCAGGTGGGAAATGGACCAAATAAAATCAAAGTATGCATCAAATGGATTTTCCCAAAAGTGTTTTCATGTCATTTTAGGTAGTTCTTAACACACCAATGTATGTTCAAGTGTTCACGTGTCTGATAAATTTGGTTTTAATTAGTTATTTGCTGCTATAAAGAGAGACTAAGACATCATGATTGACGAATATGTCTGATTTGTGATTAATTGGTCAGGCAGGTGTATAGGAACGACCTTGATACCGTGGCTCCACTCCACCATAACAAATTCACAGACTGACTCCAAATAATGTCAAAAGCACAAGATGGCGGCGCCTGTATCTGGGATATCTTAGCTTCATTTTTGTACAACTGGATGAAGTGGAGACGTATCGTCCATTCTTACATGCAGTCTGGATTGGAGAATCAGCTCCAGGGAGGGTCATTTTGGTTTTCTGTCATAATGACGCATTCCAACCTTGAGAGCCTTCAATCCTTGATCAGTTTTATATTATTTCCCTGGCTTGTTTTTTCTTTCTTTCTGACAAGCAAAGTGAACTTGATAATCACACTGGTGTCATTTTCAGTCCTTACATAGTTTTTCAAGACGATCAGAGGAATAGGTTGATTTAAGATTTATTCAGTCCGACTTTTTGTAGTAACTCTGGTCCTTTTTCATTATCACTTTTAATAGAAATAGCCAGATAGCTTGGAAGAGGATTTCTCCATTTATAATCCCATCAATAAAGTACTGATCAGTACAATTCGAGTACTGTCAATTGTTTCGCAACACCAGACCTGTATGAAATACCTGGCCTGGCCAATATATCTCCATTACAAATCTTAATTTCATACTGGAAAAATATGCATTTGTGAGTCCACTTCAACTTTTTTCTCACAAACTTAATTGAGCATGGCTGTTTTTATTCCCAGGTCTGTTTTTAAAATCCAGACTTCTTGAGAAAAAGGTTTTATTATGCGTCTCATTTCTGGCCTGTAACCCTCGAAACGCTTTCATGATAGTCTCCTCTGGTGGCTGTCTCTTAAATTTAACAGACATCGTGAGAATCAGCTCCATTCTTCCTTGTCAGGTAAAATCAATGATCAGTAATGGGATTTCAATTCACCCCTCATCGATCACTCTTGTCCCCATTTCCTCAGGTGACAATTGATTTGCTGGAAATTACTTTATTGGGTTTGATTTTCTCTCTACAGAAGATGTGGACCCTGAAGCAGAATGCTGACTGGTTTTACCTCCAGGGCGGTTTTCTTGTTGCTGATTTTTTTTCCTTCTCTTCCTCTCAAACTATTGATGTTTCTTTTCTTAGCTGACTGACCTGTTGTGTCTGTTTAGTGGTGTCAGAGGTGTCAGACATTTTTCTGTTTCTTCATTACAAGTGAGAAAAAGTAAGTGGACTACTGATTGTAATTAGCTGAGACTGGCTCAATGCCTTCCATGCAACTGAAGGCTAATTATGTGATTAAGGAAGTCCTCGCTCATGTATTCCTTCCCAAGGATTCACTTTTTTGTTTTTAGATGTGACCTCTTTCCAATGACTGGGAATGATCACTATGTCACTTTTATGACACATCACCCAGGAATTTTATTTCCATGCAGTGATGATGATGGAGACGCTTTATTTGTAAAAAGTCAGCATGAACATGAAGTGGACCAGATACAAAATACTTCAACGTGTCGTTTTCCCCTTTGAAAACACTTTAGTGTGTTCTCAGCGGATCTTGTCAAACCACTAACAGTTGTCTCAAGTGTTGCTGAAAATTCTTCGCAAAAAGATTCCACCTAAGAGCTAATCACAAAATCTGCAGAGAGCAGAGGAACTGAGATAACTGCTAAATTATGGATGACATTGTGGCTCATTACAATGCAATACACACATTTAGACTGCCAAATTACTTATTTATGACTAGACACATTATTAATATCAATAATCAGCTTCTCCATGTCTGGTGCTTTATCAAAGCATTATCTAAACAGCCCCTAACCCTTAAAACAACATTGGCTGAAATGTTCATGATAGCTCAGTAAATGCCTCAACACAGAGATGATAGTGAGAGGTTGTGAGGGAGGGCTTTTTAGCTTTAGTCCACCTTGTGCAAACACACCTAGGCAGCCATAAGGTTTTATGGCTGACCTGAAAAAGGTATCTTGCATTAAATCTCAATCCAGCTCTTCACAGTGTTGCCTCATTGTCTATCACATTGCTTCTCCCTCTGATCCGCTTATGTGTCAGTTTAAAAAATGTGCAGGTACTCATAGGAAATTAAATAGAGCGCACACTATCTGTGTTTCTCCTCTCAACCTCTGTGTCCAGCTTGCTGTTAAGAATTTTTATAATTAAACATTTTTCTAAAAATCCATTGGAGGTTTAGCTCTTGGAGGTTCAATGGTGCATTTAGATTTGTTCAACTCCATCCATCAAGATACAAACCTTTCAACCACAAAAAAATAATAGTAACCATTTTAGAAGTTGTTGGGTTGATCTTTATTGAATTCAACATTTTAAGTTTTAATACAATTTCATCATGCTTACTGATTTTTTTAACTTCAATTCCTATAATGTTCACAACTTTAAAAAAAGCCAAATCTACCAAGGAAATGAAAACAGGCAAAAGGAAACACTGGTTAAGTAATCCCAGGTGAACCTCTCTTAATCAGCTGTATAATGGTGATGCAATTTAATCCTTGAAATATGCAAAAGCTAAAAGAGACTTTTAATTAATAATTCAGAGGTGTGAGAAGCCTTCGATATCTTTCCTCGTTTTTGACTTTCGTACAGAAGAGTCCACAGGTTTAATTATCAAGATCACAGTTGTTTTTAGGATGTTGACATCTTTATTATTATAGAAAACTGCAACCTATAGAGAAAGCCACAACATTATTGAACTGCACAAAATGCACAATATTTTACTTTCTGCCAATAGGGGTCCCTCGATCTCGAGTGTGGTATCATGGGAGTTGTTATATTCCCAACCATTGCCATCATCGCACTCAGTTTCTCCTGGTAATAGGATTCCTTCGGTGTTCATGGTTCAGGAGCTGAATTCCCTTTAGAGGTCTGCTCCTCTGTAGAAAAAACAGAGCCACCCGCTGATTAAATCCAGTAAAAACACTGAATAAAGCAGCTTCACGTTGAAAATCAATGCTTCTTCAACGCTGTTTGGTTGACACAGGTCGTCTCTGAGGGGCTGCGAGCTAAGCTGCTATGTTTACTCACCTTGTTTCTCTGATAACTTGAGATCCAGGCGTCCCATTACTAAAATCTTTCATCCAGTTAAAAAACCCCGCTCAAAAAATGTCACACAGATGTTCATGAACAAATTATTCAAGTTGAAATTCCTTACTAGTGTACATTATATAAATTGTTTTGAACAAAATTATCAATAAAACCCCAAATCACCAACCTATTGAGGGCTGGATTCAAAATCACACCGAAAGTAAACAATTTAAATCACAGGATGATCCAACTGGAACTCATAATGTGACTCAGTGGTGTGTATGGCTCTTGCGTGCCTGTATGCACTCCCTACAACATCCTGGCATGCTTCTGATCTCCTCCCAGATCTGGATCAGGACAGTCTGTGGCGGTACTTGTCGGCGTTGGATGCACCGATACATAACATCCCATAGGTGCTCAATTGGATTTTGGTCAGGGGAACCAGAGGGCTCTCAATGGCATCAATGCCTTCGTTACCCAGGAACTGCCTACACACTCAGGCCACATGAGGCCGGGCATTGTCCTGCACCAGGAAGAACCCAGGACACACTGCACCAACGTACGGTCTGACAATTGCCCTGAGGATTTCATCCCAGTACCTAACAGCAGTCAGGGTAGCGTTGGCTTTGACATGGAGGTCTGTGAGACCGTCCAAGGATGTGCCTCCCCAGACCATCACTTACCCACCGCCAAACTGCTCATGCTGGATGATGTTACAGGCAGCTTAACGTTCACCATTGCGTCTTTAGGCTCCTACTGACCCTACTCTCATCTGTGAAGAGAATGGAGCGCCAATGGCAGACCTTCCAATTCGGGTCTCTCTTGAATTTGTGTCCCCAAATTCCACCACAGATAGATGGAGCTTTCAGTACCTGTTAGTCTGCTGCTCACTGAGGCTGCAGCTTGTCTTCTCATCTATAGAGGGCAGCATCGTAACTAGAAACACTTGTTTCCATTCCCTCATTTTTCATCTTCTCTTTGTGTTGCTCTCTATCACATAAACATGATCTGTGTGTGTGTGTGTGTGTGTGTGTGTGTGTGTGTGTGTGTGTGTGTGTGTGTGTGTGTGAGAGAGAGACTGAGTGTGGGCCTGTTTGATTTCTCAGTGTGGATTGGATAATCCCATAATCTGATAATGACCCACTATGCAGATTTAGTGATTAAAGTTCTGAGGCAAATGGTTGTTGCCATGGCTGCCAGATAGAAGAAGAGAATAAATCTGTGTGTGTGTGTGCGTGTGTGTGTGTGGGTGCGTGTGGGTGTGTGTGTGTGTGAGAGGAGAAAGTATGTGTGTTAGAGGGGAATGTGAGTGAATAAACATTGACTGTTGATGCAGAGTTATGCTGCAATGTGTGTGCCATCATACAGTATATGAAGCAACATATTATTAAAATATTTTCATTAGTTTAAATAATTTGGTATTTTTAGCAGCAGCCATTCAATATATTTGTACTGTATGGTAATTGTGTCGTCCTCAAGATCACACTGGTCTAACCAAGTCTTGGACAGCAAATTCAGTGATGATGCAGCTTGCACATTTGAGACTTCATTGAACTTTTCAAGTCACTATTATTTTCCAGCAGTGACATACTGTATATCCAACTTACATTTGACTTTTAAGATGAACCTTTATTGATCCAACGTAGGGGATATTCAAATAGAAATAAATTATGTAAATCTGGGGGGAATTAGGTATAAGACATTAGATCTGAATGACAAACATCATCTGAACAGTTCGATGATACCAGTAATGTCTTGTGTTCCATGTCTTAAAAGGCTTAAAAACTCAGGTTAAGAAATATAGAGATATTCCTGTCCTACTATGTTTCTGGTGATTGAAACTCACAAGACTTTCTTTTTGTTGGAGCTGATATTCATTATATTTATTGCTGACTGCGAAGTCCAACAGAGACTAAATAAGTCCACAACTGCTTGCTTTGCAACACAGCATGATCCTGGCGTTGCCCTAACTCCAAACGCCCGGTGCATCACAGCAGTGCAGCCCCGTGTCGAGCTACTCTGCCTTGGCACAGCCGGTTGCGGTCTCGTGCCCTCGTACAACCACTCTCCACGTTTCACGTTCTCCATCAGCCCACCTCTGTCCTCTGGGGTGGCCAAGGCCCGGGAGACTGCAGCCTCGTACAGCAGCACGCTAAACATCTCTGCAAACAGGAGCGCGCACTACGGCACCTGTGACCTCAGTGGGTCGTACTACAGCCCATTCACGGCCTACATTAGCCCGAACATGGATGGAATGTGGCGGCGTCCCCATTCGAAAACCCAGTCCTCCACGTCTCCAAACCGGTGCAACTTCAGACACAACACGGCATCCAAACATAGGTGAGCAACAGGGAAATAAAGTAGGCTACTTTTTACATTTCATTTAAAGTTCTGTCAGAGACATGCTGAATATATTCTGTTTTTCCTGCAATAATACAATAATAGGTTTTTGGTCCAAACATTGTTGATTTATTTTGAAAATGAACTAGCAACTCCATGCTGTCATATAGCAACTACAATGCAACAACAGTAAAAAAAAATCCAACAGCCGTTTCTCCGATGTGAAACCAAACGAACGGTAAGGCGAGACATGACCGTCTGTTGTCATTGTTTACATGTGTTTTTAAATTTATCTATTTGTCCACCAAAATGGACACTTTAGCTAGCCACAACTAGTTAATTGTTTATGTTATATTTAGTTGTGTATGTGTAATGGTCGGTGGTCTGACAGTCGAGTGCTGTGATGCACTCGACTGTCAGACCACCGACAGTCGAGTGGTCTGACAGTCTGTGTGTACACACTCTGTGTGTACACACACAGAGTCAGTGCTACAGCTGCACGTGGCTAATTTATATGCACGTGTAAGCCTATTAATTAGCGGAGGTTAACTGTATGTCATACATCAAACCTGGTTGGGTATTACTGTTACTCAAGACTATTGTTTTCAAAGTTGCTGATTTTCATGCGCTGCCAGTGATTGTTTGAACATGCAAGAATTACACAGGATGAAGTCACTCATCAGCCCAGAATATTAAATCTGCATGTCCTCTTCTAAGCTTATAACCCTGTGACTGTGCAGACAGCTGTCAGTTCATTAGAGCAGTTCATAAAATGCTTACACATTAAAATATAATAAGTTGGCTTTACTTACAAAAATTATGCAAACTCATTGCCTCAATAAATTAAGTAAAGTACACCTAAGATGGTTAGTAACAAAAACCTGTTCATTCTGAATATGCAACACGTAGATTAACTTGTTTATTCTGAGTGTGCAACACTTGTTGTGATTTTCCTGCTCTGGCCGGGGTGCGAACTTGGGTCCTCGGTGTTGGAGACCGACACGCAAACCACAAGGCTCTTAAACATCACACAAGTGATGTTTACAAAATGCACAGAGTGAGCCATTTGTTTTGTTTTCGATTTAAAGAACCTGGGCTGAGCCGAAAACACAGATATTTTTTCTTCGGACACAGAATCAACAGCTAGTGAACCGTGAGGAAATATTTGCTGATTTATACAGAAGTGGTTTGCTTTAGAATCCATTAATGCCCCTTAAAGCTGTAATGATGTGTAATGTAATGAAATATAGGCTACTTTAGCATGAGAGTAAATGTCCTTAGTTACACTGAAAAGGCATGTGAATCCAACTCGAGCATACCAAGTAAAGATGCTTTTTCAACTCAAAATTAGTTAACTTGTTTAAACCGAATGTTTAGAACAGGTTAATAAAAACGGGAACCAGGACTACCCCAAAGGTTCCGGGGTGTAATACCAGTGACACAATTTCTCTCCATGAACTCCTGGAAAACCTCACTAGTGAAAGTAGGCCCATTGTCTGTTACAACAGTATCTGGCAGTCCATGTGTTCCAAATACACTCCTGAGAACATCTGTAGTTACAGGGGCTGTGATGTTTGTGATGACTTGTGCTTCCAGCCACTTTGAGTGTGAGTCTACCAGCACTAAAAACATGTGACCCATAAATGGACCAACAAAATCCATGTAGGGCCTGGACCACGGATGGCTAGTCCACTCCCTTGGGTGGAGTGGGACAGGTGCTGGCATCTCTTGGTTACTGACATTGTGAACATGCCTTAACCTTTTCTTCTAAGGCACAGTCCATCCCAGGCCACCACACAAATTACCTGGCAAAGGCTTTTCATCCAGGCTTCATGCAGCTCCTCCATTATCTTTGCTTGCCCCTGGGGCAGAAAGATCACCCTGGACCCCCAGAGGACACAGCCATCAAAAACACTGAGCCCTTGCTGACACTTGGCATAGGGCTTGAGCTCCTCTTGCTCAACTGCTGTTGGCCATCCCTGCATAACACATGTCTTCACTTGTGACAAAACTGGGTCTCTTTCAGTCCATAGTTTAACGTGCCTTGCTGTCACTAGAGAGCTAGACAGTCTGTCTAACAAAAACACAGTTTCTGGCGGTAGGCTAGACTTCTCCGGGAGGGGAAGACGGCTGAGGGTGTCAGCATTTGTATTTTCACTTCCCGCTTTGTACACTATGTGATACTGGCACACTGACAAGGTTAATGCCCAGCGCTGCACTCTCGCCATGAAGCCATGGGTGGAATGGTTTTTGATTCACTAAACATACCCATTAGGGGCTTATGGTGTGGAAAGATGGTAAAAGGACAACCATACAGGTACTGGTGGAAACGTTTTACAGCAAAAACTACAGGAACCCCTCTTTCTCTAATTGTGAGTACCCCTTTTCTGCTGCTGTAAGGGTGTGTGACACATACCCAATAGATTTTTCCGCACCATCCTCCATGAGATTTGAAAGGGCCACCCCCACGCCATAGAGCGATTCATCACAGGATAAGATTACATCTTTGTCTGGAACAAAATGTGCAAGCAGTTTTGCTGAGTGAAACAGGTCTTTTACTTGCTGAAACGCTTCTTCCTGAGCTTTCTGCCACTTGATGAGCACCATGAGCTTTCTTTGTGCAGCAACTGATAGAGCGGGTCAAGTACCGTGGAGAGCTCAGGATTAAACTCCCCATAGTAGTTTACCAAGCCCAAGCCACGTTCTTTGGGGTTGGAGCCTCCTTTACTGAAACACATTTACTGCGCTTTAGACAAAGTCCAGCTTAAGCCATTCTCTTCAACACCTGTCAAGATTGTGCAGATACTCCTCTTCTGTTTCACCTGTGACCAGGATGTCGTTTAAGTAGATAGCAAAATGGGGAATGTTTTGCAGAAGATTGTCCATAGTGCATTGAAAACTAGCTTGACTGGATGCAACTTAAACTGTACACAAACAGCCCTTGTGGGTGTTGATTGTCACATACTGTTTAAAGTCCTTATCCAGCAGCAGCTGTTGGTATGCATGACTCATGTCCAGCTTCTTGAATGTTTTTCCACCTGCCAGTGTTGCGAACAGTTCTTCCACTTGTGTTAGGGGATAGTTGTCAAGTTGTGAAGCTTTTTTTTATTGGGAGTTTGTAGTCGGGCCTGTATACACGTACTTCACCATCCTCTTTCAGCACTGGCACAATCGGGGCTGCCCAGTTGGAGAACTCGATTGGTTCAATGACTCCTAACTGCTGCAGTCTCTTCAACTCTGCCTCTACCTTAGCCTTCATGGCATATGGCACTGTTTGTGGTTTGGAGAAACGTGGCAGTGCTTTGGGATCTACACACAACTTCACTGTGATGCCATGGAGGGTGTCAAGCTCATCTTTAAATGCGTCTCCATACTTTTCTAGGATGTCTCCCACCACTGTCACATACTTGATTTCCCCCCAGTTCAGACGGATTTTCTGAAGGAGGTCACGCCATATGAGACTAGGACCCCTCCCCCTTTACCACCAGCAGTCTTGCTTTTGCTACCTAGCCTTGATACACTACATCTACCTCTATAGCCCCAAGAAGTGGAATGCACTCACCCGTACTGCCTCAACCTGATATTAGTATCTTTAAGTGCAGGTGCCCCTTCCCCCAAGCACCACAGCCTGCGGTAGGTGGCTGACTCATCACTGACGCAGAGGCCCCTGGGTCCACCTCCTTTTCAAACTCTTTCCAATTACCCTCAATGAAGCATAAAGGGGCTTTGCCCTTGGCTCGCTGAGGTCCATGAGGTTAAACATGTTGAAAGAACATTGCTCCTCCGGCTCTTCACTTTGCAGGTGATGTGTGTTCATCTTAGGTTTTGTTTTAACCCAGTCCGTTGTTTGTTTATTATTCGCACCACTGCACTTCTTGGCTATGTGTCCCTCTTTCTTTCAGTTATGACATACAGTCAAAATTTGCTCCCCCACACCAGTAGCGTTCAACTAATTTTAATAAGAGCTTACCTTTTTTTCCTTAGACACAAAATGCATGGGGTCAGCTGCGCACTAGCTTTTAGAATGTCTTTGGTGTTGTTAGCTGCCGTTTCCATTGCTTGTGCTATTTCCAGTGACAGACTAACTTGTCGCACAGCATGTCATCCAGTACACTTCCAAAACTCACAGTACTCCGATAGTTGTCTCAGCTCTGCCACGAATGCTGCCGCTGAAACTCCTGCCTTTCTGGAATGAGTGTGAAATTTGAAGCACTGAACAATCACAGATGGCTTCGGGTTGTGGTGGTTTTGCAACGTGACCAGCTCTCGAAAGCCAATGTTTCCTGGTTTCCGCGTCATTGCCATATTGCGTATCAACCGATACGTCTTTGCCCTGCACACACTGAGGAGAAACGACTGTTTCTTTCCCTCGTCAGTGATATCATTCCCCAGGAAAAAGTCCTCCAGTCTTTCGACGTATTTAATCCAGTAATTTTCCCTCTCGACGAATTCACTGAGCGAGCCGACAGTAGCCATGGCGCCTTCCGTAACTTCTTCGCAGACACTAGTTTCATTTTCACTCAGCGATCGGTTTAATCCTTGTCGCCATTAAGTGTGGTAACCTGGGAGGAATGATGCACGCACACTGTGATCGTTACTTTCTTTACTGAACTAATGCTCACAGCTTATTCATGTAGCCACACTAGGTGCATACTGTGCATACATATAAACAGTCCCGCTGGGAAACAGGACTACCCCAAAGGTTCCGGGGTGTTATACTATAAAACTCCAGTGACACAATTTCATTCTGTAACGCCCAGGATAGCCCTACAAATAAACTACAAAATCAATGAATGTGTCTCTTCCTATCCAGTCAGATGATGGAGACAATGGACTCCTAGCTGAAAGTGGAACTAGGAGCTCTCAGCAAGAAAGGTGAAACTGCTCCTTCAAACAAGGTACAACAGAACTATTCCAATGACCCGTGTAAAGAATGGGGAGCTGTCTCTGAAGCAAGCACGGCAATAGCAAGCTAAAGTTCCATGTGTGCGGGGGGATTTCAAGCCAAGGACCAGGACCCCTGCAGATATTTGATGGTAAGGTGATTGCAGCAATACATTAATGCAAGATAATATGAGTATGTATGACACAGTCTAACCATACTTAATGTTGCTTAATGTTATTTCACCCGTAGGTATTATGGATCTTCACTTTTATCGGGAGGAGTTCATCCAAAAGGGTTTTTCATTTTTTTGGACAACGATCCCAAACAAACTGCAGTCAGAGTGTGAACCAAGCAGGACGGAATTAACTGGGTTTGAACTCCATCTAAGAAATTAGGCCAAACTTATGTTTTGATTAGCCTTTCAACAAATCTAGTTAAAGCATAGGAGCTTGATAGAACAAATGGAAATACATCACAACATCCTGGACTTTCCCATTTAATACTGTAGGTCACCTGATCTGAACCCCATTGAGCTTGTGTGTCATGCCTTGAAGGACTTTGTTCAACATGAAACCTAGCCACAGAACAGGGAGGAACTCATTCAGGCAATATAAGAATTTTGGAGCACCAAACTCACCAGAGAGGCCTTTTAACAACTACATTGACCTCCTGGACAAGGTCATAGTGCAGGTAATCACATGGTGGTGCTACTGGGATGTAGTGAATTTCGCAATAAATAGTGTATTTCAAAAACTGTCGTGTCATGAGTTTTTAGGAAAATTGTGTATGCAGTCTCTCTACTTATTATATTCAAAGGGATTTATGTGTCAACTCAGAACATTTTACATATTGTCAATCTGGGACAACATTTTTACTTGGCAGTAACATCAGTCCTGAGTGATCCGATCACAGGTGGACAGCTCTAAGTACAGGTGAAAACACTCTCAGGACACATTGAGGATTGCATTGAAATCGGATCTCTTAAACCACATTCGGAGGTGGTTTAAGCCAGTGTCCACATTCTAATAGCAGTGAGATCGGGTATGCGTCTTTTGGCCACATGAATGAATGCCTATTCAACCGGCGCCCTCTGTGTGAGCGGAAGAACGTACTCATTCGCGTGACATCATGGCATCATAAAAATTTCGAAAAGCCTATAGAAAGAAATTATGAGTGCGTCTTACATCTTCCGTGATGTGGTTTGTCTGGAACAAGCCTAGGAATAGAGTCTGTATTTGGGTTGAGTTTGGATTCCTTCTTCTTCTACTACTTCCAATTTTTCTTCTCTTATTTCCGGCAGACTAGGCACGGGAAGGGCACTGCTGCCCCTCGCCGGTTAAAAACAACAACGTCTTTTGCAAATGGAAATGATGTACGTGTTGATTTTAATACAAGAGCGGGTAAATTAAATCAGATCACACTTGTGGTCACTGACCACTTGTGAGAACAGACGTACTGAGTCAAGCTGTCCATTTGTGATATGATCACTCAGGTCGGATGTTAATGCCAGGTGAGAATAGCCCCTGGGACATTCTCACCTGTCCACTGTAACAATCAGGCTACTGTATGCTGTCTAGCCAGTCTGTTATGCATTCTACTTGGCCCTGATGGCGCATAAATGGCCCATTAGCACCAACTAAAGGAAACAGACACTCTTGGGATTAACAGTCTATAGTCCAGTGCATAATTTCGAAAGAGCCTGGCAGGACTGGTTTTGAATTTATATAAAAATGTCTCCCACTAATTAAAAAACCATGCTATTGTTTTAGTACAATGTGTTTTACCTTGTAACAAGACCATAGATACATGTAGGCATATTTTTATCATTTAATTGATTTTCCCTACGTCTAAGTAAATGTCTAATTATGCACGTCACCTGAAATCTTATTCGTCAACTTTCCTGGCTCTTTTGGTGTGTTCCAGATGAACTCGGAATTTGAAGTTTTTCAGTTCCTAGTCGTTGTAATAAACAGGGTGTTCCTACAACTTTCACTACTGTTGATGTTGGGAGCAGCTATGTTGGATTGTGAGGTCGGGTTGCAGGGTTTCTCAGACTGGAGGCTTGGAAATTCTGACTTCAGGTGACGCTCCACCTAAAATTTGCAACTGTGAAGACGGATTTTCCGAGTTCATAACAGCATATGACAGTGACATTTTAATGGCGCTGTGCTAGATCAAACGCTGATTTGCTTAAGAAGGAAACTTTGCTGTTTTTCAACGAGCTGGCGCAAGTCATTCTGCATACATAAGTAGGTGGGCAAGAGATGAGCTCTGGTTCCTGGCGCCGTTTACCTGCAGTGACAGACAGCCGATTGAAAATCGTATAGAGGTTGCCCTGTTACTGCTAGCTACTTTAGCTAGATTAACAAAGTGCAACTGAAAGCTGTATTACCAGGCGACCAAAGTTTTCCATTGAACTGTGATGAAGTGAAAACACACTGTGAGAGGGGCAATGTCCTGAGACTTTAACACAGACAACACCCCAAAACAAGTCCACAGCTAATTTAATGTACACTGTGCCATGAACACACATTACTAAACATCTATCCTGATTGACAGGTCACTGTGTAGCCCCGCCCTAAAGCATCCCCTCCTTTATGATCTATTTTACTCTAAATTGGGACCATCATTTACAAAATGACCATAATGCTATATTGAAGAAGATTTGAGCAACTGAGACCATAAACTCATTAGGAAAATGTTTACTGAGATAATAAATCAAGTGAGATGTGAATGCAGGTTTTGGGTACTTCTGCATT
This sequence comes from Scophthalmus maximus, assembly GCF_022379125.1. Lineage (NCBI taxonomy): Eukaryota > Metazoa > Chordata > Actinopteri > Pleuronectiformes > Scophthalmidae > Scophthalmus > Scophthalmus maximus. The sequence continues at coordinate 275,787 of NC_061531.1, read as the reverse complement.
GGCTTCACTTGTATACCGTCTATGGTCATAACACAATGTCCACTATGAAATTAAGACTCTGTGTTGTGTTAGTATACTGTTAATGTCAGGCAGATAATTAGACTGCTAGAGAGTGCTGTGACTCATTACCAAAGAGTTTACTCTCGTTTCTGATTACCCAGTATGCTCACGTGCCACCTGGTGTGGCTAAATAAATGATTGGATAAATTATTTCTCTGCCCCCCTTCTGTTGTCACGGCCTTATCGCACCACAAAACAGGTCAGTGAAAACCAGAGACATCTGTGTCTAAAGAGACAGAATTTTCACTTACACATTGAACTTAAAAGGGTGATAAGTGTGAATAATATGTTCTCCTCTTGCTCAGCTGCACCCTGAAAAATCACATAATGTAGCTGATTGTCTTATTTTGTACTATCAGCCTTGAAATAAGTAATAATTAAAAAAAATTATAAGGCCCTACTACTACCCCAAGGCAATATACCAAAAAACGGAATGCTCGGCCTTCATATTGAAGTCAGGGAATATGGCAACACCCTGCTGCCTTCAGCCTTTTTAGTTCAAGCACCCTTCAGTTCCTCAAGAGGAACGCTTCTCTAGGTATTATAGTTAAAAGAATAAAGAAGAAGCATATTTTATATATTATGCAATCCAGCACGTGATCAGGAGGTAAACACAAGGCACCCAAATCAAACGCTTATTGAATGAATTGAGGTGGCTTACCCAAAATGTTTTAAAACCATTTGACAAAAAACACTAACACACTTAACTATTGAAACATGGATATAAGAGGAAAATATAATCCTGATGAATGTAAGACTGAAGGTTCTGAGCAAGCAAGTCATGTCCCTCTCAAAGATTGTCAGCATGATAAAAGAAACAACAAACTTCCCTGTAGGTGACTGTAATCTTTCTTGATTTTCTCACAAATAATGTTGACATTGAAAAGGATTTAGTTTTTTTTGGCGAGGAGAGATTGTGACCTGGTCACAGCATCAGAAAACCTCCTAAAAAAGTACAGCATGTATTTAAATAACATGTTTTTGTGAACAGCCTATAACTACTCATCGTAACATTTAATTAACTACGTCTAGCAGTGGTGTGAAACAGCATCAGATGTTTCAAGTGAAAGTGATAGCAGAGGAGGAAGTGAGAAGATGTTATTGTAGAGGTTTAAAGTCTGCTATGGGAGGAGGACAGGGTAGATTTTAACACAGGAGACCAATCCCCTGAAAACAAGTGTATATTACAGAAACCATGATGCAGGAGGTAATTCAACTTTAACAAAGTATATATTTTAAATATATACTATACTATAACAAACCATGACATTTTCCTAAACCTAACTGTAGCATCATGAGAGGCAGTCTGAGTTAGTGAGAGCAATGCATGAAACCATAGATAAAAAGGGCAAAACTTATAAATTAAACAAAAAAAGGTTTATTCTTTAACTAGGAATCTTCAACAGACAAGTTTCAAATTATCACATGAAGTTCTTAGCCCAAATTCCAAAAATCATAAGAGGTCCAACTTAAAGTTCGGGTAGGCATGTTTTGTGAGAAGCACTTTCTGTTATATAACTCGAAACTGTCGTAACACACCGATAGCGATGAATACATTGAATGATCCGACACTGAAATGAAAACAATCCCTCATCTGTGGCCGCGGCAGGACTGTAAAAACCACGACCAATCAGAAAGTTCGGTCCGAAGAAAGCGATTGGATGAACCGGCTTTCTCCTGCCTGCGCGCACTCTGCTCGTTCTCTTGCATGGCGTCGGCAAACAACCGGAGCACAGGCTACAGCTACAGAGCTAAAGCTACGGAGCCAGAGCTACAGTTAGCAGATGAGTTGCTGCACTGAACTAAAGAAGAAAAGGGTTGCAGAACGGCAGAGAAAGTGCCTACAACAGCTTCCAGTCGCAACAGACAGAGCAGTAGAGAAGGCTACGGACTAAAAGAGGTTGGATACTACGAGGAGGAGTGAACAGAGTAAACATCGGTGTGGCTCTTCAACGTTGACGTCAACTCCGGGAGGAGAAGAGGGTGAAAGGTAATTATCTGCTTCGTTTTGGGTGAAAGCGGTTAATGTTCTCGAACTGTGTAACCAACAGAACTGTTGGAAAGCTTGTGTGTGTATCAGCCAGCGCCAAGTTAGCGAATGCTACGTTGCTATCTACAGCAAAAGCTGCCTGTGTGTGTTCGCCCGGGTGTCGTCACTGTAGCTTTGAGCAAATGTCGTTTGATTGTTTATCTATATGCGCTCTGAACGGGACGTAGCGTTACGTGTGTGTGTGTGTGTGTGTGTGTGTGTGTGTGTGTGTGGAGCAGGCGTAGTAAGAATGCCCGGTGTGCGTGTCTAGAGGCTTGTAATAGCAGATGATGTGCATGTTGCAGTCTCTGTGCATAATAAATGCAGCAAGAAGTCTCTGTGTGTTTTCATCACGCTGGCATGAGGGGCAGGTCCCAGAGCAATGCAGAGCTTCAGCCCTAGAGAAACCGTCTCCCTGCTCCCCGACTACGTTCTGGACGACGGGCAGGAAATGAAATGAAAAGTACTGTTCAAAATAAGGTAATGTGAGCATTTCACTAAGTTGACCTCCTTTCTCTTATACCAGGTACAGCAAGTTGTACATGAAGAAGTCCAGGACCTGGAAGTTTTACACACTGAAGGTTGTCTGCCACGGACCAGACGATCCCGTCAACAGCTAGAGCAGCGAGTCAGCAGAGGACCAGGTGAGTCAGCTTATGATACTGTAGGTTGATTATGGAGTGGTAACTTACTTGTGTACAAAAGCTACTTTAAAATCCATATGGCAATGTTGTAAAACATTCCAAAGTGTTAACATTTTTTTTTTTTTTACAGATTCTGAACCTCAGAACTACTTGTTATGATCTTCAATATTTATCTAAACAAAGTCATAACACATCCATATGAAAGAGTGGCTGGTCCACCAACAAATCACTAAATCAATTATATATGGCTCCCACAAAAGGTGACACAGAAAACTGTGTTTGTCACTGCAGATAATGCTGCTGTAGTGTTGTCAGTCTTTTACAGTAATGTTGATCTATTATTGTGATATTCTTTCTACAGGACCAGACCTGCTTTGACACTAGAGCTAGGAAACCCTGTGCAGACAGTTTCTTCATTTTTGTACATATATTGATTATGCTAATATTATAATATGTATATATATATTTGGTATATTGTATGATGTTCCCAAAAAATAAACAGGTATGATGACACATTGTGTTTTCATTATTTGTGCAGCTTTAAAGAGGTAAATGTAATGGTTGGATTGTTCATGCTGTGACACTGGTATTGCACAGAAATACTGTATGTGCAAAATGTAAACCTCCATATGTGGCAGCCTGGACACAGGAGTCATGAAGTTTCCCACAGCACTTTCTTTCCACATCTCTGGGCAGTTCTGCCAAGACACAATGAGGTTGACCTGCAACGCGACAGCCCGGTGGAGCAGCATCTGCTTATGTCAGGTGTAGTAAGTGAAGCAGCAGGCTTGTGTGGCGTCACTGCTCCAAGCTCAGTCCTCGAGTTCTGACCTGTACAGTAACACATGATTAGACCAGATACATGATAAATGATTAGATGTATGATTAGATACATAAACAGTCTGGAGTAAACTCAGTCTGAGCTAACAACACTCGTCGTGGAAGCTCTGACGTGCTAAACATGTTATGAGTCCTGTACAAATTCACCTTCATTGTGTCATTGATAGTAACAGAAAAAAGGGCAGGAGGCTGCAGCTGTGTCATCGTCAAAATATGGCTGAAATGCGCTGAAGTTTAAAAATATGAACTCAAAACAAACGTTGGCTGTGTAGTATTGCTAACCGTGTTTTTAATTTTTAGCTTAGCCTGCAGCAGCCTGTTGCTAACTAGCCAACAACAAGTTACTGCATCAGAAATCTATTTTCAATGAGATTTCCCAACACTGACATGTTAGCTTGACAAATGTGCCCACCAACAATAGCCATGGTCATTGTTTACGTATATATTTTGATAATGTCCGGTGTTTTCTTACGTGTGAATGAGCCACGAGCAGTCAGTTAGCATGTTGTGGTCCGCTCATGTCTTCCTCCGATGCAGTCAGACTCAGGCAGCAGTGCGCGTTCATGTGCTGTGGAGGGAGGGGCTTTGGTCTGTTTTTTGATTTTCGGAATCACCTACCCTTCCTTTAACTACTCCAATGGAAGGAATTATTCTTGCTAAAAATGTCTCAGTAAAGTATCAACAAAATCTAATCTTCATAATATCCAAAATACATTCACCAAATGTCTTTGTTGGGCCAGCTCTCTCCTTTCTCTCTGCGTCTCATGCTCTCTAACCAGGTGTTCTCCTGCCATCTTTGTTTCTTCTGCTCTCTTGTAATCAGGTGGCTTTAGCACCTGCACCTGTCGGTCGGGTGGGGGGTTCTGGGATCTGTTGATCTGTGTAGCCAACCGGAAGTCTCCTCAATATTGAGCTCTTATAATAAATACTCCAGCTTAAGACAACCATGGATTCTGTATTCCTGATTCAGTATCCACTCCATCAATTATTCAATTTTAGCTGAGTCTGGCAAACAGGACTCTAAATTATTCCATTTCAGTAATTACTTTGTGGTGCAGTACAGGACATGACTGGTCCTCACCTGATGACATTTTGTTTACTATTCCCAAACTTTCATTCCATATTTCAGTTTTCCTTCCAGTTCTCAGTAATCGTTTCGTTGTTGGGGCACATTTAAGGACAGTACTGTATGCATTACTAAATGAGACGACAGCAGTCACAGCAAGTTGGCTACCACAGCACTCAGGGTTTAGCCAAACTCACATCTGTGTTCTCAAAGCCTGTCTCTGGAGTCAGTGCAAGATCTCTGAGTTAGGCAAGAGGCTGGACAGCCTCCAGCTTCTTCTAATCTCAACAACTGGGTGAACATCAGAGGGCTTGGCTTGGTTTCAGATGAAGCAATTGTGTGCAGGTAGAAAATTATTAATAGCTTCAGCAGCACTGCATTCACTGTAAATAATGACATATTTAATCCCATTTCGTTTGAGAGTAGTCTCTGCCTAAATGAAGAAAACAACATATGGCATAATTTTTTCTTAAGCCCTATGGAGATCACATTTATGGCTCCTCATACCCTCAGAAGAGTTGACCTCAGTTATGTATACTCAGTGCCCTTTAAAAACACTTAACATTTCTGTTAAGTAATTTTGACAAAAAAAATTGTTCAAATGCATGGCTTTTTTTATTGGTCCAGTGCTTTAGTAGGTCTAATTATTGTCTTAGTCAACGTGCAATGAGTCTTTTACAGGCGGGACAGATTTTTTTGCCTACCTAACCCTAGGCTATATCATCGATGCCACGACGGTGTGTTGACCGACATGATGGACGTGGGTGGCATACATGATATTTGTGTTGCCAAATCATCAGTAGACCCCCCATGCAATGGACTGTAAATGATGCAGTGACTGATAACACTAGTGCTATGAAAAGTACAGACATCAATTCTGTTGCTATTTTTTCCCATTGCAAATTCATGATGTAAAAGCATGGTAAAGATGGACGTAAGGAGAAGCATCTCCAACTCTGCTGCTCCCATCAGCTGTACAGATCTTTTAGCCTCTTATGGCTCATTGCTATTTTTCCTAACCCACAAATCTATTGTTCCTATTGTAGACAACAAAACCAATGGTAAAGTCCACAATCCAAACAGTTCCTTCAAAAAATTCTGTTTCTATCCAAATGGGCTGTATTTATGTAACACCAATCTTGCGCTATATAACTACAGTAAATTTACAGTTTATTATATGGCTGTCTGTGTTCTGATGTATAAGGCCGCCACAGCTTCAAACACATGTTTATCTACATTTCCTCAAAACCACCATTCTACCCTGAACTTAACCAAAGAGCTTTTGTTTTCCCGACGAGTCCATAGTCTAGACTATGATCAAGAACCCTGGTCTCTGGTGTTTCAATTTAGCACTTTGTACACCCACCATTCATCCCCACCACCTCATGTTGACTCTGCTGTAATAAATAAATGCTGCTTCTAATTTGTGCTGTGGTGTATCCTGCATGTTTCGAAATGACACAAAGGAGGTATCTACTAAGTGCATTAAAGAGCAACTTCGAGGGTTTCTGACCAGTTTGGGAGTGAGAATGCATTGTACTAACTGGGGGTTGTTGGTGACCAATGGGTGTCTGGAAACCACAGAAAACCGCTATAATTTGCATGCAGGGTCAGAGAAATGTCATATAATCTGTGCTTAATGTTGGGAGTAATTGAGTAGCCCTCTTATAAAGGCCTATATTTAGCACATCGTTGTGCCATATGGATTTGCATGTATTATCCTTTAGCAATAAGCTTATTATCTCTTCGTCAATTGGCACTCTCTTCATAACTGCTTGGCAGTCGAAGTGCATCATGACAGGGAATATGCAGGGCCATTGTTAACAACGAGAATCAGACATCCAAGCTTTTCCACACAAACAGAGACATGTTCCAAAGGTTGAAAGTGCCTCTAGGTTTTGCCAGGTATGTTTTCAACTGCTTCACTGTCACTTAGGCCAAATTTACTCCCAGCGTTTAGATAGATAGATAGATAGATAGATAGATGGATCAACATGGCGCCGTGCTAGGTGGCAGCCTGTTGCAGCAGCTCCCGGTGTTTACTACTTTTACATTTATTTGTGTAGATATTGTATATATATTTTTGTGTGCTGTGTGAAACGTGCTGCTGTTACACAGGAATTTCCCAGCTTGGAATAAATAAAGTAACTATCTATCTATCTACTCCTGGATGTTTCCTGTGCACTGCAGGGATTATGTGGCAATGCTGAGCTGATTCAGGCTGGTATTCTTGGAATTTTCTAGGAAATCACATGCACTAAGCTTGACAGTTAAAATATTGGTTATTTGTGTTTCTACCTAATTAATTTTGTTGTGCGTGGACCTACACATACATCCAGAGATATAGCATTTTGCATTAAAGCTACCTGTCTGTCACTGATATTTTGTCAGTTTTCAATTACTTTGAAATTCTATATTTTTCAGTGTTTACTTAAAACAATGTGCATTGACTTTTTGTATGATATTATAATATGTATATCTGACAGGAGAAGCTTTTAGACCATCATGTGACACTTAACTCCATTCAAACCTATAGGCTGATTCCTTTCTTAAAATGTAAGCAGGTTCAAGGCAGCTGAGTATCATCTACAATATTTATTCACACCTTAACATTAACATAAACATTGACTTTCGATTTTTGTAAGACCCATAATTCAGGTGTAATACGTTTCTCTGTCTGTGTGAGTTGGATATGTGGGTATTCTCCTGCCTAATTCAATAATATTTTTGCGAGTGAAAATAAACTTGTGGCACTGTAAACAATAGGTTAATTGGATGGGAAGTCTTTAAAATTAGCTGAAAAGGTAAAATGTGAAAACTAAATTATGTCATGTCCTTCAGATTGTTTATTTTGCTATAAGGTGTTGCTCATCATATAACTGGTGAACACCAGCAGCTGCCTGATATAGAGAGATGTAGTCAGCCAAAAAAACCTTGGTCAACTAAGATAGTACCTTCAACCTGACAGCCTTGTTAACTTAAATGAATTATGAATAAACATGAAGAATAGTCATATTTTCAATTTATTAATGTTCACAGACAATTCCTCAAGTATTAAACACAAAGTTCATGGAGCATCCTCACAAACAAGCTATATTACTGTTTTAGGTTGTATGAGTTCAAAGTTATCATAACTCCAGTAATTTGACTGAACACATGTAAATCAAGGGAGGATTGTGAGACTGAGCGGAATTTACCACTCACCTCTATGGGAACGTTTCTACCGTTATAAAAATATTTTTGACACTGAAAAATGTATTACTTCCAGATGGAACCAGCAGCAATTCAACAGATGCTCACAAGCTTGAATGACAAATGACAGTTGTGATGGATGGCAATTGAGGATTACATTGGTGTTTCTAAATAGCGGGGCACTTTATGCATTAATGTGTTTAAATGCATCTCAGCCCCTTCTGCTCTGTTTCATCCCACATATTTTCTGTTGTGTCATTTACCTTCATGATTGTTTGTTGTTATTCATAAGCTTGATTAAATACACATCCATTTCAATAATATTTTTGCGAGTGAAAATAATTTAATAATAATCCGATACAATGGAGGTATATAATGGACAGCTCTGCTCTTGCTGAGGATAAATCCATTTCTGCTTTTGCAACTTCCATCTCTTGTTTCAAGCAACAAATGTGTTGTCCATGCAGAAGTCGCAGGCAGACGTGTGATGTGTGAGAAAAATATTTTTTCTCTCTCAGTTCTTCTTGTGCCCATTTTTTTTTTTTCTGGATTTTTCGGCGACATTAGTTATGTAAGAGATTAAATGTGTGGCTGAAGGTGGAGGCGTTAGGAGCGGACAGCCTGGTTAACTGGAATTAGACGCTGCCTGGAGACAGGCCATCATGTTGCTGAGAGCTGAAGGCTGAAGGCTGCGGGAGCTCCGACTGACCGTCTCACCGGAGAAGCGGGCTCCATGTTTCAAAATGCCAACCTTCTCAGTCATGTATAAAGGAGCAGTCATCATCAGCAGGTAAAAAAACCCCGATGCAGTCGTTTGCGGGTGGAAACCGGTTTCGACGCTGCTGATGCCTTAACATACTTCGGTCAAGTGTTGAGTGTGTGTTGTAGTGGGGTCGCTGGAGTCGAGTCCACCGCTGCTGTTTGTAGAAAAACAAGTGACACGGAGGGGTTAGGTAAAGTTTGGCTTGGTTCGGTTTGGTTAGCCTACTGTGCGAAGAGCAAACAGGGTTTTAACGAAGTGCAGCTCCCGCTAAGCTGAAAATGTGGTGCAGCAGTTTCTATGGTGTTTGACAAGTGGATGAGAGCTGTGGTGTGAAGGTTGTATCCTGTGTGCGTGAAGACAAATTGGTTGTTTAAAAAACATTCAGACTGCACATTGTGTGTGTGTGTGTGTGTGTGCATGGCGTGTTTTCTCTTGCTGTTGATTTGTGGACCATACCTCTCTATCTGTCGTCAATCGCGCTCTTGCGCTACAATACGCGAAAAGACGGCTGCTTGTGTTTGGTTTGCTTTTACAATTTAGACCTGTGTCTTAGAGTGTCGCCTATATTTGTCACACGGGCTGATGGTCCTTCGAAAAAAAAAGTTAGTATGATGATGGACCATTTCAAATGAAGTGAGGAAATTATTTCTTGGTGATTAGTGATGTCCTATTGATCGAATGTTCCAAATGACGCACCGGGGCATTTCTCTGGCACCTCTCCTCCTGTGGTTGACGGTCTTAAGAATGATTCAGAGAGACAGAATGAGCCAGGTCTGCGGATTTTGTCAGAAACAGGTTCAAATCAGAAGTCCGTTTGAGTGTCAGAGCACATTCCACTGGTGAATTTTAACGTTGAAGCCACAGTTGTATGGATTCTAGGATTCTGTCTTTTAATCCCTTATTTAAATAGCTTATTTACCAGCATAAAATGTATAAAAAGTCTATATTTTAATGTCTAGATCAAACATTGTAAATTCAGATGGATGATGGGTCTTCACTTTTTCCCACTACAAATATGGAGCCAAATTATCATGAAATGGGCGCTGCCATCTTGTGCCAGTGTACTCATATGGAGGCAGAGTCTGCACAGTATAGTGGCCTGTCCGACCAATCATAAGTTTGTCTTAGCTCTTTGTCTTTAGTCCATGTCCCATCTGCTAACATGGAGTGGGCAGTGTTTACCTATACTACAGCCAGCCACTAGGGGGTGATCCAGATGATTTGGCTTTAATGGGTCATTAATCTTGATATACAATCGATGAAGAGCAACAGAAAATGGTTTTTCGTCAATGAAAGTTCAGGCTTACCTAATTAATGGAATTTTGCGCCCCTCTATCAACCATCATATTGAATACTCAAATGGTTTGTTGGAACACCAGAACAGCACAATGAGAACAGATGAGTTTTGTTTATTTTGTATGCTCAATGGCTTTTCCTTTTTTGCACTTCAATGCAACTTTTCAGTGGAAGCTTGGACAACCCACTGGGAGGAAAATATGGCTTGTATGCATAGTCAGAAGACAAATATTAAGAATAATTAATTAATTAATGAATTAATTAAGGAGGAAATCTTGGCTGTTCTTTGTGTTTACAACTCTGTAGATCATCTGTTCAGAAAGTACTCAAGTGAGGGGTATACAGTCTCTGTTTTGAAAAAGGAAATCACCCTTTCTTTCTCACAATAACGCAGTCAACAGTTTTAAAAAGTTAACAGAGGCAAACAGTTAGACTCATGTTGACTATTATATTTCCCGTGTTTCACTTGGAGCTACCTGGATTTTTGAAGTAGAGAAAAATACAGGATTAGTAACTAGAAGAAGGAACAATACTACTGTAAGTCTACGCTGTTCATCCTGTTAATCTCCAGTGTTTTTCATCATCCTTTATAGTGCATAGTCTCAGCAATGGATGTTCTTTAATTGCTACTTGAGCCAATGTTAGATTAAGAGAACTGGGATAAACCAGAGTGGTCGGATCTTGTGCAGCACAGTTACATAAGACTACAATAATTTATGCCAACCTCAACTTCTAGATATTACTGCTTTGTGTAAGCTCTGACCAAAAGTTTTTTATTTAATTATTAAATTTCTATTATTTTGTCTCATCTCAAATGTTGTTGACATTCTGTGGTGCATCTTTTGCACATGCAAATAACTGAAGTCCAGTATCAGAGAAAATATAAAATATAAATATAGAAAATGACTACATCTGTAAACTGTACTTTTTTTAATGAACAGATTATATACATCCCTGAAGAGTTGCTCTTTGTGACTTGCTTGTGTGAATAAGTTAAATGGAAAGATGAATCAGACAGATTTTACTTTGCAATGGAGATAAATTATTGCATCAGGCTGTGTGTTTGTGTTTGTGTGTGTGTGTGTAGATAGATATATTGTGATCCAGAAATGTAATTTACTATTCAAATTTCAACCAAAGATGTGATGGAAAAACAGAATAACAATGGAAATGAACATGTGTGTATGTTTCATAGCACTAGTATCAGTCACTGCATAATTTACAGTCCATTGTGAGGGGGGGTCTACTGATGATTTTCACCATTAATATAGCCTGTGACCTCCATGTGCTTCACAACAAGCAATACTGCGTCACTGCATTGACTATATCAGGCGTGAAATTGTTGCAACTTCACTGCAGCTAAGGCCTGCCTGTAAAAGGCCCATAGCACGTTGTCTTAATTTTTTGTAGATGCCCTCTTAGATTTAATAAGCCGAGGAGCCACACCCAAAGTTTTAACTCTTGGATCAGGACCAGTCCCTGATTCCGGCAAATGAGTGATAAATACTTAAACCAGTCACAGAAAAAATTCATGAGAAATAATTCAAACCCTAGACCAATCACATAAGCCATGTGTTTGCACAAGAGTGTTTTATTTTGTCAAAATGATTAGACAGGAACTGCACTTTTAATTACACAGTGTGTGTGTGTGTGTGTGTGTGTGTGTGTGTGTGTGTGTGTGTGTGTGTGTGTGCGTGTGTATTCATATTTATGTATATACATACATGCACATACATATACTGTATATATACATCACAAGGCCACAAAACAACCAGTTACTATAGCTTTAATGTTGTGGCTGATCAGTATATACAAAGTCAGCCCTCCGCCATTTAATCCTCTTGCATGCACAGTGTAACAACCTCCAGATTAAAGCTTAGCTCAGACTCTTTGTGCAGAGGAGGTCACGACGTCAAGCCAGGTCTTAAGCAAGTCCTCTTAGCTAAATGACAAAACTGGTTAATTGTCATTGCTTTCCAAAACAACCCTATTTTCTGATCTGATCCTCTGCCTGGCTAAAGAGCCGACAGTGCCTGTCAGTGCATTTCAAAATGGATACAAATGACACCTTCAAAATAAGATTCAAAAGCATGTTTTACATAGTGTCAACAGCACAGACTTTTTTCTGTCTCAACAGTGAGAGAATAGCAAAAATTGGATAGGTGGATTTTAACTTGTGTCGCTTGACTACAGTACTGTATGTTGGTATCATGTTTAAAGGGCCCATATTATGCCCCCTTTTACACAAGTTACATTGGTTTTCAGGTGTGTGCACTACATGTCTTTGCCATTCCATGTCAAAACACCTCAAGGATCAAGCCACACAGCCCCCTCCTCTTTCTGTATAAACAGCCCTGTGAGACTCCAGCGCCAAGTGAGCGCTTTCCTACTCACTCCTCGCCCCCCTCCCTTCGTGTTCCGCAAAGCTCCGCCTCGCTCCTCCCCGGGTCTGCTGCGCAACTACGGCGTTGCTGCCAGTAACAGGAGTCAACTTACGTCACTTGACGCCCGGGCTGTGAATGGCTCGTTTACAGACGTCTGCACGGCCAACCCAAACTACGAATCAACGACTCATTGTTTTCTTTTAATTCTCCGTGGGCTGGCAGACACCCCAGATAACCAAATATACGTGGAGGCAGGCTGAAAAGGTGCCTGGAGCATAATATGGGCCCTTTAAGACTACACTGTTCTGAACAGTGTTTGACAGGTGCACAAGCATAATTCAACATAGAGCAAATATTTTCAAGACTGAAACGGTAGACATCACTAGACTTTCCATGTTAGCTGTCTGCTCAAAAAGAGAAAAAGAAGAAGAAATAATCTAGTATTTCTGCACTAGACATGGCACAATCATGACTGTGAAAGCATTATTCTAGCCTCTGATTGGGCAGATTGAGTATTCCTTTTTAGTGTATGCTGGTGCGAAAAACCAGACGCTACAAAGACAGACCAGCAAAATTTTGTCGCAGTGGTGCGACCAGGGAACATTATGAATCGCACGGCACTGATTTTTTGTCCCTCAGTTCTGACGTAGCTAACATTTAATTCACATGACTGATCAGTTTCCATTGTCGGAGTCTCCTACTAAGCTGTTTCGGCTTTGTTGTAGGGCCACAACTCAATAATAGGTCGCAAGGTGATCCCATAAGGCATTCTGGAGCTGCCTTTCGCACGTAATTCTCATTTTCTTTTTTGTGACCTTTTAAATAGTTAGCTTTTTTGACATTTAGATAGAAACATAGCTACTGATAATTCTGTGTTTTACTTATTTGTTTCCTTTTTCTCTCTCCCTCCATCCTCTTCTCCATCTTTTTTTTCTTTTACAGGACACTAATGGGTCCATATGGAGTAGACCGAGCTGTTCATTCCATGGAGTTTACCGACTGTGAGAATGGGCTGGGTAAGTTATGTTGATGTCTCTTCAGTGACTGAAGACAGGGGACATACTTCTGTCCCTTCAACTTACACTTGTCATGGTCGGAAATGTCAGATTCCCCAAACCCAAAGGTTTTCAGGGTCTGGGGACCATCCTCAGCATTCATTAGGTGAGAGACAGGATACACTCTAAACAGGTAACCAGTCTGTCACACAGCTAAGGGTCCATGTGGATGTCTGTGCAGACCCTCACACAAATATATCTGTGACCATGTGGACTGTATGCACTACAAGCACTCTGGCTGTGAATATGCTAGAAAAGCATGTTTGACCCGTTCTTGTTGTTCAGCTAAACCAAGTGGCAAACCACCTTGATGTCACCCACTGGTTTGTAAACTGCCGTTTTGAAGCCTTGAGTTTAGCATTTTGATCATGCCACCTTTTTTTTGCAACAGGCTGTAGAATTGGAAGTTGGGTCTGACTGAGAGCTTGTCCTCTGCGCGCCCACATACACCTTCAACCATGCACATATTGGACGGTACTATGAATCATGTGGTATCCACGCTCCAATGTATACAGTCCTTTATCATCCTTTGACTTTAAATGAGACCATAATTTACAAAATGAACATCATGCTTTATTGAAGAAGACTTGAAACTTAAGACTGAGACCATAAACTCCTCAGGAATATGTTTACGTTACAATCAAGTGAGAAGAAGAGTCATTTCTCATAGACTTCTATAGAAACTGACTTTTTATTGTAATCAGTGGAGTTGCCCTCTGCTGGTGATTCCAGAGAATACAAGCATGTCCGAATTTGCTCCATTTTCCGGACGTGGTGATTATGTTCATTTTTCTATACAGTCTAAGAGCTAAACACAACAAGGATCTCCATGTGATATGGCATTTAATTGGTCAAAAAAAACACAGACATGCACGTGATAAAAGTGCACAGAACAGTATTTGCGAGCTGAAAAAACATTCTTGGAGGTCTGAGGTCCTGCAAAGCTCAACCTTCCCTACGAGCTTGCAACTGCTTGAGTTGAGTCTCAAACACTTGAGACTGAGATTTTGGAGGCGAGGACAGTCGCTGCTGTCTACACTCTTTTGATTGGTCACTTTTAACACCCATCTTCTCTGCCAATTGTGGACATCTGTGATTACATTTTTATTAGTCACAATATTTGGATAATTAAAGTCATATTATGAATATGTATGAATGGCATTTCATTTTCGATAGTTGATATTGAAATTATGACAAGAAATAACTGCCTTGTACAAATTTTGAGTTTTGGAATGAAAACACGATGCCACACACTTATCCTTCATAGTGCAATATATTAAATCAAAACAGTTAATTCATGTTATGAAAGTCCAAATCATATTTCTTACAGCTTAAACTAACAACATGATACATAGTTTCACACCATCATCCCCCACTATCTGGCAACTGAGCCTGATTTTGAATATCTGGCACAATGTAAGTCCTACCTTTAAAGCGATTTTCTCTGCAGAGTAGGTTTCCTTGCTAAGTATCAGTGTTTCTGCCTGTGAGGGGAAGTGGGTCATGTGGCAAAGCCCTAACCCACTTAACACAGCTGGGTTAAGAATGCAGGAGCTGCTGTTGTTGTTTTTATCCGTACTCCTCTTCCACGCCACCACTCTGTTGGAACATGTGCCTATGCAAGGACAAACAGCTCATATGCGTGAATGCAATTACAGTCACACTGTAAAATATGCTGTAAAATTCCCCCGTTGTGGCACCAATATAAGAATATCTTAAGTCGAGGGACTTAAAAAAGCACTGTAAAGGCAAACAGTGTCCTAACTTAAATCAAACACAGCATTTAACTTAATTTATACTAGTCTTTTAATTTTCCTTATTTACTTTTTTCTATACTTTTTGCCCACATACTTGTTTTTAATTTAATAATATGCATTCGATTTTCTGAGATTCTGAGCTGAGCTTCCCAGCATGCTTTGAGGCCATGTGTTTACGGTAAAATTGTGTTCTAAATCATTATAGATGTTAAATTGTACATCAGTGATTGTGAACTTGTTGTACAACATAAATCATTTGGTCGCTCGTGAGATCATCCCTCATCTCGAGATCTTATCTCAGTGATTTATAATTCTACGTGTCGGGCGGTTTGCCAGACACAGATTAAACAATGAATGGTCCAAATTGAAAGCTCTGGCACATGCTAATACAGAAGTGCCTGGAAAAGAGTATATAATTGGTGGAGTGACAATTTCATTTTCTTGATTAATTCCTATCATACAAATATGGGTTCATTCCAATGTCAGAAGAAGCAAAGCATTTAAAAATGCAAATAAACAAGGGTGAAAAGTTAAGATGACTGGCATAATTTTTGAATAACATTATAATCATATAAACACTCACTGAATATAATTGTGTTGGATGAGTTATATACCCCATTTAAACCTGGTATCAACATGAATTGTGCGTAATTTGATTGCAGTTGGATACAATTCAATTCAATTTTATTTGTATAGCACCAAACCACAACATACATTGTCTCAAGGCACTTAACATAGTAAGGTCAATATTACAATATTACAGGGAAAACCCAACAAATCCCACAATTAACTAGCACTTGGCGACTGTGGATGAGAAAAAACTCCCTTTTAACAGGAAGAAATCTCTGACAGAATTGGACTCAATTGTGGTCATCTGTCTCGACCGGTTGGGGTGAGAAGAAAAATGGAGACAGGAGAGGTGGGTAGAAAAATGGGGAGACAGAAGGAGAGAAGAACAGTTGTACAACCGCCGTTTTAATCTCTACCAGACTGATGATAGCGAAAATAATACTGACACTCAAAATGCATGATGTTATTAATAATAGTAATGATAATAGTAATAATAATAATAACAATAATTTGGTTTGGATCCTGCAACTCTGGAGTTGGATAAGGGGAAAACAGAGTTAGTGACATGTAATGTAAATACATGGGGGAAGAGAAAGAAGAGGGGGGGGGGTTGCTCTTGATATAAGTTCCCCCAGCAGTCTTGGCCTACAGCATAATAACAAAAAAATTGTTGAGTAAACACCTGAGAAGCTCTAACTAAAAGCCTTATCAAAGAGGAAGGTTTTAAGCTGTCCTAGAGACTTGTTTCATTTGCGAGACAAAGGATATGTCCTGGTCAAAGATAACTCCAAGGTTCCTCAGAGTAGAGCTGGAGGCCAAAGTTATGCCATCTAAGGCCCCGTTTTCACCTGGCAGTAACATCTGACCTGAGTGATCTTATCACAAGTGGACAGCTCTCAGTACATCTGTTCTCCCCTGGCAGCAGAATGTGTCTCCACATGCGTCTTCAGTGACACTTGTGATCTGATTTCACTTACCCACTCTGTATGTAAATCAACACGTACATCATTTCCTTTTGCAAACGACCAAAGTGGGGTTTTTTTTTTACAAAATAATAAAATATGCAAAAAAACTAATCAAATGCAAAATGAATCAGTCGGGGGGAGAGATGTCATGCTCACACCACACATGCTCCCCGCTCTTTCTCGCAATTTTTTATTTCACTCTGGTGACCAACTCCTTTCCCTTCCTAAACAGCGGCACATAACACACAGAAAGGTCTACTTTGCCTTGAGACACTGCAGCATTTATTAACAGACAGACTGAGGGATCGTGGGAAAAGGGTCTTAGTCAGGGAGGTGACCAAGATCCCGATGGTCACTATGACAGAGCTCCAGCGTTTCTCTGTGGAGAGAGGAGAACCTTCCAGAAGGAAAACCATCTCCGCAGCACTCCACCAATCAGGCCTGTATGTAGAGTGGCCAGACGGAAGCCACTCCTCAGTGGCACATGACAGCCCGTCTGGAGGGTTCATTTTCCAACTGGACAACGACACTAAGCACACAGCCAAGATAACATAGTTGTGGCTACAGGACAACTCTGTGAATTTCCTTGAGTGGCCCAGACAGAGCCCAGACTTGAACCCGATTGAACACCTCTGGAGAGATGTGAAAATGGCTGTGCACCAACGGTCCCCATCCAACCTGAAGGAGCTTGAGAGGTCCTGCAAAGAAGAATGGGAGAAACTGCCCAAAAATAGGTGTGCCTGGCTTCTGGCATCATACTCAAAAAGACTTGATGCTTTAATGAGTGTCAAAGGTGCTTCGACAAAGTATTAGCAAAGGCTGTGAATACTTGTGAACATATTTTCGTTCTATATTTTAAATAAATTTGAAAAACGTTTCAAACAAACTTTTTTCCCTTTGTCATTATGGGGTAGTGTGTGTAGACTTTATAGGGAAAAATTAATTTAATCAATTTTGGAATAAGGCTGTAAGATATCAAAATGTGGAAAAAGTGAAGCGCTGTGAATACTTTCCGGATGCACTGGTATATAAAGTGAAAAGTATCCCAGCACAGAACTTTGTGGAACTCTATGACTAACTTTTGTTTTAATGGAAGATTTGTTAATCTATCAGATAAGTAAGACCTAAACCGTTTGAGTGCTGTTCCTTTAATCGCCATGTATTCTAGTCTCTATAATATGATTGTGTGATTAATGGTGATAATTACAGTACTTAGATCTAATAGGACGAGAATAGAAACATGTCCACTGTCTGAGGCCATGAGAAGGTTGTTGGTAACCTTCAGCAGTGCTGTTTCTGTACTATGATGTTTTATAAATCCTGATTGACAATCTTCAAGGAACCTATTCCTGTGTAAATAGTCACATTACTGGTTAGCAACAGATTTTTCAAGGATTTTAGCGATAAGGAGATGTTTGATATGGGTCTATAATTATCTAAGATATCTGGGTCTAGACTCGGTTTTTTGATCAGAAGTTTAACTACTGCCACCTTAAAGGCCTTTGGTATATAGCCTGTTAATAGAGATAAATTGATCTGATCTAATATAGAATTATTGATTAAAGGTAATACATCTTGAAGGAATAGGATCTCAAAGACAGGTTGATGGCTTGGATGAAGTGACCAGTGAAGTCAGCTCAGACAGATCTATAGGGGAAAAGCAATCTAAATTTACAGTAAATTAGGCGATACTGTTGGTTCTGAGGCTACTGTGTTGGACAGTGTGTCTGTTCTATTAGTGGGAAGAAGCTGATTAATTCTTTCTCTGATGGTAATAATCTTCTTAGTAAAGAAGCTCATGAAATCATTGCTACTAATGGTGCGTTTGCATCATTCCTGCGAAAGTTTTCCCGTTCAATCCCTTCCACTTTCTCCGACAAACCTCATCTGAACAAATACACGCAGACAAGGACACATAAACAAACAAACACACACACACACACGTAAACATGAGCTGTTGAAGGAAGAAAAGGCAGACGGGAGTGCTGCTGGGGAAGCTACAAAAAGTGGTTGTGCTAAGTAGCTAGCTAGCTAGTGTCCAACTTCCTCGTTCACTTTCTGCCGAGCCCTCTCCTTCTTCACCCGGTCACGATACAAATATCAACCTGGTCTGGCGGTGCACACACAGCGACAGTAGTTATTCTCCATTCCTGATGCAATGACAGGCTATCTGACAACAGGTGACGGAGGGAGGATCTCAACGCTCATTGGCTATCGCGTCACGAATATTTCGCCCGAGTTCAAATATTTCAAATCGAGCGATGTACGCCCTGCGAATATCGCCTGATTCGCAAATTCAGTAAAGTTATTGTCTATTAGTGAATGAAAGGCAGAACTAAGACTGTCATTGGCAACATCTACATGATGTTAAAAATCACCCACTAAATTACTTAATTTGTGCTAAGCACCAACTCAGATAAAAAGTCTGAAAATTCAGATAAAAATTAAGGGCCTGGAGGAGTATATACAACGACAGGATAACTGTTTGTTAACATTTCCAGCTTGGGTGTATGAGGCCAAGAGTAGGACTTTCAAATGAGTTAAAACTATGTTTAGGTCGAGGGTTGAGTAACAACGCTGAATGGAAAATTGCTGCTACCCCTCCTCCTCCTCCTGTGGTACGCGGAATATGATTATTACTGTGTGTTGATTAATTTAAACTAACATATTCTTCTGGCTGTAGCCAGGTGTCAGTCATATAGAAAAAAATCAATGTGATGACAGTACAGGTGCACCCAAGATGCACAAATTGTGATCCATCAGCTAAACCACCTCTGGAGGTGGTCAGGGACATATAGTGACCACGTTGAACATTGAAGTGTCCATTCAGTTGTATTTTCAATTGACAACTACGTGGGTGGAAATAAAAATCACCAGTGAGGTTTCAGCAGTTAGGCAGCTACCAGCCAACACAGGAAGCAGTCAGCTGAGTGCATGTATATGTGCAGATCTATTACACAGTGAGACAAACTGTTCATGTCACCTGCAGGGCTGCATGAAGCCACTGTGACTGCACTGTAAACACTATTGTACAGCTAACACACTCCACCGTAAGGCGAGAAACAAAGATTTTTTTTTTCATGCCCTGTTTAATCTTGAGATTTTGGGCTGTTTTGCGTAACATGTTTTATTTTAGACTTCAGCTTAATGCTAATGACCTAAAGGAGCAGTCATTTAAATCTTTTAGATTTCAGTTGTGACAAGAACTGAGTGAGGTTCAGTGAAACATCTACACATGTAGCTGCGATGGCCACACTATAAATGATTTCTGTAAATTTACAGCAGGATTTCAACAGTATTAACCAGTTATTTGTTAAAACAGCACTTTACTGTTAATAAAAATGACAATCTGTAAAATTACACTATATTGATGTGTTTTTTACAGCAAAATGCTGTATTGATAAAATACAGCACTTTACTGCAGAGTAACTTAAATAACAGTGTCATACAGTATTTGTTGCATTCTGGGAAGAGAAAATTTACCAGCACATGAGGAGATGGGATCCATTGTTTTCTTCATCTATCCCCATCTGAATTATTTGGTGAGTATCAATTTTACTTAATCCATAAATCAGTGAAACGTCTATCAGTGATGTTTCCAGGTTGTTTGCATCATCAAAAATGTGCATGTGTCATCATAGATGGATTAGGCAGCTAGCTACAGTTTCATACACTGCTTAGTCTGACAACATAAGCTCATTTTTAGTCTTTACAGTGTAAACCCATGAAAACCACTACATCAGTTGAAGCAACTTGAAGCCTTTCATTCATGCTGTTATTCAGTGGAAGAAGTTTTGCACAACTTCACTTTTACATAGAGTCTTAAGAAACACTATAGTTTTTCAGGCACTAAATTGGAATAAACCCTGAGAGAGGAACCAAGGCTGGATGGGGCAAAGTCAGAGGTGGTTTGAGAGGACCAGAAGTCCGTCAATCCTCTGCCATCGTTCAACTCTTGGACTTATGCACTTACACTTAAGTATACTTGTTAGAGCCTGAATGTACAGTTTATATTTGGAATTTTGAATTTTAATTGTTTTGATACAGCATTATATTGACCAATGTTTTGTACCAGGTCTTTGTTAGTACTTGTTTAATATGCAGTTGTTCTGCATGTGCAGTTTACAAAGTTTTATTAAAATAAAAAGTAAAAAACAAAAAGAGGTTGTGATTTATTTGATTTGAAAATCTGTGATTTAGCTCTGCACTTTCAAAGAACATTTTGCTGTGGCATCAATTGCTGTGTTGTAGCCAGATTTTGGGAGGACTTGTAACGAACCAGTTTAGACCCAAACGCGAGACACACGTAGCTCAGTCGGTAATCAACTTTATTGTGGAGAACACAAGCAAGGCTCAGAGTCAGGAGCAGAAGGTAGACGTCTTTTCCGGGATCGTGGCGAGATGGGAAGGTCGGGGACAGCAGGCAGAGGTCTTTACCGGGATTCAGGCGAAATGGGGAAACCAGGGACAAAGGCAGGGTCTGAGAGAGAATCCCCCCTACTCCTATGTCCGAGGCATCCATCTCCACCACAAACTGGAGGTCCGGATCCGGAACTTGGAGGATAGGAGCAGAGGTGAATTGTTTCTTGAGAGTTTGAAAAGCCTCCCCGGCGGCTGGGGTCCAGGTAAAGGAGACCTTGGAGGAGGTAAGGGCTGTGAGGGGAGCGGCAATGGTGCTGTAATTCCGGATGAAGCGCCGGTAAAAGTTTGCGAATCCCAAGAACCTCTGTAGCTGCTTCCTTGAGTCCGGAACCGCCCAGGAGGAGACCGCAGAGACCTTTTCTGGGTCCATCTCTACCGTCCCCTAAGCCACGATGTATCCTAGGAAGGAGACGGTTGGAGCGTGGAACACGCATTTCTCCGCCTTTACAAACAGTGAATTCTCCAGGAGTCTCTTGAGAACTGCTTGGACATGGTGGACATGCTCTTCTTGTGACTCAGAGTAAATTAGGATATCGTCCAGATAAACAAAAACATAGCGGTTGAGCATGTCCCGGAGAACGTCATTAACCAGGGCCTGGAAAACTCCTGGAGCGTTAGTAAGTCCGAAAGGCATAACGAGATATTCGTAGTGTCCTGACGGGGTGTTGAAGGCCGTCTTCCACTCATCCCCTTCCCTGATCCGTACCAGGTGATAGGCGTTGCGGAGGTCGAGTTTGGTGAAAATGGTGGCTCCTTGCAGCAACTCGAAGGCGGAAGAGATGAGGGGAAGGGGATAGCGGTTCTTTATGGTTATATCTTTGAGTCCCCGGTAATCAATGCATGGCCGCAGTGTCTTGTCCAGGAAAAATCCTGCCCCTGCTGGTGAAGAGGAGGGACGAATGATGCCTGCAGCCAGAGAGTCATTTATATATGTTTCCATGGCCCCCCTCTCTGGAGCCGACAAGGAAAACAGGCGTCCCCTGGGTGGAGACGTGCCGGGTAGCAGGTTGATAGCGCAGTCATACGGCCGATGGGGAGGTAAGGCGAGAGCCCTCGTCTTGCTGAACACCTCCCGGAAGTCGTGATACACCGACGGGACCCCCACCACCTCTGGAGTCGATTTGGTAGCAGTGGTGCGCCGAGAAACGTCCGCTCCCTGGAGACACACCTGATGGCAGGAAGGGTTCCACCCCAAAGTGGCACCCGTGGCCCAGTCCAGATGCGGGTTGTGTCGGCGTAACCATGGATACCCCAAAATCACTGGGATGCATGGAGACGACAAAATATGAAACTGCACCGTTTCGTGGTGGTTGCCGGACAGGAGCATATGGATAGGAGCAGTCTGGTGAGTAACTGTCCCCAGCAGGTGACCATCCAGCGCGTGTACTGCCACTGGTCGAGGAAGCAGAACCCGATCGATCCCCAATTGCTGTACGAGCCCCTCGTCCATAATGCTGGCGTCAGCCCCAGAGTCAATGAAGGTTGACAGTGCGTGAGAGCCCTCCGGGAGGAACAGCTTGATGTGAAACAGGGGTCTCTTCTCCTGGAAGGCTTTAATGGAGGTATGGCTCACCAGCACCTTCCTACTTACTGATGAGCCCTGGCTTTTACCGGACAACGGGACACGAAATGTCCAGGCCGACCACAGTACATGCACAACTTGGACTGCATGCGATGCTCCCGTTCCTGCGGGGTGAGCCTGGATCGACCGAGCTGCATCGGCTCCGCCTCCTCGACCCGCGCTCCTGCCGGTGAAGAAGAGCCGCTGGCGGGAGAAAAAGCCCGACTCTGAGGAGGATGCGTTGCCATGCTCAGCTTCCTCTCCCGTCGTCTTGCCTGCACCCGGGAATCCATCCGGTTCGCCAACCCGATCAGTTCATCCAGCGTCGGTGGGATCTCGTGTGACACCAGGCCGTCCTTGATATAATCCGCGAGACCGTGCAGAAAAACGTCGCGGAGGGCCGGGGAGTTCCAGTCGCTCTGGCGAGCCATGGTGCGAAAATCAATGGAGAAGTCCGCCACAGACCGGTCTCCTTGACGCAGGCTCATCAAACCCTGTGCCGCCTCTGAGCTGGCATCTCCCACGCCGAACACCTTACGGAGCTCCTCGGAGAATGCCCGGAACGAGGAGCATGCGGGGGTCTGGCGGTCCCACTCAGCGGTTCCCCAGAGCCGAGCTCTTCCCGTCAGGTGGGTAATTGCGAACGCCACCTTAGCATCCTCTGAAGCGAAGGTGTGGGGTTGTAGGTGGAACAGAAGCGTACAGTTCGTTAGAAATGCCCCACATGTGTTGGGATCGCCGTCGTAGCACTCCGGAGTGCCGACACGAACCTCCGGAACCTCTCTGGCCGGAGCTGGAACCGGAGCTGGAACCGGAGCTGGGGCCGCCGCTGGTGTCGGCAAAGTCAGCTGCGTTAGCACCGCTGCGACCTGCTGCATCTGCGTAGCTAACCTGTCCAGCGCCTGTGCCTGGTGCCAGGCTGCCTCCTTGTGTCGCTGAAGAACGCCTTCAATCCGCTCGAACCGATTGGCAGGTGTCGGTGCGTCCGCTGGGTCCATGTCTGGCCAGATTGTACTGTAACGAACCAGTTTAGACCCAAACGCGAGACACACGTAGCTCAGTCGGTAATCAACTTTATTGTGGAGAACACAAGCAAGGCTCAGAGTCAGGAGCAGAAGGTAGACGTCTTTTCCGGGATCGTGGCGAGATGGGAAGGTCGGGGACAGCAGGCAGAGGTCTTTACCGGGATTCAGGCGAAACGGGGAAACCAGGGACAAAGGCAGAGTCGTAACCAGGGCTGAGACGATACAGGGAAGTCGGGAGCAGAACCAGAGTCGAAACCGGGAGATCCGTCCGTGGGTAAATGCTGGAAAGTCTGACATGGAGTACAAAGAACAATCTGGCGGTGAGTAACTGAGTGAGAGGAGGTTAAATACAGACCTGATTGGTGATGAGCTGCAGCTGCGGGGCCAGGTGAGGTGATGAGGTGGGTGTAGCTGATTGCTCGTGCGGGACAGAGGGGAGGTGACGTGGGAACCTACTGGGCATGACGGTGGCTGACTGTGACAGGACTTTAAAACCAGTGAGGTCTATTTTAGTGTCTTTCTTAGGTAAAAAAGAATTGTATTTAAAAAAAAAGTAAACGGTCAGTCAGTCAACTGTAAGGTACTGTCAAATTTTAAAAAAACAGCCAGCTAGTCAGTTGACTGTAAAATACTTTGAAAATAATCAAAAAACTAGTTCATACCGTATTTTTGAATAACAGTACAACACTGTAAATTTTAGTAACGGTAGATACATGTTAATTTACATTAACATAATGGCAACCCTGCTACCGGCTGATTACTGGTTTTTTTTACAGGGAAAACATTTAACAGTGCACGGTACAGTCGCATGAGTTACAATGCAGCTGTAAACTGTCAGGATTCCCTTTCCAGACTGTAGTTTAATACCACCACAATCTTCTCTTTTTCATCTATCTTTTGTTTTTGTATTAGTGGACCTGTGCAAATGAAGTGTGAAATGATGTTACATGAGCCCGATAAAGCAATCATATCTCAATGTGGACACTGGAGACATATTAATACCAGGTGTAAAGGGCGTATTCGAGTTAGTAGAGTGAATGATGTTCGTTCTGTGTAATAGTGCAGACTTATAAATAAGATTGCATCGTAATGAACATGATTACCGTGCAGTAATGAGTCCAGTATACAGTACTATAAGGGGGCCTGCACAAACAGACTATACTGTTTTGATAATGACTCAGAGATATCTTCATAAAGAGCTTATTTACAGGTGATCATTCTGCAGTGCTTAACTTGTTGATATGTTGCTGGATTCTGTTCCAGTCGCTGTAAAAATGCAATGGATTTGGGTGGGTTTGTTTCTGAAACCTATCATTTGAAGTTAAATAAGTCACAGGTAAAAAAGAAAGTTTGACTAAGTCAACAAGAAAATTCTCATCTAAGTCATCAATTGCCACCGTAGCGAAAGAGTGAAACAATGATTTTAAGCAGCTCTGCTGTGCACACTGCAGCAAACAGTCCTCCTGTCGGTCCTACACCGAGGACAGCAAGTGCTAATCCCTTTGTTATTACAGCTGAAAGCTGTATCACCTCAGTGTGTGGGCAGAAGAAGGTTTTCATGATGAAAATAATCTCCGTCACAGTTCATTTTGTCAACATGATGGTAGAATCTGCAGTGTTCTTTAAAGAAGCACATTCTCACATAACCAAAAATCACTGTTTTTATCATATGATTTGTAATAAATCATTTAAAGAAGAAAGTCTTTTTCAAACTTGATCTAACGGACCTTGTAAAGATCTGTTGGAATATTTAATCCCTGGGTGGCAACATGCCCTTGACACATTACAAGCAGGACATAACAAAATGTGGTGCTGAATAAGAGGAGGAGAGGCTTCTCTTTTTATATTTGCTCCAGCTGCTTATGCGTTAGAATTATGTCTTTCTTATCTGATGGTAGGCAGGGGGAGGAGAATGCTTTGAGGCTGACAAAAGAACAAGAAACTGTTTTCCTCAGAGAAGAGCAAGAAGGGAGGAAAGACTGAGATGAGGAACTTTGCAAACCCATTTTTCCAACAGGAGATAATTAACATGCACCCCTTCGCTCCAGACCCAATTAGTGTTACCATTTTGTCTCTGCAGGCCAACGGCAGCCTAGAGCTAAAGGAGCCCACATCCAATAGTTAAATTAGGTAGACTTTAACAGAGACGCTTCAGTGATCCAGAATGTATGTGTTTTGTTCAATGTGAGCAAGAATATTTTAGGTGAATATATAGAATAATTTGGTCCATTGGTTGATATGCTCATTCAATCTTTCACACACACACACACACACACATACTGTAAAAGTAGAATTGTTGACGTAATAAACTGAGAGCTGAGTGCATGTACGTGCAGATCTATTCCACATGCTGTGTTTGTCAGCTGCATGGCTCCATGAAGCCACTGTGACTGCCCTGTATACACTATTGCACAGCTAACACACTCCTTAAGGCGAGAAACAAAGTCTAATTTCATGCACTGTTTAATCTTGAGATTTCGGGCTGTTTTGCGTCCGTAAAATGTTTTATTTTAGACTTCAGCTTGATGTTAATGACCTATAGGAGCATTCATTTTAAATCTTTTTGATTTCGGGTGGGACAAGAAATGAGTAAGGTGCTAACCCTAACCCTAACCCATAAATCTCGCTGAGCTTTTAGATAATGGTATCATATTGTTGAACCTGAAGGAAGCAATGCTTACCCCAAGGATTTTATTCTGTGGTCTCAATGACACACTACATGCTGTCAGAGACAGGACTTATCTACAGTGTGATATTAGTGAAAAGTTACCACGATAGTACGTGGACCATTTTACATGCTTTTTTGTGCTGTGTGGTCGAAAAGGAGCAGAGAAGAGATGTCTTTGTTGATGATTCCACAATGTCTGTGAACCATTGTTGCCGTTTTGTGGGCAGCAGCAACCATTTTTGTTTACAAAAGTCACTTCTCTCCACGTCATGGTATAAATCCCAACCATTTCCAGATGATCGGTTGTCTTGGACCGGTAAGATTGGATCGGAGGGGAATCACTTTCCAATGGAGGGGATCCAGACCGTAGTCTGGCAGAGCAAATGAAATGAGCTCCCGGAATTTGTCTGGCTCCCACGCTATTAGTGTGTAGGATAAAAGTAAAAACTGTGGGAAACCTTTATAGGATTTTTTCTTTTTCCAACAGGAATTAAAGTTATCGGTGGAGTGAAGGAGCTAACTGGAGAGGAGTATGGAGTATACGTCAAACGGATTTTACCAAGTGGCCTTGCTTCAAGTGATGGTAAATACTCAAAGTCGTCCAGACGTCCCTCACCCCAGAAATATTTTCCTTATCCTCCTCGTGGTTGCTGAGACGAGATCAGATATTTAATCTCTCCAGTGTGTCTACCCTGAGGTTTCCTACCAGTTGGACATGCCTGAAAAACGTCCAATGGAGGGCAGTAAAGAATTACACAAGCTTTGTGTTCAGCACCATATCTGCTTAATTAACCCATAATGGAACCAGAATGTAAGAGTCAAATCGATTTTTCATGTTGATTTAGTCACATAACTATTGTCTGGAAAAATGCTGGGGACTGCAACATCTGACATTAGGTGTGAAGATCATACAGTCAGATCAGCAGGCTCTGCTACACAAACTTTACTCCATTGGAGCCCTGACAGCTCTTGTATCATATTTGCATTGGAACAAGTATGTTGCATGAAAAAATACCCCATACAACAACATTTAGAACCTGAGCTAATTTGCCAGATCTGTCCTGGGCTGGGCCTTTAAAACACATGAAAATCGAAAACAAACTAAAAAATACATACAGGACATGCACTAAGAACAAAACTGTTATGGCTGGTGGTGAGTTTCGACTCAGGCTGTGGGATGAAAGGAACAACAGTTTTTTTGTAATTGTGCAAAATACAGAGCAGAGGCAACCAGGTGGTTGCTGCGCTGATACTCACGGTACGGTGTGTGTGGCGTGGAGCGAGGCAGCACAGGAGGAGAGCCAGCTGACAAACGCTGGCCTTAGAGTGAGAATGTGCAGGTTATAACTCGATCCAATCCAGGTCTCTGAAGAGAAGAGAATGTAAAGTTAAATTCACTAACAATAGGTCACAAGAAAAACTAAGTTAACTACTGAGCTTAGTGGCCGATGATCTCTCTACTGTAGAACTGGTACAATAATCTGGCGACGTGTCTCCATGAGGTCGGTGTCTTTATACTGCCAGGGATTATAACCAGGGATAATAACTATTATATATAATAATGACTAAACTTCAAAACTTCACTGATTGACAGGCTTTCCTTTACGTCTGTCAGGAAACTTGCTGCCAGGGGACCAGATCTTGGAGGTGAACGGGGACAGTCTAGTAGGAGTCACAAGTGAAAGGTAATGTTGTAAAAATATAAGTCCTCTCATCTTTGATTGAACCACATGATTGACTCAGGTGATGCTGTTGCAACAGTGTAAGTGATTTTTTTGTGTCTTTGTTTCACAGAGCTGTGGATATCCTGAGAGCAGCTTCAGCAACCAATCACATGCGCCTTCTCATAGCCAGAGATGAGGAGGCAAAGTAAGCACATGTCTGTGTATACTCTACTGTACACTGATTCAGTGGCGCATCGGTTCTATATTCAGTAATCAAGATCCATATATTTTATTATTTCTCTCCAAACTATAAAATTGAGTCGCAGACTTTATGTAGTAAACTATGAATCCAGAATTGAATTTTTAATTCAAGTATTTGTTGTGTTTATTCTCAACTAGCATAATGAGTAAAGAGATTGACACTTGACAATATCTGCATCTTGTTGGTTTGTGGTGTGTTATTGTGATAGTACAGATGTGATTTTAGCACAAATTCACACAATAAACTACCGACAAATCCATGTGCTGATCATGGGAACTGTGGAAAGTGATATATAGTTAATAATGCAGTATCATCTGGTATCTGGATCAGCACATTAAAACAGACATGTTCCAGCAGTACCACAATAAGAATTTATTGAAATGTAGTTGGATGCAAATGTGACTCAAATTTTAAATGAATTTCCGGAATTTCAATGAACGTGCATGTCCATTCACTACTATTGTATTGTGAATATTTGGAGTTGCCACATCAAGATAAACATGAGGTAAAACCTTTGCAGAAACACAGGACACAAGTAGGCAATGTACTGTGGGAACTGTGGAAAGTGATATATAGTTAAAAATGCAGTATCATCTAGTAACCTTGGCAACATACATTCATATTAGAAAGTGACTGTAGAGAAACAGTCAAAGCTTAAATGATAGAAAACCATGGACATTTGTGTTAGTTTCATGTGTTAATGTGAAGAAGGTCCCAGTCTCCTCATCATCGTTGACCTGATATTTTCATCTCTTTACTGGATCTTTGATCCACATGCTTTGTGTATGTTAGAGTTTATTAATGAAGTCTGCCTCCAATGCGCATAATCACATTTTGTGTTTATTGGTACACCAACTTTTCCACCTCAGCCTGGCCTAAAAGCTTGAATATGTGGTATATGGACTAAACAAAACAATCTCATATTCAGTGGAGTCTTTTGTGGCACCAGGGAATACAAACAGTTAGACGACACTCATGCATGCATTGCTTCAATGGTTCAGATGGTGGGTGTGCCTGATGCATAGTGCAACTGTCATAACAACAACAACCAATAATAGCAACCTTTCGTGCTAATCTGCTGTCCATGGCTTCGTTAGTGCATTGTGTCAGTCACCACACCTTGATTTTCCCCTATGGTCCATGACACACTAATGATACTGTAATGACATGGCAGAAATGACATTACCCAGAGGCTGGTAAGTATTAATGTTCAACCAGCTTTGTGGTTGTACCACAACCAGCTTGGGTGAAAACAAGGTCAGTAGCAGCTGTCAGCATCACAGAGCGCATCTTCCTTCCAAATCCTCTTCAGACAGCAGCATCCTACAAAGGTAGTGGTGGATTTGCATATTTAAATGTGCAAGACTGAAATGCTGCACCTCAGCAGTTAGAGTACCAGTAAGGGTAATAGCGTTGTGATGCAGCCACGAGTAACAGTTAGAATTTACTGGGCAAATGTCAGTGTCATTTATTGTGTAATTTCAAGATGATTATTACTCTTATGTCGTGATGGATGTGGTGTCAGTGGTTAGGTGTCCCCCCCCCCTTCCCCTCCAGGTCTTTGTGTTGCATGCAAATAGAGTGACAGCACACCCAGGGAGGGGAGAGAGCTTACCCAGGGCAGAGCTCCTGACAAGATGAGCCGTGTGTGTTAATCTGTGCTCCGTGTTTTAACTACCCTGTAGCCCAGAGTAGGGTGGGATTATTCCTGTCTGTCTGTAAATGCAAGTCAAAACTAGCTTTGCAATAGCTTTGCACAAATATTATAAGAAAATAAAATAAACGCTTTATCATCATCCACACCTCAAGTCGGTTTCATACTGTAGATTATGGAAATGTTAAAGATAGACATTTTTCTAAACCTACATACATCGTCTCATGAAATTAAATGTACAAAAAGTCACAATTACACCTCACCTCACATACGACAGTTTACGATAGCTGCGTTTTAGCATGAAGTAATTTTTCTTCCACTTAAAATACCCCATTGCCTTCTGAGAAATACAAAACAGATAGAATTCTATAGTTGTGAAATAGTCAAAACTAAGGACTGAGTGAGACAGTTTAAGTGTGTCAGATTATGAAAAGTGCTTCATTGTTCTGATTATTTCCATTCATGTCAATGTGAAATGAATGGGCCTGCCCCCCTGGTGGGCAACTTTAACCCAGTCATCTTTTGTCGCTGGTTACGAAAGAGCTGCAGCCTGAGGTTATCTTTTTGTGCTGTCCAAGAACAATTTGTGTCCTTATTTACTGTGGAGCCAATGGGACCGCTTATCATAATCTGCTTAGAAACAGCAAATTCAGAAAATCCTTCACAAGGGATGTCATATTGTTGTGTTGTAGATGACAATATTCTAGCAAAGAAAAGGAAGCAGATACATTGTTTCCTGTCAGTGTATACTGTT
The DNA here is from genome assembly GCF_022379125.1 of Scophthalmus maximus. Taxonomy (NCBI): domain Eukaryota; kingdom Metazoa; phylum Chordata; class Actinopteri; order Pleuronectiformes; family Scophthalmidae; genus Scophthalmus; species Scophthalmus maximus. Next base: position 245,156 of record NC_061531.1, on the reverse strand, counting down.
GTGAAACTGTGTTTCTATTTGTAATTAATTTACTGAGTCAAAGATAATCAGAATGTAATTGATGTCAATATGATAATTGCATGATTTCATCTGACAGGGTGCTGGTCAGTGACCTGTATATATATCAATGGATTTATGCAGATGAATCAATTCATAATCATGTGCAATGGGTTAATTTAAAGCGTTCCATTTCTGATTACAAATAGCAATATGGCCAGCAGGACATTATCTTCTAGTTTAACAAAAAAAAAAGTTTTGTATTTGTACTCTTTTTAAACTGAATCTAAATCAGTCATACAAAATACAATGAATAATAGTTAACACAATTGCCTATGATATTCACAATCTTTGCAGAGTAAAATGAGAGGCAATAACCATTATCCCTGATTTCAGAGTCAGTATAGTTAAACCTTCCCCCAGCATGAGCTCTGTCAGGTGTAGTGATGAAGCCATTTCATCAATTCACTGGTTAAAAGAGTGAATGGCAGATTTCTAACTCCAGGTAACTATTTTGGCTGTGGCCATTCTGAATGTACTGTAAGGGTTTCTGTTGAAAGAGCCAAGCAGCCAAAAACAACCAGGTCATTGCTCTAACATTGCTTTATTATTATTACTTATTTCTTCTTTTAAAGGAGAGAATTTGCTGAGCTGCTGGAGAAATATGGATCCAATGGCAGCACAGGATCAACACGCAACTCTCCCATCCAGCAAGGTAGGAACAACTTCTCACTCACTATAGTTTAATGTGTAAAAACCTGCTGCTCATGCAACTATATGCGATTGTGTTTACAATCTGCACAGCATAAAATATCTATGTTTAGACCCTTGAGTTGTATAGGGGAATTCCACCCAAACTTTTAAGCCTTTGACAGGGAAAATAAATTAAAGAAACCTCACTAAGTGCAATAGAGCAGGGATCCTGCTCATGCCATGTCAAATTACAGTATAATGTATAAAGGATGACAAAATTATTTACTGTGAACATGTATGATGAATCTGAGCTGGGAACATATCAAGCAACTAGCTGGTGACACCAAATGACCTTTCTATATTTGATGGGGCACTAAGCCTACAGGGTAGATGTCTGCCTTTAAAAATGCCTTATGACAGTGCACTTGTCTATTACACAATTGCCAACATCTGTTTCAGTCAGGAAGGAGGCTGCCAGCTGGTACATATTTATCAACACAGGGTTTCAGCATGTAAGCACGCCAGTCTTGTGTGCTCTGTGCAGTGGGTGGTGTTGATAAATCTGACTCAAACTCCAGAATGAGGAGGCTATAAGGTCATCCTACAGATGTGAAGCTAAGATGTGTTATGTTTGCAGAACACTAAAACTGGCAGAGTGACCATAGTATTTTCTTCCATTTGCTCACTTTGAAGCCAGATCTCTGTGTAATCGCTCCCAAAATGATGCCTTTTCAACTCATTTGACTAAAGAATCCATGACATCCCTGTTTACTGCTGAACAGTTGCATAAATAACCTCCCCACTCTGAGACATACCTTTGATTCTGAGGACAGGGAAGATCAGATGTCATGGCAGTGGATTAAAAAAACATTCTGGGGGATATCTGGGCTGCTCTGCAGTTGGTTTGGTCAGCATATTGGGTATAATTTAGCGCTTAGAGTCGCTCAGACTTAAGAAATGTTTTACAGTACAGGTTTTTTACAGTGGAGAGACTCTGAAGCCAACTGTGGCAGCAGGGAACTGTTGAGAGAATAAAAGCTTTATTGGCCAAGCATGAGTAAACATACAAGGAATTTGACTCTGGTTTTATGTGTTCTCACAGTGAACTTAAACAGAATAGATTTTCACAACAAAAAAAGGAGGACAGAGCTGATCAAACATAAACATAAACATTTAGTTACTATTTACAGGTATAAACATATAATATAGAAAATAATATAAACATTTATAATATATAATATATATGACATAAACTTTGGTTAAATATCTCTAGTTCCTCTTAGTTGTGTGTTTCATGATCTTTGTTGTCAACCCTAACCATATAATATATATAACAGTCACTTTGGTTAAATATCTCTAGTTTCTCTTAGTTTTGGGTGTCATGATCTTCTTTGTCAACCCAAAGGTGGTCGCTACCTGGAAAGCACTTCATCTGGTTCCTCGTCTCGCTCTCAGAGTCCTCTGCTGTTGAGCCCAGCGGGCTCTCAGAGCATGTACAACAACAGTGGGCCCATGCTGCGCTCCCTCAGGTGAGTGTGAACACAGGATTGACATCCACAGCTCAAGACTACTCAGCTAAAGCAGTATTTGTGGTCACAGCAATAAACTACCACAATCATTTGGAACAATAGAGAGTTGTAAAATGAAGCAGCAATGAAAGCAAAGGCAGAAACTTGTGTAGCACTTTAAATTATGATGTTACACTTATTCACCATTAACTAGCTGCTTATTAGCATAGAGCATATCGGCTCTTTATGAGTCACTATTATGTCCCAAGGAGGAGATATCTTCATCCCTGACCGTTTGTTGGTTGGTTGGTTGGTTTGACCCATCAAAGTTTGGCACGGATCCAGGATTTATGTTGTTTTTCTCTTTTTTTAACAATTGCAACGCTTTTTTTTTTTTTTTACTTTTTCACCGATTTCCCAGGGAATAATATGTAGATCTTGATCTGAAAACAAGGCATATTAAGGGCACTGATATCTAAGAATGTGTGCAATTTGGTGCTTGTTGATTGAATTTAAACAATCAAACTTTATATATACATATCAGCTTTTATATGGGTTTATGCAGTTCAAAGTTCCTTATTTGAACTGACTTATGAGCCAAAAATAAGACTGCTGACATTGAAATAGCATAACATATTTGTTAGGCCATAATTACAAAAAAAAGATAAAGATTTAAAAAAAAATAAAAGATAAAGTCCATAAATGGGGATAGGAACATATAATACATACTCTATACTAATAATTTAAGGGGGACTGTCAGGCCTTTGTGGAGGTATGAACACTTCTAAGTGACATTCCAGTTAATGATGTATTCTGCATGACCTTACCACTTGGCCATTAACTAAGAGATTTTCCTCATTGATCTCTGATACTCTATATTGCTCCATAATAAAGGAGATAATTCTACCTACCTTGTCCTTCCACTTAATGGGAATAGAACCTGTGCATCTCTGTTGACCTCCATTCTTAGCCTGTAACCCATCACTTGAGAATAACAGTCAAACTACTACCTCACTTTCAGAATTGGAAAAAGTATTCTGGGTCCAAAAGACTGTATCTATGTATATTTTATCTTTCAATTTGGGCGTGGAGTACATAGCTCTGCTCAGGTGACATATTCCTGTATCTAAATTTATCTTTTCAAGATTTGAAACCTATGACCTAAGTGAGACATCCATCCATCATCTACCGCTTTATCAATTTAAGGGTCGTCGGGGGGCTTGAGCCAATCCCAGCTAACATTGGGTGGGGTTCACCCTGGACAGGTCGCCAGCCTATCGCAGGGTCACATACAGAGACAAACAACCATTCACTCTCACATTCACACCTACGGTCAATTTAGAGTCTCCAATGAACCTAACCCCATTGTGCATGTCTTTGGACTGTGGGAGGAAGCCGGAGAACCCGGAGAGAACCCACGCATACACGGGGAGAACATTTTTTCGGCGCACCCAGCTAGCGGACCGTGAGGAAATATTCGCCCCTTTAATATAAGTATATGTATAATTGAAACTTATCATGTGACTGTGCACACTTAGGTTATGTTCTGTAAGTTTGTGTCTATGTGTTCTTAGTCACCCAGGTGAAGGAGTGATTCAACTGCTGTCAGTGGCACGGTCCAGCAGTTTAGGCATCACCATCGGAGGAGGCTCCAACAAGCCTGACGGCCCTGCAGTCTTCATCCAGGAGGTCCTGTCTGGAGGAGACTGTCACCGGGTAAGAAATGAGGGCAACAGCTTAAACAACACAGAGTAAAATCAAACTCTTTAATATTGAATGGCAGGGAACAATTAAAGGTGCAGTAAAGGGAATAATGTTTACTGGTGTGAATAAATAAACCATAATAAATGCAGGAAATATCAACAGTGACCGTGGACAAAGTGGGTGGGGTGTAATTTAGTACTGCTCTTAAGGGCTTAACCAAATCAGAAGTGTATTTTTCAAGCTGCAACAATTGTTTCTTTGCCCCCCACATATTTTGAGAAACGCACAATCATTGCCTGATGGGTTCTAACAATGTCTGTTTATTCCCCTTTGTTTTGGGAATGTATCCATGGTCGCAGTCCCATTGCTGATTGGAAGAACAGCTTGAGATTGTAGCAGAATTTCAGGAAACAAACACTTTAACACAATTCCTTAAAACTAATCAAACATCAGATTGATCTACAGCCTAGAATTAGTTATAGCTAACAATCACAGATTCACTATAGTATGGTACCAACAGCATGCCTCATGCTGTTACATTGTAGCCCCAGAGCCCTGACAGGACTACGAGGATAAAACATAACTGAGATGGATGCTGTGCTGCAGCATGGGACTGCTTGTAGGTGAAGGGAAGCCAACACGGTGGAGGAGGAGAGGAGAGAGACAGAGGAATGAAGAGGGAATGAAGGAGTGCATGTGCTTTGGCCTCAGATTAGTGTAAAATACTGCTGAGCCATGCTGAGCCATGCAATCTTGCTGATCCTGTTTCTGACACTAGCTGTCTGACCTGGACAAACAGTAACAGCCAACTCCACCCACATAGTTTTCACACATACACGATGACCATCCAGACACACACTCAAACGTGAAACATACCATTGGGCGGCTGTAGCTCAGGAGTTAGAGGCATCTTCACCAATGGGAAGGTCGTGGTTTGATTCCCAACACCTCCAGTCCACATGTCGAAGCATCCTTGCACAAGACATTGAAATCATAGTGTAAAATGTTTCTTGTTAGTTCAACAGGTCAAGCAGAAAAATAAACCTTCAGTAAAAATATATATTTGCGGAACATTTGATGCATTTTAACAGTCATTTAGTTCATATGTCCATTTATTCCATCTTTCATGTAATTATTTCTTTGCATTATTTACAAAAGTTATAGTGTTGCATTAAATCGGTTACTTTTTATTATGTTTTCATCCTGTTTTCTTTGTGTAAAAAAACGTTATTGAGAAATATAAAGTATATCTTGCCATAATTTACGCTGATATACCATTTTTAGACAATGGTATATCCTTAGACCAGCATCTCACCATCAAGACACAGCCTTTGTGCATTTCTATTTAGTGTCACGACCTGGCTATTAAGGCCCTGACAAAACTGGCAACTCAGCATTTAAACACTGAAATTGAATTTATTTAACAACTCAAACAAAATCTCCACTAACTAGTCCATAGAGTGTGTCTGTCAGAATAAGTAGTGTAGGATGTGCATGTGAGTGAAGCTGTGTGTGCAAATGTGGTGAGTGCATCAAAAGAAAATAGAAAATGAGCAACTCACAACCAATAGCCAAAGTAAGCAGCTGCTGGCTGGGAAGGTGAGAGAGAGACTGCCTGTGAAAACCAGGTTCTTTTACCCACTGGGAACACCGGGCCAGGTGTGGCCAATTGGCACAGATGAACTCTGCCATGCCCATGGCCTATTCCAGGAAGAAGGTTTAAAAAACTTTGAACTTAAACCTGAACTCTGACTTGATCTAATCTCTGATGGGAAACTCATAGTTTTCGGTTCCAGACAAGCAGTTCTGAGTTAGTAAGATCAACTCTGATTATTTTCACAGAGAGTTATGCCTGTGCCCGCTGCATATAAAAAGCCATCATCAATGGAGCTCCGATACTACGAGTCACCATGGCAACCGAAGCGAAATCAAGGTCCTCCCACGTCACGCTGTTATAGTTGGAGATAGGACTTTGTGCTTATGGAGAAAATAAGCTCATTCTGAGAAAGTGGAGCATCACAGCTGCAGCTGATGAGGAGAGACAGTTGGTGTGGGAGACAGTTACTGCCCGAGTCGACATGCAAGAATGTATAAATAATCAATTGATTTAAAACATTCTGATATTTTCTCCGCAAATTTCTTGTGTAAGATGATGGTTAAATGGTTAGTGATGCTGTCCGGTGTGCAAGCGGCCTGTGTTTGATTCTTGTTGCTCACGTCAGAAAAAAGTGCAATCTTATTTAATTATTTTTAATTAAGGTTTCAATCCCACGGACACAAAAATAACGTGGCTGCAGCTGAAATGAATTATAAGAATATAGTGCAGATAGGTAAGGCATATGGTTTTAATCAAATTCCACATGTTAAACAAAGAAAATATCCGTGGCTATTTCAAGTTGTTGTACAGAAAACTCTCGTTCGAAAAATATGTAAGGGCAAAGACTTTGCTCTGGTTGGGGCATGTCCGCGATATTATAATGCTGAAATAAGGCCAGAGATTATTGTTCAGATATGTGATATATTGTGAGAGAAACAGTAAAGTTCTACTAAGTAGTCGTCTGGGAATGAAAGCATCTATACGAGGTCTGAACATCCTCTCTGATGTGAGGCTACTGAATTAATTCTGCTTCCATATCGATCGGGTTGACGAGGAAAGGACACATAATTTTTGACAGCTAGGTCAGGTTCATGAAAACCTGCCAGCGAGCAGGTAAGGTTCACAGCGTCAGTTACCATGGTAACTGACCTACAGTTTAAGTTCACTCGCGGAAAACCCAGAGTTTCCCTCTTTCTGGAATAGTCCCCAGATACCGGAAATGCAAGCACAGGGTGACAGAACAAATTGGCAGGGGTTGTCACAGTAGTCTTAAACTGGTCTTTAGGAACAGTCAGAAGATTAAGATCTGGGGTGCACTCTAGCTCATAAAGGGAGCAGCATTTTAGATAATAAAGACAAGTTCTTTAGACGTATTCAGTAACATTTTTAAATTAAATAAAAAACTGACTATAAAAAAGACAGTAGAAGGTCAAAAAGGAAAAAAGTAAAGGTAATAAAAAGATTAGGGGAATAATGTTTTAAAGGATTTTGTGGAATAGTTTTTATTTTGTGAAAGGTTGAGCAGTTAGTCCAAAGAGTGCAGCCAATAATAATACCAAGTAATTATATCAATGCCACAACACAAAAACATAACAAACTGCACTTTGCCAAAAATGTCTCTGTTATCTGTAGCTTCACCTTGACTGCCTGAAGGAAATTACCATAAAGTCACAAATACACTTTGTCACTTCATGGTGCCTCTCCGGGAACCATCACCTTACCGTGGTGGAGGGGTTTGTGTGTCCCTATGAACCTGAGGGCTGTGTTGTCTGGAGCCTAGTGCTCCTGGTAGGGTTTCCCATGGCAGAGTGGTCTCAGGCGAGGGGCCAGACTAAGTATGGTTCAACAAAGACACCATGGACAACAGAGGAAGAGGAAAAGGGACCCAGCCCGGAGGAAGCCCGGGGCCCCCGTCTGGAGCTAGGCCCAGGCGGCGGGCTCGTTGGCGAGCGCCTAGTGGCCGGGTTTGCCACGGAGCCCGGCCGGGCACAGCCCGAAAAAGCTACGTGGCACCTACCTCCTCTCCTCTACTCACAAACCCCCGGCTGAGCGCCGCTGTGTTGGAGTTTACCCCGGTGGACAAAAGGGTCGCCTCCCTACGCCTTCGGGTGGTGGGGGGGAAAACTCTGACTGTTGTTTGTGCATATGCACCAAACAGGAGTTCAGAGTATTCGGCCTTTTTGGAGACCCTGAATGGAGTCCTGCAAAGGACCCCAGTAGGGGACTCCGTTGTTCTGCTGGGAGACTTCAACGCCCACGTGGGCAATGATGGAGACACCTGGAGAGGCGTGATTGGGAAGAACGGCCTCCCTGATCGGAACCCAAGTGGTTGTTTGTTATTTCTGTGCTAGCCATGGCTTGTCTATAATGAACACCATGTTCGAACATAAGGATGCTCATAAGTGTACATGGTACCAGAGCACCCTAGGCCAAAGGTCGATGATCGATTTTGTGATCGTTTCATCTGATCTGAGGCCACATGTTTTGACACTCGGGTGAAGAGAGGGGCGGAGCTGTCAACTGATCATCATCTGGTGGTGAGTTGGATCCGGGGGTGGGGGAAGACTCTAGATAGACCTGGTAAGCCCAAACGTGTAGTGCGGGTGAACTGGGAACGTCTGGAGGAGGCCCCCATCCAGGACATTTTCAACTCACACCTCCGGCGGAGCTTTTCTGGCATTCCTGTGGAGGTTGGGGGCATTGAACCCGAGTGGGAAATGTTCAAAGCTTCCATTGCTGAAGCTGCGGCGGTGAGCTGTGGTCTCAAGGTCTTAGGTGCCTCAAGGGGCGGTAACCCTCGAACTCCATGGTGGTCACCGGTGGTCAGGGAAGCTGTCCAACTGAAGAAGGAGTCCTTTAGGGATATGTTATCCCAGAGGACTCCGGAAGCAGTTGCAAGGTACCGACGGGCCCGAAGGGCTGCAGCCTCTGCCGTGTCAGAGGCAAAACAGCGGATGTGGGAGAAGTTCGGAGAAGTCATGGAGAAGGACTTTAGGTCGGCACCAAGATGCTTCTGGAAAACCATTCGACATCTCAGGAGGGGGAAACGGGGAACCATCCACGCTGTGTACAGTAAGGATGGGACACTGTTGACCTCAACTGAGGAGGTAATCGGGCGGTGGAAGGAGCATTTTGAGGAACTCCTGAATCCGACTAACACGCCCTCTATGGTAGAGGCAGAGCTGGAGGCTGATGGAGGATCATCGTCAATTTCCCTGGCGGAGGTCACTGTGGTAGTCAAACAACTTCACAGTGGCAAAGCCCCAGGGGTTGATGAGATCCGCCCAGAAATGTTGAAAGCTTTGGGTGTGGAGGGGCTGTCTTGGTTGACACGTCTCTGCAACATTGCGTGGAGGTCGGGTACAGTGCCAAACGAGTGGCAGAGGTGGTGGTTCCCCTGTTCAAAAAGGGGGGACCAGAGAGTGTGTGCCAATTACAGGGGTATCACACTTCTCAGCCTCCCGGGTAAAGTCTACTCCAAGGTGCTGGAAAGGAGGGTTCGGCCAATAGTCGAACCTCAGATTGAAGAGGAACAATGTGGATTCCGTCCTGGACGTGGAACAACGGACCAGCTCTTTACCCTTGCAAGGATCCTGGAGGGGGCCTGGGAGTATGCCCATCCAGTCTACATGTGCTTTGTGGATTTGGAGAAGGAGTATGACCGGGTCCCCCGGGAGATACTGTGGGAGGTGCTGAGGGAGTATGGGGTGAGGGGGTCACTTCTTGGGGCCATCCAATCCCTGTATACTCAAAGCAATAGCTGTTTCCGGGTCTTGGCAGTAAGTCGGATTCGTTCCCGGTGGGGGTTGGTCTCCGCCAGGGGTGCGCTTTGTCACCAATCCTGTTTGTGATATTCATGGACAGGATATCGAGGCGTAGTCGTGGTGGGGTGGGGTTGCAGCTCGGTGGCCTGGGGATCTCATCACTGCTTTTTGCAGATGATGTGGTCCTGATGGCACCATCGGTCCGTGATCTTCAGCACTCACTGGATCAGTTCGCAGCCGAGTGTGGAGCGGTTGGGATGAGAATCAGCACCTCAAAATCTGAGGCCATGGTTCTCAGCAGGAAACCGGTGGATTGTCTACTCCGGGTAGGGAATGAGCCCTTACCTCAAGTAAAGGAGTTTAAGTACCTCGGGGTCTTGTTTCAGAGTGAGGGGACAATGGAGCGTGAGATTGGCCGTAGAATTGGAGCAGCGGGGGCGGTATTGCACTCGCTTTGCCGCACCGTTGTGACAAAAAGGGAGCTGAGCCGGAAGGCAAAGCTCTCGATCTACCGGTCAATCTTTGTTCCTACCCTCACCTATGGTCATGAAGGATGGGTCGTGACCGAAAAAAACGAGATCGCGAGTACAAGCGGCCAAAATGGGTTTCCTTAGAAAGGTGGCTGGTGTCTCCCTTAGAGATAGGGTGAGAAGCTCAGTCATCCGTGAGGAGCTCGGAGTAGAGCGGCTGCTCCTTTGCGTAGAAAGGAGCCAGTTGAGGTGGTTCGGGCATCTGGTAAGGATGCCCCCTGGGCGCCTCCCCTGGGAGGTGTTCCAGGCACGTCCAGCTGGGAAGAGACCTCGGGGTAGACCCAGGACTAGGTGGAGAGATTATATCTCCACACTGGCCTGGGAACGCCTCGGGATCCGCCAGTCAGACCTGGTTAATGTGGCCCGGGAAAGGGAAGTTTGGGGCCCCCTACTGAAGCTGCTGCCCCCGCGACCTGACCACGGATAAGCGGTTGAAGATGAGATGAGATGAGATGAGACAAATACAATCCCGTCAGTCCTTAGGAATTCACAGTGGATCAAATTATATTCAACACTGCTTGAATATTTCTTGTAATTTGTTTGCTTTGGTGTCAGTATCACTCTAAAAGAGAGGTCCCAGAGTCCCACAACAGACACTACACTGAGTGTGAAGGTCAGCCGTCATGCTAGGACTCTGCTTAGGGCATCATCCTGTACGCACACACGAACACACACACACACGAAAACACAGGTCCCTGCATTGTGTGTGGCATTCCATCCAAAGCCAATTAGCACCTACTCACATAAATGTACTTCTTTATTGTTGTAATTTTAAACATGCCTGAGAAATGATCACTGTATTTTTAACTACTGTATTTTTAACTACTTAATTAACACTCAAACCGGAGGAAATAGTGGATTTGTTAGGGACTATTTCCATATGGATTAATCCCCATGAATAATATAGTGAGTATACTTGGCAGCAGGATGGTCAATATGGGATTGATTCAGAATAAGCTACCATGCATGTTTTCATGGTAATGAATGAATGTCTCATTAATGTCTTTCAATTGTGGTTGGACAAAGATGGGGCTCCATGGCACAGAGGAAGAAGTCTTTGGATAGACACAGTACTTGTTAACAGGATCAGTTAATTGTGGGTTTGTAGAATGTCACCAGACTTATACTATTATCACTGTGTCATTATTACATATCCAGTTTGTATATCCCGAGGGCAGCTTTTTGTTCTGAGAGTGGCTGCTAACCTGGTACTGAGGGGTGTGGCACAGGAGTGCATTGCTAGAAGCATGTGGGGGTTAAGGTGAGAGAGACAGCTGCTGATAAAACATGATGGATGAGCTCTGCACCCTGGCCAGAGTGCCAGAGGGAACATTGAGCCATTTACTTTATTTTTGACCCAAACAAGTCAACAAGTGCTGGCCACAACTCCATTAACAAACACGTACATGAACAAGATAATCCTGTACATGTTTGTTATATTGGATACATTTTTTGGATGTTTGTTAAGAGGATTTCTTCTTTGGGAGCTCCCTTAGAACCTTCTTTGCCAGACCTAATATAACTATGTGCTATAAAAATTCTTATATAATTCTGTTTTCATCTTTTCCTCACTCAACTATCACTAATAATGACATTGTTCTCACTCTGCTTAATATCCTGGGAAATGTGTTGATGATTTTGTACTTCACCATCCTGTCCTGTCAATGCTTTGTGCCCATGCAGAAAGTAGCGTGTCCTCTATGTTGTGGGGCTGAAGTAAAGATGTGGAGTAAAATGCTGGTCTGTTTAAGACTTGATTGTATTGTTACACGTTTTTTTGGCATGGATGTAGTTGGAGAACTGGATGCCATGTTCCAAGATCAGTTCAGTTGTTTCAAAGTGGATGTTTTTTTTAGACATGGACCTGGTGTGGTGCTGTGTGGCCCTCCACACAAATGCATTTCCAGACCTTTATTTACACATATCCATGGAAGATTTGTTTCAAATGACATTAAAATCATTATCGACAGGGTTATTCTTGTTTGCCTTTTAAAAAGCAAAAAAGGCTGTATTGATGTAGCAAGTTTCTAGTCTTAATGACTCACTCAAGTGCTTTACATAAGCGTTTGTACTCACCCATTCGTACACCCATTGATACAGTGCATTTGAAGATCCATAAGATTTCCAAGGACATTTCAACATGCGGATTAGAGAAGTCCGGAATCAAATCGTTGACCTTACAGTTATACTAATTGAAAGGTCTACCTGGAGGTTTTGACAGTTGAAGGCCTCTGGAGGTCCAGCTAGCTGTGCAAGACCTTAACAAAGAAAATAACTATAGCGCCAGTTTTATAATTGGGAAATTTAAAATATCAATTTAATGAGCCAGTGAGTCAAACCCAAATTTGAATGTAAATAAATTCCGCTACTCTCAAGTCATGAGGAACTCATGTCAGGTAAATAAACTGTGTTAACTATGGGGTCAAATTTTATTTTGTGTGCACAGATGAACTGAATAGTTTTATTCATATTGTGATTACATGGGGTTCCAACTTTGGAAGCCTGAGATAGGGAGAGCACACCTCCCTACCCTTCCACGAGGGAGAGCAGCAGTTAAAGACCCCAGCACAGAACAGAGCAGGCATCAATGACAACAGATGACATTAGGTCAGATACAGTATGAAAAGGAGGTGCTGGGAGATATCTTGTAGATATGAACATTTATGGGGTGAACTGAATTCAGTACACTAAACTACAAATCATATAAAAAGACAAGCGAGCGTGTGGGTGTGTGTGGGTACGGGCGTGTGCATGCTGTGCCCTTGAAAAGTTGAAGAGAAACAAGATGGTAATAGTGTGTGCAGTCCGTCCTCGGGATGTGGCAATGCGCGAGGCAGAGGCCGTGGCACTTCCTAGCGGCGATGGCAGGTCAGTCTTCCTGGCTCCAATGGGCGGCGGTCGACTCGACTCTAATCCTTAAGGCCTGGTTTAGCTGTGTGCCCAGTCACTACTTGTTATTAGAAATCTAACTTTAGAAGTGGTTACCTTCACTGTAGTACAGAGAGGATCACCTGATCAGGGTGATGTCTGTACCTGGAAGCGGGGAGTGGATGGTGTCGCGTCCTTCTTATAACTTTGGTAGCGTCACGGGACCCCCTTTGCTGGGCCGTGCGGGCCTCTCCCAATGAGGGATGAGTGTTGGGCTGTGTCCGAGATCGCATCCCTCTTGGGGAGATGCAGGTCGCTGCGAGAGTCAGATTCTTTTGGCGCTCCTTGCTTTGTTAGGCTTTTGGGTTTACAGCCTAACTTTATTAATTTACCCATTGGACTCAAGGCACAACAGTCACATGCATGTATATGTTTTTGGATGTACTGTAGTGTCCCCTTTATTTCATACTTACCCCAGTCAGCTACATGCTGTGTAGAAAGCACGAGTTGTGATGTTGTCTTTTCGTCATGATTATTAATGAACCATGTGGAATTTAGGCAGCAGCAGAATGCATACAAGGGAAACACTGATGTGCATATTATATATGTGTATATTAGTGTCCTTCTCTCACTGAGCAAACTGACTTCCCGCTGGGGAGTCAGCGGGTAGTCACAACTCGTGCTTTCAATTGATAACCTAATTTCTGCCCAGAGCTATGCCTCTTACTGTGGCCCAGGCAGTTTGGTCCTTCTGGTTCGGATGGACAGCAGTTGACACGGGTGAAAGCCTGTGGGTTCAAGTCTTTCTTTCAGCATTTATTTTATACCGTTGGACCAGCTGGTGAATAGTGGCCAAATCAAATATTGGTTTGTGTACTGGACTTACATCCATTAGGTGGACACAAACAAAACTTGGTGATAATGTGTCACTGTTGTGTGACAGTTTGCTGCACTGCCACCAAGTGGCCCAAACAAGAAACAAATGTTACTACAGTACAGTAAGTAAGTAACATTTTGAATGTAATAACTTTTAGTTCAATATATTTAAATTGTTGTTGTTATCTTTACTACAGTTCTGCGTTACTTGAACGCAGCTTAACATCAATAAACAAACAAAAAATTAGCTAAACGTAATGTTCACACAAACGCTTGTTCACATGATAAAAACACATTGCATTTATAAGATTTTGACTTCCGAAGTGCTGGTACCCCCCTTATTCACATGTGGTATACATATCAGCTGGTATTAGCAAATTCAGCTGGTATTAGCAAATTCCAATTTAGTATTACATTATGAATTTTCACAGAGAATAAAAGATACCAGGAGATATAAGTGACATCAATCTGGTGAACTTTGATAACAATTTAGAAGGCTAGATCTATGAAGAATTTTGTGCTCATGTTAACAGTTGTGTGCTGTAACAAACAATTTAATCATAAAACATTGATATCTTTACAACTTATGTTTTGTATTGACACTGACGACCACCACCCACATTCAATTACATATAACGATGCACCGGTGCGTACCCGCCATTTCGAGCACTGGTTCTGACAAAAAAAATATCATCATAAATTTCATAGCCATCTCCCTGCATTAATCCCGCATCAGTACTGGAAGTTTTTCTACCATGCAGCATGCATGTAGAATTCGTTTGGCTCCCAGTGATTTACAGACTCAAAATCCCCAATGACAGATGGTTAATGGTACAGAGTAGTCAGGGAAAGGGTATGGTAGAACAAAACTGTATGCCTATACTGTCATGAAGTCTTTAACTCCACACTGTACACTAATGCCTGGCTTTGTTACAACAGCTACTGACACTGACCCATCTTCTGCTTACAAAAGCAGTTTGTCCATTTCCCCCAAATCCCAACTCTTAATCCCTTGTGTCATAGGAAGCAAGCTAGCTTGCTGTATGGGATGAGTCAGCAGGGGGATTATGCAGCCATGCAGAACTCAAGGAGCTTTAAGGTGGCAAAAACCCACATAAAACATGAAGGTGATATATGTATATAAATTAGAGAGTGGAATGATAGTGATCTAGTTGCTGCATTTATTGTACCAGTTGAGATCATCAGTGTACTACAGCCTCTTTCAATATGATCCTTTCTTTTGGATCTTACTTTTGTTGGTTTGGTTGTTTGTTTTTTACTGAAGCACTATTTAACCTGTGCTTATTGTGGTTGATTGAGAAATCAGTTGTGACTTCAGTTTGACTCTGGTTTCTCATCAAGTTTTGGACTTTTTGGTGCTGGTGTTAAATCTGACTGCTCTGACTTTTAGTAGTCAGTCAGTTATCAGTGGAAGTTTTTCAGGCTGTAAACTGCCCATGACAACATGTAGTCTGCACTATATTCTACAACAGCCTGGAACCTGGGGGTTCAGTATCTGATACATTATCTGATACTAAGTTCTTAAAAAATGTCACAAGTACAGACAAACACAATTTGCTTAAGCTAAGAATACACAAACTATTATAATATTTGGTGTTCAATGAATGCACCCAATAAACTTTCACACTGCTGGCTACATGTCACATTTAAGTTCCTGAATTGGAAAAGAACTCACAGTAACTGTACTTGGATAGGTGCTAAGCTTCTTGGTAGTGGCCCATATGTTCATAATCATAATCAAGAGGATTTATATGTGATTAATATAGCACTTCTCTTTGATCCCACTTACACACTGATGGCAATGTGGGGTACAGTAACTCAAGGACACAGTACATGGACTGGTAGAGTTTGGATTAATCCACTCTACCCGCTGAGCCACAGTTGCCTGTGTGGTTCTTTAGCTCAGCATAACTAAAGTCTCTGTCTCCCTGTTTTCTAGGATGGACGTCTTAGGCCTGGAGATCAGCTCATTGCCGTTAACAAAGAGTCCTTAATAGGCGTGACCCACGAGGAGGCCAAAATCATGCTGAACAAAGTCAAAATTAGGTGGGTAGTGTTTATATTAGACAGAAATTACTTATTAAATTGTGAATCAAGTCTGTGAGTCTAAAGTGGGATATTATTCAGCTAATGTACACACAGTATTACAGTCTTACCTCTTTCCTACACATCACTTTGTTCATGCTCATGTCTTTGTATTTATATGCATTGAGTCTCCAGCCAAGACAGTACGGTGGAGATAGCCTTCATCCCAGGCAAAGGACTTTTTCCAAGCAGCGCTTCTCTCCACAACGGAGTCCAGCGAGCTGCAGGCAACAGCTATAACTCTGGACGTCTAAAGGTCCACATCAGATCACCTGAGGTCAGCACCACAATAGGTCACAGTTCTGCACATTCTGTGTGGATTCCATTGTGTTTTCTGATTGTTGAAAAAGTAGAAGCAGCAGTAAAAGGGAATGAAAAACCTATAATTTTTTCATGATCCTGTATCAGATTACTAACATTAGGATGTACTGTATATATACTCTATATATACTATCTCTTTACACCTCTTGTATCTATGTGGAACATCATTACCCAGCAAAACAATAGTGGATATCACATCGGGATCTCTGGATTGTCATCAATATTACAATTTTTTTTCCAATTTCTTTTTCCCCACGATTAAATGTGTGTGTGTGTGTGTGTGTGTGTGTGTGTGTGTTTCCTGTTCAGATTTGTACAGAGGAGCCAGACCAAGTGTCCTCACCTTCTCCTGACATTTGTCCACCAGATATTCATATTTCAGGTAGAACACCTCCCTACACACACTCTCCCATTGTTTATCCCGCATGTTTTCTATTTGTGATCAATGTGGTCTGCTGCTCAGAGCTGTGTAAGATTTCGATTCACTGCTTTCACTAAGAACCATCTCACATTACAGGGACTCATTCAATTAATATGGCTTAATGTAACTTAAATATAAGTCTAGGAATATTCTGTTTTCTATGACCAACAGTAGTGTGTCCTACTAACAAATATTGTGTGAGTAATGTGTGTACTTCCTCTAGCACTGACTGTGGTGCTGCAGTGTAACGTCCCCTGCTGATAATGCTTCTCCTTCCAGCTCCTAACTGTCGTCACTGTAATCGTTGTCAGACAGTTTGTACTTGTTCACTTCATATTTGTAGTTGTGTGAGTTGTGGAGCTCATGGGTTATGAAGTATCAAGTAAGAGTAATTTGTTCCCTGAGTTTGGGCCGTGCCTCTCCCCAGGCTTAGTCCAGATTTAATAGGGTACTTATGTTGCAAGTGGGGAAGCACTGCTCTAAAGCCTAAAATCACAGAACCAAAGGCTCCTGTTTGCAGTTAACACCACAGATTACTGGACATAAAAGACTAACAGGATTGCCTGTAGACTGCAAGATCTGCACTGATACGTATCTGTAGCTGTAGTTTCTCCTGCCCAAAGGTGGATATACGCCATACAGTACCTGTATAAGTGAACTACTACAAATCTGATAAACAGACATTGTGGTTTATTTTGACTCATTTCCACATTCAACATCCTGCTGCCTGAAATACTTACTTGAGCAACAACACTGTGGATTCCAACACTGAAAATAGTCCCCAAATTGTTCCTGTCCGACTAATTTATGTTATGATCAAATGCTTTGATTAACTACGAAACCTTTTTTCTTTATGAAGCGCCGTGTTTGTGAGGTGGTTTAAGTCATTACAAAGACTTACACATTGGGCCTCATACAAGAACATGTTCGTATTCTAATCCTAAATTTCTCTGGCCGCAGATCACAAATTAGCATAATCAACGCCCCAAAATACCATATACGGTTTTGCTTCCTACCTCATGTCAGGAAGAGTTCATTCATGAAAACAGCGGTAAAGAGTCAAAAGAAGACATTTACGAGATCAGAGATTGAAGTTCTGTTTTCAGATATCCATAAATTAAAATCCATATCTTAGCAGCGTCAGCAGGAGTCAAGTGACAGACTAAAGCAGAGCTGTTAATACTGAGTCACCTGTGAGTCGCACTGTCACTGAAATAAAATGGAAATGCATTTATATGAAAATGGTTTAAAAAAAAAATAACACTCACCACAGTGAGGTTAGCGATGTCTGCAGGGAGGTCATGGTGAAATCTCCGTCACTGATATGAATGAAAAAAATACGTAACATAACCCGGCGATGTTGCACATGTTTCAGGTGGTGCTGGATCAGTTCACCTTCGTTCATTGAAACATTATACAATATGCAGCATGCATAATTATTTTACATTTTTTCTCTGGCGTGTAAAGCCGCTCACAGTTGTGATAAGGCTCATCACCTGCCCTCAGAATATCAACTGTGTGCTTTACCATAGCATCGGCACAAGTGCGCATTTGATGCTTATAATGCTCCTGTCTTGTCTGCAGGTTGACTAGAGATGTTACAATCTAATTTGAATAAGTTTTAGGTAGATGATGTGAAAATAGTTTGTATGGTGATTTGTATGGTGATGTACATTTGTATGGTGATTTACGCCAGTGTGCAACATGCATGCCAACTGCCCAAAATTTGCCCTCCTGGCCATTGCGCAACACTGTTAACACGCAACACTGTTAACACGTTCTATACATGTAGAATTATATTGTAATTCGAATTTCTGAATTGAGCAGAATAATGTTAACATAACGAGGTGACATTTTTTAATATAAATATATATATGAGAGAGAGAGAGAGAGAGAGAGAGAGAGAGATTTACATTTAATTTTATTTAAATATGCATCATTGCTTCAAAGTGATGAAAAAACGACTCATAATTGGAAAAAAAAAATTTGATTAACAGCAGAGCAATTTACATGACTCCTACAACGGGTCTCATTCTGTGCGTACTTAAAAGAAATCGTAAAATTCCCCAAAAATGGTGAATGTGGGAAGTTCTCCTAAATCACTCTTAGCACGGTTTAAATGAGGCCCATTGTCTGTTTTGTTCTTTTCATGAAATGAGACGACAAAATGAAGAATGTAGAACATACCAGCCCTATTTTATTAGACTGATGGTGACTGACTCTGGAAAACACAACTTCACTATAGCAGTCATCTTATTCTCTTCTGTCATCTCTATGATCAGGTTTACTTATAATGTAGTTCAACAAAGCAGCTGCATGTTTCTCAAAATAACCTTTGAAGGACTATTAAACATCTGCCAAATCAGAGCTGAGATTTTTTTAGTGATTTGTCCTCGAAGTCCCTCAAATCAGACACATATTAGATAAACCCAGCTGATCCTAGAATGAAAAATGGGGAACATTTGCTCCCTTTCAGAGATTGAGGATTAGGTGGAGAGGAGAGGAGAGGATGGGATTTAAAAGTAACCACAGGGGACCTCCGAGTACATCAGAATGTGTGAGTTCATTATTGTTATCAGCAGTAGTGAAGCTTTTCTTGCTTTGGTTAGCATCTAAGTAACCATAGTAAGAACAGGGACATCACCTCTGCACTGGTCCCAGAAACCAGGAATAATAATACAATAATGATAACACATGAGTGGCAGCCACATCGTTGTCAATTAATTATTTAATTCATTCATTCATTCATGATCTCTCATGGTGCATCTTAGTTGTTGCTGATGTCTGTTGTTTGTAAGAGCTCCATGTGGTGTAGAAGGCTGATAGTCAATCAATCAATCAATCAATCAATCAATCAATCAATCGATCAATCCTGGTAGTCAGTTAAGGTCCGGGATTTCCAGTAAACAGCCTGTGTGGTATTAAAGCGTCCATATTGTGGTCTTTAGGTTTTTTATTTTCTTTCTCATGTCATAGCTTTTTATGCATGTTTTGACTCAGAAATGAGAATGAAAGACCTTGTTAGCATTTGCATTCCGTTTTTTCCTCATATTGCATCTGCATCACTATGTAACAACTAAATACATGATATATTGGCTCAAATTGGAATGGCTTGACTTACACCATAGTTACCGTGGCTACGGTGGTGTTTACCGTTGAACAGGAAGCCTTTGGGTAAGGGGCAAGACATTTCCAATACACACTGTAAGCAGTTGATCAGTCCAGGAGGTGAACCAGGAGACAAATAATGAGTATTATAAATATTTCAGCAGGTAAAGTCATGTAGTCATCACAAATTAAAATGATTAACGTATGATAACCACGTTTTACCAGGGTCCAGCCAGTTCACATGAAAATAAACATATTTTTGCTGAGAAACCCAAAGACTGAAAACAATATAAGACAGCATGTAAAAGTGTGTATTAATAAAACAGCCTCATGTTGAGGGTCGCTTGTACGCTCAAGCTCAAAGCCACTCGACAGCCTGTCCCAATCCTATTGTCCTGGATTACCCCAGCTCAGGTTATTTCCTAGGTGCTATGACCACTTAGCTCCTCTTCAGGCTCCTATTGGTTTAGCCAACTGGTAGCTGTGACAGATGTCAGTAGTTTGCAGTGAGGTGAGCAGGCTGTATGGATTGTATATCATTCTTTTGACTAAAGATTAAGCATTTCTGTATGATTCCATAGTTACCTTGCGAGTCTTGTCTTCCAGTTGGGTTGAGAGGAGAGCTTTCAACGACAACATTTCTCAAAAAAAAGTCTTGTGCCATTCTACTTGTTCGTCAGCCTACATCTGCTCACGCCACTGATGACCCTGTGTCATGCACATACACATGCTGACCTCACTGGCAGCATGACCTTTTCTCCTGTCTGCCAAGGCCTAAACCACAGCAGGGCCACCAGCCGTCAAAGGTGTTCAATCCTGTTAGGGAGATAAACTTGTGACGATATGTGTAAAACCCTGTTCGCATGCAACTGTAATCACCAAGGGTCCTGACTTGAGCCAAAGTTCAATCTTTCCTCTTTACTGTGTGTGTGTGTGTGTGTGTGTGTGTGTGTGTGTGTGTGTGTGTGTGTGTGTGTGTGTGTGTGTGTGTGTGACCTTAACAATGATATAATTCGAGCCCACATTTTATTTGGACATTCTCAAATATATTCTCTTTTTATTATTATTTGAGGGGAAAAAATGCATTGTTTGCAAACATCTGATAACAAACTGTTTCATTTTTCCCCCATACTGCCTTTAAGATATTATATATTAGAAAATATCTGTACAGGGGATTACAATTACAAATTGAATATTAAAATAAACACATGGTATACCAGAACACTTCAATATGAATTACCACCTTACATTATATACACATACATGCATATAAATATTAAAACTAGAAAAACAACAAGGTGTATGATGTGGAGTGGTATGGAGTGGTTTTAAAGCACTGCTATCGTCAACAACAGCAGAGCGGGGTTAGGGTTGGTGGTAAATCCTTTGGTTAGGACGAGGAGCCTGCGCAACAGGGGGTGTGCAGACACACACACTCAGAGGTCACCATTGCCAAAGCAAGCAGACGTACAAATCTGGGACAGACAAACTCATCAAATTAATATTAGGCTCTGGCTGTCTGCCCTCCCCTCTCGCACTATTCTCCCTCACTTCCATCTATGTAATCATCAACCTTTCCCTCACTCCTCTCTCTTTAATCATCTGCTTTTGACCCCATCCCACTATCCCTCACTCTCACACACCTCCCTTGTCACCATAACCACCCACTTCTGCCAAATCCACAGAGAATATCTGTCCATCCACTTTTATATTACAGATAATCCAATGATATTCTCTTTCTGTTGTTTACTTGTTGTATTGGGGTCTCACATACACTCTCCTCACTGTGTTTTTTAAGGCATATGGTGTGGTATCTCATTCAGATGCTGTATTTTCTACATAAATTTTCCACATTGGAAAGTTAATCATACAAAACGTAACCCCTGATTGGTGTATTTCCCCTTTGTAAATGAGAAAAAATATGTTTTTCCCCTTTGTCTTGACATTTTTCATCTCTTCTCCAGCCTCCTCACTCTTTTTCTTGTTTCTTTTTGCCTTACTCTAGGTTCAACAAGCCAGAGGTCGCCAACGGGGACCAAACCTAAGATCACACTTGACCCCTGCATTCGCCTCAAATCAGACAAGTTGGACTTGGTGAGTCCTGTCTTCTGTTTTGGGGGCCATGCAGCTAAACTTATGTCTCCTGGTATTAAGCAGGGGTCTGCCTGCTGCTGCAGAGTTTCCATTATTTACCTTGACTGTGGCAACCTGCCACAATTTCATAATCAACCGAAAGTTTTCAACATTTCTCATAATAACATAAATGATCTATGTTTTAATGTTCATTGTAGAGCAGTGCTCTTTGCCCCGTTGTCACTGTCGCTCTCTCTCTCTCATCCTCTCTCTCTTTTCTCTCTGTGTCGATGTCCCTTTAAAACATCAATATAGTTTTTACTTTTTATTTTTTCTTTCCTCGGCAGCCAGACTTCAGCTTAACATTGATAGATATTTTTTCGCTGTGTGCATTCACATGACTCCGATACATTTTTCAGGAGGCAGTGCATCTGGTGCACATCATAGCGCAGTCTGTGCATGTTTACAGGACATAATTACAATATATAAATATACATATGTACAATATGCATAGGTTATAAATAACCCTTCCAGTGCTTTTTATTCATTCTGAGATGCTTATCTGCCCACCACAGTTATAAAGAGTAGTTATCTGAGTTATAGCATTTGTGTCAGCTGCAACCGGTCTGACCATTCTCCTCTGACCTCTCTCATCGACGCAAAGCTGCTGCTGACTGGATGTTTTTGGTTTTTGGCTCCATCCTGAATAAGAAACTCTGAGACTGTAGTGTAAGAAAATCTCAGGAGATCAGCAGTTTCAGAAACACTTCAACCAAATATCATGTAACAGTGAAAGTCACTGAGATCACAACTCTTCATCACTCTTGGGTTTGATGTAAACACTAGCTGAAGCAGCTGACCTGTATCTGCAGGATTTTAACCTAATGGCCTCTCCAGACTATCTGCATTTCTCATGTCTTTAACCACACAAACAAAAAGACATGAAGCAAACTCGCACCAAGGATTTTTTCACATTCTGATTAACCTTTGTCCTCGGGCTCTCTCTCCATCTCTCTCCCACAATCTACCACTGCTTTCTCTATCAAACTTGCCATCTTCATTTGTTTGTTATTTTAAATTCATCAGCACATTCTCTCTCTGCTCCTCTTCTCACTCCTCTCTGCTCTTTGTTTTCCTCTGCCTCTGCCCTCTGCACAGATTTTATACCATTATTCAGCTTTGATTTTAATGCTGTCCGGCTGTAGCTTGACCCTAATCTACCAATTCATTAATGGGATTAGAGAGACAGAGAGAGTTTAAATATTGAATACCGTGACAATTCTCTTTTGGTCTGTTGGCTTCTTTTTCAAATGCAAAATATAGAGGGGGGGGGGGGATTGTGGGTATTTTTAGCCATGAGATGTACTGTAATAGGTAAGAGGACAAAAAAAACATTAAAGAGGAATGGAGAGAAACAGTCATTTCAAAGTGTATAAAGGTATAAAGGTCCAACTACCTTCAAACTTTTGTCAGTTGTTCACATGCTTACAATGTACTGTGAATGTTTGAATGATGACAATTGACACTGTGTCATCGGCAGTGTGCTGCAGGTTGATTACAATACATTCTGTAGTTCTGCTCCTTAAGTGATGTTACAATGTCTAAATGGTAAGAAAAAAAAACATCTCCATGTGCCTCTGTACTTTTATCTCCTTTACCTTTCTGTCTCTGTCTCTCTCAGGCCTTGTCCTTCCTCGGGCTGGATGTCAGCGAGGAGAAGAGGAAGAAGTTGAGACAGAATCTAATCACAGACCCACAAGGCACTGTGGCCTATGGAGGTGAAGCACACACACACGCACACACACATACAGAAATATGCTGTGCCCACAGTCCCACACACAATTCAAGTTGTGTCAACAGCAAGGTGAAAGATCAGAGTTGAAGTCCTGTCAAGTCACTGGCTCCATGTGTCACTTACTGGTTGTGTCACTTGTGTACAGTGTCACATTGTGTAACCATGATGCAGCTCTGTGTCTGTGCCCGGGGAGTTGGCCCAAAAGATTACTGTGACTCCATTCTGAATGCACTTATCCTTACCCGAAAATGCTCATTTAAAACAGAAGCTTGTTAATAAAGGTTATACATAAAAAACATATCAAAATATGAAAAAATTGAAAGTTAGATAATGGTTCATATAATGGTATTTACAAACATTAAGAGGAAACATGACTGTAAAATTAAGTGGGGTTTTTTTCCATATGGAATACAAGTGATAAATTGATCAAATTACTGCTAAAAATCATCACTTTTTTCAAGCAAATCCAGATCCCAGGATGGTATAGGCATTTCAGCTAGATGCAAACGTTTGTTTTCAGACAGCAGTTTGAAATTCAAATAAAAGTGATAAACTTACAAGGTCTTTAGATAAACTGTAATGAAAAAGAATGGGTATGATTGAAACATGCACACTGTGCTTTAATAGTGCACAGAAACTGAAAGTAGAGAAGAAGCAAACTCAACTTCATGACATAAATGAATCATAGTGACAGTGCCAAATGGATGTAGTCACCGGGTCTGGAAAGTGAACCAATGCCTGTATTCTCTGAAATGATGCAGAGGGCGACTCACTGGTTTCAAAAAGAAGTCAGTTTCTATGGAGATGATTTATAAAATCAGTTAATTTTTTTCTGAGGAGTTTATCGTTTTATCTCTAGTTTCAAGTAATTTTCAGTAGTGTGATGTTCCTGTATGTCCGTTTCGATGTGTGGTGGCCATTGTTACCCTGATTTTTCAGTAGGGTACATTTTTCTTGTCTATGCTTCTCTGTTCACTCGCAGACTTTGTGGAGGCCACCCGAAGCACCTTCCAGGAGAACCTGGAGGAGCTGGGTTTAGGGGCGGGTCCCTTTATGTTCTCCTATCATGAAGCAGCCAGTCTGATGGACACATCGGCCTTCCATTCACCTGTAAGCAGCTCTCAGAACCGCTCATAAACCAGCAACACCCCAGGGCCTCTTACTATTAAACACAAAACACCACAACATTCTACCTCACGGAAGACAGCATAAACACAAATTCTCTTACATTTGTGTGTCCGTGTATGTGTGTGTCCGTGTATGTGTGTGTGTGTGTGTGTGTGTGTGTGTGTGTGTGTGTGTGTGTGTGTGTGTGTGTGTGTGTGTGTGTGTGTGTGTGCAGACTTACGAATCAGAATGCAGTTATAGCAGTGAGGAGATGGAGCAGTTTCAGACAGAAGTGAAGCAGCTGCAGACCCAGATGAAGCAGCTCAAGGTGAACAAACACGCACACACACAAACACACACAAAGTAATGGTAGATGATAACGTGACCACCATAATTAAATCAAACTGTTGTAATTTAGTAAACTGTCTGATCCTCTCGGGGCATTCAGCCATGTGCCACATTCAGACAGGAGTTACTGCAGGTGATCTCAGAACAAGTGTACATGCACCAAAGCTGGTGCTGTCTACATTTGATATGATGTGGCATAGAAAATCTGGTGATGAGTTCACTCTTACTGTCACATATTATTGACTTCCATCTGTCTTCTGTCTTATTTGTGAACAGAACTTGAGGTGATGAATCCTCTCTTTAGTTAATGTAAACAGATACATAATTTGCTGTTCTGCAGGGAACAGAGAGCTCAGACCCACTGGTCTGATGATACAGCTGTTAAAACCCAACAGGGCTTCATCTGCTACCTCTCTTGTCAGGTGATGCTGAAGGACATGGAGCACAGCAAGAGGACCCTGGAAGAGGAGCTGCAGAAGACCTCAGAGGTGAAAAACAAGGCAGGAAAGTGTGTCCATAGTGACACACTAAGCATGCTGGGTTATTATACATGTTTACTTCAGATCAGGGCCGGAGTGGGGCCACTTTTCAGCCCGGGACTTTCAGGCCCAAGACTGGCCCACTTTGTCTATGGTGTGGTGGAAATTGAATACACAAAGCAACAGTTCAGCTCTTACTACCGTGTAGTTTTTATTTATAATATGTTCTAACAAATGTATTCAATTCAATTCGATTCAATTTTATTTGTATAGCGCCAAATCACAACATACATTGTCTCAAGGCAGAGAGAAATGCAGAGAATCCTTTGTACTGTCCCTGCATATTTGCTGCACCATCAGTGGAGTTGCCCACACGTGCCAATATCAATGCTGAGTTTGTCTAATGTGTGTTTCAGCAGCTCTGTGAAATACTTGCCTGTGGATTTTTCACAGTCCACCACAGCGACCCAACCGCTCATGAATGGCATTTGTGACATATCTGACAATGATAGCTCACTGGTCCTTTGATGTGACATCTTCGGTTGTATCAATTTGAACTAAAAACATTCCTGCCTCTCTAACCTCATCTGCAATCGAGACCTTTATCACCTGGCTGAGAGCATCCACAACTTTACCAACAATGTCCTTTGAAAGTAGAGTCACAAGAGAACCTCTACCTTTTGCACCAGTGTCATGAAGCTTCTTGCTTTGCGCAATACAACTGCTAATGTGCTGTTGAAGGCACAGATCATACCGGCTCAAAAGTATGACCAACTCTAGAAAGTTGCCATGATTGATTGCAGTATTTTGTAGAGTATAAGCAGCCTCTGCTTGACCCCCTCTGTAACTAAGTCTACATTTTCCTATGACTTTTATCACATCTATGATCCGTTCCATCACCTGACGCTTCTTTTTCACCTGCTCATGATGTAGAGACATGTTTGCCAGCCAGCAGGCTTTTTACATCTGCCCTTTTAGCCAACAGAAAGTAAGCATCAGCAATATCTATGTGGATCTTACTTTTCTCATGCGCCTCTATCCGCTGATGAAGATGTTTCCATGTTTTCATACCTCCCTTTATGAAAGGACTATCACTTGCTGCAGGTGCAAATGCCAAACACACAGAACAATACAGGGATTGTGTTTTTTCACTGTATGTCAGCCACTTGCGGTTGGTGCCATGCTTGCTTTGAAAAACTTTAGCTAGCTGGGGGTGTTTTATGGGTTGCTGAGGATGGTAATGGAAAATGTGTCTGAATCCTGTGGTTGAGGATGAGCAAAATAATTAAAATGATCAGTCTCCTGGTCTACACAAGCATCTGTCTGTACCTCTGGGATCTTCTGCTGGGCTGCTGTTGTCTCACTGGATACTGTCTCTTCATCTCCTCTCTCAGCATCTAACCCCCCTGTATTGCATGGCATTAAAAACGCAGAAGGGCATAGACACTGTGATGTCATGACCGCAGATAGGAACTCTTGATTAAACAACTTTAACCTATTATTTATTCAATCATTTGCGTAACTCTAAATCTATAGCCTAATGTTAACACCATTCTGAATATCTGGATATCATATAGAATCTATCACCTCTCCTGCTCTATGTGTGTGTTATCTAATCTTACATGAAATAATTTTAATTTATATAGTAATTCATATGTTATCCTCTCTACCTGTCCCATCTGCAGTCATGGCCTCTGGCTCCTCTCCCTCATTTTCAACAGGGGACTGGCTTATCTGTTGCTCAGAGGCTACAAGAAAAATCATGAAGAGCTCATTTTACTGTATACACAGATCAAGCTTGAGGTTGTTGTTTTTTTTAATCACTATTTGCATAATATTAGAGAACTCTGTGATTCACTATGGGCGATACAAATAGGCTAATATTTAAGCCTAAAATGTTAAGCCTAATAATTACACTGCTTATCATTAGGCCTATATCTGTCTTTACCAGCTGCCACTTGGCAGCGTCTGTCCTCTCCAAAACATTTCTGTGAGTTTAGCACATTTGGCAGCGCCCTCCTCCAATGGCCTTTTTCTCTTGAATCTGGCCTCTACAGCCCCTCCCAGCCTCTTTCTACCGTCGAGACGGTGGAGCTGCCGGTACCTGAGAAGCTATATGGACCCAACCAACTCTATCTGAGAGGAGGGGGGAACTCCCTCAGATGGGTGGGTTGTCAGGCAGAGGCTTCTTTAAGAGAAGTGAACTAACGGGACAATTGTCAGTTGGGATTCTTTCGACCGGCCCAAAAGTGGAGTGAAAGTGAAGGGGCCCACCCTAATCTCCCGAATACCCATTCCGGCCCTGCTTCAGATGTTGAAACCAGTTACATAGACACAAGCAAGGTTTCTGATAATAATAATAATACAAATTTTAATTGTAATTATTATCATTATTGTTTTTGTTGTTGTTGGCGTTGTTGTTGTTGTTGTTGTTGTTGTTTTTGTTGTTGTTGCTCACCACAAAACCTTTTGTTGTCCTTTGCAGAAAGCATGTTTGACTGTCGAGGAAAACACCCGTCTGAGGAGTCGTCTGCAGGTGGCAGAGGCTGAGGTGGTGCCGCAGCGGGCCAGCAGTGCTGAGCAGGACTACGAGGAGGTCATCCAGCTGCTGGAGGCCGAGATCAGAGACCTGAAGAACCAGCTGACTGGCAAAAGGCAAGCACAAGGAGGGCAGGCCACCAAGGTGAACTCCAAGCAGGTACTTCACTATTTTTGCTGGTTCCCTCTGGCTCTCAGGCTTATTATAAGTAGATTCTCTGGAGAAATTTTTTTTTTAGGTTAAAATATTGGAGAAAAGTGTTTTATGTTTCTCTCAGGTGGAAAAGTTGGTGTGTATAGTGAGCATGATTGTGTGTGTCAGGAAGAGGTGTTGGACCTGAACAGGAGGCTGATGACCATTGACTGCCAGCTGAAGAAGTCGGAGCTGAGCAGGAAACACCTGGAGCTCTCCAACAAGAAACTACTGGGCTTTGCTCAGGTACAACTCGTGCTGGACACAAACACACGCATAAAATGTCTGTTCACTTTTTTCACTTAGTTCCACACACTGTCCTGCTGCTGGAAATACTCAGGAGCACCAAGTGTGGATTATTCCACAGCTGTAAAAAGTCAAAAAGCAATTTGACTATTTCTTCCTGTTTTTTTGGTTAAAACCTTATGTGAGCAGCTCTTTTGGGAAATTACTGATTTTTTATTTTTATTAAATATTAGTGAACTGTTTTTCTTGTGTTTAGCATCATGTCTTTGAGAATCACAGACTTCACAAGGGAAGTGAAGACAGATGAACACAGTGCTAGTTCTGGCCTTTTGTTGAGATTTGTTGACAATAAGAAAATATAGAGCAAAAGCAGATTTATACTTTGATGTTTTAGAATAATGATTCTTCTGTGCGATGTTTGATTAAATTTGTAATATTTTTCGTAACACTCATGAGTTATTGGAGATTTTAAAGGAGATCCATCCATTCGTCATTACCGCCTCATCCATTTAAGGGTCGCTTGGGGGCTGGAGCCAATCCCAGCAAACATTGTGTGAGAGACGGAGTTCACTCTGGACAGGTCGCCAGTATATCACAGGAGACAAACAACTCTCACTTTCACACCTACGATCAATTTAGGGTCTTTTTCACCTAACCCCAATCTGCATGTCTTTGTACTGTGGGAGGACGCCGGAGAACCCGGGGTGAAATTTTAAAGGAGATTATTTTCTGTAATTTATTAAAAGAAGTCAGTAGAACAGGTCCCCTCCTCTGTTTTAGTTAGAAGATAAACTGTTTGTCTGGCCTATAAAAAAACTGTTTTTGATTGCCATTGGAGTATGATAAAACCAATTAATTATTTAATAGGCCTGTAAGACTATCAATATGTGGGATTTGACTCCATTGCAATCCGAATGACACAATGCAAACTTGGACACTGCATGCAGTCTACAGTGGTACAAAGGACTCAGCAGATGCTCAACTGAGCCAATCACACATTCCAGGACAGTTGTTACTGTTATGGAGACAGTCTGCCTCCCAATGGCTGAAGGACACACTGTAGCTCTATGCACAGTTTGATAAACACAGTACACCATTTCTCTCTGGGACGCCTTCAAATGTTGAAAGATTGAATGTCTTGAGTGTTGAGGTAGTAAAGTGGGGGAAGGAGCTTTTCATATCCAGGGCCATTTCAGTTTTTACAACATCCTTTGAGGACTATACTGAATGATTGAACACAGAAATCATCCCCATTAACATCAGGAGAGCAGAATCCCTCCATGCTTTCGTCGCAGACTGAAAACTCACCTGTTCAGACTGCATCTTACTCCCTGAATATATTGTGTTAAACACACGCCTTCCAAAAAAAAGAGGAAAATATCTTCATGGTTGAATGCACTTATTGTAAGTCGCTTTGGACAAAAGCATCTGCTAAATGAATGTAATGTAATGTAATGTAAAAATCCCACTAACCTCTCTAATGTGATGACTAGAATGCTCCCTTTAGCAGTGTCGTCAAATTTAGCAAATCCTCCCTGAATCCTAAACTCAGCAGTAATCCCACACAGAGAAGTAGTTGGGTGGTTTTTGTTGTGTCATCACTAGAAACTGTCTTGTTTTGCCCTTTGCAATTCAATTTTATTTGTATAATGCCAAAGACCGTTAACATATTTTTTCTATGCATCAAATTTATCAATATCAGTCAACTTAAGGTCAATATCTGGTTCATATCTGATTTAAGAATGACTTAAGAATGAAAATTGAGTAGATAGTGTGCAATGCATAATTACTCTCTGAGGTCCCAGAATTCAAATTGTCACCAAAACCAGTCATGTGGTTCAGACACATCATACGTTCATAATGATAGATGCATCGATACAAAATTCATCAGAAAAGCTCAGCTATACTCAACACAGTCCAGATTTTGAAATCAATGGATTTCAAAATCTGGAGACCTGATCCAAAATGTGGCCAATAGAGAGAGAAAATCAACACTGACAGCCCGACTGAGACAACACAACAGGACTCTATCATACCTTAATAGACAGAATATGTTTCATTCCGTACCCAACCTTTCAGGTCTCCCTGAACACATAATGTCTCTCTCTGGCCTTATCATGATGTGAAGACTTGAAGACCTGATGTCTGTACTGGTTCAGTGTTATCGATAAACAGCTTGGGCACAGAACCTCCAATGACTGTTTTCATTATTTCTCTCTTAAGAACGTCCACAAAGTGCTGACAACACCCAGCCTGTTTGGAGGTGAAGGCGGGTAAGAGACCCTCAGCATCACTTTATTAGTTGCCCCCTAAGAGTCCTTTTCTAACACCCCCCCATGTGTGTGCTCTGTATATAACAGGAGCAACAGGTCGTCTCCAGCCACCGACAGCCCCGACACCCCGTCACCACTTCCTGATCATGCCTTCCAGCTGGCTGTGGAGGCCAAAGAGCTGGTGGAGGGAGTCACGGCTGATGGAAAAGGTAAAAATAATAATAATAATAATAATGATACAGAACTATTCAACTGTTTAATGAGACAATACAAGCAAGATAAACAAAATAAATGTTAACAGAGTGAAATAACTATTAAATCAATGGCAGCACAAAAAATTCAAGAACATATTTAACTTTATTAAAATTATTAATAAAGTTGTTTGCATTATATATGTAAATATGTAAGTGTAAGTACTGTGTATAAGAGAGTGTGGGGTCCAGACCTTTGGTCCCACAGGTAGCCTCCAGTCAAGGTGTAGGAACATCTCACAGATGATCAAGAGAAATGGGAGGACCTGAACTTAACTTTCTGTAATGCACTTACTGTAAGTCGCTTTGGACAAAAGCGTCAGCTAAATGAATATTATGTAATGTGTCTTAATGTGTGTCTGAAATGTGATATTTCAGTTTTTCCGCTTTTAATAAATTTGAAAAGGAAATTTAATATTATGTTTTCATTTTGTCATTCTGGGATACTGAGTGTAGATTGATGAGGGAAAATGTGCTATTATGGACTAGCATTTCCATAATATGGTGATGTCACCATTTTACTGAAGCATCAGCCGGATTACTGACGGGGCGTTTTTTAGGAGCTTCAGGAGAAGTGTTTTGTGTGGGGGGGAGAAGCTCCCTTTGAGGTTTGCAGACCTTTTCCTTAAACAACAAACCTATACAACACTCTAGGAGAAAAGGAAAAACTTAAAGAGCATTATGTATCTCATTTTAATAAATAAATGCAATGGTGATCAAAAACAATGATTACTGTTATCATATACTGAATGTATTTCTTTGTCCAACTGTGGTCGACCTGCAGCATCAGAGCGTGCGTCAGAGGCGGCACCGGTGCCAGATGTCAGCCCCCATCATATGTGAGCAACAAAGAGCCAGGGAGGACAGTTGGGGGCCCTGGGCAGGCTGAGCGAGCAGCTGAACCCACGACGGACTACACAACAGTCAACAACCACGAGTAGAACTTCATCAATTTAATAAATCTGACAGTCTGAACACAGCACAGCCAACGTTTTAATGCCAAAGCTTGCTCACACACATCATATTAGTGTCTTCCTTTGAAATATTCAACAATCTTTTCAGAGGGTTCAGCACATATTATAGGAACATATATTAATAACATATAACGCATCCATGGTTCAGCAGAGGGGTATGTCGAACTCAGCCTTGACCCAAAGATTCTCATCCTTCAACAAGGAATCAAATGTACAGATATTTCTATGAGAAGTGCTCTGCCAAATAAAAAAAACTGCTGGAATTCTCTTTTGTGTTAGTGTAACAGCAGGTGGTGTTGGAGGGGCTGCATGACTGAGTCCACGACATACGCTGCTGTAAACCTTGTTAATTCTCCTCTCTGCGCTCTTTTTTTAACCACACACATAGATTCACTCCATGGACTGCATGTGGAGGACTCCGTGTTTGATTGGAAAGAACTATCCTCACCTGCTCTTCCTCTGTCATAATAATTAGCTTCACCCCTCACACACGCTCTGCCGCAGAGGAAGTAAACTTTTTAGCAAAATGTATTAAAAAAAACAACATTGTCCATTTTTCCATCATGCTAATTTACAGAAGGGGATTAAGGCCATTTTTTATTTATTACTTTGTTTTTCTGTGTTTTTTTTGGGGGGGGGGGGGGTGGGTATTGAATTCTGATATTAATTCTGACAAATCACGTCACCATAATCATCTACTATACCAACTCTCCTTGTGCCCTTACTCATGAATAAAAGGCAAAGAATTAAGTTTTTTGTCATCTGCAGCTTCATATCACTGCATGGTTCAGTGTGGCTAGAACGTCGCTGTAGCTCCAGATGTGTAAACTTGTGTTTAGTAGTCGCACAGTCAGTCAAAGGCAACATGTGGAACATTGAGTTCATTTATACGGACGGCTTTGAATGCTTTTGAATATTTTGACATGTCTTGTAGTTTGCATCTTTGGTGTGGCCTCATATTCTTTCTGTTACTATTTTATATAAAAGGCATAACTGATGACTGCACCTGATGTCCTGTTTACTCCCAAATGGTTTCCACATTTTGTTTCCAATACTGACATAATGTGTGTGTGTGTGTGTACGCCACTGAAGCAAGTTACTGTGCTGTTCACACTACAAGAAGCTGCTAGTGCATGATGTACAGAAACGGACTTCAGACAATATGTAGTGATGACAGAGTTCTTCCAGACAAGGATAAGAATACTCAAGGGGGAGACATCACTATGTGGCGGCTGAGGCATAAAGACCGCACGTATTTTCACACAAGCCCCTGGAAAGTTTGTGGTGGGGAAAATCTGAATTGACAACCCTTATGTGGTGTTCTGGTCAAACCTGTTCTATTTTAATTTTTTTTTAAACTACAAATTCAGGTTTTTTTAACCTGGAACTCCATGGCTTTGGCTTATTTTCTGTAAAGAACATGTAAAAGAAAATTAGTACACATGCTTCAGTTACAATCTTAGCACAGAGAAGCTATGTGGTCCTGCTTTCCCGCAATCTTTAACCTCTGTATTGTGGGAATCTGCACAACATTGTAAACAATTAACATTTTCTCGCACTCTACGCCTCACATCTGCACATCGGGGGAGTGACAAAACAGATGAATAAATCTACACACCAGTGTATAGGTCACATCCTCCACTGGCAATATGAGCAAAAGATTTATCAAAGGATTCACTGCTCAGAGGGCATTGGAGATAATATTGGATGAGAGTGAGTGGAATGATATAGAAGACAAGAAGAGTGGGATGTTTCAGGACATGAAGATAATGTAGAAATAAATTCTGAGTATGAAAGCACTGTCATTGACATTTTTCTCAACCCTTGTATTATGTTCGCATTTGGACCCAAACAGTACCAGAGGGTCAACATAATACAAGGGTTAAGAGAAGTCAATGACCAGAGACTTTAAGAGTTAAAAATGCTATATGTTAACTTGGCCAAAGTTAGCATTAACAGCTGTTTACTAGAGGCTGACTGATATATGTGTCGTCGAACAAAAAGAATAAAAAAAATCACCCTATTTTCAGCCATTCACAGACATAATGGCATTATTTTATTTGTTTGCTGATATGCATGGATAAGGGGGAAAAAGCAATAAACAATTCAGAAAAGATGTGCAGCCATGTTTTAAAAAAAAATACATTTTCTTGATTCTTTATAAATATTTGTTATTTATTAATTTATTTATAATCATATATAATAAAATATATGGTTAAACTGTAAAATAACAAGCCCCAATTACATTTCTTTGTCATAAGGGTTTGATTCGCTCAATCTTAGGAATCATTGCCAAATTTTAACGTATGTATATACACTCACCGGCCACTTTATTATGTACACCTTGCTAGTTAAAGGTTGGTCTCCCTTTTGCCTTCAGAACTGCCTTAATTCTTCGTGGTATACTTTCAACAAGGTGTTGGAAACATTCCTCAGAGATTTTGGTCCATATTGACATGACAGCACCACGCAGTTGCTGCAGATTTGTCGGCTGCACATCTATGATGCGAATCTCCCGTTCCACCACATCCCAAAGGTGCTCTGTTGGATTGAGATCTGGTGACTGTGGAGGCCATTGGAGTACAGGGAACTCATTGTCATGTTCAAGAAACCAGTTTGAGATGATATGAGCTTTGTAACATGGTGCATTATCCTGCTGGATGTAGCCGTCAGAAGATGGGTACACTATGGTCATTAAGGGATGGACATGGTCAGCAACAATACTCAGGTAGGCTGTGGCATTTAAACAATGCTCAATTTGTACTAAGGGGTCCAAAGTGTGCCAAGAAAATATCCCCCACACCATTACACCACCACCACCAGCCTGAGCCGTTGATACAAGGCAGGATGGATCCATGCTTTCATGTTGTTTATGCCAAATTCTGACCCTGCCATCGGAATGTCGCAGCTGAAATCGAGACTCGTCAGACCAGGCAATGTTTTTCCAATCTTCTATTCTCCAATTTTGGTGAGCCTGTGCGAACTGTAGTCTCAGTTTCCTGTTCTTAGCTGACAGGAGTGGCACCCGGTGTGGTCTTCTGCTGCTGTAGCCCATCTTCTTCAAGGTTCGACATGTTGTGCATTCAGAGATGGTATTCTGCATTCCTTGGTTGTAACGAGTGTTTTTTTTAGTTACTGTTGCCTTTCTATAATCTCGAACCAGTCTGCCCATTCTCCACTGACCTCTCACATCAACAAGGCATTTTCGTCCACACAACTGCCGCTCACTGGATATTTTCTCTTTTCCGGACCCTTCTCTGTAAACCCCTAGAGATGGTTGTGTGTGAAAATCCCAGTAGATCAACAGTTTCTGAATTACGCAGACCAGCCCGTCTGGCACCAACAACCATACCACGTTCAAAGTCACTTAAATCCACTTTCTTCCCCATTCTGATGCTCGGTTTGAACTTCAGCAAGTTGTCTTGACCACCTCTACATGCCTTAATGCATTGAATTGCAGCCATGTGATTGGCTGATCAGCTATTTGTGTTAACAAGCAACTGAACAGGTGTACCTAATAAAGTGGCTGGTGAGTGTATATTGGTCAATGTACAGATTTTGGAATTATTCCACTCCTTAATATCATAATCAGTCCATAGAATACACCTCATTGATTGGGCTAGCATAAACACAACTTTCGGCAGGAGACCATCACCAACAACCACTCCAACTCAGAAACCATTTTCAGCAGCAGAGAACTAACTTTCATATAGACCCTTGAACACAGCACACATGGAGAAAAAAGTACAAATAGTCTCAACTAAAACCAATCTTTGAAAGAATTGGAGAACAACAATATATTAAATTCCATAAAGGATAGGTTCACATTTATTTTTGTCTGTCCAAGAACAATATTCACATATGTGTATATACACTGAAAGCACAGTTGGTGGCTTTTCTGATCACACTGGCTGAAGAAAGCTCCCCTCTGAAATTAATATTGTTGCTTTCACTGATGGGAGACCAAATCCACAGCCCTCATTCTGTGGAGAAATTTTTCTAAAAAGACTAAATGAATATCTGATGCATCTCACTCACTAACAGTAGTGGCAGCAGTAGTTTTAAGCCAGACTCTTGCAGTCTGCAAAACAATCAAACGTGTTGTAGCATTTGCTGCACCTCACAAAGTAGAGGACTCGTTGTGATTGGCCAAGGGCATGTTCTATTCAGATTTGTGGATTTTTGTCTCAGATCACAGACATCTTTATAGTAAAGTTGTGTAGTCTGCACCAGGCTACAGTAATGAGTTCCATAAATATAATAATAAAAATATAAATTGATCACCAGGAGCTCACTGCTCTCTTACGGACTGCTTTTTGCATCTGCCAAGTGGCCTTTTACTGAAGTCAATGATGTGAAAAGGTCAGGATAAGACTTTAAGTGTAACATTATTAACATGGAGGAGTATTCCTGTATAAAGTTTAGTCTCTTACTTTTTTTTAACTTTGTGTTTGAATCCTTGAATGAATGAATTAAACATAACATCTGTTCTGTGGAGTACATGTCCAACTCTTGGTGTATGTGAGGGATCCTCTGGATTCAGAGCAGGGAGTTCTCGCTCGTCACGGCCCATGATGAGAGACTAAAAGGGTTTCTGGTAGGAGAAAGGGGGTGAGCCTACGCTGCTCGGACTGCGGAGGTTTGAATCGTAGGAGCTGGGAGTCATTCCCACAATGCCCTCTGACTGGGGTATCTCCCCACAAAGGAAGTCATCCTCGTCCTCCCTAGAGCCCTGACAGACACAGAATGAAGTGACCAGGGTTTAAACTGCAATCCAAAAATGAACATCATGTCCAAATCCAACAGACCAGAGACGCAATTTTAATTAACACATTTCCATTTTATGTCATTTAATGTTTTATGTTTTATCCTCAATATATCTATGTACGTCATGTATATCATTCAGTTCTGTTTTTTTCCTATTGTAACATTAACGTTCCCCTCATTTGACCAGAGAGAAAGGAACATAGCTAGACACTACGCCAGTTTCACAAAAATGAAAAGATAATTTGTTTGCTTCCCTGAATCTATTTCACATCTGTCTCTCACAAGGTCCCCAGGATTACGACAAGGCAGAGGTTTACTGCTGCAGGATTCCTTGAACATTGTTCACTTTCTGTCACCTCACCTTTTGGGCAATTTTTGCAGGAAGCAGTTCGGAGTCTGCCAGTTCCTCCCAGACCTGGTACAGTGGCTCAATCAGCTGACCAGAACTGAGAGAGAGAGAGAGAGAGAGAGAGAGAGAGAGAGAGAGAGAGAGAGAGAGAGAGAACGACACACACACACACACACGCACGCACGCACGCACGCACGCACGCACACACACACACACTTTGTTTAATTATCATGTCTCTACTCTCTTCCTCTTCAGTTTATTGCACACCATCATCCAGCACTGAATTTGCACAGGAAAAAATATTGGATTCTAAAGAATGTGTGCGTGTACCTCTTGAGCAGGTAAGGGTCAAAGGGGAAGAAGCTGTCCAGAGGGTTGGTATTGGTGGTCACACTGTCTCCTCCGGCAGAGCTTCGGACCACAGGCAGCATGTGGCGGTTGTTCCTCTCTATGATGCTGTAGCAGAACACCACCTGATACTTCCTGCAACAAAAAGCAAGCCGGGGTTTACTCCACACTATGTTTTATGTGTTAACTTTCACGTCAACTCTTTCTTGCTGCAGGATGGTGCACCACTGCACTCCGCCGATCACTCTGCAAACTGATGCCTGTTAGAAGTTAGTCAGTTTAGAGTGTGTGCAATATGCCTGCCTGCCTTTGTCACATGGCAGCTGAAAATGGTGACTGTTAGTGTAGGGGAAAAATAGTGCTGATAAGATTTTTCTTTTTTATTATTCTTTCAAAAGTTGTTAATATCACTGCCCCTCGATTTATCTGTGCACATTTGGAGGGGCCACCCCTAGGATGGGAATCACTGAATTACATATGTAACAGCGTATAAAGTCGCTAGGACTAGCTCCGCCTCTAGCGGCTATAACAGTAAAATGCAAAAAGAATACTTTTTAATATATGGTACATTGGACTGTATTTATATAGTGCATTTCTGGTCCTATCTCCAGTCTTACTCTCCAAGCGCTTTA
Source organism: Scophthalmus maximus (assembly GCF_022379125.1). Taxonomy (NCBI): domain Eukaryota; kingdom Metazoa; phylum Chordata; class Actinopteri; order Pleuronectiformes; family Scophthalmidae; genus Scophthalmus; species Scophthalmus maximus. The sequence continues at coordinate 207,290 of NC_061531.1, read as the reverse complement.
AAGTACAAGTCACATTCACACACATTCATACAGCGCTGTTATTTTGCATGCTTTTTCTTCCACATTCATACATTGCCGGAAGAGCTGCCAGAGGAAATTTAGGGGTAAGTGTCTTGCCCAAGGACATAAGGACTGCATGCTGACTGGGGGAAACTAGGATCGAACAGCCAACCTTCCTGTTAGTGGTCGACCGTCTCTATTTCCTGAGCCACAGCCTTTCACTGCGGTACGAGTATGCATGAGAGCATTCACAGAAATACAACATTCCAAGCTGTAGTAAGCACTTGGTTGGTGATGGCAGTGACAGGATGTAAATCTGTAATTTCAACCACATAATCAGCAAAGTAAATATGTCAAGTGACAGCATGGCTGACTGATGCCAATGACAAAGAAGAGACCGGTTGTGTGTACCTGGTGATGGCAGCAAACATGTTGGTGACTAAAGGCAGGCAAACTTTGAGAGGGTTCAGCTGACACATCACCACCCGCTCCAGGTTCAGACTCTGCAGGTACTCCAGACCTGTAAAACACACTTGAGTAAGTTAATGAATGAATCCTGCCATTAATATTCCGATGTCATAATTCTGTGTGGATGTAGCCATGTTTTCTATTTTGGGCTTGAGGTGTGTCTTGTACCTTTCTTCATGTTGCCCTCCAGCATGCCTCTGTGTCTGAAGATGAGTGTGTAGAAGACAGCCTGGCAGGCAGAGTAGAAGGACCCATGCAGGCTGATGTCACAGCAAGCCTGCCTGCCACTGCTGTCCTGGCTGTCGATGTAGCGATGGATCCAGGAGAGCAGCAGGTCCAGGCAGGCCCGCACAGTGCTTTAGGAGGGGGTATGGGGCGACAGAGAAGAGGACTCTTGATTATATTAACTGGATTGACAACTGGATAATAATCACGGACACTTGGATTACAAGTAAGAAACTTCTTACTCTGACTTTCGATTTTCTTAAGCAAAAATGACATGTGACTCACGGCAAAGGGACGAACTTGGCTCGGGCTAGGAAGCTTCCCATGAATCCAGCAGCAGCCTGGCGGAGGACAGCAGGCTGAGAGGGGCTCTGCAGAATCTTCCACAGGTGATCCAGGAAGGCCTCTGCCAGGGCCTGCGTAATAAGTAGAATAATTCACATGCTGCTAGACACCAGGGAGATAGGAGCGGAGTTATTTGGTCATCAAACTAAAACAATGACCAAAAAAAACAAAAAAGTGTTGCAGAGCTGGAGGCAACTGCAGTGTCTGTGAAAACACTATCTGATCACATAGCTCTACTGTCAAGAACCTTGGAGTTATTTTTGACTCACACATAAAACAAGTTTTAGGACAGCCTTCTGTCAAGAACATTACAGACATCCTATCTCCAAAGGATGCTGAAAAAACTAGTTCAAGCATGTTACTTCTACACTGAATTACTGTAATTCATTATTGTTAGGATGTTTCCCAACAAGTCTGTGAAAAGCCTCCAGTTAATTAAAAATGCTGCAGCACGATTGCTGACAGGAACTAGAAAAAGAGATCATATTTCTCCAGTGTTAGGATCTTTGCATTGGCTTCCTGTAAAATTCAGAATAAAATTCATAATCCTGCTCCTCACCCACAAAGACCTTAATAATCAGGCTCCATCATATCTTACAGAGCTCATAGTTCAATATAATCCTAATAAGATCACTTGGTTCTGTAAACTCAGGACTACTTGTGGTTCCCAGAGTCTGTAAAAGTAGAATGGGAGGGAGAGCCTTAAGCCACCAGGCTGGAACCAGGGAGGCAGACACCCTCTCCACATTTAAAGTTAGACTTAAAACTTTCCGCTTTGAAAAAGCTTATAGTTAGACCTGCTCAGCTGTTTACTGAACCATCTCTTAGTTATGCTGCTATAGGCTAGACTGACTCTCTCTCTCTATGTACTTAAATCACGTCACTCACTGTGTTTCTCTCTCCCCTAGTGCTGGAATCTCTTGATATGCAGGATATTCCTGTTAAAAGGGAGTTTTTTCTACTCTAAAACCCAAAAAACATAGTTGTGGGGGGTTTTTTTTGGCCATAATAAATTTGTTTATCTTATCTGTGTGTCATTGTTGAAGACCAGACTGAAGGCTAGATGCTACAGATTGCTGCTTGCTATCATTACAGAGACACAGTGTGGGGAGTACTGACCAGTCTGAAGCTGCAGAGGTAAAAGTGCATGTACTGCACGTGACCAGAACCGTGCGTTGGCAGAATGAGTTTGTCAAACACACTCAATAAATCTTTGTACAGTTCCTTAGTCCTCTCCACATGAACAGAGCCTAGGAGAGAAAACATAGCACTGAACACCACCAATAACACACTTTACAGGCAAATATGATCTCTTTGAAAGGATGGCAACTCATTGAGGTAAACAAGTTGACTTATTCTCACATTCAAAAATTTGGCCTTCTTAACGCCTACTCCCTGACACTGGTCAATATCATGCTGACGAATGTGGTCCTCAGTGTAAATGCTGAGTAATTCATCTACCGTTGACATGGCAGACGTCCTTGATGTAAGACATCATCACAGCCATGAGAGTGTCCAGCCTCTCAGCCACTGGATGGGCCATGACAGTCGTGTTGGGGGGCTGATCTGCTGCCACATCCTCATCCTGACACACACACACACACACACACACACACACACACACACACACACACACACACACACACACACACACACACACACACACACACACACACACACACACACACACACACACACACACACACACACACACACACACACACACACACACACACAGTTTTCACTTCTTTTTCTGTCTCACTTCAATCCATGTGTTAAAGAAAGTGACAATTCAAGCTCCTTTTTGCCACTTTGACTCCAACCAACATTTCAAAATATTCCATTTAGTGCTTTAACCTAAACTCTTCCACTCCTTTCATATTTTCAACCACACAGCATTACACTGAAATTTTCAGCCCTTCCATTTCAACCTCGTTCACTACCTCTGCTTCAACTGCACCTTCAAATTCTTTTGGTGTTTCAACTTAGGTTATTTTAAGAAAAAAGTTCTGCAATGAAGGTGTAGCTGCAAATTGTAAGCAATTTACTCATATTTTTACCCTAAAAAGATCCTATTTAATTTATTTTACATCTATTTCAAATAGGGATGCACTGATTTATCGAACGTACACCGGTTATGGACGATTTTCGCCTTGTTGACTGCCATCGGCCTATAGGCAAATAAGATCACATTCACTGATGGCAGTGGCCAATGTTTATATGTTGCGTCGCATTAATTTTGCACTGGCTACACATTGTGTTGGTTATTTACCGTCTGACTCTGACAACAACCCAGCAGAGATCCCTGTCTCTCTGTGCTGGAGCGTGTGCTTTGAAGGGGTAGTGGCCAGCTCTCACAACCGACACAGACAGAGACCTCCGTCTGATGATGGCAGAGAGTGAACCGGCCGAAAGTCCGGTTGTAATTCACCAAAATCAATGGCGACAACGCTCGTTGCCACAAGTGTAACAAATATTTTGCAAGTAAAGGCAGTAACACTCGCGATCTGTAGAAACATTTAGTGAAAGTGAAAGTTCATCTAAGCCCAAAGCTCCTTCACAGCTGCAGCTAGTGGGAGGATGACTAAGGAGAGGGTGAATGAGTTCAACCTCACAGTGACCAGGTTCATAGTGAAAGACCTACAACCCATTGCAACAGGGTTTTAGGTTAATCCCATCACTCAACAAACAACATCATGTACTTAAAAGTAGTTATTTCTTCAAAATAGTGCTGTTCAGTGTGGTGTAAATGCTCTGTATGCTTAATGTCAACTTTTCCATCATCAATTTATTAACAATTTATTTGTGACAAACCTAAACCGAAATATAATTTGGTACAGTTTAATGTTACTGAGAACCAGGTACTAACACAGACCTATACACACTAAAAGGAAACTGTTAGTTACCATGTCAAAGAGCCCCTCCTCAGTCTGCTCCTCCGTCCTCTGGCTCTGCACCGCGTTGTCCTCTGCCTCCTCAATGTCTGACCGGGATGCACTCACCTGAAATATACCACACACACTGTAAAAGACCGGAGGGCATCATGTATGTGTACCAAGATTCTGAAAGGACTTTTTTGATTGAATAAACTGCTAAATCAGTTAGCTACTTAAAAAAAACAAGAAATAAATTATGAAGTTTAGGTTTGCATGATTCCAAAGAACATAAACCGGGACATGTTTAACACATTTGTCATTAAGTGGTATCATTCATTCCTTACCAACCGTACCCAACATGCTAGACTGAACACAACTGTGTCTGAGCCATTGACCATCAGTACCGGAGCACCCCCCAAAAAATCCTCCCAGATTCAACTCGTGTCCTCCACTCTGAGTAGCAGCTCCTCCCCTCAGGTAGACGGGACAGGTTTCCCCTCTGCAGGCACCAGTTTCAAACATTCCTTTGTCCCCGTCAGTTATAGCCTTTGACCGCTATTTATATTGCACTAAAAGTAGTCAATGTCAATGTGTAGATAAATGTGTGATGGATGAATATATATGCTGTTTTCGATTGTGTTTTTATATTTCAGACATTGTGATATCCAATTTCCCACTGGGATAATGAAGTCAATCTTATCTTATGCTTCTTACACTTCATTTTAGTACATATAACCTAAGCTGCCTCCAGACAAAACCACATCCACCTTCCCCTGAGTCACCGTTACTTTCAAAGTGAAATATAAACTGTGACTTTTCCCCTTCTCTACCCCATAAAGCACTTTGATTTACAGGTGAACCACTCACATCCAGTTTGAGCATTTTTCCAATGATCACCTCCAGTACATCTCGTCGAATGGACGGTATGTACACCGTCATCCTCAAGAGGTTATGGACATAACACTCCTGTAAAGGACAACAAGATACCAATCACCATAACGCAATGTTGCACATCAAAGTTTAACTGTGTTCAATACAGTGTGTTCGGACAGGAGTTAGGGCATACAAAACAATGGACATGACACACAATATCTTACAATATTCATGTAAAGTTAATATATATCAGAATGCAGCCACAAAGCATGTTTTTCATCAATGAAAAGGATGCGTTTGTGACATAGTTATGTGGCCAATTATCATTTTACCACCTTCACATATTATTTAAGCCTCCTGATCATTGTAGTGATTATTAAAAAAAACAATGAATGAATTAAAAGATGATCAATGAATATATATAAAGATGGAGGACGCGTCTCCACTACAAAAATAAAGCCCAAGCATCTCGGATACAAGCGTTAGTAGAGTGAATCTGCTGTAGGCCCTGCGTATACACCCTCCTAACCAATTTTTTTTTAAATTTCCTTTTTTGTTTGGTTCATGTCCCATTTGCTAACATAAAGGAGGAGGGGATTATTACCGCAGCCAGCCACCAGGGATGATCAACATACTTTTACGTCACTTTTGGGAGGTTGACATGTCGTCCATCTTTATATACAGTCATTTGATAACACTGATAAAATTCCACTTTTTAATAATGTCTTTCATGTCTTCACTGCAAATCAGTTCCTCATGTCACCGAGGTCACCACATTTCCTAGCATGACATCACTGATATTTCTTCATACATCACTTGCTGCTGTTTGATGGGACTAACATAATATACCCAGGTCATCTTCAAGCACCATTGTCCAAGCATTGTTCTCACCAGGGTTCTGGAGGATTTCTGTACAAAGGGGAAGTTCTCTTGCACAATGGGCATCAGGAAGCGACTTGTGCTGAAAGAAGAAGGAAAACCTTTATGCAATACTTTTAAAAGAAGGCAATTACATTTTTTTACAAATAAATTTGTTGTAGATGCAGGAGTCAGTTATTTAGACAAGAAAAGAGAAACTGGCAGAACTCTACATGAAGTGACTTACGCTGGAACGTATCTGGTGATAAGCTGCAATGCCTGGTGACACCTATCAAAGTTCCTGGGGAGATCTTAAAAAATAAAAGTAACAGTGAAATGTCAGTTCATTTGTATTTAACTTATACATTAAGGTGTAGGATGTAAACTATGCTCTAACACTACCCTGCTTTACATTCACACCACACGTCTCACTGTTCTTCCCTCTCAACCTCCCCAAACTTCAGCAGGCAACCGGGACACCAATAACAGTCCTGATCAGATACAGAACAGGCTCATAGTCTTGAAATATAATAGGTTTTTGATGTTTGAAAACAACCACTTAATACATGCAAACTACATTAGAAAGAAGAAAGAGGACACTCACTATCATCTTCATCATCTGAATCTGAGATATCCACTCCTCCTTCACAGATGGTCACTCTCTCTGAAAACAAACACACACGTTATGTCTCCATGAGTCCTGTGGAACATGTTTAAACCTGGTGATCCAATCACATGTAAAAAGCTCTATATTAAATGCTTTTCTAGTCTTATAGACCACTCAAAGTCAAATTCACACAGGGTTGCTATACCTGCGCTTTTTTTTTGTATTTCAATCATAAACATTCTTACACTGCCAGAATAGCCGCCAGAGGCAATTTAGGGTTAGATCTCTTGCCCAAGGACACATCGGCATGTGGACTGGGGAGAGCTGGGATTGACACGCTGACCTTCCGGTTGGTGGACCACCAACTCCACCTCCTGAGCCACAGCCACCCCGGCTAAGTGAAGTTCAGGTGTGAACGCACCCAAGATATATTGAGGACGCAATGCGATCCGATCTCTCATATTAAAGGACTGCCCATTCAGCTGGCGTCCTCTGACAAAGTATTTTTTACACTTTTCAGTATTTGAAATACATTTCTATTTGTGGCCACCACAATGTTAACACTTAATGCTACATATTGATTTTCTATTGCTGTTAAAGATAATCAAAGAAAAGGCTGTGTTCATTTGCATATCACCTGGGGAAGTGAGATCTGATCACAAGTGGTCACTAGAGACACATGTGGAGACACGATCCAAGTGTGAACTGATGGACTCAGAGCTGTCCGCTTTTGATTGGATTACTTAATGTAGGTATTATTGCCAGGTATGAACAGTGCCATAGTGATATAATTTTGCTACTGTTTACCCTTTACCCTTCAGGGTAAACACACATACCTGAAAATGCGCAAAGATGACAAAGAGATGAGTCAACAGACCAACGATGATAAGATATTATGTTTTAGATATTACGATGATATCAATATTATGGCACAACTCTTAATCCACACTGGAAATCTGAATTCAGAATTTCACTTGCGAATTACTGGATTATTTTACCGCCAGTCAGGGAAACATACTAGGAGTGAAATGCGAGACCACCATTTTGAGGCAGGAACACAAGTAGACAGTCTGCGCTGAGACCAGGTTACTGAGGAAGGTCATGTATTCCTCCACCACAGCCTGGCTCCGACTCACCCATGGAAGCCTCTAGTCAAACACAGACAGAAAAAAAGTTTCAGCATGTAAACAAAATTTGGATCCTTTGTTTGCCTATGACTTATGGCAAAGATTCCAAAGAGTGTACGATACATTCACGATCACCAAACCAAGCCAACGACATGTATCTGATCACACACCCATGATGAGTGTGGCATCTCCTGCCTCGGGTTAAAAATTCATTCATTCCAAGAGTGGTGACAGTGAGAAAAGAATGGAAAGTTTTTCCCATGCACCGCTGGCTGACAGCTCCACTTGTTCGAAGAAAAATAACTGAGGCTATGGCCTTCTTTATTTGTAAAGATATGCGACCTTGCATTGTTACAAAGAATGAAGGCTTCAAACACCTATTGTTCATAATCACTGGTGAGTTAGCCTATTGCTGTTAGAGTGTTAAGCATAGTTTTTCCTATTGCACCTAGCATCATTCCTTTGCATCATTCAATCACATCAAACTGTGTTGAATCACATTGCATTGTGATTGAGGTGTGAATCGTATCGCATCTGTAGTTGCTGCATATGTATCTTTAATGCGTTGGATCGTTGACAGTGTATCGAGATGCACTGTCCCACTACAGATGCCCAACCCTAATAGAAACCATGCTCCATGTAACTATGCTTCTTCACCTCATTGAAGATTCTTTATTGAGACTTTGGGCACGTCTTAGCTGAGGATCCACTTCAATGCAGAGTATGCCACGGAACTTAATCATCTCCATTTTTATTTTTTTGTCTGTCTGACTGTGGACTGATGAATATTAAACTCTTTGAGGTGACTGTGCAACACTTTCCAGATCCATGCAAACCAGCAGCTCTTGATCCTGAGTTTCTGATGTCTTTTCTGACACGTTTCACATCAGAAGATGCTTCTTGTGAGGAGCATACTCAAAACGATTGCTTTTTTTCTAAGTCAGAGTTGCTATAACACACCTCCAGTATGCTTTCATTGAATGGACTCCCAGTTTACTCCTGTTTTTCTTGATGTCAGAGGTTCACATACTTTATCCAAACAAGGCGGTTAATGTTTGAATGATGTATTTTTTATTTTTTTTAACTTTTTATTACCTAGAGATCATGCTTTTCACTATTGAAACTTGAAACCTGTAACAGTTAAAAAAATAGCTGCCATTTTTTCCAATTATCAAAAATAGTTGCCAACATTTTCTGTTGATCAACTAATCAATTAATGAACTGATTATTGCTGTTAAATAATCCTCCTAAAATCTAATTTCAGGGGTGTCCACAGTATAAAACCTCCCACACTGGTCTTCATTATATAACAGTATAATGTCAAACCACCACGAATTTCATTGACCCTCACAAATTCCTAGAGGGCAAAGTGATGTTCTTGTGTTGCTTTTTTAATCTGATCTGTCATAAACCATAGCATATTCGGATTACTACAATCTAAGGCACATAAAGCAGCTAATTGTAACATTTAAGAACCTGGAACCAGAAAATGTTTTGAAATTGTTTGCTTTTCAAAACAGCTGCTAATTCATCTAGTAATTGTTTCAGCTCTAAACATGGCACAACAAGTCTCATGACGGACACTCACCAAGACAGTATAGATGAGCTGTTCGTGGTCCTTGTTCAGCTGAGTCACACAGCTGCGAAATTCTTGCAGCCAGCTGATGATCTGAGCATCCTGTGAAAGAAAAGAGCTCAGTGGCAAACAAAGCTACGAGACATGACGCACTGTCATAACACTGAATTTACATTACGTCATTAACTCTGTTTTCTCTCTCTCCTAGTGTATCTCTGACCCCAGAGCTGCAGGATTCAAACCCATCATTATTATTATAACTATTATTATTATTATTATTAATAACAACATTGCATTTATAAGTGTCAGTTTTTCCGTAATTGTAAGTATCAGTCTGGTAGAGATTAAAGCAACTGTTATACAACTCCTCTCTCCCCCGATATATTTAGATTACATGTCAGTAACCCTGTTTGTGTTTTCTCTCTCTCCTAGTGTATCTCTGACACCAGAGCTGCAGGACCCAAACCCATCCTTATTATTATTATTATTATTATTATTGTTATTATTATTTTTATCACTAATAATAAGGGTTAGGGCTTACCCTAACCCTAACAGCATAAGTGTAATTTTTTTTGTAATTTTAAGTATCATGATGTAACAAGTAACTATGTATGTAGTGATTTGATGCTATACAAATAAAGTTGAATTGAAAAATGTTATTGAATTCATCCGAGGGGTGCGGTCGAATTGTCTTTCTAATATACTATTCCTTGATCTCAGTGGAAAACAGCATGAGGTCAAGGAAAGGTGTAAAGGAGAACTCATAGGAGTGAGGAAAACCCGACAGCGCTGCTCAGAGAATCCAGCTCGACTTTCACTATACTATGTCCTTATGCGACAGCAGATGTTTTTGACGTGTGTCTGCAATGGTAAAACTACAAACTTCGGAAGATGGACTACAAAAACCTCAGTGGCTCCATCAGCATGTTTCAGTGTTTTACCACCGTGTGACTTCAGAAGTTAAAGATTCATATGTAACAGTAACTTACGTGAGTCTATTCTGGGTTACATTCATACTTTTCTTCTTCTTCTGATTGAATCGTTTACATTAGTGCATGGCGTGTCATGTTAAATATCGCTGCCGCAATCAATTGTGTGGCGTTTATTTCTCCTTTCCTTTCGCATAGGAAAGTCCAATGAACCCTATGCTAAAGGAGATAGGAAAGGAAGCATTAAAGCTCATTTCCTATGCATTTAGAGAATCCAAACAACTCATCAATCAAAATCGATCAAATACTTCAGGATCATTCAAGATTTAGGAAACTTCCTAAGCCAATTTGACAATTCGACCAAACCCCAGTTCACCACACACTGATGTTTTCCTGTACCTTTATCTCAGGATCAGCCAACTGATGCTTCAGCAGTTCATAATCACTCGAGTCCCCCTTCGAACCAGAAGAGAAACAGCACATCAGACACCAGAAAGATGACAAAAGATAACGTTGATTGTTTTTAATAAACAAAAAGGTTGAATTTCTGACTGGCCAGTCTTCTAACGGGTGTTGCACAGTAAAAAGCAGCACGTCGAATCTCGGCTACTTTTCAACATGTGGCAGGTAAAAACAGACTGGCAACAAGTCAGCACTCACCTGTCTATATTTAGTTAACGTTTCAACAACACTGCCTCCAAACCTGACAGTCTTCAAGGGAGGACTGTTCAAAAAGTCCAAACCGTCCATTTCCATACTCACTGCGCTTGTGCTAAAAGTAACTTAGTTATGCTAAGCTAACATTCGCTATCGTTACGCTGAAAGATCCGACTGAGGGGGAAACAAACGCTGGTATCATTGTTATTTTATATAAATCTGTCAAAGCTTAATTTTTTTGCGGTGATAATGAATTAATTTTGAAGATACTCTCTCGAACATGCTGTAAACAACCAGGAGCATGTGTAACCATGTCTATGGCCAGCTGTACTCTCTTCGCAAGAGGAAGTGGATATACGGAAGTAAAAGCGGAACGCCGGTGTCGCACTCAAAGTGTTCCCACCTGGCTCGACTAACTGTGGTTAGAGAACCCACAGAGATGGACATTATTATTTTTCCCAGTTGACATTTACGACAAATAGCAGAATATAAAAAAGCAGTAAGATTTGTACAAAATATTAAAATACAAACACTATATAAAGAACAGTAACTATAATTGCTCACGGAGCATAACGTATTGCACTAAATTGAAGTTGCACTCAATTGAAATGAAATTAGCATTATGATAATGATAATAATAATAATACATTTTATTTAATGGCGCCTTTCATGACACTCAATGTCACCTTACATCAAATACAGTTTTAATTTATTATAATACAATAAAAGAATAAAGCATAAATAAAACATCAGCACAGTCAATATTCGTTAAAATCAGCAGTTGTAAAACACAAGGCAGTTGAAGCGTGTGAGTTGATTTTAAAAAGATGGGTTTTAAGAGCAGTTTTGGATTGTGTAATGTAGTCAAGTAAGTGGAAGTAAGGAGAGAGGGAGTTCCAAAGTTTAAGTGCTGCATGGGAGAAAGCCCTGGCACCAACTGTGCTGAGTTTGATGGCTGGTAGTGCGAGTAGACCTGCTGATGATGACCGCAGAGAACGAGAGGCAGTGTAGGTCTGAAGGAGGGCTGTGAGATAAGGAGGGGATAAATTGTGAAGAGCTTCAAATGTCAATCGCAGTGTGTGAAACAGAGAGCCAGTGTAGATGAGACAGCAGGGGAGTGACATGTTCAGTGGAAAGTGAACGGGTAATAATCCGTGCTGAGAGAGAGAGAGAAATCCCAAACTGGGAAATTCTGCCAACATATATGTCAGTGGAAGTCCATCACCACCAGGTGTTGCATTTGTACACGTTAAGTTTGTTTGATCTGCACCATTCCACATAGTCTCCTTCAGCCAGATGTCGTGAAGGCTTTCAGAAAGGTAGTCTGTGATCCAGGATGGAGTGTGTGGGTCCAACTGCATCTCCACCTGCATGTCTTTCAGCAGAAGGGTCTGGATGCTGTTAAAGGTGCTGGAAAATTCCAGGTGAGAAAAAGGCTGGTGAAGCAGGCAGAGGATGGTACTGAGGTCTAAGCACAGATGAAGACAAGAACTCAGGCTACTCCTAGAGCAGGAGTAACACCTTGGGGATTGTGCTGTGTTGTTGGGATGTGTTGTGTCACAATTGCCATAAAGGTGACTTTTATGGAATATGACGTTTTGATTTTTTGACAAAATTATGTTTAACGTAATAATGGAATTGAAAAACTCATGTAACCCAACAGTTAATATACAATGAAAGGAAATGACAAAAAATTATGGTAATTCTGGAGAAATGGTTTGCAGTTGTTGCAGCATAACAGACTAGATAAAGTTGACATCATGGTTGTAAAATGAGGTATTTACTTTTATGCCAATGTTTCTACATTACCACTAGGAGATGCCAAAGTGACATATTCTAATCCTGCACACAAGTTTTGAAATGCAAGAGGAGAGCTGGAGGAAACATTCCTAGAGTCTCTTCTCTGAGACGGAGAAGTGTGTCGGTGGTCAGAGTTTCTGGAAATGGACTGCATTTATATACGCAAAATACACAAAGCTCCCATTCACACAGCAGTCGTTCTGTACATAGCGCTTTGATGGTGAATCATCTAAAGCAATTTGCAGGTTCAGTGTCTTGCCCAAGGACAATTTGACATGTAGACTGGGGGATCAAGCCGCCAACCTTCTGATTGCTCTACTGCCTGAGCCACATCATGCCTATTATGCCATAATTATATACTCCATTGTGCTAGTCATATAGCATATGGCATATATTATGATTAAGCGCTAAGAGATATTAACAGCAAAACTAGCATTCATAGCTCTGGCTATGCAGTCATGAATGCAACAGTACAGCAATGATGACACATTTACAGGCCCATAGGTGACCCTGAGAACAGCAAGGCCATGTGTTTTTTAAGGTTTCTTAGAGTTTGGGGGGTTTAATGACATTAAGGGAATTTACATTCCATAGTTACATATGTATTACAAATGTTGGGTTTTTAAGGGGATTCTGATATACAATCTTTTTAGCCAAAAAGTATCACTGCTACCATCACTGAAAACACTAAAATAAGAAAATATAATTGTGTCTAAAACAAATGAAGATTATAGTTAATGTATAAAATGACATTAAAATATATAATACATAATCATGTATAAGGTCACATTCATTCAGGTAAATTATGCCAGTCTGAATTACTTATTTTTAAAATTAGCCCTAAAGACAAAGGGGTCCAGAGGAGCTGATTTGTTTGTTATTTATATTACCTAGTAGAAAACATTGGAGCACTTACAATGACATACAAATCTCGATCTCCTAAATTGAAATTAATTTATTGACGACACCAAGAGAAACATACAGCTTTTAGACAGCATATATTCAATTTCATGTCTATGTTTTGAAGCAATGTGGACTTGTCCATTAGGCTTCACTCTGTAAAACACCCACTACTCACCAGGAACCCATAACCATTATCATCACCAAATTTGATAAATTGTCACAGTAAATATGTTAATCCCCCTTCGACATGGACAGTGGTTGAACAGAGTTCTTTGCAATGTACTTAGTTGTAGAATTGATAGAGAAGGTGGAAAGTATGGAAATAAAGCAGTTAGAGGAAAAGGCTGTGTGATGAAAGCAGATGGTTCCAAAGGTTAAACAGTGAGGCTTCTTATCATCATGGGTGGGAACAATGAGGCCTGTTGCCAGCTACACCATTTTTTCACAGCAGTAGTCTGTTCATTGAAACTGCCCGTCACAAGGTCACATTCATTGATTGTATTACATATTATATTATATACAAGTTGGCTGCTGCAACAATTTCAGGTGCAAGCAAAGATCAGTAAATCCCAGGCTACATAAGAAAAATCGGTCAGGTGTAGGATCAGAGCATGAACCTGAATCAACGTGATGTGGACATGTGCAATGTGGACAACTGAGCTGATTGAGTCAGTCAGGACAAATTCATTAGACTGCAGTTATATATTCCGGGGAATGCTGAACATAGCAATTCAGCACATATTTCTTTTTAGCAGCTCAGTAGATTGGAAAAGAAACATCAGGCAGGTGGATTAAAGATAATTCTGAAATATTTGTCTGACTCAGTAGATTAAAAGCTGGAGTTGGATACTTAAATTTGAGCCAGAGAAAAAAGTGTGTTTCACTAGTATGACTGGAAAAATACAAATGCTGAAGTAAACGTTTCTGTTGCAATTCACCTGCAGGAAGTTTTTGTTCATCCATCTCTACAGTTCATGAATGCAGACAGGATGAATCATTAGTCTGATCAGAACATTAGGAGTAGAATGAAATAGAACTGTATATAGTCTGCACAAAACAGTCAGGAATGTTATTCTGGGTGTCAAGATGACTGATTATGTGATTATGGTGTCATATAAATCATAAAAAGAGGACTGGAAAAGAATGGACCTTTTGGTATGGTGGCCCAGTGAGCCCAATATACTGCAACTTGAGAAAATACACGTGAATAGACAAAACTTAAGCAGATTAAGAAAATGTTATCAATTTTACAATACACACACTGCCAAAACACACGGTACAACCAAATACAGGCGAAAGTAAAACAGACAAGAATGGATGTGTTTCAATGGCACACAAAAAAGGGATGAAACCGGCATGGGACACGGCTGTTGTTTGTAAAGTTTACATTCGCCTTTTTGATAATATGTTTCAACAAAATGCAGGCACACTAACAACTTTTTGACAGTTAGTTTGAAGCCGACTTTTTAAAATTGTGAAATTAAGTCCTGAATTTAATCCAGAAAGGGGGTTGATTTAGCTTTCCTCCTTATAAAATAAACAGCGCCTACCAATGGCAATTTGATCAAAAGAGAGCATATGAACTGACCAGACGACCAACTGACCAGGAGACCAACGCCCTGGACTGATAATTCAATAACAATACAATGTATTTAACTCATGATTTGGTGATGCATTGTGTGTGTCATTGAGATCAAGACATTTTAACAAGACAGACTTGAAAACACATAAAATACACTGAATACATCACAACATTCCAGTCACACAAAAATCATCACATACATGCATATACTTTGATTAAAACAATTGCAAATGTGATTAAATATATATCGGTGACAAGAACAAATTCAATGTCCAAATTCAGTCACTTTGCAGTTAATTTCTGTAACAAGATGCATACTACACACTGGTCTTCCCCAGTTCAGAGGTGGTGTGACTTCCAGCCATGAGACTGCACATTTTCTGTTCAGTATACAATCTTAGGAAAAACTTAGTAACTAACATACACAAGTCTCAAAAAACATGACATGAAAAACATGACATTTACAGTTTGTCTTCTTACACTCAACAACTGCTGACAATTCTTCTATATATCTTTATCAATTATGAAACACACAACAGTAAAAATGTTATGCAACTGAAGACAGCCTCAAGCACTGTAGGACGGGCTCTCCTTTGCTCAAGGAACTAATGATAAATTATTGTCTGCAGGAAGGAAATGGAATGAAACATTGTTATTAAAGCTTTTGCATTGAGAGGAGATGAGTAGACATGCGGTGAGCAGAAATTATTTCTATGCAATTCATCAGAGTTTGGGGCAACAGAGTTTTCAAGAATTTCCGGCTAAGTAATCTACTGTTTAAACTAAAGGCTTGTCTTTCAGTGAGCAGTGAACTGTGGCTAATGATTATCCAGTGATAAGAGATGTTTATTGCCATAGCCACATGTAGTTCTTTAAGTTCCACTTTTAAACTATCTAACCAGGATTTAACATTCAAAGAATACACAGATGGCATATGGTTTAATAGTCTGATTCTCATACTTTTACTTTTTTAAACCAAAATCTCTTCGGATTCAAAAATAATTTACAAAATATATATCAAAAGTTATTAAAAGTATATTAGTGCGTTTTTGTGTATGGAAGGCCTCACCTGCCGGCCTCCACTATGTTGGTGAAGTCTCTGTACTTGTGTGGGGCATCTCTACGTCACAGTCGGCCAATGACGAGACGGTACTGTGCACGGTCTTCTCCTGTGGGCTCCTCGTTGTCATAGCGATGGCCACCTGCTCCGCCCGCGGAGCCTCGGCGCCTGAAGACCCCTGCGCGCCCGCAAGAATACTGGACCCCCCTCCATTCCTGCGGAACGAGTTCCTGATGCCACTGGACACGCGGCTGCTGAGGCGCCGCACCGCGCCGCCGATGCCGCCCAGCGCGCCCTTGTCCTTCTTCAGTAGCCCAACATCATCCTCCAGTTCCGCCGGGGGCACCTCGATGTTCCCAGAGTACCAGAACACCCACCAGATGAGGCCTAGGAAGATGACGATGGCGCCCGCGTAGATGAGCAGGTCATAAAAAAACACGTTCACAAACACTCCGATGAGAAGAACGAACAGTCCCACAATGTCAAAGGCTACTGCGAGCCAGAAACAGCACACACAGCGACCCAGACCCCGATAGACCGGTTCCATGTCAAAATGCAGTAGGCGGAGTGAAGACTCTCTACCATGGCGTTATGTTTCAGCCGTTTCAGGACGGCTGTAAGGTGAGCCAGGTGAGGCGCTCAATCCCGCCCAGGTGACGAGAGGCGTGGTCCCCATTGGAGGAGGAGCTGATGGCTCTACCTGGCCTGTAATTCTTTTCCCCCCTCCACTAATAATATGCAGCTGAATACCTTTATAGTAAACAACATTTTTGCGGCCACTACTTTTTATTAAAGAGATATATTACTTGGCTTTTATGATCACAGAAATAAGGATGACAATGCATTTTACTCATCAATTTGATCCTACTTATTGCCAAATTCCACACCAAATTCACAAACAAAAAACGTAATGTTTCTGTGTTTGTAGCCCGGTAGTCTGAGCGGTCTATATGTTTACAAAGTCATCAGGAAGGAGGCAGTATTTAATTTACTATCCCCCCTAGTTATAATGGTCCAATTGCATCCCCTAGTGGCGTAGTTGAGAGAGGGAAGTGTGGCTGCATGTGACGAGTTTTTTCAGAAAGAAAGAGAGAGAGAGAGAGAGAGCGAGAGAGAGAATGAGAACGACTACGAGCACCGTAGCAGCACTAGCAGGCAGCCCGTGTGCTTAGAGTTGGACGGTTTAAGCACTGAGATTTTATTATATTATATTATATATACCTGCAAACTTGGCATCAGGCACATCAGGTGGGTTACATGTTCATGAAGGAAATGGAGCAGTACATCACAACAATTTCACCTTTACAGAACAAAAAAGCAGTGAAAACCATCCATTTGTGCAATATATGTAATGTCTTTATGTGATTATTTCTGTACTCTTGCAACCTTTTTCCTTTCTTTATTTATTTTATGTAATTTTTTGCTTTATGTATTCTTCATTTGCTAGTGATGTTTGACTCACAGAAGGTATGTGTTTTGTACACTACCTACTGTTGTGGTTGTTTCTGTTTTGATAATTTGATAATGTGAAAATGGAGACCCTGAATGGAGTCCTGCAAAGGACCCCAGTAGGGGACTCCGTTGTTCTGCTGGGAGACTTCAACGCCCACGTGGGCAATGATGGAGACACCTGGAGAGGCGTGATTGGAAAGAACGGCCTCCCTGATCGGAACCCAAGTGGTTGTTTGTTATTAGACTTCTGTGCTAGCCATGGCTTGTCTATAATGAACACCATGTTCGAACATAAGGATGCTCATAAGTGTACATGGTACCAGAGCACCCTAGGCCAAAGGTCGATGATCGATTTTGTGATCGTTTCATCTGATCTGAGGCCGCATGTTTTGGACACTCGGGTGAAGAGAGGGGCGGAGCTGTCAATTGATCATCATCTGGTGGTGAGTTGGATCCGGGGGTGGGGGAAGACTCTGGATAGACCTGGTAAGCCCAAACGTGTAGTGCGGGTGAACTGGGAACGTCTGGAGAAGGCCCCGATCCAGGAGATTTTCAACTCACACCTCCGGCGGAGCTTTTCTGGCATTCCTGTGGAGGTTGGGGGCATTGAACCCGAGTGGGAAATGTTCAAAGCTTCCATTGCTGAAGCTGCGGCGGTGAGCTGTGGTCTCAAGGTCTTAGGTGCCTCAAGGGGCGGTAACCCTCGAACTCCGTGGTGGACACCGGTGGTCAGGGAAGCTGTCCAACTGAAGAAGGAGTCCTTTAGGGATATGTTATCCCAGAGGACTCCGGAAGCAGTTGCAAGGTACCGACGGGCCCGAAGGGCTGCAGCCTCTGCCGTGTCAGAGGCAAAACAGCGGATGTGGGAGAAGTTCGGAGAAGTCATGGAGAAGGACTTTAGGTCGGCACCAAGATGCTTCTGGAAAACCATTCGACATCTCAGGAGGGGGAAACGGGGAACCATCCAAGCTGTGTACAGTAAGGATGGGACACTGTTGACCTCAACTGAGGAGGTAATCGGGCGGTGGAAGGAGCATTTTGAGGAACTCCTGAATCCGACTAACATGCCCTCTATGGTAGAGGCAGAGCTGGAGGCTGATGGAGGATCATCGTCAATTTCCCTGGCGGAGGTCACTGTGGTAGTCAAACAACTTCACAGTGGCAAAGCCCCAGGGGTTGATGAGATCCGCCCAGAAATGTTGAAAGCTTTGGGTGTGGAGGGGCTGTCTTGGTTGACACGTCTCTGCAACATTGCGTGGAGGTCGGGTACAGTGCCAAACGAGTGGCAGACCGGGGTGGTGGTTCCCCTGTTCAAAAAGGGGGACCAGAGAGTGTGTGCCAATTACAGGGGTATCACACTTCTCAGCCTCCCGGGTAAAGTCTACTCCAAGGTGCTGGAAAGGAGGGTTCGGCCAATAGTCGAACCTCAGATTGAAGAGGAACAATGTGGATTCCGTCCTGGACGTGGAACAACGGACCAGCTCTTTACCCTTGCAAGGATCCTGGAGGGGGCCTGGGAGTATGCCCATCCAGTCTACATGTGCTTTGTGGATTTGGAGAAGGCGTATGACCGGGTCCCCCGGGAGATACTGTGGGAGGTGCTGAGGGAGTATGGGGTGAGGGGGTCACTTCTTGGGGCCATCCAATCCCTGTATACTCAAAGCAATAGCTGTGTCCGGGTTCTCGGCAGTAAGTCGGATTCGTTCCCGGTGGGGGTTGGTCTCCGCCAGGGGTGCGCTTTGTCACCAATCCTGTTTGTGATATTCATGGACAGGATATCGAGGCGTAGTCGTGGTGGGGTGGGGTTGCAGCTCGGTGGCCTGGGGATCTCATCACTGCTTTTTGCAGATGATGTGGTCCTGATGGCACCATCGGTCTGTGATCTTCAGCACTCACTGGATCAGTTCGCAGCCGAGTGTGGAGCGGTTGGGATGAGAATCAGCACCTCAAAATCTGAGGCCATGGTTCTCAGCAGGAAACCGGTGGATTGTCTACTCTGGGTAGGGAATGAGCCCTTACCTCAAGTAAAGGAGTTTAAGTACCTTGGGGTCTTGTTTGCGAGTGAGGGGACAATGGAGCGTGAGATTGGCCGTAGAATTGGAGCAGCGGGGGCGGTATTGCACTCGCTTTGCCGCACCGTTGTGACAAAAAGGGAGCTGAGCCGGAAGGCAAAGCTCTCGATCTACCAGTCAATCTTTGTTCCTACCCTCACCTATGGTCATGAAGGATGGGTCGTGACCGAAAAAACGAGATCGCGAGTACAAGCGGCCGAAATGGGTTTCCTTAGAAAGGTGGCTGGGGTCTCCCTTAGAGATAGGGTGAGAAGCTCAGTCATCCGTGAGGAGCTCGGAGTAGAGCCGCTGCTCCTTTGCGTAGAAAGGAGCCAGTTAAGGTGGTTCGGGCATCTGGTAAGGATGCCCCCTGGGCGCCTCCCCTGGGAGGTGTTCCAGGCACGTCCAGCTGGGAAGAGACCTCGGGGTAGACCCAGGACTAGGTGGAGAGATTATATCTCCACACTGGCCTGGGAACGCCTCGGGATCCCCCAGTCAGACCTGGTTAATGTGGCCCGGGAAAGGGAAGTTTGGGGCCCCCTACTGAAGCTGCTGCCCCCGCGACCCGACCACGGATAAGCGGTTGAAGATGAGATGAGATGAAGATGAAAATGACACAAGGGCCAATTGTCCCCCCTGACATTTTTTTGAATGATAAACGTTACATACAAATGAACAGATCTATAACAATTTTATTTTTCATGACACAACTATTGTCATTTCTTCAAATGGCAATGTAACAGAATGTAAGCATGGACAGGTCTCAAAAAATATATTCTGCCTTTCTTTATCATCTGGAGAGTAAAATATCAAAGTACAAGTAGAACGTCCATGAAGCTGATACAACAGCTTTACTTCAGGTTCATTTTAAACATTACTTATTATGGATAATGAAATGTTGTTTGTTAACATTTAAGTTCAGAACATATGAAACTTGCTGTGGTCTTTTAACACAAAATTATTCAGAAAGGGATCTTCCGTGTCACTTCTACAGGTACATAACACCAACAGATATAGGCAAATTTTATTCAAAAGTTGAATACATTGAGTGCCATCAGTCAAAGTGCAAATTTTTATAGCTGTGGTTTTGACTTTTAAGTGTTAATGGTGACAATTGTTACAATTTGAACTAGAATTTTTGTATATCAAAGACCAAGTCACAGTATAACTTACTGACACTAATAAGAAAATGTCACATGGGTGTGTAGCCGGATAGGTTTCTCCACTCTACCACTACATGACACTGTGCCCTAACTACCTGCACAGTAATTACTGGGCGGTGCTAAGCACCTTACAAATACAAGCAGGTGGGACTGCAACTCCGTGCTGATTGTGCTCCGGTGTGCGACACATCATCGTCCGCTAAGCTTTGGCAGGAGCTGCTGTTTTGGCTCTACACGTTCATGGTTTTAACTGCTCAAGCAGACACATCATTTTAATATAGCGTTTATTCTTGTCGGTTACATTCCGTTTTCTTCCTTTGATTAATCAGGCTCTTTAATGTGATCTTTATTTGTTAGTTTATTTGGTAGTATATAATTTGATACAAATCTTTTGATAACATTACTTTTTTCTGGGTTTAGATCAGTGTTAAGAATTGTGTGGTATTGTTTTGTACTGATTTAAGTGTCTGTGTATTTGGGACTTGTTTTGTTTTCTTTGTGCAACTTCTGCCATGTTATGTATGAGTGATTCTTTTCCTTTTTTTCCCTTTGTTGAGCAGGTGCTGTGGGCTGGCACGAGCGGAAGCCCAATCCCCTGGTGGTGGTGCGTTCTCACGATATCCGTTGTGGTGTGTTGTCTCGGGTGGTGTTTTGTCGTTTGGATTCCTCCCCCTGTTGATTTTCTGCCGCCATGGTAAGCCCCAGCCCTGTTCCTTACGATTCCACTGGCACCCTGTGTGATTGTTTAATTGACTTAAAGTTTGTTTAAAAATAAATATATTTAAAAGGGGTATATTTGATAGAATAAAATAATTTATTTAAAAAAAAAACAATCTCTGTCCTATGTGTAACGAACCCGTGTTGCCTTTTTCTATTTTTCTATAATTTTCTGGGGGCGAAATTCCCCCAGGTGGCGTTATCGACCGTTCCCTTCCCGTGCTCCTGCCACAGGTGGAAGTCACTTAGTTTTGACATCGACCGTTCCCTTCCCGTGCTCCTGCCACAGGTGGAAGTCACTTAGTTTTGACATCAAGCGGTCCTTGTTTAAGTTCATAACAGAGAATGACTGCTCACACAACTATGTGGAGCGGAACAAGCTCAGCATTTTTTGTTTGCAAATGTTTGTTTATCTGGAAATCTGCCTCTATCCAATTGTCTAAAAGTTCACAAGAGAAACAGTATCAACTTTTCTCTTTTATCTAGTCGCCATGGTGCAAATTAGCTGGAAGGGGTCATGTGTTACAAAGCCACAGAGTTTCAGTGATGCTGCCACAATGGTGAGAAAAGATAAATTGCTTCTTGAATCTTTATGATTTATTTATTCTGTTTGACAGTACTGGCGGGCCATAAATAACACATTGTCAAATCTGACCTTGTGCTGTGATTGGCCCCCGGGCCGGACTTTGGACTACAGTGCTTTATTATGAATAACAATAAATGAAAAGAAAAGACAAATAAAACCACATATTTTTAATCCATTTGAATTTTTTACTGATTACTTAATTGTTATCTCCAGTCTGTCATATCATGGCAAATTTCCTCACATGAATAATAAAGTCTTATCTATCAACAACAAAAGAAAAAAGTAGTCTGTTTACACTTGTCTCCTTATAAATCATGAGAAAACTAGTAACTGTTATGTACTTGTATTTGTTGTTATGTTTATACATATCTAATGTTTAGAATGGACGTTTTAACAGGCAAGTAAATTGTAATCATAGGCGTTTGTCTGTCTGTGTGGCAAAGCAACTCGGGCGGTTTTAACCCAATTTGGATAAAACCTCTTGATTTAGATTTTATGGTTATAAAATTTGGTCGGCTTGTTAAAGTTCTCCTCAGGAAGAAACTTTATCTTGATATAAACTAAATCTTAACAAATATTTTGGTTAATAGGCCAAATCCTTACAACAATGACAACATTCCTATCAGCCTCATTTGTAATTTGGGTTTAAATCTAATTGACAAACATGCTAACATGCTAAACTATGACAGTATTTATTATACCATACCTGCAGAGTTGCCAAGTCCACTTATGCATGACTTTGTTTCTGCTGTACCACATATGCAAATTTTAAAAAATGCAAAAACAGTTTTATTTCCTGGATGTAGGCAAATATGTATATAAATAACTATATATATTGTTTTTCTGTATTTATCCTATTTATCCATTTGAATCATCTGTATGTTCTCTGTGTGTAAAGGGACTGCAACTTTCATTACCTTATGCAACCATTTTTTTCCTTGCAAATTTATGATTGTGTTTATAATCTGGGCGAATATCTTTTTTTTTTCTGGCAATATGGCCCACCTTGTTATCTACAATGGCCCTAATACTCCATTGTAATTCATCTAGTATTGTTGGTAAGAAAAAGAAAAAACAGCCTAACATACATATTAATAGTTACATTTGATTTTTTTATTTTTTTCTCTAAATATGTGGCTATATGTTATTTGCTCTCCCTTAGTGCACCTCTCCTTTTCTCTTTTTCCATCTCTTTTCCACTGTTATCATTAGGCTTTATTAATATTGGGCTTGTTCAGACTTGTTTTTGAAAGAAAGAAAGAGTGGGAAACACTGCATGACCATTAACCACGTTAGCATTGTCATTATGGGCATGTTAGCATGCTGATGTTAGCCTTTAACTGAAAGCAGTTTTGCAAAAGTTGGTCAAGATGCTTAGTCTGGTTTCCTAAAACAGGTGGTTAGTGTACTTTCGACATTTAATAACAAAAAGGAATAAATAGTTCATTTGTTGGGGACTATTTTCAGCACCGGATTAATCCACGCCTGATGCTCTAGTTGAGTATTTGAGACAGCAGGATAGTAAGAATGAGTTAAAATTAGTACAGCATTTTAATTTTTATTTAGTCTTATTTATGTTTTATGAACAAAAACATTTTACGTGACATTTTGACATGTGACTGTAAAAAGCACAGGTGCAATAAATGAATGATGGATAAATTCCGTTTTTTTCCTGCTTATTGGTTTGGATCTCTTCATGAGGTTTTGCTGACAGAAAATACAGTTTTCCTTCAATGAAAATTAAAGTTTCTAGGAATTTTTTCAGCAAAAAGAGGAAAAAAGTTAACTTAATTTGACAACAGCAATTTCACCATGTTCAAATCTCATCAGACAGTCAGATGTATGGATCTATTCTGCGGATTCATGTGAACAGTTAGTTCTACCCCTTATCAGAATCTACAAATTATACATGCTTATATCAAAGTTTGAAAAATAAGTTGCTTCCAACTTATCCGAAGCATTTCTGCTTGTTTCCATGTACGACCGATGATGGCGGCATAGTGACTGGACAACCCCTCCTACCAAAGCCATGCCCGCTCCCCGGAGCTCACCCTCCAACCACCATCATTGATTCAAATATACTGCTGCATTTACCTTCATTTTAGTTAAGCTACATAAACGTAAACTTGCTCCTTAGTGGCTGAAATCCTTTTGTTTTTGCTTCATTTTTAATCATTCACCTCTAGTGAGTGGTGGTGAGGTGAAAGGTGAACATGTATGCTTCATACTCGATAGTGAACTGAGCTGCATTTCAAAACAAAAAAAATGAGCTTGGAGGACTTTTAGAATAATAGGGGGAATTCAGACACTGTTAAGTACAGATCAGGAAGAACACCAGTGAGCAGGGATTTGACACCACCTGCTGGTGGATTCTCTTCATCAAACTTATCAGGGCTAACAGTGATACCTCAACTCAGAAATAAAATTAAAGTATAACATTTCAGGAGTCAGTTATTCTTCTTGGTCTCCATTTCTCTTGAAGGTTCAGCCTAATACAAAACAGAGCGTAGGGTGTAAATACAGCCTCACCAATACTGGACCTTTGAGGTAGATATTTAATGTTTAGAGACATCTTTTATTTAGAGAACTGCAAGATTTACAATGAGTGGCACGCTGTGCCTCCTGATACATAAACTGTGTAATGACGACACCATTTCTAAATTATCCCAAACGTATCTTTGATTGCTTAGTTAGACCTGAAGTATTTAGATTCAGCAAATTCAGCTTGTTATGAATTAAACTACTTATTTACTACTACTATATTCATATATATGATGTGAAATCAAGCTATAATATTTGTGATGCAGTTATTTAGCGTGATAAACTGGAACAGCAAAACGATTCCACTCATCTGTAAAGAAAAGCCATAAAGGACTTTTTTTTCTTCAGCATACTTATGATTTTCTGCACAGCAAAAAGACCAGTTCACATTTTTTACATTTTGCTCTTGAAAGCAACAAATTTTTAGCCTCAATATCATATTCTTGACTTGAACGGTTAGCTCTTTATTCCTCATACTGACAAAAAACTCCACTTCAAGCTAAATGACAAGCCATTTTCAATTAACGTCAAAAAGAAAAAAATACAGCTGCTCATGAAACATTTTGGATAAAAGTATCCGATTACCAATGAACGATTGCTAACTAGGCACTGCATTAAGAGGGCTGTTCACATCTCTTCCTAAACTGATATTTACCTTCTTAGATTAGAGACATACCGTAATTCTCGGACTATAAACCGCGCCTTTTTCCCCCATTTTTCGACCCTGCGCCTTATATAACGGTGCGGCTAATCTATGGATTATTACAGCTAACGGCCACTAGGGGACCTCCTAAATCTAACAGGTTACAGTCCACCAACTTTAACTCTACGGGCTCTATGACCGGTCCGCGGTCCACGGTTAAAGCAGAGAAAAGCAACTTTCGCTCAAGTTTGCGAGTGGATCCTGATGGCGTGGAGGAGTGTCAAAACATCCACGATCACCGACGGGTTCCGAAAGGCTGGACTGCTGCGTGATGAAGAGGAGGACGCCGCCACAGGCTCAGCTGAGGCCCTTCAGAGGCTGTTCGATTCCGACAGTGACGAAGAGGAGTTCGTTGGTTTTGAGAGCGACAACGAAGGAGAGAGGAGAGTGGCTGACGAAGCCACCCTGAGCCTGTTCGTTTCCGACACTGAAGATGAGGACTTTGGTGGTTTTAGTACGTTATGTTTGTTGAAATGTTAATAAATGGGAGCTTCCTCAAGCAGCCATCTCTTTCCCAACAATCCCCTCTGTGCACGAACTCTTACATATGTTGCTTAACCATTAAAACACCTGTGGCTTATAGTCCAGTGCGGCTTATAGATGTACAAATCATTAAATTTAGCTGCTGCGGCTTAAGCTCCGGTGCGCCTTATAGTCCGGAAATTACGGTAACTATTTAATGTAGTTTCCATTATTTTAAATGAAACAGAAGCTAAGAACAAAACATATGTAACAGTCCAAATACTTGTGTACTGACATCTGTTGTCTTGTTCTTGTGGAAATACTATAAATGGCATTTCAAAAATGCAATCATTTTGTTTTTAGTAGTATTTCCAGAACAAAAACTAATTGTGCCCAGAAAATGCTTAAACTGAAAATGACATTAATCAGGCCCCCTTTAAAATGTGAACCGCACGGCCAGCTGCTGGAAGGTGATCTGAAAAGGAACAGACTTTGTTTTCCCAATTTATTATTTTATTGTCATAGTTGTTTGCTTTTATAACATTTGAACAGGCTCAAGCACGCTGCAAGAACGCCACGAGAAACCAAAAACTGGGTAAAAGCAAAGGGAGACGTGTACACCCAGGAAAAACATTGTTTCAACTGGGTAGATTCTCTCAAACAATTTCTTTTACAGTTTACTTCTGAAAATCATTGTTATACTCTGAGCAAAAATCCTGGTCCACATCTGATAACAGATATAACTTCTTCCATTTGTCATTCATGAAAAGAAAAAAAAACTAGAAGAAAAATCATGTAATGCCGTGTAGACCAGAGTGGGGGTGGGGGGGTTGGGGAGAGTCGGAGGGAGGGGCTAACCCAGAAATGGCATAGCGGAGCTCTCAATATGAGAAAGCTGACTCGTGGACTTCATCTCGGTTTGTCATTTGCTTTAAAAAACAGGTTTTTATCACGAGTTTCTTTTGTTTTCTAAAGATGATCTTCGGCACGCAGAAGGGAGGGCGAGACAGGGAGTTGCCGTCGCCGCTGCCAAAAGTGTTGGCAGGTTATGGCCAAGCTCTGCCCCTTGCCTTCTCTCCAGGACTGACAGCTCAGTCCTCTTCAGTCCCGCTCTGCGACCAGCTTCAGCACCTTACCGATGGCAATGGTCTTACCTGAGACACAAACAAACACAACAATGACATTTATGTTGTCTGCCGAGTTTAAATCCTCTAGTTAAATCCCAATCCTTTTGAATACCCTTTCACTCACAGAGGTCTTATTAGTGACAACTGTAAGCTGCTGCACTGTCTCAAAGCACTCAAGTTCCTGGTTCACAACCATTTCAAATGTTTCACAGGCAGATTCCTGGACTCATGCATTAGTGATCAGCTGATCATTTTCTCTTCAGAAGCTGCTGAACTACAAAAACACAGTGGTGTTAGTGTTATGCGTCTTTCCACTCCCACCAGCTGTTGACACAAAACGTACCAGTCCAGGTCTGCTACAGAAAATAAGTAGCTGCTTCCTAAATGTTTGGGTCATAATGTGCTGCTGTATGTAATAGGTAATTTCTTCTACATTCAACAAGTGAGCAGCACTGTTGTTTCCGTCAAGTGATGACAGCATGTCACATATACTGTACATGGACTGTCTGTGGGGATGATGCCGTTTTTAATTTTAATTATCATTGAATCCATGTTTTATTACTGTGCTGTCCTGTCCCGTGTGTAAATACTGTCCAGCATCAAGCAAAGTTCACATCAGTTACCCAGACTCAGGCACAGCAGTGTGGGTTTGTTTTGCATCAATGGAAACATGGCAGAAGGTAGAGACAGCACTCTAGAGAAGTTTCACCCTTCTAAGGGCACTGAGTGTGAAAGTGGTTCAATTTTTGGTTTTTGTAAGAGTGCTGAGGGATTTAAGAGTTTCACCTCATCTGCCAAACGGGCAGAAAGAAAAGCGCAGGGAAGGATGCAACAATGAAATGTATTATTATTAGTATTACTTTCAATAAAAGGCAGGTTAAACTTAAACTCAGTGCACCATGTGTGGAAAAGGTCATAGTTCAAGGTCAAGATCGACCGTCTGCGAGAAACAGTTTGAGTAATACTAGTAATAAAAATGATATGATTTCAATGTGCGGCAGTTCTTCTTGAACATTTTTCAGATGCAATGATAATACTGATCACCCGCACAACTCTGCTCACGACAATCGTGATGCTTAAACAAACACATCCACACAAACACATCCACTTTAGTGAAGACTGTGAGCACACAGGACAGGAACGCGACCAAACAAAGACAACTTTTTCCACACTCAAAACTTCCCCCAGGAATCACAGTAAGAGGCATCTTAGCTCTTGTTTGATTTTTAGTGTGTTTTATTTTGTTGCTTGTGATTTAAGGACTGCCGAGTCCCTTTTTGCTGCTACAACGCAGATATATCTGTATAGTGCTTCTGAGTTTTGTTCTGTTACCTCACAGTTTTCTTTTAATTTTGGTCTGACGTGGGCAGACTTTGTGAGTGTTGCTCTGCCATCTTGGTTGAAACCAGAACGCTATCTGTTGATTAGAAATCCTAGCAACGTGGTTTTGCATCAGCAGAGCATTCCTGTGTAATAACAGAGAGAGGACGATTCAGCGCAAGCTCCACTGCCCTCTTTAAAGGGTTTCACCTTGTTTTCTCTCTATATTAACCCACATTCACTGGGCCGTAGATATTTTGCCGTGTGGTTGTTTCAGGTTGGAAGTCAAACCTCCCTCCCCAAAACAACCTCCTTTGTGATTCACCATTACACAATGTCTCCGGCCAAAGCTCAACGCCATTTTCTCCTGTCGTGACTCACACACGCAGTCACGTCCGCCATTTTGTGTCTACACCACTCGTGTCGTTACCTACCCTTAGTGTTATTTTCATGTATATTGTGACGAAGGCTTGATGACAGAGTCAGTCCTTCCCTGTTCAATTTGGAATATCAATAACACAAATATTGATACGTCAGGTGAACAACCTTTTGACAGGTTTGGATAATTTGTCCCTGGTGCCTCGATTACTAGTTTCAGTAATCATTTCATGAATATTAATATTTATCGTTGATATTATAATTATTGATATCTTGCTAATTGCCAAAACTGCTCCAATCAATGCACAACACTATATTCTGATAATGAGGCCAACAGTGTAAAGAGGGTGCTGGTTATCATTGGTTATTATAATTAGCAGTAGATTAGCAAGACTAAGGCTCAAGATAAACTGTAGCAGCAGCAGAGAAGAGGCTGGAGCCTACTATAGCAATCATGTTGAAACAAATTCAAAGTTTTTACCCCACTCATCACCCCCCCGCCAGCCCAGTGTGTCTGTAGATGCCAGGTACCTTCGTCCCGTAAGGTAAACCGTCCCATCTGAGGAAAGTCTTTAAAAGTCTCGAGGCAAATGGTTCCTGCTGTGCGCAGACGGGCGATGCAGACCTGGTCCTGTTTGACAAATCGTGGTCGTGTTTTACTCTTCTCTCCCGACTTCTTGTCCACCAGACAGATTAAGGCCTGTAGAGCAGCAAAGAGTAAAAGAACACGGTCACATACACGTTTTATTCACTATCATTTTTAATTAGTGATTATTACAGCAACTCATAATATTATCAAATGACAGTGTTCTCAATCTGCTGTGTACATTATGCATATATTATTTGGAGCATGACCATTAATCTATTACACCATAAACAAGAACATACCTCCGCAGAGGTCTAACAGTCCCCTTAAATTCAATAAACTGCACCAAATCACAAACACTCATATCAGACCCCTAAATATGCCTGATTTTTTTTCATGAAGATCCTGCATTATCCCCTGGGAAATATGTGGACACGTCAAAAAACCGCCTATCTAAAAAAATCATGGATCCGCCCGTGCATGGATCAATGCTATAATGTAATTTTTTTTTTCTTGTTCTATGTCCCATCCTTCCGTCAAGTATTGTGGGAATACATCTGTGAAAAAGAATTGATGAATGAAAGCGAGTCGAACTTTTCTCAGCGATAACATGAGCTGTTGAATGGCCCCAAAACTCTATATTTAGTCTTCACAAGAAGAGCAATGGTGAAAAGTAAGAGCAGGGATTTATTTTCTCGGACCTAAGACGAGGTGGACCTGTTTCTGATAGTGTTTTCAATGCTTTTTATTCACCGATGGTAGTTGAGTCACCAGGCATAAACAGCAGCACTGATGTGTGTTAAAATGTAACAGTGTGGAAAACAGGCTGAGCCTCAGAGCTTACCGTTATTTGCACTTCTTCAATGCAGGTGTGAATGTGAAGGACTGCGTTGTAACCTGGACAGATGATGGATTTGTGTTCAATGATGACGATCTGCAGAGAGGAGAGAGTGATGACAGTTCACTCACTGCCCTGGTGGCCACTGTAGAGCTCCACTAATGCAGAACACGAAACGAAGTGATGTGGGCAGGATGAAGAAACACAACAGTGGAACTCTGTTCCTACAACCAGGACACTCCCCTCAGTAGCTTCCCACTCACTATCACTGCCACATGTATTGGTTGGAAAGTCTCCCAGACTTTATCAAGTGGACATAGGTGTTGACATTGGTGGGCCACTGAGGACATTGTAGCATTTTAGGTGTGTAAGCCCTTTACATGATAAGGTGCATATTTAGCAAAGCGACTGAAAAGATATTTTTTTGTGAGGGACTGCTAAATTGCAGCTCTCCGGTGAAATTGTTGAACAAGCGGGTTAGAACAGCCTATGTAGCTTAATCTCAGCAAATACAATATTGACATCTGGCGGGGTGATGTCACCAAAGATCTGCCATTAGCTTGGCCTAGGATGGGATTGGAGAATGATTTGAAAGTGCACTGGGTCATAGTGGTCAATCTCTCATGTACCATTACTAGTAAGCCTAGATGAGCTAGACAACTTTGGTTGTCAGCTGAAGGACAGAAGATCTTCGTATATCTTAAGCATTTGATCATTTACAAAACATCACTAGACACAAAAACATTTGTTTTATATATTAATTCTAACATTTCCACTACTACAGTATATACAGCCAAGTCTGAGATGAACTCTGTTGAGTGATCTGAATCATGGAGATCTAGCCTGCTAGTGAACAAACTGTATGACATGGTGTTGGTTAATCCTTTGTTAGTCAAATAAAAGAGCATGAGGAAATCTGGTGCACATTAACTAGTGCTGCAATTATCACTCATCTTAACCATTGACAAATCTTTAAATTACTTTATCCATCTGTTTGTCAATAAAATGTCAAAACATTGTGCAATAATCTCCCACGACCCAAGAAAATGTATTTCATTAAATTCTTCATAAACAAGTTATTCAACCAGATGCAGATTAATCGTCTGTCAATAAACTAATCAATAATAAGCCTAATAATTGATGTAACACAAACAAAGCCAAGTGTAGTTGAGGGAGAGTGAAGCTGCTGTGTGGACTGACCTGGGCGTCGAATGTGCGCCCTGAGTGGCAGAGGTTCTCAGCATTACACAGGATAAAGCCTGGCAGGATCTCCTCCTCCTCAATACCCTTCAGTCGCAACTTGAGGTTTTCACCCGGTCCAGCATCATCTGTTTCCACATCATCTGACAAGAGACTCAACACCTCCACCACATGCTGCAAGAGCAGAGACAACAGGTTTAGAGACACACGTTAAGACCAGCAGAGAGATAATGTATTTAACCAGAGCAGTAGTTTCAGTAGAGAATAATCAGGCAGACTCATCACTTCATCCCAGTGTGTAAGCATCATCCACACCAGTGCAGATAACAAGTGACAGTGAGAGACCCAGTGTTCACAGACTCAATGTGTGTGGTAAAAACACAACCTTCTGGTGTAGTTGACAAAAACAAAGATGAATGTGATTTGTTAATAATAATCTTGTTGACTATAGTTGTCGGCAGTGTGTTACTGTAACACCACTACTTTAAGTTGTAACTAGCTAAAATAACGCATTCAGTGTTACTGAAATTCAAACTGGCTCCTCACTCGTTACTTTTCTCTTCTGCGAGCTCTTCTGCGAGCTGGACGACTGCAGACTTAAGTGTTCGGTCAGCGTCAGTGTGTGTATGTTTGTATTGATTGGTTCAGCATTTGTACACAAACAAATATTTATTCTGAAAAATAAATATGTTTAAAGCCAGTGTTAGGCAATTTGATTCTGAGGTTTATATGAATTTTCTGTTATCACTCCCTAATTTCTCATGGTTCCAGGTTATTGGAGAAAAGGCTTGTGGGATAACCTACCCTGTTCGGCATCATGACCAGCTGCTGTGCTTTGCTGATGGAGCCCGACTCTAGTTTGCCCAGAACCACTGTGCCCATGTCCTGGTGAGAGACACATCAACAAAGGAGGTGAGAGTGGATCAATCTAAGACAGTGACCCAGCCAATCCTTCAGGAAAACTCAACTGACATTTCCACACAATAGCTTCAAGTCTGAGTCTGACGAGAGCAACATGGCATGACACGACAAAGCCACAGGCAGATGAACTAAGCTGTTCACAGTGTGTAACTTTGGATTGAAGACTTTATTTAAAACTCAGATATATGATGTGAAAATGTTGGATAATACCACATTAATTTACATAAACACAAGCACACAGAAAGGTTTCCCATACATTGACGAGACTGTGGTAGCCCACCAGTCTAAATTGTTGCGTCATAGACTCATAAACCAA
Source organism: Scophthalmus maximus (assembly GCF_022379125.1). Taxonomy (NCBI): domain Eukaryota; kingdom Metazoa; phylum Chordata; class Actinopteri; order Pleuronectiformes; family Scophthalmidae; genus Scophthalmus; species Scophthalmus maximus. Next base: position 175,043 of record NC_061531.1, on the reverse strand, counting down.
AAATATTTTTACACAAAAATAAAAGATCTCTAAAATTGCCTTCACACCAAACGCGGCACGAATTGTTAACGCAATTATAGATTACACACAAAGACTAGTCTAGAGGCGTATTTGTGCGAGCAGCTCTCAGTCTCTGAGGATCTGACAATTTTATATAGGGATTGATCTTAATTTGGCATATGATCTGATTTTCAGAGGAATCGATCAAATCGCGGGGGAAGTTTCTGCAACGCTCTGGTGAACTTGGATACCGTAATGACTCTCATATAAGAGAGTGTTGTTAGAAAAAACTGCGTGCATTCTTTAAAACCAACAGATTTTTTGTCCAGTGCAGTGGGCTGGGCGAACTCTCACTGCTCATCTGTCAGCGGCACATATAGAGACGCAGAGAGTGAACCAGTCCAAAGTCTTGCCGTACTTGACCATAATTAATGGAGACGATGCTCTTCGCCACAAGTGTAACAAATGTTTTTGCAAGTAAAGGCTGTAACACATGCGATCTGTCGAAACATTTCATAAAAGTGAAAGTAAACTCTACTTCTGCTGGTCCAAGTCAAAGACCTGATCTGTTATTTCATTTTTCTGACATAAGACGCTCACTTTTTTTCTTTTTTGTTTGGATCACTTGTTGTTTTTTGGATAGCCTAGATGTTGAGAAAAATATATAATATGATGAACAGATTTCTTGAATAATTAGCAGGATAAAGAAGATGTCTCCAGCAATAGCCTCTCAGCTGCCCTTATATATAAAATATATCTGTCATTTATTTGAAGAATACAAATCATATATGCATGATAGTGGAAGTAAAATGAAAATCCTAATACAGACAATATATTTCCTGAGGATATATTGCATTAACCTCAGGAAATAATCTGTTCATAATTTTATAAAATTTGCTTCTTTTCCTCAAAATTCCTGCAGGTACCAAGTTCAATATTTATGCTCATTTTAATAAATTGTTAACTTTGTTAAATGTTCTGCGCTGTTATTATTTTTATGCAAAGAATGGTGTTTTCAAAAGAAGCTACTTTTCCCCCATTGTTTGTAATTGTATGTGGGGGTCAGTGTCCATACAACACATATATAGGTTGTAAAGCTACAGCACACAATTGTTTACAAGAGCATTAAGTTCTTCATAGATCTAGCCCTGGACCCCCCTTGAAGGTCTCTCAAAATCCTATGAGAAAATCACTGCACACAAACACATTCACTGGTATCAAAACAAACGGTGAGCCAAAACCCAGTCAATCTTAAACAAACTGTCTAATTTAATGTACTGACAACAGTGATGTATAGTGTACTTCTCTGCTCATTCCATCGACGCCTGACACCGGTGGGCGCAGTCAGCTCATGTCACCAGCATGTAAATGCATTCTAACCACAAGCATTTTAAGGGGTTCTTCACAGTTAAAGCTCGCCTCTGTTTAACACAGTCTTTTATTTAGACAACACTGAACCTAAAGAGGGGGAAAACTGATTCTTACCTTGTATTTGTCTACAATGGGCAATCTGACAGGACCATCACTGGATCTGTTGAAATGTGGCAAACTGTCCAAGTGTGGAATGAATGGTAAACCTCTGCAATGATATTAAATATGGACAGCAGTCAGTGGGGATGGATGAACAAGAAAATGTGTTTCCATCTATACAGTTCCTACAGTGGCAGCAGAGAGCAGCTGAGAATGATTGGGAGAACTTACGTATACCAGGAGCACATATCAGTGGGCTCCTTCAGGTTGGCTCCTGTCAGCCCAGAGCACGGCATGAAGTGAATATCTTTCTTTGGGTTGAAGCCCACCTTTTTCAAAAATGGAACAAGTTTCTCCTTACACTCTTCATACCTGAGGGTTCAGACAACAGGTGGGATGTTAGGATCATCTTCACAGTAGGCAACACAGCACTGACACTCAGACAGACAGATGTGCACACATCATGTAATAGATTAAGTAGATGTAGTGTTACCAAGTTAGTATTCAAAATGGTGGTATATTTGGTGATTTGCTCTCTCGGAAAAGTGTTAAAGGGCCCATATTATGCTCCTTTCAGCCTGCCTCCACGTATATTTGGTTATCTGGGGTGTCTGCCGGCCCACGAAGAATGGAAAGAAAACAATAAGTCGTTGATTCGTGGTTTGGGTTGGCCGTGCAGACGGTCTGTAAACGAGCCATTCACAGCCCGGGCGTCAAGTGACGTAAGTTGACTCCTGCTACTGGGGCAACACGCCCCCAACATGAGCAGCACCTCCCCCCCTTGAAGTGGGGAAAAACAGATCGCGTCTACGCCATAATTTTCTCCCCGCAAGCGAACGACGGCCGCGGGCATGGCCAAAAGATATCATAATGTTTGCTCTGTTGTTGGATGTAAAGACCAACATAACGCCGGACTGGCAACCCATCTCTTTTTGACAGACGGAGCCTTTCCAACTGTCCGAGGCTACGTTTTCAAGATCGTTTGTGCTCTAGGGCTGGGCGATATGGCTGAAAACTGTATCACGATATAAGTGTTCTGGCCGGCGTAGCTAGACTCGCGGCCGGCCGGCGTAGGTAGACTCGCAGCCGGCCGGGCTAGTTCGCGGGTGCACCAACACATAATTTAGGTGCACCCACAATTTTTCGCTGCGCCTTTTGGCACCGCAATAATACACGTATTATACCTTTTTCTTGACAGTTCCCATATACATTTTTAATTTCTTAAGACATTATGTAAATGACTGTAAACAGGAATAAAGTTGCTTTTTCATGAGGATGATTTCAGATCTAAATTTTGTAAATGGTAGCTTATCTTTGGCGATATTATAAGCAGTGTTAAATTTTATTATCATTTCTGTCTAGAAGCAGTGAGGAGGAGAATGGACAAATGTTTTGTTTTTCAGACTGTACACATAGTACATTGTTGAGCACTGAACATCTTATTTTAAACAAATAACTAATATAAAGTACATGCTGTTGTGTGTTGAGTGTTGGGACTAACATAAAGCCGATCATTTAAATGAAATAACACATCTCTAAATGTACAGACAGACTGTTGGACTCTACTGATGTAGAGGATTGTAGGTCTTCACTCATTCACCCTTTCCTCAGTAATCCTCGCACTAGCTGCAGCTGTTGTATCTGACTGGGACCAGCAGAAGTAGAGTTGACTTTAACTTTCACTAAATGTTTCCACAGATCGCTGATGTTAACTGCCTTTACTTGCAAAACATTAGTTACACTTGTGGCTACGAGCATTTTGCGATTTTTTGACCGGTTCACTCACTGCACCATAGCAACATGGAGAAGGTCTGCGTGTGAAGGGCAGTGGGAGCTGGCGCCGGTGCTGCCACCGCTCCTGCCACCAATCTGACCGCCTAACTCTTGCATCACCGATAACGTCGGAACTTATCGATTCCACGGTCTTTCATAATATTGCCCCAGGGCCCGTTTAATACCGGATTCAGATGCCCATTCCCAACTACCAAAATTCAGCGTATAAGAATACCAGTATCAGAGACGAAGGCCCGCCCTTCTCTGCATTAGTTGCACGGCACAGATTTTTGGGCGCATTCTGGAGCCCTGGACAGAACCCCATCTTAACTTAATTCAGCTCTCTTTTGCTGCTCATCCACTTGCCCTTTCAATAAACCCACTAACTGATCTACCTCACTATCATCCAGATCCGATTTTGTAGAAAGCTGACAGTGGCCAGGTTTCTCTCTAAAAACCGCATAGCACACAGGAGCGGATCATGTTATAATGTTCTATCAAATGTTAATTGTTTTGTAATGAAGTTGGAACATTCTGACATGTTTGATCCAATTTTCTTTTTTACTAATTCATGGTTTGGACATCAGTATGGCTAAGATGGTCGCCATGACAGCATTTCAAAGTCTGTGAGGGTTCGTGTGGACGTTCCCACATGCAGACCACAATTAGTGACTGAACTATCTGCACTGCACACCATCATCAAGGCTTTAAACACCAAATGTTTGATCATTATTAAACATCTGCTCACCTTTCAAGGCTCCAGTGGACTGTAGGGTCGTCCATTTTATTCACCAGAACTATCAGATGCTTGACGCCAGCCGTTTTGGCCAACATGGCGTGCTCCCGTGTCTGTCCACCCTTCTCAAAACCAGTTTCAAACTCGCCCTTTCTGGCAGAGATTACCTGAGGAACAGCAAATTCATTCAGTCCGTGGTTTAGTCTAAAGGGCCTCCTAAAACATAAGGTGTTGAAAGAAAGCAGGGATTTTGCTTACCTCTGAAAACGTTATTGGTTACACAAAGAAAATTGTTTGTGGTCATTTAGCTTAAAAGAAAAAACTAAAAAGTGCTTTTCCTACTTTTTGATCAAATGAACAGTTTTACACCATCTGCATTTAGATCACCCAAATAGTTTTCATTCTGGTTGACTAGTCAAACACAAGTCACGTGCAGAATCTTTTCAAACTATAGGCAAGGAGTGACCTGATGTTCGACAAGGCTGCTTATTTGGTAGACTCACCAGAACAGCCAGGTCTGCTTGTGATGCACCTCCGATCATATTGGGCACAAAGCTTTTGTGGCCTGGAGCATCTAGGATGGTAAAGTGCTTTTTGTCCGTCTCAAAGTATGCTCGGCCCACCTCTACCGTTTTGCCTTTGTCCCGCTCCTCTTGGTTGGTGTCCAAAGCCCAAGACAAATACCTGAGACAAAAATAGTCATATGCAATTATTGCTTTAGTCACTGGGGGGAAATCAGGTATGATATATACACCAAGGGATCTATGATATCAGTGTTTCCTCTAGGATTTTTTTCAGCAGGGGGGCCGGACCAGCCACTCCCCACAAAAAAAGGGAAAGAAAGAAATTAAAGTAATTAAAGTGTTGTGAAAGTGTAGTAAAGCTGCTGTCGGAAGAATATCAATAGAGAATAACTTTACATGGCGAACGTTCTTTTAAACTTTAAAATCTATCTAAATTGACTATAGTTTGTTAAAACTACCTTACTCTCGCGGTCTCTGTCCTAGGGATGGGTATGTGTTTGATTTTATAGATTCTGATACCTTCATGTCATCTTCTTTTGCACATTACTGGTAAATGTCTACAAACTTACAATAATATTATGTAAATTCTTTATATTTATATTCCTCAAACTTGTATAGTTTTGCAGTTCTTAGATTTTTACATTAGTATATCCCCTAATTTTAAATATTTTGTGTGACATATACCTGCTGCTGTAACACCGGAATTTCCCAGTTGGGATCATTTAAGTTCATCTATTTATTTACAAGTCAAATTCAATATATCTACAATAAACATTCAAGGAAAATAAGAGTCCATCAGAGCAGCAAAAGGGGAAAATGTGACACTAAATTGCATCAGTGTACAACATCTAACTGCATGTTAAGATCTTAGCTGGAGGAGCTTGATCAGACTGTCACAGTCGCACTCAGAGCTGCAGGACAGCCAACACTGCAGATACACTGCTCCAAATCAGTGTTATGCTCCTTAAATATTTGTTCAGATTTGAGGTGTAACCCGACCTGCAGCTAATAAACCTCCCGCATCAACTGCACTTTGCGTTGTTGTCGCCGCTTTAAGTAGAAGCAGACTTTTGACCGTTTAACTCGGTCCATGTTTCAGTCGGACCTTAGCATGATTCCTATGTGCTAGCTCCTTTCAAAACATAGACGCAGTTACGTTGATATGTGACGTATATTAAAATATATATTTATCTTTTAGTAACCGATAAGGAGAAGCGGAATGTAACTTTTTCTCATCAATACCTGGTAAGACTACTCTGACTCCTCTGTCTCCCTTTCCTCAGGGGCGTCTTGCCTGCAGCGGTCCGTCGCTGAGTCTTGTCGTTTCAAAATAAAAGCCCTCGCAGGGGTCTAGAAATTGTGACTTCATGACATTTTATAAAATTCTGTGGGAGCAGTGGCAATAATCTTGCGGCAGCGACCCGCCGCCAAGAAATGAACGTAACGGAAACCCTGGATATATATATATATACACTCAGATACACAGTGGGCCAAAATTAAAAACTGGGACAAAGTCGCAGGCCAGATTTCATATTAATTGAGAAAAAGAGCATGTTTTCCCTTCTATCTAGATATAATAATGCACCTTTTCATATGGGAACAAACTTAAGTTTTACTTAAACACTAGTCTGGAACAAGCAAAGGTTAATACTATAAACACCTGAGAAATAAATTTCAAATAAAGGACACATCAGTGGCATTCATTTCTTAAATAAAAATAATTTCTCCATCTGTAGCCCCTTTCAGTTAATCATCAATGGACCCTTTTTTTCACAGGCCAACAACAACAAAAATAATAATAACAATGATGATAATTTCCTTCAATGAAAATCCAACCATTCAAGTCTATGCCCTGGCGTAGCAAGGTTGGTGTGCTTTCTACGTGAACTGCAAACGGATTACTGAGCTGTTCAAATCTACATTTCTGCGCTTCAAAGTCGGCAAATCGCCGGGTAAACTCGGCTCTGAGTACGCAGAGTTTTTCAGCAAACTGTGCACTTGGGAACACGGCGTTAGAAATCTGCGTTTTTAAGGTTTGGCAGCACACAAAATGGCCCAGGTTTCCTTGCAGGGTGTCTGACATCTGCCCGAGGTGACTGGTAGCATGAGGTTGCGAATGAATGAAAACAGAGGAGGGGATGCTTGCGTGTCTTGACGTGCCAAGGCACTAGCAGAGCATTATGGGATTTGTAGTATTAGCGGTGCATGCATTACCGACGGGCCAGCTCAAATAGAAAATTTGATATTATTTTGCGGGCCAAATATAATTACACTACGGGCCAGATTTGGCCCGGGGGCCAGAGTTTGACATCCCTGGTCTAAGGGAATACTTGCCCATCTTAAAATATGGCCACACATGGTTCCTAGCCAAAAATGAATATTATAAATCAGCTTTCACAGCTTTAGTGTTAGGCCACCACACATTTATAATAACTACTTTATGTAGCACTTAAAAGATGCGCTTTTGAAAATTAAAACAAGCATTGGCCATTTTTCCATATTCAGACAGTGGTGTGTCAACTCACCAGGTTTCTCGATTCTTTTCCTTGGCTTCTCTCTCATACTTTTCTAAGGTCCTCTTGTCTACCATTCCTGTTAGATACCTGTTGGAGAGAAAGGGGACAACTAAGAAATGCACATTAAGAGGTCGAAGGTCTGATAAGGTGAATATAATCTCATTCACTTTGAGGAAAAGCTTTCGGGGAAAAAAACTCACATGATTTGTCCGCCTATGGTGGACTTGCCAGCATCTGGTAAGAAGCACACCGACTTGTGATTAGCCAGAACCACAACATCATTGTGTGCTACACAAGATCAGCAGGGGATCCTGATCCTTCCAAAAAAATAAAATCGCTGACCATAATACAAGGAGCTAAATGTATACTGACACTTTCTGATATTTCTAACTCCCTTTTCCACCCAATTCAATGAGATATGAAGTTTCTGTCTTAACAGTACGTGAATATGACACTAGACTAAAAGGAACAGAATCAACTTTCCAGATCATCATTGCTGTTTTTTTCTGTTGTTGTACAGAGACAGACTGGCTGTTCTGTATACCACTACTCACAGTATGGGTATTATTTGTTGCCGAAGAGTAGGCACCGTTGTATCACCTGAACTATCCTATATTGAGTGATAACACACCACAGTATAAATGAGTGCACTTCAGACTTGTTGGTAGGTTCATTGCTGGTGACTCAGCGTGAAGTTCGAGTGTAATATGCAGCTAGTGTCGGAGTAAAAAAAAAAGAAAAAAGGACCTCAAACGTAAAATATTACAGCAGCTGGAGGATCCGAGCCTGACTGAAACACCACTACATTGTTTTAACCTGTCTGTTCTCTGCTATTGAAGTGCATTCGTGTGCCTTCAGGCTGCTCCCCTACAAGGTAGCACTGAAAAATGTGGTGTAAGTGTGACATGACCAACAGACTTTGTAATAAATGGGACAACTTGCCGTTGGAAATGCTGCTTCTATTAAATCTCAAACTCATAATATCAGCCCAGGCACGTTCTAACATGAATGTCAGGGTCCGAAAAAGTTTAGGCAGCTCAGGTTATCTGACCAATCACTGGTATGTCCAGGCCAGTGAAAAGACGGTCACTCCTCTTTAAGAATGGAGTGGGCATTGTTTTATGTTGAAGGTAAATTAAAATTAACTTACGTTTTTGTGGGATATGTAAGTTATAAAAGTAGATAGAACCACCTTTATTCTTTAAAATTAGCTGAGTCAAATCATTTGCAGATGATAAAATGTGTGTTTGTGGTTTGTATTGCTATCAAGTAAAATTTTGACTTCAGAGCTACGTATTAATTACTTTAAAAACCCTCCTGTAATAACCATCATCCACTAACTGAGCTGAAACAGAGAGGTGTTTTGCACCGACCTACGTGTCCGATGAAAACAACATTGATGTGTTCCTTTTTGGGGGCATCTGGCTGTGTAGGTGGAATCTTGGGCACTGGCATTTCCTCTTCCTCCTCCATCATCTCTGGAGCAGGTTCCTCCATTGTTGCAGACACTGCTGGCCCCCGGTCCTCATCAGGCCCACCTCCTGGCTCCTCCTCATTTGGCTCAGCCTCTTTCTGGTCCCACGGCTCCTCTGTGGTCATCTCTGTGTTGCCGTTCTCCACTGGGTCTGCACAGTCACAAACAGAGCACAAATCATTAACTGTCGTTTCCTTCATTTTGACAAATTACTACTTGCTGCAAAAGGAAAAAGAAGAAGCAAATTGAATACACATCTAGTTTTAGGTGTTTTACCACTTGACTAAAATATGTAACAAATTAAATTTTTTAAACACCGTCAGCTAGTAGACCTAGCAAGGTGTTTACTACAAAACAGTTAGACCAAAAGGCCTAAACACAGCCCATTTACATCTGGCATTAAAATTAGTGTCTCTCTCTGTGTCGGAGCGTGTGCTGTGAAGGGGGCGTGACCAGCTCTCACACCCGACATGCGTAGCGCAGACAGAGACCTGCTCAGTGTAATGATGGCAGAAAGTGAACCGGACGAAAGTCTGGTTTTAATTCACCAAAATCAGTGGACACAACACTCGTTGCCACAAGTGTAAAAAATATTTTGCATGTAAAGGCGATAACACAAGCAATCTGTCGAACAACTTAGTGAAAGTGAAAGTACATCTTAACCCAAAGCACCTTCACAGCTGCACCTGGTGGGAAGATGACTGAGGAGAGGGTGAATGAGTTCCACCTCACTGTGACCTAGTTCATAGTGAAAGATCTACAACTAATGATAATTTTCACAATTGATTATTCGATTAGTTGTTTGGTCAAAAGGATGTGAAAAAATGTTGATCGTGTTTCCCAAAACCTCAACATGATGTTTTGTTTCATCCACACACCAAAGATATTCAGTTTACTTGTCATCGAGGAGCAAAGAAACCAGAAAATATTCACATTTAAGAAGTTGATATCAGTGAATTTTGCCCTTTTTTCAGAAAAACTACCATAACCGATTAATCGATAATCAAAATAGTTGGTGATTAATTTAGTAGTCGATTACTAATCAATTCATCTATTAACTGTTGCAGCTCTTAACCCTTTCCAATAGTAGAGTCCAAGGGCTTAAGGGCAACAGTCTGTACATATTGAGTTGTCATTTTTTTTATTTGATGGGCTTTATGTTAGTCCCATCACTTAACACACAACATCATGTACGTTACATTACTTATTTGTTAAAAATGACAATCATATCAATTAATATCAGCGTTCAAAAGTGTACTGAGTACAATATGAGAAGCAAAACATTTGTCCATTCTTTTGAAAAAGTAATTTTTCACAAAAAGAAATGTGTATGTTCCATAAATTTGCATAATTGAATTTGTGCTCATTCAAAGATTGTGTGATGAAGGGCTTAGAGACTTTAAACCAGGTCAGTTATCCAGAGGTGTTCAGGGACACATTGTCACTACACTGAAGACAAGTTTTAATATAACTTCATTGTCAATCCAAACACAACAACCATGTGGGTGGAAATAATAATAACATGACTATTTCAAACCAGCAAGGCAGCTAGCAGCCATTAACCAGTAAACACTGTCCATGGATACTCTGTCCAACACAGTTGCATCAGAGTCAATAGTATCATCTCATTTAAAACTGGACCGCTTTACCCCCATTGGTTATGGCTGAGTCGACTTCATCTGTCACACATCCAAGCCATCAACCATTTTTTAGATCCTATTCCATCAAGGCTGTTTTAGGATGCATTGCCTTAAATGAACTGTTCCATATTAGATCAGATCAATTTATCTCTATTAACAGGCTACGTACCAAAGGCCTTTAAGGTGGCAGTAGTTCAACCTCAGGATGGGGAATAACGAAAATTCATTATAGCCAAATAAATCAATTTCTTCAATACCGTTAGCAGCACCCATAATGTTGGAGCATATTGATACTACGGTCTTTCAGAATTTAGCGCCGGGGACCGTTACTTACAGGATTCTGTTACCATCCATACATAAGATGGAGCACGATCACCTTTTGTAAAAATTAAATACAAATATTAAAAATAACTTTGCAGCGGTGGTCAAAATCCAGGAGCGGCATACCACTGATGGGTTATGGATCCCAAGTTGTCAGTGAGGTGCAGTTCCACAAGAGCACAGCAATGAACACTTAACACCGAAGAACGAGGGTAAATAAGAAACAATGAGTCCTCAGACATAAAGCAACCAACACAGATCAGTAGGACTTCTGAGAAAAAACATACATTAATACATGCCTGTCTGCCTTGTGTTAGAAAATGTCAACTAATCAACTTTGGCAACCCACCACGTGGGAAAATGTTACAAAGCAGTTCTAAATGACAAACTACACAAAACAAAGAGAATAGTGTGTCTTCCCACAGGCATCTCTGATTCGATTAGGTATTTGCGCAAAGTATTCATAAAAAGCTTTTCCACTAGTTTGATAGGACTAGCTGTGCCTGATCTGTCTTTGATCATTACTGCAGTACGCAGACCATGTGAACATGGACACGGGCTGCAGCGGTTTGCTTTCCCTCATGTTTTCCAATTGTTTGGAAATATACGATCAGAGGGTTACATATCAGTTCATATGAATGCACTGCTCCACACCAAGATCTGATGTGCTCACATCTTAAAAACAGGTTTGGTCATATTTTTTGGATGGTTGTGCTGCTGAATGATAATTGAAAACGATTTTTGATGCAATTGAATGCATTTTCCGTTTAACTCAGCATCAATTCGGCTCCATCCGTCAGCAGTGAGATTTGTCAATCACACTGTATCAGTTCCACTGGAGCCAGAACCAGCAGAATTTTTGACAGATGAGGTGGAGATTTCGAGTCAAGAGCTGTTCCTTTTTCCTCCTCGCTTTGCTCATACCATCATTCTGATAGAGGTAGATTTTGGTGGTGAATCCTCTCAGGTTCGAGTCTTGATCTGGTCTTGACAAAGAAACATGTCTGTCTTTATACTGGAGAATGTTTTTGACATGCTGTGTGCAGCCATATGGCTTTTTCTTCACCACATTTTCTTACATGTGCTTCTCTGTCGACCGGCTTGTGTCACACTTTTCTGTTTTCAATTCTTGTTCCTTAATGGTGGAATTAGCATCTAGACAACTCATCTTTTCCAAGGGCACCCCCTCTCCTAACACCTCTACTACCCTAATATGCCCAACTAGCATTTAGTATGCACTTCTTTACCTCATCTCCTTCACTTTCTTATTCAACTTAGTACTTTTTTCAAGCTCTCCCTCTTACTTACTGAAGCCTTAGTGTTGTCCCCCAGCTGTAAGTTGCTGCAAAAGTCATCAGGCAAATGAGGAAATGTAAATTTGTCTCCAAAGGTAGCATACGACACAAAAATGTCCCTGATGGTGTACCACTGGTTTGCGTAACGTATTATGTACAGGAACACTGTAGGAATGTGTGTTGAATGGTTGAATGTGAGCTGGTGTGTAAAGTGGTTAATGAGACTAGAAAAACAACTGTCTGCATTTAACATTCACAATAATTTAAGTGAACTCATTCTCTTTGGTGAGTGGAAAAAAACAACATATTTTTGGGGAAACACTATCGACATTTAAGTTTTTTACAATTTTATGACATTTTATGGACCAAACAACTAATCGATTAATCAAGGAAATAATTGACAGATTAATCGATTATGAAAATAATCGTTAGTTGCAGGCCTATTTATATTGCAGGAAGGATTTTTTTTGTATTTCCCTATTGTGTTGCTAACATTGCACCTCCGTCACACTTAACTGGAGACCCCTTGGCAGACTGGCCCCCAAGTGGCAAACCACTGTCCAAAATTACACTATTATAGTGCAGTTTTTGCCCTACCATTGAATTGGGGGGGGGGGGGGGGCCCGTCTCCCTGAAAAGTCAAATTATCTTTTTTGTATCTTACATATAATGCCAAGCAGAGGTCATTTAAGGTCACTTTCCTTATACAGCTTATTCCCGTATAAAAGATTGTGGATGAAATGTAACGTGATTTTGAAACCTAACCACCCCCCCCCCAAACCAGTAAACTAAGGGGAAACACTGTAGTGACATGGTTGTATAATATCTTGTAAAATGTTTTTCATTTTACAGTCCAGCACTTCTGGCTGCCATATCTCAGAGGCACCACAAACCTGCGTCAACCAGAGGTTTGCTTCCTCTTTTACAATCACAGACGCTTAACAGCTTTTTGAAAATCCTCCATCATTGATTCTGATGGGAGATTGGACCACTTCAAGCATTTTCTCAATTGATAACATTAGAGAATGACTTCGGTATTACCAGAGCGGGGTGTTGTGACTTTTTACAGACTGCCACATTGGGAATGGTGGGTTAAACTTAGCGTTACATTCTGTATGCAGATTTCAATAAGACTTAAGAAATGTCCACTACCTTAAAGTAGTAACATCACTATATTGTCTTCTACAGAAACCCGCCCAGTGTGCACAGTCAACAAGCTCTAGGAGCCAGATAGGGCAGCCACCGCTCAACTGTTGTGGGCTTCAAATGTTAACATCCAACCACATTTCTATGCTTCCATTTCTACTGTACATCATGGCTGCACACTATTACATACAACATATTATTGCTAGAAGCTACCACAGTTCATAATAATCACATTTCCCCAGTTAACAGCCCAGCTGAACGGTGGGTTTACTGTAGCACTATCTCCCACTGAAATAAGGCCATGTCTGTTTCAAGTAATAATGAAACACTGTCCCAGTGAATGTAACAGAGCAACACCCACACAACCTGAGACAAAACAGAAGACAGAAAGATGCTGATCTACAACGAAACTCACTATTCAGTTAGTTTGTGGTCACACACTGTGAACTCAGTTTTAAAGAGGCACCCTGTGGCAGATGAAGATGCATAAAGCCAATACTGCTACAAGACTACATAGAGAGCCTTGGTAACTCATGATGTGAGAGTCACTTTAGGCTTAGTTAATCCTCTGTTCAGTGTGAGCCTACACATGTCAGGACAATTAGGTGAGCAGTAACAACATAGGAATGACCTGTGGTGAAGAGGGAACACTCACACCATACATACCAATGCTCTCTGACACCTCCGTGGTGGGTATTTTCTCAACAGCAACTGGAATAGAGGAAATGATAGATTTCATGTTTAAGTTACATTGTATCAAATCTGTTAAGTACATGTTGAATTCGGACTAAATAAAAACAGCATGTGAATTTGTGGAAATTAATTCACTGAAAAAAAAAATGAAAATGCATTTCTTTATGTCACATTAGTAGATTTCACTGTGCCTTCAGATGCTGCCTCAAATCAAGGCCAAAGAAGAGCCTCGCGCCTGACTTTCATACCATGTTTCAGTGTCAAGCACCTCTACACTCTGGAGCACCATGTTCCTTTGGGAAATACTGTCTATAGTAAGTGTTTATGGGGACAGTAGTGGATGGTTAAGGGCGGCTGTGGTTCAGGACGTAGTTCGTCCGCCAACCTTGGGCAAGACACTTAACCCCTAACTTGCCTCTGGCGGCTCTTCCGACAGTGTATGAATGTGACAGAAAATGCGCGGTAAATAGCAGCGCTGTATGAATGTGTGAGAATGTGACTTTCCTGTAAAGCGCTTTGAGTGGTCTATATGACTAAAAAGCGCTATATAAATACAGTCCACTTTAAGAAACCAATGATATGCAGAATAAGTATCTTTCAGTTAAACACCAAGCGATAATGGCTCCTTAAGGTGACTGTTACACTGCACCCAACTTCGTTCAAGGTCTCTAGTCCGCCTTTGCGCGCGGTTCGAAGACACATTTAATTACACTCTTGACCAACAGTGCGTCAGAACATCCCCGTCAGAACATCCACGTCACACCAAACACCCGCGTCCCCTTCGATTTCCATCTGAAGTCGAAGTCAGCTTTAAGGGTGTTAAAAACATCACGGGGATGTTTGCAACAACATCTCGCTCTGTCCCAGTTACTGTCTGTATAAGGCAACTAACAGTACTTTGTTGGGACTCATCGTTGGGCGACTAGGGAAAATCCTCACCACTAACTAGCATGCTAGATGGCTACCACCGGTTGGTTTTAACAAGCTAATGCCGGCTAGGTTGATGATTCTAGAACCGTCGTGACAGTGTTCAATCAGCTATATAACACCACTATATCCGAAACATAAAGTAACATTCGCAGGAGATGTGGGTTGTAGTTAAGAGTCACATAGCGTCAGATCGTGTAAATTACTCCAACACTAAACATTAGCTAGCTTGTCGCGCTTCAAGGAACGCGTGTCTCTACAGTGAGCTAGCAACTACCCAGCCCCGGCTTCTGTTAGCAGCTAGCTAACGTAGCTCTCCAACGTGACTAGGAACTTACCACTGGAATCGAGATTGTCCGAGTTTGTTTTCATGGTAAAAGTCGGAACAAACTCAGCAGCGTTTACATTGGGCACGAAAGGTTTCGCGTTCACATTTAGAGCTGTGAATGCTGGGTCAAGTTGTGTGTCGATTGTGGCCTCCACATCGTCCTCTTGTTCCCAGGAATCAGGGGCAGTATCTCTCGGGTCCATCGTGGGTCTTTGATTTTCAATGCTGTGAAATTTGAGCAATACAGTTGTTGGTCTTCACAGGTGTCCGCCCAAAGCCCGACGTTAACCTCGCTCCTCGGAGAGTTCCAGAGCCTCCCAACCCTTCCTGTGATGTTGTGTCGGACTCAGGTGAAACGGACCCACCGGCTTCTATCGCCACAGACGCCAGAGACTCAGCACTCCCAGAGACAGTCCACGTGAGCGAATGCGTCCAGTCAGTCGACGTGCTAGGCGCGGTGACCTCTGGGATATGAAGTCCTACTTAAACGCGGAGACCATCTGCTTTGAAAGAGTTTTGAGGGCAGGAAAACTACAATTCCAAAAAACTAGTGGACACCGGTTTACGTCAGTAGTTTCTGACCTTTTCAGGTAACGTAGATTCCGTCCAGGTTTTGTTGAAGCAAATGGTCCATAAATTGAGAGCGACTTTGAAGTGCTTAGTACTACAACTCAATCCGCTCACCAACACAGTTTATTTTTAAAGCGCATCATACTGAAACAGTATATTTAAACTCTCCTTCATATTCGGGGATTTAGAAAATTTAGCATTTGATTTTAAAAAAGTTTTTGTTACTTATCATAAGACCAATAATAACCTTATTATAATTTACCCCGTTACTCAAATGAATACAAAAAAATGATGACAACAGCGAATAACTGAGTTCTTGATTTATTAAACATACGTTTAGTTTTGCAACGCATGGATTTAAATCATTGCTAACTATCTGAAGCCATTCTACTCACAAATGGATTTCAGAGAACACTTGAGAAAGCACAATCAACTGATGAATGATATGCAAAGCTCTGGCAATGAAAAGAACTGGAACACATGCCTGTGTATAAATGAGATGTATCATCTTCAAATAAAAGTTATGGTTCTGAATATGCCCACAATTCAACCAGAGAAAGTGGCCTTTTCTTAATAAGAAGTATACTTCAAGGTGTGAGTCAATGTTAAAAAGAAACAACGGGTAACCTCAGCTATTATAATAGCAGGTATGATTATTTAAATGTCATTATGATTGTTAGAGGAAAGCAACTCACTAAAAGCAACATTTCTACAATATAATGCAACTGACATCCTGGGCAAAGGTGGCCAAAATAACAGTAACATCTTACAATGTAATGCCCATCTTCAAAAAAAGAAGAAGAAGAAAGTATGGAAGCGAATAAGAGACATTAGTCTTTGAACTTTAACATGATAGGCCAGACGTCGGTTCGATTGCATGCAGGCTCAATTGCTTTTCCTATCCTGGGTAGCCTGGATGTTACTGTGCGAATTTTCGATCTGAATTTTAGCAATCGAATTTGAGTGTGAATATTTAACTTGAATTTTTCGCTCTGAATTTGAGCAATCGAAAAGAATTGTAACTTGAAATTTGAGATCTGAATTTTTTTGTATCTGAATATTCCGAACAAATAAATTCAGATACATGTTTTTCAAAATAAAATATTTCAATATTAAGTATTCAGTGGCTGTTAAAGTTCAAAGGCTTATGTCTCTTATTCGCTTCCATAGAAAGCCTTTTCAGAACTCCAAAATGGTAGGATATCTCAGGTGTTGCAAATTTCTGTGTCAAATGTTTTGCAATGACTTCATTGAATTGATATTGGTGGAACAATAAGTCTCCGTTTATCAAGTTGAAAGTAAGTTTCAAGTCTTGGCTTTAAAGTCCTGATTCAAGTCCAGTCCTGAACTTTGTGCTTCAAGCAACAAAATAACATAGGGATCATATGTGTCTTGTCAAGTTATTCCGGTAACACTGGAAAAAAATTAGCAAATTTCTGTATTACATATCAGTATGTCTTGCTGCAAAACAAATTGTCTTTCAGGGACAAATACAGCTGAAAGTTGAAGTCACTTTTCCATGATGTAATGATCTCATTTTGTTGTTATATTTTTGTTTGACATTGATTATGATTTCCTCTTTGCCTTTCATCTTTTGCCGTGTTTGTCAGACATCTGGGGCTAAAGCACAATTACATGTATTCAAGAATGTTGACTAATGCTACTAAATGAACAAGTAGTTCGTCAGCATCCGCTAATGTTTAATGCTGACTATGGTCAATCTATGCCAGCCACTCACGACTGTACAGAAGAAGACTGGAATTTAGATGGATAGGCACTTGTAGAAATCTAATAACCACAGAAAACCATAGCCCAACTTTAAGACAAGAAAATTAAGAATTTAATCTGTTGAGAGACAAAATTTACAGAAAACATGTGGACGTGTTTCTGTTCTGAGAATCAACTGTAGGAAATTATGTAATGCAATCATTCAGACAGAAGCAGGGCATTTCAGGACATTTCATATCAAATCAAAAGTTCTTTATCAACATCAATGTCTTCTTGTAAGGTTAGGAAGTTATTGATTTGGCTTTGCATTATGATCACATGACAAAATAATTATTAAGGATATTCTCCTTCATTTACACCATAAACAAATTAAATAAAGAACAGTAGTAATTATCTAGAGAACAAGTGGAATAAAGCTGAAATCTATTCTTTGTAATCTTCATTCCCACTGTATTCATTCCTCATTAAACCATGTCCACTTAGTCAGACTGTACAGTATAATATCAGTAATCAGTATTGACAGCATGTCTACAGGCAGTTCAATTTCATTTCATTCTGTATTCTGATTGGCTGGTTTGTAGAGAAGGGTCATAGAGGCAGTTCCCAATTGTGGGACGAATAAAGGAATATCTTATTTTATCTTAACTTTCTACTAAGACAGTGAAACTGCCTGACCCTTCTCTACAAACCAGTGGATGTGTCTCACAGTGACATCTTGTACCACCATTTGGATTGAATACCACCAAGTTTCTCTTCTGACTGACTTTCATCTGAGACAGGCCAAAACCACAGTGTGCAGGGGTCTTTAGGATCTCACCCCCAAAAAAATTGCAAAAATTGTCTTAAATAATAAGTAATAGACACATGAAAAAGTAATCTACAGGCATTAAGAAACATTAATGAAATGCAGAAAACATGTTGATAATCAGCCTGTGCTACCCAGCGGTGATTCTAGGATCAGTGCTTTAGGGGTGCTGAGCACCCAATGATCCAAAAATCCCCTATAATCTCCCTATAAAAAAAGACATATACACATACAGACAGTAACCCCTTACTTGTAATATCAACATATAGAAGTGTTTCCCATATGATGTTGAGAGACTATGTGGGGTGGACTTCAGAGCCTTCAGGGGGGTCCGGGGGCATGCCCCCCCGGAAGAAAAATGAGTACATTTTAGAGTTAAATCCATCAATTTGGTGAACTTTTATAGCAATTTATGAGGCTAGATCTTAAAGAACTTTATAAACAATTGTGTGCTGTAGATTTACAACCTATGCATGTGTTGTATGGACACTGACCCCCACCCACATACAACTACAAAACAGGGGGGAAAGTATAGCCTCTTTTGAAAATATCCTTATTTGCATAAACATAATAACAGAACACAATGATTAACTAAAATTAACAATTAATTAAAGTTAACAAATATTGAACTTGCTAGTTCAGGAATTTTGAGGAAAGTAGCAATTCGTATAAAGTTATGAACAGATTATTTCCTGGGGATATTGCAACATATTAGCTGATTTTCCTGGTCTGTTGTATTCGTTCGTAATTTAAGATGATATTGTGTATGGTTTCGATAATTTTTAAGCTTGTCAAAGACGGACCTGCGAAAAAACTAACAAAAAAAAACAACATAATTTTTTTAGGGGTGCTTGGACTAATTTTAGGGGTCTAAACACGCCACTGTTGCTACCTGTGATTAATTATATGAAACAGACAAGAGAAAAAGTGGAAACATCAGTGTGGGGCAGGTGAATTTCAAAGACTAACACAATCAACCGAGGTGATCACCCATTTGGCCCTTTGATATGGCACTCAAAAATATCTCAACAGGAAGAAATCTGACACAGGTCTGGTATGATGTTTTTCTGGCCCAAAAAAAGAGAGTTCCACATAAAGTAAATACATGCCGAGCAACATTTCTCTGTGGCAGAGGGGCACATCTTACTCCGGTTCTATTGCTGACAAAACATCAAAACATTCACACAAACAGTATAAACTGGTTGTGTAATCATAAGGAGAATCACATTTTGGTTTACAATGTGGTGTGTGACTTCATTTTCACAGTGTTTGGACTTTTTAAAAATGTTATATTTCTTCTCTCCCCAGCGGTGACTCTGATACTCCATCAGTGTTGTGGGCCAGTGTACACATGAAGGGACAGTTTGAAGCTTGGAAACAGCTGACTGCGAATATTAGTAGTCATTTTGAATTTAATAGATAAAGATATTTTATACCTACTATAGAGATGTATGTAATCATAAATTATCAGTGAGTAATTAGGCAAGTTAGATAGATAAATTGCATGTAAACTATTCACAGTGAGGAATCTAAACATTTTAATTGCACCGACACTCAGTGCTTTAATTCTGGGCTACTTTATGTTCATGAAATATTAACTTTTCATATTTCTCTTTAAATTTAGAAAAATCTGTGTGCAATATGGCCACTCATCTGCTCTACAATCCAATAGGACCAAAAGTGCAAAGATCAACGCAAAGCAGAGCTGAATGTCCCTCTAAACTCTACACTATCCGAGGTTTAGGGTAAGGGTAAGGAAAAATCCACACAAAGCACTTGTGTTCCATTCTATTGTTAAAGGTAATCCTGAAAACATAGTAAATCATAGATGACGGAGTCATGTCGTGACACTGTCAAAATAATTTAGTGCACCTACAAAGGACAGCAGAATATTTCCCTCAATCCATGATATGAATGTAAAGGCAACTAACACACAAGGGGCGACTGACCACAGAGGAGGTAGCTGCAGTTTACCTATGCATCACCAGAATACGAAATGCAACCATAACCGCCATTTATGAATGAAAACAATTTGGCCATGTCATATGTTTCAGTTAATTTTGACACTGTCAAAATAATTTAGTGCACCTACAAAGGACAGCAGAATATTTCCCTCAATCCATGATATGAATGTAAAGGCAACTAACACACAAGGGGCGACTGACCACAGAGGAGGTAGCTGCAGTTTACCTATGCATCACCAGAATACGAAATGCAACCATAACCGCCATTTATGAATGAAAACAATTTGGCCATGTCCCTTTTTAGGAGTAATTAAAAGGCATTCTGAAAAATGTGGGAGACACCACTAATCAACCACCAGTAGAGGAAGACTATCATTACATAAGTAGAATGTTTCCATGGGTGGATTTTTCCATTAACTGAAACATATGAAAGAAACAAACAGCCCAATAGATTTAGAGGTTTTTCCTTCAAAAATGGAAGAGTTAGATTCACAAAGTAATAAAGCCTTTTTATCAAACATCTGTTAGGCTGATACCATTTAGAGGACGGCTGGAGGACACCTACTTCAAGGGTTGTCCTATCTCCCACTCTGCTCCATCTCTCGGCCTTCGTGCTGCCTCTCCTCTGATGCTTCCTCTGTCTCCACCTGTGTGTTGTGGATCTGATCGGACGACTCCTGGACCTTCTCCGGTGGGATTTCACTCACACTGCTCAGGTCCTCCTCCTGTGCAAGTGCAGAGGTGGGAGGCTGGATGCTACTACTCACAGTGGTACTCTCCTCCCTGGTCATCTCATCCGCTTGTCCAATGGAGCTAGTCTCACTGAAGGAGTCAAAGTTTGCTCCTGAGCGCCGGAATAACCTCTGACCTATGAGGAAATGTATGAGATAGGAAGTGAATGAGTTGTCACTTCTGATACATATCCTAAATTCTGTTTTTATTTGTTCACAATATAACAGAGGGAAAGACACTCTGGAAAATAGAAATGTGTGACTGTCAATGAAAAATGTTTCTACATCTATAGATGAACTTCAAAACATGTTCTTCTAAGTGATGTTTTTCTGCCACTAAAACACCAAACCTCGTACTGTGGCAGAAAAAAAGTGTAAACCTCATATCTGGATTTGCCCATAGGGGTGAAGTAATGTATCTGTGAAGTTTAACTTGAAGGTGAACTTTTATACACAAATTTGCACCCTTACCATAACGCCTGAGACACAGGGTGAGGTTGAATTGCCAAATTGGCTTAGGAAGTTTCCTAAATCTTGACGTCGACCGGAAGTATTTGATCAGCAGCCATGATAAGAGCTGTTTGGATTCTCTAAATGCATAGGAAAGGAGCTTCAATGCTTCCTTTCCTATCTCCTTTAGCATAAGGTACACGCATAGGAAGGTCCCAATGCGAAAGGATAGGAGATATAGGCGATGCCTTTTTTTTTTTTTTTTCATATTTCTTTCTTTCTTTACTTCTTTCTTTCTTATGTGTGAATGCTGAGGCATTCTGTATGAATGCCGAGTCTTTTTTCTTTGACCAAATTACTCTTATCTATCGCGATCACCTTGGCACAGTGGCCTGTGCTGTCGCCTTCCAGCTAGAAGACGAATCTTGGTTCGAATCCAGGTTCACATGATCTGTCTCAGCAATAAGTGCTTCGCTGTGCGTTTGCAGCGGTCAATCCTGTGCATTCACACATTGAATTTCTGCAGGAAATGCGCTTCTCGTTTACATCTGATATCACATGGTGGTAAAACACACTGAAACATGCTGATGGAGCCCCTGTGTTTTTTGTAGTCCATCTTTGGAAATTTGTAGTTTCACACGTCAATAACATCTGCCGTCGCGTGATGACGAGTCAGATTCCATACCACTGCTGTCGGCGCTTCTTAAGTCCTATGAATCCTCCTTTATACCTTTCCTTGACCTCTTGACGTTTTCCACTGAGGTCAAGGAATAGTAGATAGGAAGGACATTTCGACACCACCCACACGCTTACCTCACCTGTGCGTGATGGCTACTTCACTGAACTGCTGCTGATAGCACATATGTCGAAGCTGACACTAATTATTAATTCGTGAATTGTCTACATAGCTAAATAATTGCAGCTTTCAGAGTTTGGGGGAAAACAGTCAGAGAGTGATGAAACCTAGACTTTTCGTGGACGATCTCATGTCGTGCTGTTAAAATTAGTTTGATAGGGAGAATATTAAGGAAGCAGGCAGAGAATTTGAAATGTTTCACATATTCCTCCAAAGTTATATAAGTAGCATCAAATTCTGTCATGCTAAATGATTTGGATTTAAGTGGTTGCATGAACAATAAAAACCCTATATCTAATGTAAAGGTACTGACAACTTGTCAAATTCTCTGAAATTTGTTCCATTTTTCATAGGAGGGAGAATGAATTTCTCTGTTACTGTCTGGTATGAACCAGTGACGTAAGCAAAATTATAGACATTATATCATATTCAGGCCAACAGAACCAGCAGCGCATTGGCTCTACAGTGCACGGCACTGTTGAGTAACCATTTTTACCCAGCCCACCAACAAACTGTGTGAGTGTGTACAAAATAACTCAACACCTAGATGGATTTTCATCAAACATGGTGGGAATATTACATAGATAACTGGCGCACCTTTTGGAGAATTCCTGGTCTGATGCGGAGAGACGGCATTCATCCAACTTTGGATGGTGCAGCTCTCATTTGTAGAAACCTGACTCGGTTACCTAGACGGTCAACCCCGTGACTTTTCAGAGTTGGGACCAGGAAGCAGAGTTGCAGTCTTACACGCTTCTCTGCGCTTCTATTACAGCAGTCACCCCCACAAAACCCCATAGAAACTGTTTCTGCCCCACGACCACTTCAACTATCTAATCCAAAGGGAAATAAAAGAGGTGTAATTCACACAAATCTCATAAAGATCAACACAAAGCCTATAAATGAACCTAACAATAGAACAATAAAATGTGGATTATTTAATATTAGGTCACTCCCATCTAAATCTTTGTTAGTGAATGATCTGATAACTGATCAGCACGTTGATTTATTCTGTATGACTGAAACCTGGCTACAGCCAGAAGAATATGTTAGTTTAAATGAATCAACACCTCCCTCTTATAATAATACTCATATTCCTCGGACCACAGGACGAGGAGGAGGAGTAGCAGCAATCTACCAAGCAGACTTATTGCTTAACGCTCGACTTAACCATAGTTTTAACTCATTTGAAAGCCTAACTCTTAGCCTCCTTCACCCTAGCTGGAATTGTCAAAAACCAGTTATTGTAGTCGTTGTTTATCGACCACCAGGCCCTTACTCTGAATTTTTATCTGAATTTTCAGACTTTTTATCTGAGTTGGTGCTTAGCACAGATAAAGTTATTATAGTGGGTGACTTCAACGTTCATGTGGATGTTGCCAACGAC
Organism: Scophthalmus maximus; assembly: GCF_022379125.1. Classification (NCBI taxonomy): domain Eukaryota; kingdom Metazoa; phylum Chordata; class Actinopteri; order Pleuronectiformes; family Scophthalmidae; genus Scophthalmus; species Scophthalmus maximus. The sequence continues at coordinate 151,709 of NC_061531.1, read as the reverse complement.
AGTCTTAGTTCTGCCTTTAATTCGCTCATAGACTCAATTGGTTTTACTCAACATGTAAACAAACCCACTCACTGTTTTAATCACACCCTCGACCTCGTTCTGACCTATGGCATAGACATTGACAATCTTATAGTATTTCCTCAAAACCCTCTGTCCGATCACTACTTAGTTACATTTGAATTCTCCATTATTAACTTTACTGAATTTGGAGAAAAGTTCTATTACAGCAGGTGTCTATCAGAAAACTCTGTTAGTAAATTCAAAGAAACAGTTCCTTCGTTATTTACTCTACTGCCATGTGTCGATACAGTGCAGGATCGTTATCAAAACTTTACTCCCATACAAATTGATGATGTTGTTGATAGTGCAGCAGCCTCACTACGTTCCACACTTGACACTGTCGCCCCTCTGAAAAAGAAGACAGTCAAACAGAGGAGGATAGCTCCATGGTTTAATGCACAGACACGCGCTTTAAAACAGACGTCACGTAGGTTAGAAAGGAAGTGGCGTTCCAATAGTCTAGATGATTCTCACCTAGACTGGAAAAATAGTTTAATTACATATAAGAAAGCCCTCCGAAATGCCAGAACCAATTATTTTTCTTCACTAATAGAGGAAAATAAAAACAACCCCAGGTTCCTCTTCAGCACTGTAGCCAGGCTGACTGAGAGTAAAAGCTCTACTGAACAGTCTATTCCTCCAACTCTAAGTAGCAATGATTTCATGAGTTTCTTTACTAATAAGATTATTACCATCAGAGAAAAAATTTACCAGCTTCTTCCCACTAATGGCACATGGTCCAGTACTGTAGGTTCTGAACCAATAGTATCGCCTAATTTTTATTTAGAATGCTTCTCCCCTATAGATCTGGCTGAGCTGACTTCACTTGTCACTTCATCCAAGTCATCAACCTGTCTTTTAGATCCTATTCCATCAAGGCTATTTAAGGATGTATTACCTTTAATTAATAATTCCATATTAGATCAGATCAATTTATCTATATTGACAGGCTATGTACCAAAGGCCTTTAAGGTGGCAGTAGTTAAACCTCTGCTCAAAAAACCAACTCTGGACCCAGATATCTTAGCTAACTATAGACCCATATCAAACCTCCCCTTTATCTCTAAAATCCTTGAAAAAACTGTTGCTAACCAGTTATGTGACTATTTACACAGGAATAGTCTGCTTGAAGACTTTCAGTCAGGTTTTAGAAAACATCATAGTACAGAAACAGCACTACTGAAGGTTACCAACGACCTTCTCATGGCCTCAGACAGTGGATATGTTTCTATTCTCGTCCTTTTAGATCTTAGTGCTGCATTTGATACCATCGATCACAAAATTCTGTTACAGAGACTAGAACACATTGGGATTAAAGGAACAGCACTAGAATGGTTTAAGTCCTACTTATCTGATAGATTTCAGTTTGTTAACGTTAATAACAAATCTTCCATGCATACAAAAGTGAGACATGGAGTACCACAAGGTTCTGTACTGGGACCTATACTTTTCACTCTATATATACTTCCTTTAGGCAATATTATAAGAAAACGCCGCATCAATTTCCATTGCTACGCTGATGATACCCAGCTGTATTTATCTATAAAGCCAGATGAAACTAATCAGGTCGACAAACTTCTGGATTGTCTTAAAGACATAAAGCCCTGAATGACTTATAATTTTTTACTTCTAAACTCAGAAAAAACTGAGGTCATTATACTCGGCCCTAAACACCTCAGAGAAACATTATCTGATCATATAGTTACCTTGGATGGCATTACTTTGGCCTCCAGCTCTACTGTGAGAAACCTTGGAGTTACCTTTGACCAGGACATGTCCTTTGACTCACACCTAAAACAAGTCTCTAGGACAGCCTTCTTTCACCTGCGCAATATCAAGAACATTAGAAACATCCTCTCTCAAAAGGATGCTGAAAAACTAGTCCATGCTTTTGTTACTTCTAGACTGGACTACTGTAATTCATTACTGCTAGGATGCCCCAATAAGTCTGTGAAAAGCCTCCAGCTAATCCAAAATGCCGCAGCTCGAGTTCTGACAGGAACTAGAAAAAGAGATCATATTTCTCCAGTGTTAGAATCTCTGCATTGGCTTCCTGTAAAATTCAGAATAGAATTCAAACTACTGCTCCTAACATACAAAGCCCTTAATAATCAAGCTCCATCATATCTTACAGAGCTCCTAGTTTCATATTATCCCAATAGATCACTTCGCTCTGTAAATGCAGGATTACTTGTGGTTCCCAGAGTCTGTAAAAGTAGAATGGGAGGCAGAGCCTTCAGCCACCAGGCTCCTCTCCTCTGGAACCAGCTCCCAGTTTGTGTCAGGGATGCAGATACCCTGTCTACATTTAAAGTTAAACTTAAAACCTTCCTTTTTGATAAAGCTTATAGTTAGAACTGCTCAGGTGTTTAATAAACCATTTCTTTATTATGCTGTTATAGGCCTAGACTGCTGGGGAACTTATATCATGAGCATCTTTCTCCCTCTCCCGTTCTCTCCTTCTCCCTCTTTCTCTCCCTTTATATCTCTCTCCTTCTCCCACCTTTTCAATCTCTCTCTCTCTCTCTCTGCCCCCATGTATCTACATTACATGTCACTAACTCTGTTTTCTCTCTCCCCTAGTAGATCTGACCCCAGATCTGCAGGATCCAAACCCGTCATTATTATTATTACTATCATTATTATTAATAACATCATTGTAGTATCAGTTTTCACTAATTATAAGTATCAGTCTGGTAGAAATTAAAGCAACTGTTATACTACCCCCCCATCCCCCGATATGTTTACAGTACATGTCACTAACCCTGTTTGTGTTTTCTATCTCTCCTAGTGTATCTCTGACCCCAGAGCTGCAGGACCCAAACCCGTCATTATTATTATTGCTATTATTAATATTAATATTAATATCATCACTAATAATGACAACAACATAATTGTATTTTTTAATTATAAGTATCAGTCTGGTAGAGATTACAGCGGCGGTTGTACAACTGTCCTCTCTCTCTCTTCTCTCCTACTGTCTCTCCTCCCACCCTCTTTCTGCCCACCTCTCCTCTCTTCCTCCTCTCTCTCCTCACCCCAACCGGTCGAGACAGATGACCGCCCACAACAGAGTCTGGTTCTGTCAGAGATTTCTTCCTGTTAAAAGGGAGTTTTTTCTCTCCACCGTCGCCAAGTGCTTTGCTCATTGTGGGATTTGTTGGGTTTTCCCTGTAATATTGTAATATTGACCTCACTATGTAAAGTGCCTTGAGACAATGTATGTTGTGATATGGCGCTATACAAATAAAATTGAATTGAATTGAATTGAATCTTAAGGTTATAAGCTTTTGGATTTGATCAGTCAGGTGACGACGACAAAGGCACACAGTATGCTTTTACTGTACGTTTGTCACCGGAAAACGCACAGCAAAAGTGGTATCTACAGTATTAGTAGAAATATAGTATATATATATATATATATATATATATATATATATATTTATTTATTTATTTATACACACACACTCACACACACGTGCGTGCATACGCGCAGACACACACGCAAACGTGCACAGATAGCTTCAGGTGTTCATGATTACTGCCACATAGCCTTGCTTGGGAAGGCTGTTGAAAATGTTCCTTTGGTTTACTATTTTGGTTCATTTTTATTTTTACTATGGATTCTTCAGGACAATTAATACGTTCAAGAATGGGAACATGTACATTTTTTAGTGACATCTGTGGTGCTTAACATATGCCTGTTATTTGTTACATTTTACATTGGCCGTCCAGGATGTTAATGTTACACCATAAAAAGACTCAACATCTAAAAGGTGAAGTGTGCACTTCGGCTTTGTGATTTTTGAGTCGAATTGCTATACTTAATAAATAAATTAGGTCCCCCTAATTTGATCCTACTGTGTTGTTACTCTGCACTTGCTTTTTGATCATTATAGATAATAATGCAAAAATTATTATCTTAAAAAAGAGGATATAATGTCTCTCGCATCACATAAATTATGAACAGGTAGGTTTGTGGTCTTGATAGTTGGCTGGGTGAGTCAGAGAGTAATGGACCATTACTTGCTATGCGTTTGGTATGAACACGCTTTGCAGATTTGTGATTGTTGTTAAGCTATTGTCAATGCAAGTCATCACTTCCCACCCAGATGTTTCACATTAAAGGCCATCTATTGGCTTAAACAGTACAATGCCTTCTTTACTGGTATGCTAATGTCAGACTGAACTCCTGCATATATTTGTGGTTAAACGCCTAACAATGGTAAAAAAAAAAAAAAAACAACAACTAGGAATTATCCGTAAATTAAAAAATTAAAGAGAAAAGACACGACTGTTGCTGTATGGACAGAATGTTCAAAATGGGCACTGCTGAATTTACCATGTGAGCTATTATAGTCCGGGACATTTGGCTGTTAATTGAATACCAGCTTCTATTTGAAAATAGTCAGGCACAGAAAAGGACAATCCTACCTGACAGTCTCTTGGATGAGTGGGTTGGAGTGTCTTGCAGGGACGGCCTGCCTGCCTGAGCCTTAGTGGAGTATGTCATCTCTGTGGAGTTTAGGGCACCTATGGACACACACCATTAACATGTACCATATGTTTCAGACATACCCTTGCAAGAGCTAATTAGCAAAATACACATAATGCCGTGACTACAGCCATGTATGTAGCACCGGATATCTAATTGAAATGACGAAAGAAAGAAAGCCAATTGTGTTTGCCTCTGCTTCGAGAGAGTTACAGTGAAAACTCGCACTGCTCATCAAAGCAGGTGAGGCAGATGAGCCTTCAACGAGCTCTAATTAACTAAAGAAGTATGACGCATGCAGTAATAAAGAGCAACGTTTTCAAGACCAGGCAATGAAGATCTTGGACACTATTAGTTAAGAATGATCTAAGAAGATTGTTTTTGTAAATGTTTGCTAAAAGATTTGCTGTGAATAATTTGTGTGGTAAATATTTTCACAACAAATAAGCTAAAATAAATAATATGCACAGCATGTTGAAACCACGTCTTAAAGTAAAACTAAAACAAAACAAATTTTCTAGATTCAGACTTGTGAAAAACAGTGTGCTTATAAAGAGCTGATTCTCTTATGTACATGTCGAAAATAAACATAAGATATAGAAGATACTGTAACTCCCTCGAGACAGTATCTCGAGGGAGTTAAACCATTAATTAAACCATTTCTTCTACTGGTTTAATTGCAGTCTTCACTCCAAATCCACCGTGAAAACTACACACAACAACAAATAAGCAAAAATAAATAATATGCACAGCATGTTGAAACCACGTCTTAAAGTAATACAAAAACAAAACAAATTATCTTCTTGGCTGTGTGCTACAAACAAGGGAATAATTCTTCAGTCTTCATAAGTCCATATAACCTTTAAATCTTAGGTGAGCATAAAACTTGTAAAAAAGGTGTCCAACCTTTCTGTTCACTTGCTTGTCAATCTCAATCACACGAGAGCAGCACAATGCGACTTCAAATAATGTCTATGGAGATTTTAAAATAAAAGTAAATTCTTTGAGGCCTATTAAAATAAGGTAAATTAAATGCAACACATACGTTATCAAATATAACAAATGGCCTCAGAAAATTAAGGATAATACAAATTATGAACATAACATAATGGTTACAGTTACACTCCCACCAAATCAAATCAACCTTAATGTGGGATTGTTTGGTTTGAGTAAACACTTCACCATCACAATTAACATTTCCTGTTATTAACAAAGTAACATGGAATTTCAGGTAACAATTACAAACATTTACACCTTAGTCTGACTCAAGCAGAGTAACAACAAAGGTCTATCAAGGACCTTCAAGTTGCGTTTGTTCTTGTACCACTTTTGTCTTGATTGTAAGTTCAAAACACGTTCTTATTTTATTTTTTCCTAGTAGTACTTTTAATCTTGCTTTCGTCTCCTTTCAAGACAGTTCAGGCTAAGTATTGCGCATATCTTGTTGTTAGGTAATTTAGGTCTTTAATCTTTAAACGGTAAAGGTATTTCGTAGTGACCACTGTCCTTTTGTTTATTGATTTCTCCCAAACTTGACAGGAACTTGAAATATTCTTGTGACACAGGATTGTTTTCTCCAGCTCTTTCTGAGAAGTCTGATTGGAGAACCTTGAAGTCCCCCTCCAGTCAAAAAAGTGTTTTTCTTCTGTTTCTGTCCTCTAAAATTTCTGACATTTACTATAGGGACTTGTATCAGAGCAAATTTTGTCACTATAGAGGTGTTTTCACATTCCTCTCCTGGAGGAGGAGATTTTTGTGCACCCCTTTGAAATTTCAAATCCAAACGAATCCTGGGCAAGCTACATTTGGTACGTCACTGATACGACAACCAATTGCTGTGTGCGATTGAATATGCAAATGTAGACAACAGGGCTCCAGACTGCAAGACTTTTTTTGTTCTTCCGAGGGAGCAAGTCTGCCAGTGTATGCCAATGTGTGTCAGAGGGGCAAGAGTCTGGGAGTGATTAGTCAACTGCGGGTGTCACGTCAAAGTTCGCAGTCGCTCCGATTTCCAGTCTCCACCACCTCCTCTGCCGTGCGTGCGGGTCTCGTCTCCCGACTCGCCTTCCATGTTCTCCTGCACCCGTGGTCGGCCTCAGGGCTGGTGTGGTTTAACCGGAACGGCGCGATCTTTTAACCCTTTCACTGCGGCGCCGTCCAGACCTGACGTGTAGGTGTTGCCCCTTTTCTCTCCTCCAGTCCAAGCGTCGCACCTCGCCGGCCGCGATCACACCGACATCAGTTTCCTCAAGCTGTGACGCGAATGTATTACGGCATAGCACAGCAGCAGCTGTGGTGGGCGGGGTTTTAAAAACTTTTTTGGGGGGGGATAAACAATGTTAAACAAAATATTAGGCATAGCACATTATTTTTATATACTTTAAAACGTGCCTGGAGTGGGTCTTCAAGGATGTCTGAGGGGGTTATTTCTTTCACTTAAGTACTGCTCACGTAGTGCTCTTCAGTTTTGAGATTGACAGAAGTCTCCGCACCTGGTGTAACTTGTCTTACTACAATGCGATGGCTGATTTCAATGTCGTCACCGTAGTCTACACAGGGATTTCCATGGCCAACAATACTCCTACCAAGGTCTGTGAGCTGTGCATATGGCTGATTTTCTTTGCCAGACTGCTTGTGAGCAGTTGTATCCAATGAGCAAACCTATTTCACAGTCTTGTAGAGCTGCAATATCTTCTTGAAGGTTCTCTAAATGGGACCAAGCTTTTGCAGTCTCATCTGTTGGTATCAGTTCTGTTGGCTGGAATAAACTCACGTGTAGACTGGTGGTAGGGAGAGTGTTCTTGAGGTAATAGTAGAGAGCCTGAGCTTGTCTTTTTCTTTATTTGCTTCCAAATCTTCAGCTACTTCAGTCAAAATAAAGGTTGTGTCACTTTGAGAATACAGAAGAGCATACACAAGAACTTCTTGTGCTGGTTGAGATGGGGATGAGTGCCAGACAGGAATTATTGCAGCTGTTTGTGTGTTAGCTTCATCACGTATGACTTTTTGAAGTAGCAGTTGTCGTTTCTTCTCTTTGTTTTGATTGAGGTCTTTCTTCTGACCTTTGTCTTGTATTTTGCTAACTTGCAGTGGTCTTTGTGCTTCGTCAGTTCGTTCTGCATGCAGACAGGTAGGATGACGCTTATGGTCGCATATACACCTACTGATACAGCTCTTTGAGTGGTGACCAGACTTTAGACAACCAAAGCATAGCCTGCTGGTTAAAATGAACTTGATTCTGTCTGAAATTGCTTTCTACATTAAATTCCTGCATTTGTGCAAAGTATATCCTCTCTTCTCACAGAAATTGCATGTTATGATAGTCCTTTAATGTGAACGTGTGGTCAATGTCTTTGCTCCAATGCTTTGAGGTTTCTGGTATTTTGTTTTTTCAGTTTCAGCTTGTTTCAATGACTGCACTGATGTGACAGGGTTGCAGCCAATTTTGGCTTCTTTTGAGAGAAAATTGACAAATTGACTTAAGGAAGGGAATTGGTTACTCCCTTCTTGTACTTCCATAACCTTCCGGTTCCATCTCACTGTTAGCCAGTCGGGTAACTTATAGAGAATTCTCCTGTTTTCATTAAGTCATTCAAGAGTTCCAATGCCTTGATGTGAACCATGGCAGCCTCGCAACTACGGGGGGAATCACAGAACTCTCTGAGCTCAAAGCTGTCCTTAGTTCCCATCTTTCATTTGAGGAGGTGGTCACAGTTTGTAGTATAGGAGTCTTATACAGGGGTTGAGTACTTGTGGGATCTTCTGCCATCTCCAGTTTTATAGTGTTTCTCACTTGGTCCTACACGTGTATTCGTGCTTGTGCTGCTTTCTTTCACTGCCTCCAAATGTTGTATCTTTCTCAGTTTTTCCTCCAGAGTCCTTTGTAGAGCTGCATGCTCCTCTTCCAATTGAGCTTTAATTTTTGTTTCCTCCTCTTCTCTCTGTAATCTTTGTTTCACTTCTTCTGCTTCTCTTTCTAAACAACTTTTAAGTGCTGCTGCTTCATGATCAGCTACCTTCCTTTTAGCTTCTGCTTCTAGCAATGTAGCTCCAAATGTTCTCTTTCTTTTTCTTGAAACACTTTCAGAACAGCTTGGCTTGCAGGAGTGTCTGCAGCAGGTTCTGGTCGTTAAACAGAAGACCTTCTTGAATGATCTGAGGTGCTTTTTAAGATAGAGGTGAAAGAACCTGATTTACTGATACTTGAGTTGAAGAGAGAGCCCACTTCTGGCCACTCTTTTTTTACTTCTGGAACATTTCCATCTAGCCAACTTGTGACTCTGGATACAATGAAATTAGAAACCTATACATACAGATCCACTCTACGACGTGTGTCCTGATCTCAAGTTGAATGTTGCGTAGTTCATCATAAACACGCTGGACATCTGCAGAAAGACCTATGACATCACCAATGATATTGTGAAGCAGATCTTCTGATAAAGGTTCTGTTGATTGTGACAAAGACTGCTTCGAAGATTTAACTTGTATTCTCCACTAGTTGTAAATGTAAGTCCCTTCTTCGTTAGAGATTGATTGATTCTTTTACCACGTTTGGGTTGTTTCGCTTCCTCGTCGGACTTCAGCTCCACCCACCTTTCTTTCTTCAGGTTGATCTTGGGAATTTGCACTATCCCTTACACTGTCTCTTATCTGACTTGTAGGCTGTGTTAGTTCTGACATTGTGGAATCAGTGCTTTTAAATTTTGTACAGCAAAGTAGGTAATTTGCAAATAGAAAATATATTTACCAAGCATACTTCAATGTCAACTTCAACACTAACTCAAATGTTAATGTCACTTAAATGTTGGCACTTAAAAGTTTAAACAAATGAAATATTACGACTTACAATCAATGTCCAAACTTGCACTAAGAAATTTAAAATTTACAAAAATTCTACCTTGAATATTGTATTTGAAATACACTAAATAAGTAAAAAACAAAATATCAAATGGCAGTAAGCATCCACTTCTTATTACCAAGAACACGCTTTAAATTTGATATAAACAAAGTTGGATTGAAAAACGTATTGACCCTTTAACTTTGGAACCCTTCAACTCTCTACAAATACAAGCTTCACTTAATTTGAAGAAATAAGAAAGAAATAACCCCCTCAGACATCCTTGAAGACCCACTCCAGGCACGTTTTAAAGTATATAAAAATAATGTGCTATGCCTAATATTTTGTTTAACATTGTTTATCCCCCCCAAAAAAAGTTTTTAAAACCCCGCCCACCACAGCTGCTGCTGTGCTATGCCGTAATACATCCGCGTCACAGCTTGAGGAAACTGATGTCGGTGTGATCGCGGCCGGCGAGGTGCGACGCTTGGACTGGAGGAGAGAAAAGGGGCAACACCTACACGTCAGGTCTGGACGGAGCCGCGGTGAAAGGGTTAAAAGATCGCGCCGTTCCGGTTAAACCACACCAGCCCTGAGACCGACCACGGGTGCAGGAGAACATGGAAGGCGAGTCGGGAGACGAGACCCGCACGCACGGCAGAGGAGGTGGTGGAGACTGGAAATTGGAGCGACTGCGAACTTTGACGTGACACCTGCAGTTGACTAATCACTCCCAGACTCTTGACCCTCTGACACACATTGGCATACACTGGCAGACTTGCTCCCTCGGAAGAACAAAAAAAGTCTTGCAGTCTGGAGCCCTGTTGTCTACATTTGCATATTCAATCGCACACAGCAATTGGTTGTCGTATCAGTGACGTACCAAATGTAGCTTGCCCAGGATTCGTTTGGATTTGAAATTTCAGAGGGGTGCACAAAAATCTCCTCCTCCAGGAGGAAAACACCTCTATAGTGACAAAATTTGCTCTGATACAAGTCCCTATAGTAAATGTCAGAAATTTTAGAGGACAGAAACAGAAGAAAAACACTTTTTTGACTGGAGGGGGACTTCAAGGTTCTCCAATCAGACTTCTCAGAAAGAGCTGGAGAAAACGATCCTGTGTCACAAGAATATTTCAAGTTCCTGTCAAGTTTGGGAGAAATCAATAAACAAAAGGACAATGGTCACTACGAAATACCTTTACCGTTTAAAGATTAAAGACCTAAATTACCTAACAACAAGATATGCGCAATACTTAGCCTGAACTGTCTTGAAAGGAGACGAAAGCAAGATTAAAAGTACTACTAGGAAAAAATAAAATAAGAACGTGTTTTGAACTTACAATCAAGACAAAAGTGGTACAAGAACAAACGCAACTTGATAGACCTTTGTTGTTATTCTGCTTGAGTCAGACTAAGGTGTAAATGTTTGTAATTGTTACCTGAAATTCCATGTTACTTTGTGAATAACAGGAAATGTTAATTGTGATGGTGAAGTGTTTACTCAAACCAAACAATCCCACATTAAGGTTGATTTGATTTGGTGGGAGTGTAACTGTTACCATTATGTTATGTTCATAATTTGTATTATCCTTAATTTTCTGAGGCCATTTGTTATATTTGATAACGTATGTGTTGCATTTAATTTTACCTTATTTTAATAGGCCTCAAAGAATTTACTTTTATTTTAAAATCTCCATAGACATTATTTGAAGTCGCATTGTGCTGCTCTCGTGTGATTGAGATTGACAAGCAAGTGAACAGAAAGGTTGGACACCTTTTTTACAAGTTTTATGCTCACCTAAGATTTAAAGGTTATATGGACTTATGAAGACTGAAGAATTATTCCCTTTTTGTAGCACACAGCCAAGAAGATAATTTGTTTTGTTTTTGTATTACTTTAAGACATGCTGTGCATATTATTTATTTTTGCTTATTTGTTGTTGTGTGTAGTTTTCACGGTGGATTTGGAGTGAAGACTGCAATTAAACCAGTAGAAGAAATGGTTTAATTAATGGTTTAACTCCCTCGAGATACTGTCTCGAGGGAGTTACAGTATCTTCTATATCTTATGTTTATTTTCGACATGTACATAAGAGAATCAGCTCTTTATAAGCACACTGTTTTTCACAAGTCTGAATCTAGAACTTGTGTTTAAACGTGGTATCTGTGTATACAGTATGTCATGTATATGTTTTATATATTTTCTGAGGGAATCTAACTTAAGGCTAGTCCTACAGCATCTCAGATGATTAACTTTTGATCAGTCAAAGGTCATGGTCAATAAAAATATGGTCTGAAGAACACATTTTACAACATATCTTCAAAAATAATAGAGAAACAATTTAAAGATTATATAGATCAAAAAAATTTGTAGCATAATCAATCCTACTTCAACAACAAAAATTGCAGATGCTTTCTATTTCATTTAACATCACCAGTGACATAATACATCTGCAAATGTGTTAATGATTGTGTTGGGATGAAAGTATGGATGAATGGACAGTAGAGGCTCTATTGGGGATAAGCAGTATGGATAAGAGTAGAAGAACTGTTAAAATCCCCATTAGGGGTGCATTGATCGACCGGCCAATTGGCCAATTGCTCGCCCGGACTCCACTACTACAACTCCATCCTAGGGGAAACACATGTTTGTGTACACGGTGAATTATAGTTTTGTTTTTGTTTTTTTTGGGGGGGGGGGGGGGGGCGGGGGGGGATTGCAATAAGTGCAGCCCTAATACCCATCCATACATTTAAGTCGCCTCAGCATCTAGTAACCTAGATGGGAAGAAAAATCGTAATTCAGATTGTGGATTGTGATTCTATCCCAAAAGATCTTGATATGATGGTCATTTGTCATTGTCCCAATTCAATAAATTCCCATCATACCGAAGCCTCACAGTACCTGCAGCCAGGTTAAAGGTCCTTCCCTTTATGGAGCTTTCAACAGGAGAAAACCAGTTTAAAACAGAGCCAACCAGAGGAATCTGTCTCAGCATCCCCTAAAACACACAGACACAGAAGAAGTCAAACATTACAGTGGATTGGATTTGTATAGTCTCAAACACCTTCACACACTCAATGACGTAAGAGAGCACAAAAACATGTTAGTTTTAGCATACTGAGGGTCGCGCGCGCGCACGCACACACACACACACACACACACAGACACACACACACACACACACACACACACACACACACACACACACACACACACACACACACACACACACACACACACACACACACACACACACACACACACACACACACACACACACACACACACACCTCTTCTATGAGTTTCTCCTCATTGGCCTTTTGCAGCTGCAGCTCAGCCTCCAGGATTCCTTTCCTCACTACCTCTGTCATGTTCTCCAACAGCTGCACAGGAAGTGGTCACAATGTTAAGAAATGTCTGTAACAAAAATAATGTTTTTTCCCAAAAAAGCCAACAAAATTTGTTCCCACTTAAATAACTTATTTTGATACACTGATAAATTGGCAACCTGTCCAGGCTGTACCCTGCCTCTCGCCTTATGTCAGTTTGGATAAGCCTTAATTATTGATAAGATATGAACAAAAGTTTAACTGGGAGTAGTCAGGAGGAAGTAGTCAGCTAGAAGGAGTATCACCTTGTTAGTTGGTTGGAACTAAAGGAACACTCAGTCCAGTCAGGATTGTACAGTGCTGTTACAGAATGGAGAATCTTTGGCTGTGTACTGGGTGTAAAGTCAGAGGCATTAACCAATGCATTCAAAGAATTTTTCACATTCACATGCAGTAAACTGCTATTACGTACACACAGAAAGAAAGCAGCACTGCAACACTCGCAGGCTAATGCAGACGGAATATAGCAGGGATCAAGATAAAAAGGATTCTATTTTGTTTTATATAATTTTTTGCCAAAACCCATCAATAAATATGGAAACAAGATCAGTGGAAAATTAAAAAGCAGCTCTTACCTGACTATTAAGACTTTACCATTCAATATTCACAAGGGATGGGAAAATAAATTGAAATTCAATATATCGCGGTCAAAAATGTAATAATCCATTTCGTAAGTCAGAAAAGGATATCGCGAAATTTCCTGGTATAATGAGATGATCTGGGATGAAAACCACTAAAATATCCCTTCTGTAATTACACACTTTACGCAACAGAGGGCTCAATTGCCATTGTATGCAATTGGGCCTACAACTGGACGTTACGGAACTGAAGAGACAAACAACAGCAGGAAAACCGTTTGTGATGAGAAGCAGCCCACTGTATTATTGATTTTGCCGCTCGTGAGCATGATAGTGACGAGCATGTCACCCCAAGAGGGGGATTCCCCCGTTGCGAGATGGAAGCGCGCCCTTCTGAAAGACATATCTGCTTGCCTCTATGGCCAAAGCCATATACCTTTTGATCTCTGCAGCATCTGTGCATAGGAAGGATATCTTTTCAAACGCAGATGAAATTGTTACCTCCCAAAGTCTCTGCTGTCTCCAGAAAATGTGCATTATTTGATTTTTCTCAACAAAATTATGCACGATGCTAAGGATGTGAAGTAAAGCTGCGCCTACATGTGATAACATCTTACAGCAGAGTTAACTTCTGTGGCCTCAAGCAGTATATTTCCAGCAAAATTTAGGCTTAGAATTTATTTTGCATTTTAAATGGCTGAAAATCAAATATCAGTTCTGAATATTCATACTTTATTGTCTATTATAATCGAATTGTGGTGATATTGAATCCCAAACCTCATATCCTATATTGAACTGAATCATGAGATAACTGTATCATCCCATCCCTATTAAGTATTTACATTTACTTATTATCTATTTTATTATTTCTCTATTGAGTCACTTTTATGTCATTCTTTTGTTCTTTATTGTGAAAGTTGCTTTCATAAATATATTTTCCTCTTTGTTTTTACTTTCCTGTTGTCATTAGATACAATTACTTACTTAAATGGTTTGGAAACTCAAAAAACATGCTTAGGCCTGATGTGAAAAGTTTCTGTTGGGTTATCCAAATATTGTATCTGATACTTAATTACACCTAAGACAAATAATTGAACTGGTAAAGTTTGTGTCATATTGTGGGCTATGATTACACAATGACCCACAATCACCATGATCATTCCAATGATACTAATCCAAATATAGTTTCTAATTAGTCAGACTTGACTGTGGAGCTAATGACTGACTTTGACTATTGATTTAATATTTGAAAATACTTTTTGCGACTGTCTAATGACCATCAGGTACCATATAGATTAATTAGCAGCCAGTTACCCTTCCACTCTCCTCTATGTCCCTCCCCAGGGCGGCGATTGTATCCACTAGTTCTGAAACATCAACGTCCTCAGTCACCATGCCCACAAAGATAGTGTACTTCGCCGCTCCAAACTCAGGACCTGGGAAGACAAGAACACATCAATGAGGAGAGAAACAACAGACAGATACTGTCAGTCACATTGATCAAAGTCCTCTCAGATAGGAACCAGTACTAACCAGTGGAGAAGATGATGTCCGTGTCAAGGTCCTGTAGTTTCCTTAGAAGCTCATTGTTAATTTTTTCCAGAACCTGCTTCCTCCTGCTCTCATCCATTCCCTCAGCCTGTGGCTCATACCTGAACATCAACACGTGTCTGAGTCCGACTGGCCACATCACTGATGGATTTGCTGATGGCTCATAGTATTCTGCTGTTGAAGCCCTAACTAATGACCATTGTGATAGTTAGGGATTCTTACCTCCTCTTCTAAAAGTGAGTTGACTAATACATTTCCCACCCACGTAATCACTAATGTACTACTTCACCTCATTAATCTGAGGAAACTGACCATTTATCAACTTCACTTCTGAACATATCCCACTTTTATCCACTATGACAACATTAACTACCTCATTTATTCAAACTAGAGCTCGATGGATTTTGGGGTGTCAATATTAGGGAGTAGAAAACTATACATAATGATAAAATTATATATCAGCCAACATATATATCAAAATATATTTAAAAAATATGTCAGTGATTCCTAACATGTCGTTATCAAACTCTTCTGAGAAAGAAATGTTATTGAGTCTTGATATTTTACAGTTTAACCATAAACTTCATTATAAATAACTATAAAAAAACACAAATGCAACCATGTAAAGTATACAGAACTTGATTTTTTTTAAACGTAAAATGTAAACATAAATGCACATCTTTTCTACATTGTTTATACTCTAAAATAAAAATGTCATAACAGTGAATGTCAGAAAACATAAACGGATGCCGATATGTCTGTAAAAGGCTCATATCGACTGATATTATTGGCCAACCGATTGGTATAATCATCTGTTAATCAACTTACTTCTGCAGAACATATCAAGTGTTTCCATTATGAAAAAATCCCAAATCTGCTCTAAACCCTTCATGCAGTTGGCCTAAAAGAAAAGTAAAAATGTAGGATGCGCTTGCTGGTCTGGTGTTTTTTACTGACTGATCTAATAAAAGAAAAATCTTCTCTTCAACTTAAAAGTTGAAGGTTCAATAAATATATTTATTGAATATCTATATTTATTGTCTTTGTGCATGAAAGATGATATATTACAGAGCTCTTCATGGTCTTGATCCTTTTCAGTCTTACCGGACAACTCCCAGGCCAGGCCAGCTGATGTCGTCTACGTATCTGAGTGAGGCTGAGTGTCGGTGGCTCTCCTCTCTGAAATCCTGTCTGAGGCACATAGTGGAGCTCATCACAGGCACAAGCTCGGACAGCCTCTCCACCAGCTCCTCAACATCCTCTGGCTGGGTCCCCAGGACTGGGTGGGAGAGAGAAGTCAGAGTCACCACTGTTTCCTGGTGATGTTTTAACTCATTAAAAATAAATCAAGCCAGAATGTTGTGTTTGCGTGTCTGTATGTGTCCATGTTACCTGCAGCAGTCAGTAGGGGGCTGAAGCGAACACAGGTACCCTCGTCTTCGAGCTCCACCACATCTACTCCACTGGTGGGAACTAACTGGGCTAGCTGCTCTCCCAGCTACACACAGGAACATTTAACAGGAATACACAAATCATACCAAGTGTTGAAAGTACTGTAAATAAAAGCACACTAGCAGTAAATTGCATTTGGAGGCGTCTGATTGGTCCCAAATTCAATCTTTAGCAGGACAACGAGCCCAAACACACTGAGTCCTAAAGAACTGTGTCCAGAGACAAGAGGAACGAGTCCTGCAGCAGATGGTCTGGACCCCCCAGAGACATGATCTCAGCATCATGGAGTCAGGGTGGTCACATCAGGAGACAGAACAACTGTGGTAGGTTCTCCAACCAAACTGCCATGTTCCATTAAAGAGCTGTGTGCAAGTGAACTGAGGAGAACTGGTGCTGTTTTAAAGGCAAACAGTGGTAACAGCAATTCATGAACCGATTCCGTTCTTTTCTGTTCTCTAGTAGCAAGTCAACTGATAAATACAAACTATTCATTGTGTTATTTTTACTTTTAGTTGCCTAAAAGATATGCACTGTACTCATGTGAACACGATCTTTCTGTGCAAAGAGAGATGCAAAGTATCATAACATGATAAATGGAAACCACGTAAACTATACATGGGTGTCGGACCATTGTATGTGCCATTTTACTGTCTCTAAATCAGCACATCTGTCTATTCACTTGGTGGTACTTTCAGAGCGCCGTCAGTCAAATCCATTCTGCTTGAGGAATGCCTGAATTAATTAAACTCCTCAAATCGATTCCACTTGATTTGCGTGTGCTCACATACTGTCACTATAGAAGCTTGGCATACAAGTGAATGTTAATAAAATGTTCACCTGTTGCTTTTAAAGGCATCATGTAAGTATTAGATGCTGTTGTGTTAACTTTTAGGAAACTTTGCCAGGTGGTGGTACTTGTTTTAAGCTATAAAAGCAATTGCTTATGTAATGAGAGTTGCCTCAAATTCCGGACCTCTGGCATGGGAGACGGACGCATTATCAAAGGAGCTAAAGCCCATGGGCTCAAATATCAGTTGCTAGCACGTCTTTTAAGGTGTTGGGGAATGAGCTTTACACTTCACAGCATTCGACTGGCTGGCCTCCGTTACATTTAAGGCACCAGAATATAGGAAATGGCATCTACTCTTTCTGGGGGAGGACCCACTCAGATTCTTTTGGCTTCTGACACTCATGAAACTATACAGTATAACAATAGAATATGGCAGCTCAGATCTACCCTGTTGATGTTTTAAGTTCAGCTCTAGTTGAGCCATAAATCATTGTTAGAACTAATGTCAGTGTATGTAAAAACAAGTTGACCTTAAGACCAATGTAGCCTCACCGTAGCGTGCAATATGAACTTTAGCCACTAGATGCTACTAAATCATGCACAATGACCTTTAACAATGGCATCCATCTGGGGACATATTTGTGTCCATCTGCTGAATGTATATGAACACAATATGCACTCCTTTTTAATTTTGTTCTCCACCAACCCCTGAGAAATATATCTGGCAGTCAAGTCGCTCGATTAGGCTGGAAATTAGGTATATGAGATTAGAGTTTGCAGGTTGTAAAGTCATATAATGAGGTACAGACTGAAGAAACTTGCTGGAGCTGATGTGAACTGAACAATTCTCTGGGAGTTTGCCACTCAGTTTTTACTCATAATCATTTGATCCATTGTTGATATTAGGGATGTCCCGATCAAGTTTTTTGCCCCGATCCAATCAAGTTTTTCTGCCCCCGATCCGATTATTTTAATATCGAGTATCTGCCAATAGCGAGTCCCGATCCGATACTTGTTTTTTCCGAGATAATACAGTTGCACAGTGCACACTTCAAGTACATTAAAGTTTAAAAAAATCAATCCAATGTATATGCTTGACAATAATATAGCTCTGCAATGCATTAAGGAAAAAAGTCTGCATCCAAGCTGTTCCTTTATGATTTTTATTCATTTAATTGTGCATTTCTTTTACAAAAAAACGTACAAAAAATATTTTTATGGCTCAAATTAGTGCAGCATTGGTTCCATTTTTTTTTTGTTTTAAAAGAAAATAACTATCTTATGCATTGAGTGTATATTGTAATTTTTTATTTTTTTATTTACTTTGCGGATCATATATACCGCTGCTGTCTACATGACAAGCCTATGACACATGTTGTTTATTCTCTATTTATATGTGTTAGGGCATTATCAAAGTGGATGAATCAATGCACCTCTCTCTTCTCCAACTCTGACATTTCCCCGACAGATCCCTGATGAACCTTCCCCAAGAGGAGACTAGAATCAGTGATAGGCTGGGGACTGGAGATCAGAGACCAACCAACGGAGGGGAGCATCAATCACTGATCCCGCCTCCAAAGTCTCAAAACTCAACTTGTCAGATAGTGTTGAGCACAAGGTTCAGCCCTGTACTGGAGCAGAAATGCTTGCTCTTGAGTGTGGTTTTACGCTCACAGATAATGTTCTGTGTCCATGTCACGCGCGCAGTTGGTTTATATGTGCACGAGTTTTGAAACTAAATTAACGCTGCATTAACTAATACTAGCATAAATCCCTGTTTATACTCACCCATCTGTTGAAGGTATCAAGGACCTCTTTCTCCCCAGCGCAGTAACCCTCCACTGAACCCCCACTGGATGCTACAAAAAAGCCACAGAGGGGAAAAAAAGTAAAAATACCACAGTAAACTACAGTTTTTGAATATAAGGACATTATTGTATCTCTATGATACCTCATTGTCATCCAAAAACGTTTGGGAAAAGTGTAACAAAATAACATGAGCTCTAAATCTTACTAGCTTTTCAGGTGCATCTTATGGTCTCCTTCAACAATAAACAGCCTATACAGGAAACCCAGGTCACAGATCTATGACAAAAATGTCCTCTTACATGAAACATGAGTTAGGATCTTACACAAGGCACATCTTAAAGCTGCTGTCGGTAGGATTGAGAGATGTGTGGACATAGTCTCAGAATTCAAAATCCAACAACTCCTGCTCCCTCCCCCTCCCTCTCTGCTGCACTTCAGTTCTGCCTCCACAGCTCCTCCCAGCCCGTCGTGCTTGCCCAGGCTACCATGGCAACTAAAGCTAGGCAAGGTACGTAGCATGACGTTCCCACCGGTAATAAGCTAACATGGACTACTGTTGGCATTGATAGACTATAACACGTTTTTTGTTATTGTTGCCTAACATCATTACCTGTGACTTTTTGTGAAAACAATATTGTCAGTGTTTTTGAACGTAGGCTACCGTAAATCAGTTTATATTAGCTTGTTTGAGTACCTAGCGTTAGCTAGCACATTAGCTACTACAGAGTGTTACATGGTAGGCCTGTAAATTAACAGCTTTATCTTCACATAGATCATTTGTTGCTTTGCAGGATGATTGACGATATTTTATAAAATTATTAGAGCTTTGAGACTGGTACACTGGACTCCAAAGAGGATGTAAACACGGCTGGTTCGACGAGTAGACAACGAGGAGAAGAGAGAGTCGCCTACGAGGCGCACCGGGCACGGGCAAGGGCACGGGGGACCTGGGAGCCGAAAACATAGCTGATCTTCATGTGATGAGCCAGTTGGTACCTGCTGCTTGCACTGGTTTCATCCCAAGGAGGGCATAGTTTCAGTTGCCTTTGCTAGAGGTAAATAGTGTGCTGTGCAATACTTTTTTTTTAAATTTAATTTATTTATTTCAAAGTTATATTTTAATATTTATGCAACCTCAGTATTTGCCTTGCAATAAAATGTATTGTTGAAAGTGATAGGTTTCTCCTTAAATATCCGATAAATATACAACAATGTGAAGATTACTTCATCATTCATTCACATTTTTTTATCAATATACTTTTTGAATCAATTCAAGGCATTACAAATATATTAATTTGGGGAAATCAGATTCACTGGTTTAGTACTACCGATGCAATATCTCAAAGAAAAGCATTACAAATTTATTGAATTATGTAATATTGTCAAGCTTTATTTTGCACATGAATAAAATACAAAGTAGGTGTGTTGAATATTTCTTCCTCAGCTTTTCCCCCAGCAAAGTCAGCATCTGTGTAGAAAAGCAACATGAGTATGTTAAACTATGATCCAGGAAAAAATATTCCTCCTTACAAATTTATCACAAGTTGAAATACTATGAGGGGAATAAATCATTTGAGTACATAATCTGTAGTGATGATTATCAGTGTCGAACAAAATGTGTAATTACGTGCTGTTCGCCTTTTACTGCTTGGTTTCAACGCCGGTGCAATGTGCATTTTACTTTTCCCCATGGCCAAAGTGGAGTCTTGCTTCGGGAAAACACACAGGAACTTCACCTCGTCTTGAAACGCTTCTGTGTTATTAACAGACACACAGGAGATTACACATATAAAAATAAATAATTTGACAGTATGCTCCACAGTGATAAATAAATACGTAAGTGGGCCTACATGAACGTGACTATAGCCACAGCTGGGAATATCAGCACATACTTAGCATTTAGCATATCACAGGATGCTTCGTTTGGTGATAAATAGTGATGCTAACTAAACAGTACGACACTTATGGGGGAGCATTTAGCCGTGAGAGCACAGGCAACAACTTACAAGTCTGGAAAACTCTCAAAACCGATTAGACTGCATGGTCACAAAAATATTTTATTTTCATGAACACCGCTAACCAATAGCCATAGCACTGTGGACCTAGCAATTAGCAGTCTGATTACAACAGCACAGTAGCATATGGTATGGTCACAGAGTGCGACAATAACATGGAAAATAAAAAATAAATGAAACAGGGATAATTACCGGTCAAGCAGAATGCATCGTTTGTGAATCATTTTGGTCTCGCTGCTCTGTCATTTGTGGAGCACGCTCCGATGTTTACATCTGCTCAGTCTGCTTCCTTCTTTTTAGCTCGTGGTCTTTGTCGTGTATGCGGTTATTGGCAAAGGAGGTGGGCAGTTTTTCCAGTTGCTTGGCATTTCTCTGCCACGGTGTTTTCAAACTAACTCAGCTTCTGCTGCTAGCTCCTCATTGCTAAGACATCAGCTTGGTCTTGACTGAGAGAGTGCGTGTGCACAGGGACTGAGCAGTGCTGCGCAGCTCGTGACCAGATGATTGACATAGCGGAGGGACGCCCCCTCGCTGGGATTGGAGATTTTTCTTCGGGCGCGGTGGATTCTTGCAGAGGATCGCTACAGTCGTTAGCTCCTTTATATGTGTTATGTGGGAATGTCTGGGTTTCTGCTTTGTGGGGGGGGGGGGGGGTTGTAAGTACTATTACAGAATTCACAGGGGTACAGTTTCCAAGGGTCACCAATGTACATCTTGTAAATGATGACTCCCACCTTTAACCCTTCCTTATTGAAAAAACGTGTTAAGGCTGGCTCACAGGCCTCACTGCAGCTAAGAAGTTTGCAGAGTAAATGATGCATGACCAAACATAATCTTAATGGGAAATATGAATCCTTTGTCTGTGTATGTATTACTACCCTATTGCATGGTGGAGAGGTTTGGAGAGGGAGGGTGGTTGGGATGAGGGTTGAGGGATGGCTGGGTTAAATATCCAAACTATGTTCAGCAATTTTATATATTTTAATGTAATTTACTGGTATTGCAATAAAAAATATAAATAAATACTGGCTTGTACATGATTGTCAGGTCCAGACAGTGAGAATCTTACCAGCACTCATTCCCTGGGAAAACTTGAACAGCACCACTGGAGAGTTGAGTTCATCCTCCACCTGTTGGGCACACAAAGACACCACTCAGGCATCTGAGTCATTCATTGTTATTCATTCATACTTATCAAGTGACATCCCTCATGACATGCAAAACAATTATAAGTTGAAAGGGTGTGATGCAACATGTATTTAAGAGTTTTGTGTACATATGTTCTGTGTACATGCCTACTGAATGGATACAAGTTATGTGCATGGTAACTGTATATCACATACAGGTTTTGTTTAAGTTATCAAACTGCTCTGTTTGGAAGTGGTGCCCACAGTCTGTGCCTATCAGTGGTGTGGAGCAGCACAAACCACAGCAACAGCTCCAGTTAAGAGGATTTAGCCGGACGGGTGAATTGGCTGCCACAGTGGTCAAGCTGACACTTGAGTAAAGTCAAAACTAAACTGAGCAAACAATCAATATATGGCAATGGGCACTTAAATTACACCAATATTTCAAAAGTAAGTCTATCAACCATGCAGCCAGGTTAAGACCCCGGCACAGTACCTATGTTTTGAGTAAATCACCATAAGTGATCACCAATTTGTGTCAAATTGAGCCATGCCATTTAATCAGAATCCTATTCATCGAATAAATGTACAACAATAAGACAGAAAATAAAACCCATAGTGAAGCCTATAATTGATATCATCCAAGTAAGAGGTTAGGGCAAGCATCATGCCTGGGTGGGGCGGACATGACGGCTAGTGTTTCTACGGTGTTGATGTGAGGGTCATGAATAATTCATGTACAGGTGTTGTGGTGTTATGAAACCAGAACTGTAAACTGTTTTACATATAGTCAGAGACAAATGTTTTTTGATCCAGGCCACACGTCTTGGCCTCAGTATGCTTCAAACGAAGGGATTGCCAGATCAGCATCAAAGCATCTGAAACCCACTTTCAACTGATGGAACTTTCCCACATTGTTTGTAGCTTTTCAGAAGAGACAATCTGTAAGTCACATTTCATACAGTGACATAGCAGGTGTGTAGCGGTGTGAAGGTAAACATTGTTTTAACTGTCATGTTATTTTTTTGTTCTGAAAGTTTCAGTGTGTAGCACCTGACCCCAAAGACCAGAGGCCAATGGAGGGTGGAGTCAAAAGTATAGACCCACAGGAACCCAGGAATATATGAAGCCTCAGATTCCAAACAGCTGGCTGCCAAAACCCACAAATGACAACCCCATTCAGTAATTTCCATAAGCTCCGGCTGTCAGCCAAATAGCTGACAACGCATAGAAGTCCAGCCGGTTACTTTATTAACATATTTCCTCAAATAGTGACCAGGGACTATAATTAGGCCTATTTTAATACAGAGCCTCGTCTTGATCCCCTCCCATTTGACCTGATTCTCACTCTCACACAAACACACCCACACACACACGCAAATCGGCACTCGATCGCTATGTGTGCTATGTGCTGAAGAACAGCTTTTTCCCCAGAGCTGTTTCTCTATTGAACTCTGCCCCCCGAACTCTGAACTCTGTCTCCCTTCCGAACTCTGCCCCCCGCTGACCCCCCTGCCCCTGCATATCTCCTCACACCCATCATCCCCCCACCACTCCTCCTGGTCACACACACACACATCTCTCATCCACCTGTATTATTGTCCACTGCAACTAAATCTGTATAGTATGTTCATATCACCTCAATAAGTTATCGACCTGTACATTTGTCCATATTCTGTATATTCTGTATATTATCTGTTACCTAGCATAGCATGTTCACTGCACCTTAATCTGTATATTATAATCTGTAGAATACACTTATACTTATATTTATAGTATTTATTTATATTTATAGCATCCCATTAATCCTATCTGTAAATTCTGTAATTACTTTTGTACATAGCACAGACTCTTGCACTATCTGCTTATTGCACTTCTGGTGAGATGCCAAACCTCATTTCGTTACTCTATACTTGTATATGTGTAATGACAATAAAGTTGAATCTCATCTCTCATCTCATCTCATGTGTTAACTACCAAAGATGCGATCAAAGTGACTCACCGAGGATGCACCAACGTTTTTCAGATATCTAGCATGCTAAATATCTGGACAAAGGGGGGAGCTCATCTCCTGCAACGTGAGCTGTGATGTGAAAGGCAGTGAGTGCGTCAACCTGGAAACACGGGGGAAGCACTGTAGCACAACAACACTCTTCACCCATATTCTCTGCCTGTCTGAAAAAAAATCATCACACAGACTAGATGCAGGGCTTTATTCTGTCATGTGCGTTTTCACTGCAACAGATGATAACCTCGAACTGGCTTTAATGCGGAAGTTATTTCTCTGTCAGCAAAGCGTCCGCTCTGCTCTTGTAATCGCAGACTGAAAGCCCGCGATTACAAGACAGCACGTCATGTAGTATGAACGGTACAGCGATCTGACGACTTTCAAAATCGGGTAGTCAGTCCAAGAAGACTACGCTCAAGGGGATTTTCATATGCATATGATCAGAGGATCACTGTAGTTTCAAGGATCAAATGAATGAACACCAGTGAGCAGCCGTGGAATGCTTATACATACACTGAATAAACGAGTAAGACAAAAGGGTGGCCAAACAATGGATAGGAAGTCAAGATTGAGTACTAGACAAAAGGGTAGCTAATCAATGGAAAGCAAATCAATAAGTGTGAGAAGACCAGAGGCGTGAGGAGAACAAAGGGGGAGAGAGAACTAAGACAGATGGGCAATATATTAGAAATGCTATCACACACCCCATGGACCTGAGATAATGTGTTTGTGTGTATCGGGTACATGATAATAAAATAAAGATATTTGGTTACAAACCAATCAAAGAATTGGACAAATTAGAAATAAAATGAAAGAAAAAAAAGGTTACCAGAGCTATTAGAATTCATTCTGTTGGGGACATGAATGTTTGAATAAAATTTCAAGACACATTACATGTTCAGTGTGCCTACATAAGAGCTAAATAACAGGACGTTGTTCCTGAACGACTCAAATAAGGCCTGCTGTGCTGTTTCACTTCATTTATAAGCCAAACATCTTTGCCCAAACAGTTTGTACCTACAGTAACTCAGTCATCGCAGAGGCAGGTGGTACAGCAGCTTATATTTTGTTTTTATGATGGTAGAAATATGATGATTTAAGAGTTGTTATTTTTGTAAATTGATTTAAAACAATATGTAAAGTTGCACTGATCTCCTTTACACACGAGGTTCTTTTCCAGGTTTCTTTTTATGGGTGGAGCCTGGTGAACAGAAAGATGATGCCCCCGTTCTTAACACCACCAATGAAGCTCTGATGGATTCTGTTGATTTTCCAACCAGGGTCACAGCCATCAACGAACACAAGAGACCTGCTACAGGGATTCAGAGGACTAGAACAAGGCTTCACAGAAATAAAGTAAAACTATTCAAGACTGACTGCCAAAACTCAGGGGATCAGGGTGAGCAGTCACACCTCCAAACCCAAGTGCCCCCAAATTGTGTACTCCCTGTTGTACTCCCTATACACATAACTGTGGAGTCAGGCACAGCTCCACTGTCATTTGTACTAACCAGCTGTATCACCGACAGTTGCATATGCGACCAAATTGGTCGCACTCTGGAGCCCTGACACTGCAGCTTAGTTGCACTGAACAGTTTTTTTAGCAGAAAACCCTGTGGTAGAGCTGGGCAATATGGACCAAAAATCATATCTTGATATTTTTTAGCTGAATAGTGATACACGAAATATATCTTGATATTTTTTCCGTTAAAGAAATAACACAAACAAAGTCGGTTCCAAGTCAAATCAACATGTGCCAAATGTTACATAATAACCAGCTGCACAATATCAAAATGTACATGAAATTGATACAAAAATAAACTAATGGCTTGATAAATAACAATGAATAATAATATTAAATAAAATTGTTCCTTCAATAAAAAATGCTCCTTTCTTGCATAACCGAATACGCATAACCTAAGGTGTAAGGTGCAGTCTGAACAGGTGAGTTTTCAGTGTGCGAAGAAAGCATTGAAGGTTTCTGCTGACCTGATGTCCATGGGGAGCTCGTTCCGCCATTGAGGAACCAGGACAGAAAAAAGACGGGATTTAGAAGAGCGGTGGCTGCCTGCCCCTATTTTAATCATAGGTGGTGATATTCTATATTCTTTATTGTCATAAACCTTTGTAAAAATACAAAACCAGCATGTATTTATCCTACTAACATGCATAACGCGTGTATCAAAGCCTGAAGTGTCCTATTCCTCTGTGCCATAGAACTCCATTGTTATCCAAACCTATTACTGCAATGCACCTTTTCCTGCCTCACCCAACAAAACATCAATTAATTCCAGCTGATTCAAAATGACGCAGCCAGGCTCATGAGCAGGTCCAACAGAAGGGAGGACATCTAAGTGGTTTTAAAATCAGTTCATATCTTTTAAGATTTTAAGATTTTAATAATGACTCTTAAAGGTCCCATATTGTCACCTTTCTGGTGTTTCATTTGAAGTTTTGATATCCTTAAGAAGATATATTTGGGTTTATTTTTGTACCAAAACACATCTCAATATGGTTTTAAAGCTCTTTTTAAGGAGCTCTGCAAAGAAACAGGTCCATTTGGGCCTGTCTACTTAATATGTTATGAGCCTCTCTTCTGATTGGCCAACTGTTTTCTGAGTGACGCACGGCCAGACCAACCACCTCTTCTATTCACCGTTTGTCTGTTCACCGTGCTCAATCTCCCAACTCCCCGACTATGCAAAATTCATCTGTAACCGGTGTCGGCGGCGGCCCGCGAGGCAGAAAACGCCAGAGCGATCTGCTGAGGGACTGGAAGTTGGACAAAACTGACATGATGTGGAGCTGTTGCTGGGGCAGAGATGCCGGCGGACCGACAGCTGTGACTGGCGGCGTGTCCCCAGTCAGCAAGCAGTGAAGGAGCAGGCGGACCAGCCAGCGGAGCTCTGGCATGTCGCCGGTGAAGGAGCGGGTGGACCGGCCAGAAGGAGCTCTGGCGTGTCGCCGGTGAAGGAGCGGGCGGACCGGCCAGCGGAGCTCTGGCGTGTCGCCGGTGAAGGAGCGGGCGGACCGGCCGCAAGTCACAGCGGCTGTGACTGCGGATAGTCACAGCGGCCGATCCTTCACAGTCCAGAACAGCCAGTGTCTCTGCCCAAGCAGCATCTCCACGTCGCAGGCAGCAGCCCACACCGGTTACCGATGAATTTTGCAAAGTTAAAATAATTCCCGGTCTCTTGTATTAATATCCTTAGGAATCCTGTTCAATGATGTAGCTTCCTGATTTTTCTTGTGTTGTTGATCGCTCAGCAACAGAATGATGGGTGAGCGCTGGGGGCAAGGCTGAAGGCATTGACTGCCTCGCTATCACATCACAATTATACAGAGGTCCTGGGGCATCGTTAAAAAAGCAGCTGCTGAATGCAGGCTGTGCAGCTGCGTGTATTTGTCGGTTTATTGACGTTTTGACAATTTTACAGTCCTTTAAGGCCCATAGGGCATACATCGCTGGCGACCTGACCCCTCTGAGCCCGTTTGCAACCTGTGATCCTCTAGTAAAGTAATTCCTGGACATTCCTCGGTCTTACCTTAAAACTAAAGGTGATCATAAAAGTCAAGTAAAAAATGGTATTATTATTATTATCATTTTACTAAAACACATCAATGAGCCATACTTACATGAAGTGCCCCAAATACTCAGTAGAGCACCAAATGGAGGAGCAGTGTTTTCTCTCAGGGAGGAGTTATGTTGTAGCCACTACACAATGACTTTATATTTTTCTCATGATGTCAGTAATAATAGAGAGAATGAGACTCCTCACATAACATAGGAATCACAGGTGCAACTGACATACTGAAAGGTGAACACATCCAGCATTGCAGACCATTACCACCAGGTAACCACCATAAGAATGGAGCCAAGTGTATTGATAACAGTTATTTTATAATATTTTGTTGCAAATCTATACTATAATCATGGCACCAATAATGTTCTTCTTCAGGATTGATAATTTCCTCAAGTTCAGGAGTTTAGTATGTATGTAGTGGACAGTGCTGTGAACAAGTGACTGCAGCACTGTGACACAGTACAACATTTTAACTCAAGTGCACTGTTTTGGAAAAGGTGCACAGCATGTGAACATGGCATGCTGACAGATTAGGCAGATTTCTGATACTGTGATAGCTGATCAAATACTAACTACTACTACTAATTGGTATTTGTCAATGACTTACAGTCACCCACAGCAGAGTATCCTTGACCTATTTCTCATAAAATGTCTGAGGCCTGACCAGACGGCCAGTTCATTGTTATTAATATGCAGACATTATGTGATTAAATGCAGAACATTAAGAGATCACATACCGATGTTTTGATAGAAGCCATAGATTTTAGTTTCTGCAGGAGCTGCTGGCTCTGGAGGGGAGAGAGATGGTAAAATGGGCAGAATATGATTAAAAATTCTTTAAACTAGTTCAGCTTCTTAGCTTTCTTTCTGACAATGACATGAAAAGATTGATGACATCTCCTGTGGGTGTATGTACTGCGGCTAGATTAGGTTTGCATAAAGACTAGAGGCAGGGCTAGTGAGGTAGCCTAATATTGTGAGTGAGCAGAGGTTTGTCTCTGTACAGACACATTGGGCCTCATGCAAGAACATGTTTGTATTTCTCCTACATCTGTTTGCACTGTTAGTTCGTACGAACAGGCCTCGTCGGATTCAAAGTTTGTAAATTACGTGTGTAAACAGGATGATTTTCTCCTGTGCGTATTTGAGTGAGCGTGCCCGCGGATCGCAAATTAGCATAATCAATGCCCCCAAAATACCATATAAGAAAACAGCGTAAAAGAGTAAAAAGAAGACGTTTATGAGATCAGAGATTGAAGTTCTGTTTTTAGAGACTCATATTAAAGTCTATATCTTAGCAGCATCAGCAAGAGATAAGTGACAGACTAAAGCAGAGCTGTTAATACTGAGTTACCTGTGAGTCGCACTGTCACTGAAATAAAGACGAAATGCATCAATATGAAAACACTGGCCACAGTGAGGTGATCATGACTGCAGGTAGGTCCAGCTGAAATCTCCGTCACTGATATGAATGAAATAAATACGTAACATAACCGGCGATGTTCTAGCTGGTGCCCGAACTGTGCACCTTCATTCATTGCAATATAATACAATATGCTGCATGTTAGAATTATTTTACATTTCTTCTCTTCTTGGCGTGAAAAGCAGCTCACACTTGTGATAAGGCTCATCCACCTGCCCTCACAACACCAACTGTGCGCTTTACTACGGCACCGGCACGAGTGCGCATATGATGCTTATGATGCTGTCTCGTCTGCAGGTTGACTATAGGTCACAAGCTAATTGGAATTCATTTTAGGTAGATGGTGTGATAATAGTTTGCATGGTGACAATAAACAACTGGCATGTCAAGACAGCAACTCCGTGCGCAACATGCATGCCAACTGCCAAAAATGTGGGCCTCCCTGGCCATTGCGCAACACATTCTATACATGTATTTACAAAAATATACAAAATAATTATGTATATTTATATATATAATTTTTTTTACATTTAGTTGAATTTAAATATGCATAATTGCTTTAAAGTGATGAAAAAACCATGAGTAGAAAAACGTGGTAAGATTAACCGACAGGTTACGACAGGTCTCGACCACTCGTCAATTCTGTGCGTATTTAAAGGAAATGGTAAAATAGGAAAAAAAATGGTGAATGCAGGAAGTTGTCCTGAATCAATTGAACACACGGTTTAAGAACACATTTGTGTGTACGAACGGTTCTTGCATGAGGCCTTATGTTACTTAACATCAGTGGTTGTCCACAGGTGGCTGGGCCTGTCTGTTGTTCGCCACGAAATAGTTCCGGCACATAACTCCTCCTAACTAACATGTTGTGTTTCATCTGATTATTCTGGACAAAAACAGAAATGTAAAAGTGACCGTCTGAGCTTTAGGAGAAATAAAGTGATGCTCACCAGAGCGGTGGCGTGTTTGATCTTCTGGACAATTCCATTATGACCGAGGTGCTGCAGGGAGAGCCAGAGAGGCAGCGCTCGCAGCTTCTCCACAGGCTGGCTGGAGGTCAAACCTGCTGCAAGAGACTGATGAAACATAGAGACACACAGCAGTAAGTCACTTAGAGAAAGACAAAGATACTGGTCAAGGAAAGCTAACCCTAACCCCTACTACTCTGAAGGAAATAAGATCAAATCAGATTAATCAACTTTATTAAAGGATTGGTTCAAAAGTGTCCACTCAGAGTAAATAGCAATTTTCAAGCTCAAGTTTTCTTTCATTGTCATTCATCCTTATATAAAGTATATGACTGAATGAAATGTAGTTTCTCATGGGTCAAAAGTCAAAACTATTGCAGAACAAAAGCCAGCTATGATTGACATCATAAATAATAAATTCTAAACAGATTAAAAAGAGCAGACAGAATAAAATAGTGCATTGTCACTAATTGTCACTGTGCCTCTCTGACTGTAAAATAGTTAAAAGTAATAGTATATATTAATAGTATTATAGTAAAATAGTATAATAATAATAATAATAATAATAATAATAATAATAATAATAATAACAACAAATATGACAAAAGTAAAATAAAATATGAATAATTATATTATTAGTAAGTATGGTCAATATCATGGTATATAAAATATTATCTAGCCAATGTAATTATACATCCTGTATTATAAATAAATAATCATAAATAGCTGGCAGACATCAGGCCAGTTAAAGTTTTTAAAATAATTCAGACTGACGTGATGGTCACTGTAGCTGTAAGAGTGACATCGTTTTAACAGGTGACCCAAAACAAGAGTGCAAAACAACAGTTATATCAGTTTTCATGAAATTATATGAGCCTACCAGTGCTGGGTCTTCATGCCTGTAGAGGGTGACAGCGGTTACAGCTGGCAGTCCCAGCCACTGACCAGGTGTCAGTGTCATACTATCACTTCTGGTGGCTGCCTGGAAGGGGGAGAACAATATGTCACAGGAGAAAGTCAATGTAAGATGACATCTGCTGTTTGACTAACAAGGTGAGACAATAAGACTGTGTGAGATGGCAGGTATGGAGAAGGGAGACTTACATTGTTGCCTACTTTTTCTCTTTTTTTTATTCAGGTATTTACAATGTGCAGATGTGATTACAGCCATTTTCAAGCACACAATATCTTATTTTTGGCTTCATCTATCTGTAGAAATAACACGTTAGGGTTCCACACTTCATAATTGTTCCATTATAGCTTTATTCTAACATAAACATTGAAGAAATCCTTATGTTTGGATGAACAAATACTTGTGATTTTGGTACCTTGATCCACAGAGGGATAAGTGTTCATAAAAAATAATACATGTGATTTTAACACACTTTGATGCACATGCTGTTGTTGTCAAACGGTAACTAAGAGTAAACTAAGGCAGTGAGTTCCAACGGTTTGGACCTGTGATCCATTCAAACAACTGATCCCTTGGTTAATGAACAACTTTCACCGAATACATATGAATGACAGCACTGAAACATAAGTTTACCATGACAGCAGAGGTGACCTGACCCAGGGCCAGGGTTGCCAAGTTGACCCTAGAGAAGAAAAAAACAACACCTTAAATAACATCACTATGACTTGTGTATTTAGTTCACTGCTCATATTTCGTTTATAGAATTTGTGATGCTGGATATCTTCTGCTTGTCATCAAAATATATTCAAAATTACAAAATTAATTTTCTGATACTATTATTATTATTATTATTATTATTATTATTTAACCTGAAATTGCCAGACCAAATCTGATTTGCAATGGTTCAGGAACCTCTCAGTTGACTTTCGGTAACAACCAGGGAACATCTTATGTTGCATATTCACAAAAAGTGCCGTTGTTTGTTCTTCTTTTAGAGAAAATATTCTGTATATACCAAATTATATAATTTTTACTTCTATATACAGCACTTTTTCAATCAAACATTATTCATTATGGCATTTATTTAGTTTCAAAACTTGCGCGCGTGTAATATGAGAGCAAATCAACACCGCAAGCATAAAACATACTTGCGAGGGAGCATTTCTACTCTGCATGCGCGAGCAGAGGATGAGGGTATCAAATGATTGGACCTGATGTTAAAAATGGTGACCATATTAGTTTATATTATATGCATCGTGAAAAAGTAATTTTTTTCCATAATTAAATTTAACTTTCATATATTCTAGATGTATTACACGTATAGTGAAAGCCTTTTTCTTGTTTCAATTTCAATGATTACGGTTTACAGCTCATGAACAAACAAAAATCCAGTACCTCAAAATATTAGAATATTTCTTAAGATTCATCAAAAAAGGATTTACATTACAGAAATGTCCAACTTCTGAAAAGTGTTCATTTATGCACTCAAAAGTTTGTCGGAGCTTTAGCATTTATTACTGCATCAATGCAGCATGGCATGGAGGAGATCAGCGTGTGGAACTGCTGAGGTGTTATTGAAGCACAGGTTGCTTTGATAGCAGCCTTCAGCTCATCTGTATTGTTGGGTCTGGTGTTTTTCTCATCTTCCTCTTGACAATTCTCACTGTGGAGCAACACCAGCAGATGGCTGCTCAAATCATCACCAACTGTAGAAACTTCACAGTAGATTTCAAGCAACTTGGATTCTGTGCCTCCAGACTGTAGTGGCTCTTGATGCATTGGCTCCAGCCTCAGTCCACTCCCTGTTAAGCTCTCACAAGTTCTTGAATCAGCTCTTCTTGAAAACATCTTCTCAAGGCTGCGGCCATCCCTGTAGCTTGTTCACCTTTTCCTACCACAATTTTCCCTTCAAGTAAACTTTCTGTGAATATGCTTCTATACAGCACTCTGTGAACAGCCAACCCATTCAGCAATTCACCTCCGTGGCTCACCCTCTTTGTGGAAGGTGTTGATGATCGTGGACAACTGTCCAGTCAGCAGTCTTCCCAATGATTGTGGTTGTGTGTACTGAACTAGACCAAGAGATATACGGTATTTATACTGTATAAATAGTAAACTACTCAAACTCGATGCTTGAAACATTTTAGTTTACATGTAATGAGTCTAGGATATAAAAAAGCACTTTCTTGAATAGCTGACAAACAATTATTTAACTTTTTCACAATATTCTAATATTTTTAAGATGCATCTGTAGTCTGACATTACTGGAAAGATTTTTATCTGCTTTCTTGCCAAGATGTAGATGGTAGCTTGGAAACCTCATGGCCATGATTATTCCTGATTGACAAAAAATAGGACCTATTTACTTTGTGTACTAAGCAAAAGAAACCTCATACAACATGTTCATTAGTGAGTGGTGTATTTTTAACTTTGAATGGAGACAGGCGATTCGTTTCCCCACTGCTTACAGGCTTGGGAAAGCTAAGCAAATCTTACCCTGTATCCAGCTCTGTGCGTTAAGCACAGAGCTGGATACAGGGTAAGATTTGACTGAGACTGATATTAATACTAAAAGCTTTAAAATCAACAAAGCAGTGCACATTTCACAAAATATTTAACTATTTCTTCCAGACCAAATATTGTAGATGAGGAAAATGGACACACCCCTCCACATGAAGCCACATGTTGTATTGATCACACAGTTCCTTCAGACGGCCAAGCTTGTCTGTATGCCCTGCCCCAGGGGTACCTGGGAAAAATCACAAACAAATTACTGTAGTGAAAACTAAAATATTTCAACTGCAGAAAAGCTGCTGATCTACAGATGAATTAATATTATTCTGAACTGCTTTAATGCACCACATGTATACAGAGAGAAATGTTCAATGTTTGAACTGCAATTATCCTTCACCTGCGTTGGCAATCAACAGCAAAGGAAGCTTCCCAGCTTCTATGTCCTCTTTGATGAGTTTGTCCAACAGGGCAACATCCTGACAGTGACAAACAGGGTAAGAGACAAAATCCTTTTCATTTTAACTATCTGAGTTATGTCTGGTTATTTGTGTCTTTTTCAACTGTATTTTCCTACCATTTGGTGCTGGGATCCAAATATGGTGTTGCATGGGACTGTGCACAAACTGGAGAGAGGCAGGCCGAGCTAATGACACAGAAACTGACATTAAAAATCACTCTCCGTTATGTATGTGACTGGATTAAACACAGTTAAATCTGAGTGATTTGTTACTTCTTTTTCACACAGCGACTTTGAGCTTCACAAATATATTTGATGTGTGTGTTAATGTTTCCTACCTGGCTACACAGGTGCTGTCCCAGACCAGGCCTGCAGGAGGAGCTCTGGTAGATGACGGGCTGTTTGGAGCTGAGAACTGCATAGCCCTCAGTGGCAAATTCTTCATAGCGGACATTGATGACCAGCCGACACACTCTAACAAGGCCAGCCCTGTCATCCTCGTGGAAGCAGGCTGAACCGTTCTCATACCTGAGAGACAGATTAGGTCGGTGTAGATGCGACAAATTCAAGGACAAAATACTGTCAGGAGAAAAGTGATATCAACCAAAATCCACCAATCTGTTGAGTTGTTCAGAATTAGCACAAAGAAAACAAAGGGTCAAACTTCATAATCAGAAACAATATGATTTTTCACCCAAACTCAGCATTAAGTATTACCTATTACTTTAAAAACAAAAATAGGTATATTAACCTTTTCACATTTTAATTTCAAATAAACAGACTTTTAAAGCTTTTATGTGTTGGCCTATCAATTGTTGCTATTAATGTCATCAGTGTATTCTTGTGACCTGAGTGTTGAGTGTCTGTCTGCAAACCAAATTTCGATCATGAACACAGATGAAGTTGAAATTAAACAATGATCAAAAATACCCTCCTCACAATACAAGACTTGCAAATCAAATAAAAAACAAACCACAAAGGTGTACAATAAACTCGATGGTATAATAAAAACAATTATTTAATATTTTTGTATATTGTATTGATATTGTTCAATAGATTCACTCCTCTTATTGGAACACATTTCTATTGTTTTTTCTAACCCTTGTTAATTTTAAACATAAATAAATGTTTCTCTCTCTCTTTGCCAGAATGTTGTATAGATCAATTGTGCAATGCTGTCACCAATGACATCACTCGATTCAAGTTGTAATTAGTTTTGATCGGGTTGGGTAACGAAATCATGTATCAATCGGGCACCAGTTCCTACAACGCTGATGTCAATGCCTCATTTCAGTGCCTTAGCTGTGTACTGAAATAGTTGCCGACTGACATCACAGCACATGCCTAGTAAACATTACACTTAACTCTGGTGGCAATCTCTACATGGCTGTGGTAGCACATACAATATGCCTACTGTTAGCTAATAGCTACCCCGAGTCAACACGACAACAAAATCCCTTTTGCACTCAGTAATATTTGTATATTCAAGTTAAGAATACTTTCAACAATATGTGACATTTCAAGTTCCAATTTGCCTTACCAATATAAAAAGTTGTTCTTATCGGCAGTTGTCAGTTTCTTAAGAAAGAAGTATCGGTTATGGCACAGTTTAGGTACCTTTACCATTCTAGAAGTATTGTTTTAGCAAGAGCTTAAGAAAAAAAGCCTAACTTGAAATTCCCAGGTGAAAGATGATTCTTATCGCTTTAAATGTTTGCTGCGTTGACCGCGAGGAGGGGGAGAATAGTAGAGGAAGGGAGAGAAGGCGGTGAGAGAATACTTTTGCACTTTTTGACAGTTAAACACTGTCAATTTTTGATTGTGAATTTACACAATTGTATGTATTACATACATGTATTTGTAAGATTTTGTTCACCACAGGTGTCATGTAACTGTAATGTTAAATTGTGTTTCTATAGGAATTGCAGCATGTTCAACAAGCCTTTCATTCTTCAGGTTCTATAAGCAAATGTTTTAGTCATTAAATGTCTACTGTGACAGTATACAATGCATTGGGATGAAAAAAAAGTACTCTGAATACATAAGTACTCCTGTACTTTAACTCCAGTAATAATATGACTCAACAACTTGCACTTTTATTGGAGTAACATCTGACCAGGAGTATCTATACTTTTACTCAAATAATGGAGTTGTGACTTTGTCCACCACTGCTCTGGACATAGACATATACTGTAAATACACAATGGAAAATTCCTGAATGCCCAAATAGTATCAGTCTGAGTTGAAACATCTGAGCTTCTATAAATGGCTGAACTTATGCTACTGAGCTCCCACTGGTGCTAGTTTTCACTGTGTAACCATCTCGTCCAACGTTACACCTAACACTTAGTGGAGATTTCTATAGTCCTTAAGTTGCAATGCAGGGTTTTAGCCACAGCGGTACCTGAACAGTCTGCAGAGCCACAGTGTTGTGTCAGACAGGATCCGAGTGGTCAGCTTCCGCAATCGTTCTCTGTCCAACACTGAGATATAGGCTGCCAGACTGTGACCTAGCAGCGCCATGTGAGCCTGTTCACCCACATTCTGCATCCTACAGGAGACAGAAAAAATAGCAGCTTTGTCATGCACTTTATGCTAAGGGCCGTCTACTGGAGCACCATTTGTTCTCTGATAACTCACATACTAAGCTAATGTAAAACTGCAACTTAACTTACCTCACAGCTCGCATCTTTCCTTCCTTCTATCAATCAGGCCTTTTTAGGTGTTGTTTAATAAAAGCAGCTTCTCTAGACAGTCTACACTTGCACATGTACCATGGGTGTAATGTAAAAAAATGTGTGTTTATAATCCCCCCACCCCCTGCCCTACATGCTCGCAACAGCTTAACACTTGCTCGACAGGTTGAGTTTTGTCACTTTAGAGGCGGGATCAGTGATTGATGCTGCCCTCCTTTGATTGGTCACCTCTCTTCAGTCCCCAGCCTATCACCGATCTTCTTACATCTCTCTTGGGCAGGATCATCAAGGAGGATGTGTCAGGGAAATGTCGGGGATAGTCGGGTATCTTTTACCCAATGGCAAGGGAAAAAACAGTCCTTGGCCTCGGCGGGTTGGGTCTCTGTCGGTACTGCTAGCCTGATTTGTCCAGAATTAAGTCCAGATTTGGGAGCTTGGTTCCCACAATTCTCAAAAATTTACATGCTCATTATGACGTAATTTCACACAAATGTCTAATGTGACGTCATAATTTTGTACAACAACACTTTTGTGGCCGTTATTCAGTTCACTTAGTTCTACTTACTGTTGGCTGGGCTTGTCCTCTTTCTCTTCCTCTTCGTGAATGAGGTTGTGAACTAAGTGCAGTATAGTGGCAACATCCTGACCACTGCACAGGAGAAACAAAGGAACAGATGATTAGCTTCAAACTCTTTTCACTTTCAACTGCCATAATTTCAACAAATCAGACTAAATTTAATGTGAAACTCAAATCATTGACCGATTTACAAAATGTATCAGGTACAGCGTGAATACGATTTAAAAAAATAAATTGAGAATAATAATGATAATATCATAAAACATTTTTACTGAGTATACAGTCAAAGACCTCAGAGCTGTATCAGTGACCTCTGCACAAGACTCTGCCGTCATTGGCTGACTTGAGATGATTTTGAAGGCACTCAGTGAACACCGTAGCGTATGGAGCATAAGGGGTGGAAGTAGTCAGGTGTCTGGCTGATTCTTTGGTGCAATCGTATATAGCCAGGTAACATTATGATGGCTCGGAAATGCATAAGGCACACTAGTCTGGCACGCTTCCAAAATAATGTTTGCTGCAGCATGTAAACATTCTCAAGTCATAACTAGCCCTTTCACGATAATTAGGTTGTCGACTTATAATACGATACATGAACATAAACTCTTTCATTTCTATTGACCTTGATAATCTGCATTGTATTTGCATGCGTGTTTGTTGACATCACGCTGCTTCAATCCTCTCATCTGCTCTGTGTCGCAGGTGCAGCTAAACTGTGACAAAACTTTTAAATGACAACATGGCATTTTCACTTGTGTGTTGTTGGTGGGCCGCTTCGCAGTCGCCCCGGGGCAACTTCTGATTGGTCAGAATGACTTCACCATGGCGGCCCGCCATGGCTAAATCTTAGACTCCACGGCAAAAAAAAAATCAATCCACCCAAACAATCATCTCATCCAATGCTTTGGTGACTCCAGTCACTTGTTACTTGTCAATAGCCCCTGTGCATGTCCGTGTTTCCCATTCATTGACTAGACTGTGGCAGTCTGTCAGTAAAATTTGTTGCACCATAGACTCATAACAGATTGAAAATATGTTTACACTTCTCAGAGCAACATAAAAGATCTCTAAAGGTGCGTTCAGCGCACTGCTCCTCACATTATACACATGCTCACTTACACACGCGCGGGCAGATTAAGCCCTGCTGTGTTCTCATTAACGTTTGTGGCCATTCTCAACATTATGTTTGGAGCGGGATGTTTGCTTGGTCTGCGGTGTTGCTGGTTGCACTTTTCTTTTTAGACTGCTGATTTTCAGAGGAATCAATCAAATGACAGGGTAAGTTTGTGCAACGCTCTGGCGAACGCGGATACCATAATAACTCGAATACAAGACAGACTTGTAACAGAAAACTG
The DNA here is from genome assembly GCF_022379125.1 of Scophthalmus maximus. Lineage (NCBI taxonomy): Eukaryota > Metazoa > Chordata > Actinopteri > Pleuronectiformes > Scophthalmidae > Scophthalmus > Scophthalmus maximus. Next base: position 113,104 of record NC_061531.1, on the reverse strand, counting down.
CACGTGCATTCATTACAACCTACAGATATATATATATATATATTTATTTAATAGAGAGAGTAGCAGCGTACTGAGGAGATATCAGATCTGTGTGTCTCTGTCAGTGTCGGAGCCTGGTGCAGTGGGCGTGGCCAGCTCTCACTGCTCGTCAACAGCAGAGACGCTCAAAGTCAGACCTTCTCTGATGGCGCAGAGAGTGAACCGGTCGAAAGTCTGGTTGCCACAAGTTCAACAAATGTTTTGCAATTAAAGTACTGTAACACAAGTGATCTGTGGAAACATTTAAATACATTTTATATTTATTAATTATATTATTATTTGTCTTTTTCTGACGTATATTAATGATGGTACATCATTCATATCCATACAAACAATGTGTTCATGATTAAATTCTTTACTGCAGCAAAAGAAATTTTACACAAAGTTCTTAAAGAGACTCCTAAATAGCTTTCAATGTTCACCAGATTAATGGATTTAACTTTAAAATGTACAAAATTTTCTTACGGGATGGCCTGCCCCTGGACCCCCCCTAGAGGGTCTGAAGTTCCCCCACGTAGTCTCTCAAGATTCCATGGGAAACGCTTCATGCATTACTGAATACAGTCGGTTAATAGCACTAGGCTATATTAGTAGTAGTTGAAATATGCTTATTTAGGTCACTTTGAAAGGAAAAGAAAAACAAACGCCCCTCCCCCCTTTTTATTTATGGAAAAAAAAACAATCAGACACAAGTTATTAAAAGTGAATAACATTCATGTATCATAATTTATATAATTTGTGTGTGTGTGTTGGGGGGGGGTCTAATCAGAAAGTCAAATTATTTATTTGTCAGTTCGAAATTCTTTTAATTCATTCAATGGTCTGTGTGCCCTCAAAATATTTGTGACACCAAAGGCAAAGTGGGTTTGCCCCAAAAATGATGAAATTCCAACCTTGGTGAGTGTATAGGGCCAGTTAACCAGGTGCCGCACCAGGAAAAAGGCATGCGTGTACACACCATTAGCCTACTTGAATATTTGCTTTTGTGTAATTAACTGTTTTATACTTCAAAAAGCCTACATTCTCAGCAGCCTCTTTTAACTTTTTCGTCTTTTAGTTCAACACGGATCTCATAAATGGCCTCTCTGAAATACAATTGACAGAAACCCAGTGTGGTCACCCTTTTCAATCCATGTAGGAAAACTTTTTATATAACCAAGTGAATCAGAATCATTTCAGAGATGAACACTCCTGCTGTGAATCACCCTAATTGGAAAACTAAATTCCAACATAGACTGACAGTAAATGTGTGTGTGTGTGTGTGTGTGTGTGTGTGTGTGTGTGTGTGTGTGTGTGTGTGTGTGTGTGTGTGTCTTACTCTCCCTGCAGAGGTCCAGGGATGCTAGTTCTGCTGAAACGCCGCCTTTCTGTTCCCATCTCCATCTCCCTACGCAGATCAATATTATAATCACACAGTGATCTATAGATGCTCCAATCATTCATGTGCAAATTACAAAAATAAGGACAGAAGTGTCTAATCCTATAATCCTACCTCTGTCCATCTCCAAGGATCATCATGGCTTCACTCAGATTCTTGCCCACTTGGGCCAGTGTGGAGTCCACCATCTTGTAAGTGTGTGTGTGTGTGTGTGTGTGTGTGTGTGTGTGTGTGTGTGTGTGTGTGTGTGTGTGTGTGTGTGTGTGCGCGCGCGCGCGCTGGGAGAGAATTAAAGAGACAATTAGTACAATCATTTCAGAATCACTCATTGTATTCACAGCATACATCAACATTATAAAAACCTAAAAGTTTTGTGTGTATCATGGTTCCCTACAGTTACAGTGTTGTTAGGAGTTTGTATGCAGGTCAATACGCAGCAGACAAACAGAGGGAAAGAAAACAAACCCATAAAAAGATTAAAGTTTTACTGTAGATATCTACTCAGAGACACAAATCTGAGAGTGGTCTGTTCTGTCTGAACAGGCAGCATTGTTTATCATCACTTACAGCAAACACATTATACCTGTGATAATCTAGCTGTCCACTTCAGCCCCCAAATGAACCCATTTGACTTATTCTGCTGTGTTTAGTATTATGAGATGAAACATGAGGTTGTCCAAGTCAAGACTGAATCTCTTATTTTTAAAATACATGTTATTGTTATTTGCCTTTTTCTGAGATAAGATCGCGATTCAGATCATGGATTATGATTCTATCCCAAAAGATCATGATATGGTCTTTGGGCCAGATCGCCCACCCCTAATTCAGCGGCTCCCAAATCCTTCTGTGTCTTTCCAATGCGATTCAGTAACTATCTTGTTTACTGTCCAACATAGTAAGAATTAATTATTAGGGTACAATTAATAATTGTAACTATGTGCAGAGCAAAACCCTACTCTCTCTATGTGAAGGCATATAACAGAAACAGTTGATTAAGGTTGGCAGTGCTCTTGACAATCTATTTAAACTATGGATTTCACGATCAAATTTTTTTTTTAGTCATTTAATACTGAGTATCTGGCGATTCCCGATCCGATACTTGTATTTTCCTAGATAATACAGTTGTACAGTGCACACTTCAAGTACATTAAGTTTTTAAAATCAATCCAATCCATTTTTAATTTCAATGTTGCATTTTTTGGTCTTTTTCTAACATCATACTTTAACGAACTCCTAGTGGATTTATCACAGCGACTTCAAGTTCGGTCGCAGTCATCTAAACCCCTTGTTGATGAAAAGTTATCAAAAGATTTATGTTCCGTGGGAACGCCTTTGCCTTGTGGAAAAGATGGATGTTGCTCCATGATAAGAGAATTTCCTCTGACTTGCAGGTTTACCTTATCCACTTCAAATGTATATGAACGAAATTTGGTACACCCTTTTTTTGATGTCAGGATCTACAAAATAGCCTCTGGACGCCATTACATCCGGCCAAAAGGAAGTCGGCCACGGTACATGAAAATGAACTCGATCATTTCTATTGACTTCGATAATCGCCATTGTTTGTTGACAGTTAGGCACGCTGCTTCAATCCTGTCATTTGCTCTGTCACAGGCGCAGCTCACAAACACTTTCTCACAAAAAAATTCTCTCAGCAGCCTTGCTTTCCTCTAAGTTCATTTTGCAAAAATATTGCAGCAGCTGTTTCAGAATTGTATTAAATGTCGCTCGTGTTTTGCTAGCGCTTAGTATGCATGCTATAGTCCGACCAACAGAGTGAAACACAGCGTGTTGAACAGTCAAAAGTCTGACTGCTTGTCGTCGCTTTCTCTGTTAAAGTACAAAGTGCAAGAAAATGCGGGTCGTTTATTAGCTGCAAGTCGGGACGCACTTAGAATCTTGACAAACAGCAAACAGCACGACATTGACTTGGAGCAATGCACAGTGTTTGATGTCCTGTGGGAGTGAGACTGTAACAGCCTGATCACCAGCACAAGCACCTGAAGTAAAGATCTTAAACATACAGTACTTTAGTTCACATTTTGCCTCTATAGCTGCTTTGATGAACTGCCCCTGCTGCTGAAAAAAAGGAGGAAACTGTCAGCGACACAAATTGTGTAGAAGAGTGCAGTGATTCACACAATAACGACCAATAGGCTTTTAATAAAAGCTCACATGATTCAGTTGCAAAAAATTACAGTTATATTGTTTATCGCAATAATTCTGGCCTAATATATATATATATATATATATATATATAAAAGTAGTTATCGTGACAGGCCTAATCACAGCAATTCCACATTTGGTAGCTCATCTAAACCAAACCCTTTTTGATTTGAAGAAGTGATTTGATATATATTGTGATATATATCGATGTTGAGAAATATGAAAACAATTATCGTGATGAAAAAAGATTCCCATATCGCATATGCCTATTGTGATCGGATCGGGACATCCCTAATTTTAAACTACTCAAGGTCTAAAACTCCAAAGGGAACCTTACATGTCACCAAGACGAGAGTGCCGTCTGCCTCACTCAATCACCAGGTTTACAATAAAAGTGATAAACATAAGGTCTAACAAAAATATTATTGTTAAGCAAATGTAAGTTCTTAGAGAAAACTAAACAGGGTGGTACAAGGTTCTATGATGAGAACGCAGAAGAGGATGCACAGAGATGCATTAATGGGGCAGTAAGCAAGTGAGCGATTTCTTTTGGCACACAGAACTGACAGCTTGCGGACCGTGAGGCAATATTCGCTGAATTTTACAAAGTGTATTGGATTAAAATCGCTTACTGCCCCTTTGATAAAACAATCAGTGTATTCTCTGGAATTACCTACCAACGAAAGTCATACTTATCAGATAGATTTCAGTCTGTTAATGTTAACAACAACTATTCCACTCATACAAAAGTTAGTAATGGAGTTCCACAAGGTTCTGTGCTCAGCCCCCTCAGAGAAACATTATCTGAGCATATAGTTACTTCGGATGGCATAACTTTTGCCTCCAGCTCTACTGTGAGGAACCTTGGAGTTATTTTTGACCAGGACATGACCTTTGACTCACACATAAAACAAGTCTCTAGTAGAGACCGAACGATATTGGATTTTTGATGGTTATCAAACACTGTGACAAAGTCATCATGCACTGAACAGTAAAACTGAACTTATTATAAATAAATAAAAAACAAATAGAACAACATATATATAACTTCAATTCAGAAAATAAACAAAATTTATGGGGCAAGCCTATATATATAAAGAATTGAACAAACATTACATTCTTTTTCAAAAGCCCCCCCCCTTCTCAGAGAAGGTAGAATGGGCCAAGATGCTCTCACATAAGCTTCCACTCAGCGAAAAAGGTATGAAAAAGGCTACATGGTTAGCCAATAAACGAGCATGATAAGCTTGTTGTCACGGAAAGTAAGAGATGGGCACATTGTTTATATATCACTGCTTTCCAGCATCTCACTAACTAGGTAACAACGTAGCGTGAAATCAAAATTCAACAGACTCAATCTACCACCGCACCATCGTCTGCTGAGCTGCAGAAAGATGCTCTGATGCCTTTCAATTTGCTACATTAGCTAACATAGCAAACCTGCGATAAGCATGAGTGACCTGGCAGTTGTCAGGAGCAGGGTTGACGTTATATTATAGTTATATTGCAAAGGGAAATGATGTAGTCATTTTTGTTAACTTTCTAACAACACCATCAGCTCAGTGCACAGCTGTCCTGCAGACAGTGCTGAGAATAAACAATGGAGTCGGAGCGCACTGTGCTGGACAAACTACGTGACGCAACCTTTGTCATTTGGAGCATCTTTTACTGCACTATATGCTCTGAGTTTTTAGCAAACATGAACGCCGATACAGATATTTCTCTGATGGGCCCATATCTGCCGATTAAATCATCTGACAGATAAATTGGTCAGGCTCTTGTCTCTAGGAAAGCCTTTTTCACCTGCGCAATATCAAGAACATGAGAAACATCCTATCTCAAAAGGATCCTGAAAAACTAGCGTGAAAAGCCTCCAGTTAATCCAAAATGCTGCAGCACGAGTTCTGACAGGAACTAGAAAAAGAGTGTAAGCATCTCTTCATTGGCTTCCTACAAAATTCAGAATAGAAAAAAAATCCTGCTCCTCACCTACAAAGCCCTTTATTATCAGACTCCATCCTATCTTACAGAGGTCATAGTTACATAGATAGATCACTTCCCTCTGTAAACTCAGGACTAATTGTGGTTCCCAGAGTCTGTGAGAGAAGAATGGGAGGCAGAGCCTTCAGCCACCAGACTTCTCTCCTCTGGAACCAGCTCCCATTTTGTGTCAGGGAGGCACCTTCTCTACTTTTAAGGTCAGACTTAAAACTTTCCTCTTTGATAATGCTTAAAGTTAGAGCTGATCAGATGTTTACTGAACCACCCCTAGTAATGCTGCTAAAGGTCTTGACTGCTGGGGGAACTCCCATCATGAGCATCTCTCTCCCTCTCTCTCTCTCTGCCCCAATGTATTTACATTATATTTCACCAATGCCTCGGGCACACTACATGATTTTCAAAGTCGTAAAAACGCTGTACAGTTCATACTACACAACGTGCTGTCTAAACGCAGGCTTTCAGTCATTGTGCTGTTCACACTACGTGACACATTGGTGACAGGGGTCACACTACACAATCCTTCACCAGGAGAAATGTCTAAGTACTTTTGTCACGAAAACACGTGCAAAAAGTGACAGGAAAATACGTGATATACCTGCGAAACAGGAATTGTTTGTCACTTTCAGGATGGATGTCAAAAATAAACTGTGTTAAAAAATAATGCAGAATACTCTACGTTTCAGCTACGTTCAAAATTATCAGCGGCGCTCCTACAAAATTTTATTAAATGTCATGAAGTCGCAATTACACAACTCTGTGAGTGCTTTTATTTTGACAAGACACAACAAAGGAGCGCTGTAGGCAACACGCCCCCGAGGAGAGAGAGGCAGCGAGACCATTAAGGAGTCGGATAGAGCAGTGTTACCGGTTTCCTGTGAGAAAAAGTTACATTTCCCTTCTGCTTATCGGTTCCTAAAATATATAAATATTTGAATATACGTCACTCATCGACTGGCGCTTAGCATGCATGCTAACATCAGTGTTAGCTGGCCCCCGCCGCTGGAAAAAATCCTAGAAGAAACACTGAGACCATTGTATTGAATATCTGTCTTTGGATAGATGTCTTTTGTTTTTTTTACATTTTAATTTAATTTAAGGCTTTGGGGCATACTAGACTATCCTCTTAATCCTCAATGGTTAAATAATGACAGACAGGTTGACAAGAATGTCGACATTTTAGTACTGCTTAGGGCACTGGTGTTTGTGCCCGTATATTTGTTACCACCAATCTGGCAGATGGCAGCACTGTAATTAATGCCCAAATACACACATCTGGAAAATCACGGCCATCTTACGGTAAGACTGAGTGACTTGAAAATGAATCCACCATGATGGATTTTTTGGGTGTAGAACATCTACCTGTTAACACGCACTCTAATGTCATCTACAGTGGCTGAGGCTCAGGAGATCGATTGGGTCGCTGTTTAATCAGAAGGTTGATGGTTCGATCGCCAACTCCTCCAGTTTATGTCCCAAAGTGTCCATAGGCAAGACTAACCTAAGGCTAAGACTTGACCCTAAACTGCCCCTGACTTTTGTGCCGGAAGTGTGTGAATGTGTGCATGAATAAGTGAATGTGACTCGTACTGAAAATCGCTTTGGGTGGTCGATAAGACTAGCAAAGCACTAAATAAATGCAGTTTGTTAAGTTAGTACTAACATACAGACATGTAAAAAAATTGTTGGTACCCTTCCGTTAAAGAAAGAAAAACCCACAATGGTTACTGAAATAACTTGAAACTGACAAAAGTTATAATAAATAAAAATTTACTGAAAATTAACTAATGAAAATCAGACATTGCTTTTGAATTGTGGTTTAACAGAGTAATTAAAAAAAACAAAAATCTAATGAAACTGGCCAGGACAAAAATGATGGTACCCTTAACTTAATATTTTGTTGCACAACCTTTTGAGGCAATCACTGCAATCAAGCGATTTCTGTAACTCTCAATGAGACTACTGCACCTGTCGACAGGTATTTTGGCCCACTCCTCGTCAGCAAACTGCTCAAGCTGTCTCAGGTTTGAAGGGTGCCTTCTCCAGACTGCATGTTTCAGCTCCTTCCACAGATGTTCAATAGGATTTAGATCAGGGCTCATAGAAGGCAACTTCAGAATAGTCTAATGTTTTGTTCTTGGCCATTCTTGGGTGTTTTTAGCTGTGTGTTTTGGGTCATCATCCTGTTGGAGGACCCATGACCTGCGACTGAGACCAAGCTTTCTGACACTGGGCAGCACATTTCAATCCAGAATGCCTTGATAGTCTTGAGATTTCATTGTACCCTGCACAGATTCAAGACAACCTGTGCCAGATGCAGCAAAGCAGCCCCAGAACATAACTGAGCCTCCTCCATGTTTCCCATGTGTTCTTTTCTTTGTATGCTTAATTTTTGCGTCTGTGAACATAGAGCTGATGCGACTTGCCAAAAAGCTCCAGTTTTGTCTCATCTGTCCAAAGGACATTCTCCCAGAAGCTTTGTGGCTTGTCAATATGCATTTTGGCAAATTCCAGTCTCACTTTTTATGATTTGCTTTCAACAGTGGAGTCTTCCTCGGTCGTCTTCCATTAAGTCCACTTTGGCTCAAACAGCGACGGATGGTGCGATCTGACACTGATGTACCTTGACCTTGGAGTTCACCTCTTATCTCTTTGGAAGTTGTTCTGGGCTCTTTGGTTACCATTCGTATTATCCGTCTCTTCAATTTGTCATCAATTTTCCTCTTGCAGCCACATCCAGGGAGTTTGGCCACAGTCCTGTGGACCTTAAACTTCTGAATAATATGTGCAACTGTAGTCACAGGAACATCAAGCTGCTTGGAGATGGTCTTATAGCCTTTACCTTTAACGTGCTTGTCTATAATTTTCTTTCTAATGTCCTGAGACAGCTCTCTCCTTAGCTTTCTGTGGTCCATGTTCAGTGTGGGACACACCATGATACCAAACAGCACAGTGACTACTTGTCACCCTTTAAATAGACAGACTGACTGATAGCAAGTTTGAAGACACCTGTGATGCTAATTACTGGATACACCTTAGTTTAACATGTCCCTATTGTCAAATTATTTTCACTCTTTTCTAGGGGTACCATCATTTTTGTCCAGGTCAGGTACATTAGTTTGTTTTTTTAAATTATTCTGTTGAACCACAATTAAAAAGCAATGTCTGATTTTCATTTGTTAATATTCAGTTAATTTTCATTTATTATTACTTTTATCAGTTTCAAGTTATTTCAGTGACCATTGTGTTTTTTTCTTTCTTTAATGGAAGGGTTCCAACAATTTTGTCCATGTCTGTATATTCATAAACTGGACAGTCATTTTGAATTGGCTTAAGGACTTGACTTGAGTAATGATGTTAAGAGTGGAGTGGTGGCAGGAACCTGCCTTGGCACCACCACACACGACACAGGACCTCAGCTCACCCTGTAGACACTGGACACCTGGCGTGCCCTGTGCCCCCAAGTGGCAACTAGGGCTGCAATGACGCGTCCATGTAACGCAGAAGCATCGCACTGTTAACGTTCATTGCCAGTGATGGCAAATCCCGTTCTGGGGTATGTGGAAAATGAAACTTCATCCGAAAAAGCTTGTGTTATATGAGTGGCGTATGTGCGTAGTGTGTGTGTGGCAGAACAGGAGAGGGAGCCTCGGAGCAAGTGACTGTGAGCCTGGAGAGGTCCGGTGAAAAGGAGTTGGTTGCAACAGTGGATTTCAAGTGCAGGTTACAGTCTGTTCATGAACACTGCAGCGTCTCAAGACAAAGGAAAAGTTTCTGTGTGTTATTTAAAGGGCCCATATTATGCCCCCTTTTACACAAGTTACATTGTTTTTTTCAGGTGTGTGCACTACATGTCTTTGCCATTCCGTGTCAAAACTCCTCAAGGATCAAGCCACAAAGCACCCTCCTCTTTCTGTATAAACAGCCCTGTGAGACTATGGTCGATTCCAGCGCTTTTCTGCTCACATCTCGTGTACCGCCTCGCTCCGCCTCACTTCTCCCCGGGTCTGCTGCGCAACTACAGCGTTGCGCTGCCATGACAACAGTCGCACGTGTCAAGGCACAAACACGGCATAGAGACCCGGGAGGCACAGCGAACACGTTCTCCATAATTACACACAGAAAACATTAGGGCTGGGCGATAGAACGATAACGATATGTATCGCGATAGACACGTTGTCAATAGAAAATGCGTTCAATAGAACTTTTCTATAATTTTTTTGACGCCCCTAGCTTTAAATTTCAACTTTCTATCAACTTTCTGGAATGATAACAGTCCCACCCTCAACACCTTTGTATGTCAATATTGAGCCATGGTCATAGTGCCACCTATTGACAACAGAATGTATGACTTATGTGACAAACATCGTCTGATTTACATGGTGCACATGGTGCGCATTATGTACGTGGACATGGGATGTGAAATCCGCAACACATCCCAACTTGCGACACGTAAGCGAGGCCCGTTTTACATTGCTTGCAGTTTTTCAAACTGCAAGCAGGGGTTGACATGCTCTAGTTTTTTCTTTTTTAATAAGATGTTAAAAGGATTTGTAGGCCTATGATGTGTATGAATGGTGCTATATCACATATAGCATTTGGACTATTTCTTTATATTCATATAGCATACTTCTTTCCAGTATAATGAGCCATAGTAGGCCCTGCTTTATTAGATAATAAATCCAGGATGGAAACTGCGTCAGCAAAAAAAATTGATAGGTTTTATAGATAGCCATCCAAACGTAGCTATCAAGCAGTTTTTGACAGCCAGAGCCTACTTGAAAAGAAAAACATTTCCGTTCGTTGACTCTCGTCCTGCCGATGCGGCCACTGTCTCTCGTCTTGCCAACAGTATCCTAGCTACGTGAAACTCCAACCTGGCAACTCCAGGCTCCCTGAGCGCTGTCAATCAAAGTCCAGTGGCTCCGCCTCCAAAGTGTCAAAAACTTTCCCTCCGAGCGTAAAAAGAACTCCATGAGCGAGTGGAAGCTGCCTCTCGCGCGATTTCATAATGTGCACCAGGAGCGCAGAAATAACCCTCGAGCAGCGAAGCTGCCTCTCCCGCGAGCGAGAGCAGATCCTCTTGAGCTTCAAGGGATTTAAATCCTGCGCGCAATGGTTAATATCTGCCTGTGTGAAATCACATACATCGCTCGTGAGTCATTTTTTTGTGCGCTGGATTAATGAACCAATTCCAACTACATACGTGTGGCCCCAATGCCCTTTTTTCAATGTTTGCATCATCACCATGTATGTTTTGAAGGTGTTTTGTCACTGTCGTTTTTGTTCTTTGACACATTAAAAATCATTACATAAAAATCATTAAATCACGTAAATTTGTCGCGCCTCGCTTTCCATATAATGAGTCAAGAGCTGCTGCGATGAAATAGACGTTTCACAGAGGTTTTGCTCAGCTACAGAGAAGAACAGGACACAGAGGCTAGCTAGCTACACACACACACACACGCTTCACACAGCTGACAGCGCTGCTCTTACTACTGCTCTTACCTTCGCTGCACACAGCCGACAGCCTCAACGGGGACGCCGAAAATCTGTGGCAATGAAATGTCCTTTGAGGGGGGGGGGGGGGGGGGTTTCGGGAGAGCGTAGTGAAATGTCGACTCTGAGACGTAATTTACTGCTCTCTCTTCTGCCTGTGCCTCACACACTGAACGGACAGTTTACTTCCTGGACTGACGCGCGACGTGCGTTCCACGCTGGCAGCGACTACGTCACGCCTCAAAACTGGCCAGTCAGGTGGTATATTACATTACATTACATTCATTTAGCAGACGCTTTTGTACAAAGCGACTTACAATAAGTGCATTCAAACATGAAGATATTACCTCTAAAGTGCAAGAATCAGGAGAGTACATAAACATTTACCAAATAGGCAAAAACAGTCCATAATCAGGATTTCGATTTTGATTTTTTTCACAGGTGTACGTGTTTATGACAAAGCATGTCTGGGGGGGGGCATCCGTAAGCACAGTCTGCAGACAAGGGGAATAAGCGACACAAATGGTGAGGTAGTGAACTGAAGTCAGATTGTAGAAAGTAAATGTGGGAAGGATTATTAGTACACACACAAACACACACAAGAGAGAGAGAGAGAGGCAGATCGAGTGTGTATGTTTGGGGGGGGAGTGGGTGGAGGAACTTTGAATGAATTATATTCTTTATTTCGCACATTTAAAATAAATGAGTTCATCAAAGTCAAACTTCCTCAAATACTCAAGCAACACAAATTAAATACATTTTGGTATAGGATTAGAAAGATGTGGTATCGTACCAATTTATGCCAGTTATGTTATGCCACTGTCGCTATGTCCCAGTGACAGTTGACAGCAGCAGCAACACATTGCCACTCCCACTGCTTCTTTTACTAGTGATCCCGCTGCTGGGCCACCACATCATTTTGTTTTCCAGGCATCCTCCCCTACAGGCGTGTCTATCTCGGTGACTGAGAAGTGATGTTTTTTTGTTCTTTTTTCACCTGTCGTACGCATGGTTTTATCAGTCTGAATATTTTTGGCCGCGTGCCATTTTTTGCTTTTGGACACAAAAATGCACAGTTTTATAATTGGTTTGAACCCAGCATTAACCTATACACCACCGTGTAGCCCCTCAGAAGACATTAATCTGTGAGGAAAATTGTCAACAATTGTGTTGTATGGACACTGACCCCCACCCACATACAGCTACAAAAAAGCGGGAGAAGTAGCTTCTTTTGAAGTCTTTTGAGAGCTGCTGGGTGACAGAATGAGAGTTACTCTGCTGAAGTAACGCTACAAAAACACAAATAGACTACGTGTCTAGTCGCGTCCTTGCATTGACTTTGAATTTATATTCGCGAAAATCCATCTAGCGTATTCTGAACGCAACTTTAGAGATCTGTTATTTTGCCAAGAGATGTGTGACAATATTTTTCTTTGTAGGAGTCTGTTAGGAGTCAATGGCTCAACAAATTAGACTATGGCGTGCCGCCACTGTCTTGTCAATGCATGGGAAACCCTGCCCAATATGTCAGCTCATCACATTTTCTCCACTGGAGGGGCATCCATTAAGACAAGACTTTAAGACAATTTTGGTGTTTTTATTTTTGAAATAATTTTTAATAACCTTGACTACTGTACAGTGCAGAGTCATCAAATTCATCTCACACAAATAAGTACTTCCCATGGTCACACTACAGCTCATATTTTGGACAAAAATGCTGCAGCCAAATCTTGGTGAACATTTATTTGAAATAATTGTAATAACTTCACTACTGTACAGTGCAGTCACAAAAATCCCCTCACACAAAGATGAACTTCCCATGGTCACACTACAGCTCTTTGGGAGGTTCATCTTTGTGTGAGGTGATTTTGGTAACACTACAGTAAAGTGAAGCAACAGAGAGAAATGTACGTTTTTAAGACCATGTGTGTTCTGTGCCCTGTGTGTGCGCTGTTTGTTTAGCTGCGGTAGCATAAGCGAAAGCTCAAGTAAACTATGCACGTGTCGTAATATTACCGGCTTAAGCGGGGGTGACACTGGCTTTGGCCACCGGAAATGTGCTCCACGAACTTTAATGCGATGTGTTTGAGATGTAAGATTTAATACCATGTGTGCCTCCTGTGTCTGCATTGTTTGTTTAGCAGTGTTAGCATAAGCTAGCCCTGTCCTCTGATGTAAACATTACGTGTGTCATTGGAGTTACAGGCTTTAGTAATTTGCCGTCGCGGAGCAGCCACAATAACGTTGACGCTATGAGTGTTGGTGAGATGACTGTAAGTTTAACTCTAGTCTAAGCATGTATCTTTTACGAACACTCTTAAATAACTTTGTGTTTCTGGGTAGCCTGCACCAACCACAGCAACCGGAGCTAGCACCACAGCTACCGTGGTTAGTTTCTATTGTGGGCTCCGGTAAAGGAGCACTACTGAGGGTCATACTGTGTGATGTTACCAGGTGGCAACATTGTGTAGACATGTACGGTTGTTCAGCGACTTCATCATATTTAACAGTGCTCACGCCGAGATTGCAAATTAATGCCACAGAACCACAAGCAGCAGACCGTTTGCCACTTCCATCTCAGTGTCTCTCGCTTGTAGAGGTGGATTTGTGTTTTTATAAGCTGTAATGTTGTGGCTGTTGGACCTCTGCTAACTTTGCTACTAGCTTTGCTCCGTTATTGCTGCTTCTCTGTAACGTGAGGCCCGTTTGATGCGGCTGTTTTGACGGTTGGTTACTTTCCAAACATCCGATTTTGGATTAACTGCCTTGGATACACTTAGACCTGTTGTAGATGACGGCAAATTAGAATAAGGAGGTGAGCGAGGGACACCGGTTCCGCCCGGTCTTTGTTGTAAACAGTGCTATGGAGCGGGTAAAAGTTGGCAGCAGGTTTGATATTCGCCGGATATTGGGGTTTGACTTACCCCGCAATTGGATTCCTCAACACAATTTGACTACATTACGGGTGTAGTATTTAGGACAGTTTATGACACCGTATTGACAAAAACGACATTAGTTGTTGCTATCGCTATCTTTGCGAAAACATCACTTGAATTCCCGTTCCTGCTGCTTTCTGTCTTAGGGACCGTCTACAAATTACACCACACAGACTGGTGGCATAGACTTTACTATGGAATTGTTTCAGGAAAGAAATCACCACAAATCAATAAAAAGACATTTTCTCATTCTGATTGCTGTAGTAGTTGTCAATGGTAGGCTGTTACTTACTACAGGTGCATTTTTGCTGATATCTTGCATTATAGTTAAACAGGATGCAATTAATAGTTTAAAATATTCACCAAAAATCAATTAAAAGACATTTTCTCATTCTGATTGCTGAAGTAGTTGCCAATGGTACGCTACTACTTACTACAGGTGCATTTTTGCTGATATCTCACATTATAGTGAAACAGGATGCAATTAATAGTTTAAAATATTCACCGAAAAATCAATTAAAAGACATTTTCTCATTCTGATTGCTGTAGTAGTTGTCAATGGTAGGCTGTTACTTACTACAGGTGCATATTGGCTGATATTGTGGACTATAGCGAATCAGGATGCAATTAATAGTTTAAAATATTCACCAAAAATCAATAAAAAGACATTTTCACATTCTGTATGCTGTATTAGGCTTGTTGGTAATGGTAGGCTGCTACTTATTATAGGTGACTTTTTTGGGAAATACAATGGGAATAATTATGAAAAACACACCATCCATCCATCGTCTACCGCTTAATCCATTTAAGGGTCACGGGGGGCTGGAGCCAATTCCAGCTGACATTGGGCAAGAGGCGGGGTACACCCTGGACAGGTCGCCAGCCTATCGCAGAGGCGCATACAGTGACGGACAACCATTCACTCTCACATTCCCACCTACGGCCAATTTAGAGTCTTCAATTTACCTAAGCCCATTCTGCATGTATTTGGACTGTGGGAGGAAGCCGGAGAACCCGAAGAGAACCCACACATACACGGGGAGAACATGCAAACTCCACACAGAAAGGCCCTGGTTGACTTTTCTACTAACCTGGCCCCACAACATTTTTCCATCCTCACGGATTTTCTCTTTCCCAGTCTTTATCTTCTACTACAGGACGTCATTTATTATTAAACAAGAAATGCCTTAGGCTAGTGACTGACTAGGCTAGTACTGGCCAAAATGTAACAATGATGTAGCTATAGAATTTGTTACTACAGGAGACATTTTTTCTGACCTCATGAATCTTCAAACATTCATAGTGTTATCAACTATTTACAATATTTAAATTCCTTTCGTATTTCTTAAATACAAATTGCACAATACCATGCAGTGTCTTTCTCTGGAACACTGGCAGCTGTCGTTCCAAGGCAAGATGCATGGAACCATCTGTTGCATTTACCGCATTTGATCTGTAGAAACCACGAACCAAGTCACATTAACTCCAGTGCTTTTTCATACAATTGATATTTTATCACTGAAGTTGTGATACTTACCCAAAGAATGTCTTTTGCTCGGATTTTTAAGGCCAAAGGAACTTTCCGTCCATATTGAGAGCAGAAATCCATTTTGGACTCTGAAAATTATTTCACAATAGAAAAGAGCAGAAGCTAACTTTTGTGAACAGCATGTTGAGAGAAAGTGATGACAGTGTAAGATAGACTGAATGCCAAGTAATGTACTGATTGAATGTAATGCGTGTGTATGTCATACACTGATGTAATGCCACGCAAGCTGAAATGACCACAACATCAGTACTCATCAAACTGGAAGGATATTTAAACCCCAACTATTTGCTTGTCTAGTTAGAGTGGATGGTGGATCCTTAAGAGAAACCATGCTGTCTCTCCCATGGTGTAAACCATTGTAATATAACTCTGTTCCTGCTTTTTCATACTATTGACTGACTGGGTCTTCATTCATCTGTGGTACAAAAATTACCACCAATGTGTAATTGACAAATTATCAATTTAAATGTATCATCAATTGGACATTGTATAGTAAAAAAGTCTTAACATTACCTGATGCAAGAAGCATCTCCTCGGCCATTTTTTCTCTTAGACGTGCAATGTTTTGGCGTTGAGAATCGATATTCAGTTGCTTTGGAATTGCAGGAAAGCTTTGGATGATTTGTCTTGCCATCTTAACAGAAAAGAACAGCAAGTTTTGTGAATATATTAACAGCCTGTAAAGACAGTCATGATTATTGAACTGGAGGAATCTGACACATGACGGGTCATGGGGATAGAACAAAAGATGGTTTACTTCACATCCATGACAAGGACTCCACAGCTAGTTCCATCTCTATGTGTTGTGTGAGAAATGGCGGCAGGTTTCCATGCCAAGGTCAACCAATCCTTTCGTCCAAGTAGATTAAACTTTGTCCTAAACTATTTGCTGTTGAAAAACAGATGTGGGACCATTGTGTGGGCCATAGATAAAATGGGTGCTGTCATTATATGAAAATAATACTCTGTGAACAGACCAAGGAGAGAGGAAGATGTAAATGACACTATTTTACCGGAAGCGTGTTGCTGCTTCCCTGGACTCTTCCAGATCACTCTCAGGGTCAAGAGGATCAACGATGAATATTTGGCTAGTTGGAGTATAAAGGTACTGTCCAGTGATACACAAAAAATCATTCAGAATACATACATGATTAAAGAATGACCTGCCCATTACATTTAACTTTGATGTGTCAATTTCTTTTACTCACCACAAACTTCCAGTGGTTGTTGTTTTCATTTACAAATCCAATCACACCATCGTACTGATCAAAGTCCACCTATGACATTATTTAAATAACAAATTAGTTCCACATTTTTTCGGAAACAATGTTATCATTTCAATGACAGGGTAGACATGTTCATAGTCATCTATACTTACAGTCTTTAAACTTTGCCTTGAGACTTGTGAGGTTTCTCCGAACAAAATTACACCCATGACGAAGTGATGTAACACATACAGTCGGCGCACACCCCCCATCCTTGAAAGAGTGGCTTGAATATAAAACTCTATTGTCTAGAAATACATTTTGAGAAATACATTCCCTGTTATGGACAGCACGATACATTTTTAGCATATTAACGTGTGTGAAAAAGGCATGTTCACCTACCTCACCATTAAGCAGATTGTGTGGCCTTAGTGAGATGAAGTCATTATGCCTCAGGCAAATGATTGAATTACCATTGTTTGACCTTACTGCTGCAATGACAACCTCAGTCCCTTTCCTTTTCCAAAGAGTCTGTGTCTAGGTCAGGTAATAGGACAATGTCAACAAACCACTTATTTATTACATTTTATCAAACTATTTTGCAAGCACTAATCACAAATTACTCCCATAGCATCAACCAAGCAAATAACTTCATGAGTGGAAATGATACACACAGTGTTGAGAAAACACATCAAAATATCTAATAAAATGAAGATGATTTAAAAATAATAATAATAATAATAATAATAATATTTAAAACATACCTCTGACCCTTGTGCTTTTGTGCTTAATGTGGCTTCATGACTGCCATCACCATCTTCACTGGCCTCTTCTGATGTATCCTCAGCATTGCCAGAGAGTTCCTTGTTTTTTCCAGTTCCTGGAACTGTACCTCTTCTGCGACCTCTTTCTTTTTTTCTGACCCTTCTTGGTGCAGGCATTGAGGTAGGGGCAGCATAATATTTTGACCTGGACTTGGAGCTGGACCTTGCCTCCATCTGATCTTTTTTGGCCCATGTCTCTTCTGAAAGGCTGATGTCATCTTTTTTGCCCTTAATGGAAATCAGCTGATCTGGCAGGTCATTTCCTAGCCTGTGCTCCACATACCACCACATGCGCAGAGCAAAGGTGGAGTACAGTATATGTTTTGATGGTCTTCATCTTCCGTCTGCCCTGGCTGATAGCGAAGCATCTCCTCAGATAGAAAAAATATTTTCCTTGTTAAAGGATAGCAGAACAGCCTGCATCAGTGCCCAGCTGAAGTCTGTCTCCACGTGGCTAACTGTCAGCAAAGTGAATTGACGAACGGTGTTGAGAAACTGCAAGAGCCAGTAGGCAATTGAGGGTACAGTGTTGTTGGTAAGCATCTCTGCCACAGGCAAGGGGGGTGCACCACGACCATGTTCAGCCAAAACAATTGCATAGTACAAAACACGCTTCTTTTGGTCTGGGATCTTTGATACCACACTCCCTGTGGCGTCCAGTTACAGTTTTTCTGGTTTCTTCCTCCTCATATGTGCAACCAAAATCCCTACCCGTCTCACTGTACATATGAGTGGCAAATGGGTCTGCTTGGAAATGCTGGATGTATCCAGGGAAATTAACAAATGTTGTGTCACATTCTCTCATAATCAGAGTCAGAAGCACCTCCAACACAACATTGTCACGAAGGGTTAGACTCTTCCTGACTTCACAGGAAATTGTATTTAAGATGCCTCTATTGAGGCATCTAGTTAGGTTCCCAGCCCTTATCTCCTCTTGAGGGGTTTGGGTAAGGAGTTTGTAGAAGGTGTTACTGAGACCCCCCCCCCCCCCCCCCTTTGCTTTTTTGGGCAATGTTCCCTCCGCACATTTGAAGCCTGTCTTTTCCTGGTGTGTTGTTTAAGGTGACACACGTTTCCAAGGCGGCACACAGTCAAAAAAAAAGTCTTTTCTTTTATTGAGGGCTTCTTTGTCACCCATAAAGTATAAACTGCTTGACATGAAGGAAATGTGCATACCGCTTTTGCATGAAAGTAGGGAGAATTTATTTTCCTGCTATTTGCCAGTCTGACGTGTTGGTATTTAAAAGCAAGGACACAGCAGTGATTTTGTTTGCTGAATTGCTCATACAACACGTGTCCAAGACTGTTTCAATTTGTTGGACCCTTTCTGTGGTCTAATTGTCTTCGAAGATTTTTGGTCTAAACAGATTAGAAATCTTCTGGGGACAGTGCTGACCCTTCGGATTTCCCTCTGTCTTTCAGGATGGACACACTTGGAAATCAACTTAGAAGAAGAGGGAGAGGCAACATTGTATTCGGGCTCAAAATTTTTTATTCTAAGCTGTGATCCCTTCCTTCAATCTCGGCCACAAACTGGATTTCCCCTTCTCTCCCAGAATGGTCAAATTGGGACATCGGATTGGAGGATAATGAGGCAGACAGAGAGGAAACATTGGGTTTGGGCTCATGGAGATCTAATGGCTCGTCCGGATTGTCCATTTCAGACATTGCCCTGGATGTTTGACCCACTGACTCGAAAAAATCCTCTACACTGTGTCTTGGGCACAAACTCTTCGGAACTACTGATATTCTGTTGTCCTCCATGTGTCGATACCTCTGTATTTTCTGTCCTGGCATCTTTGACAGTTGAATCTGGGCCTTTCATCTTTTTATAATCACAGACTCTACCTCTGAGTCCCCTCCTATTGTTGTTCCATATCACCCACAACCAGTGTTTTGGGGATTTATTTTCATTTCCAAAAAGTGATAGGCATAACTCTGACTAAACATCTGAACTGTAGGTGGCCCCTTGCAAGTTAACCAGGGAAAATTCACTCACCACAGCCTCCAAACCGCCTGCTTCCTCTCATAAGTCTCTCTGCGATGCTGCCTTTCTCTTTTTGTGTGTCGTCATTTTCTAAACAAATTGAAAGAATACTCAAATTGGAGTTGCTGTTTAAGGTGAAGTCTTGATAGGGCTCCAATTCCGGGTTTGTGGTGGGTTTCAAAAGTTTTTAATGAACCTATCCCTAGTTTTCTTCAGATGTTCCATTTCTTTTCATTTTAAAGAGGAGGCCATGAGCTTCCAAAAGCAAAAATCTGTATGTTTCTATCCGTATGCTTTCCAAAGATAGATGTATTCTAATCTTTGTATAGAAATTCCCATGA
Source organism: Scophthalmus maximus (assembly GCF_022379125.1). Lineage (NCBI taxonomy): Eukaryota > Metazoa > Chordata > Actinopteri > Pleuronectiformes > Scophthalmidae > Scophthalmus > Scophthalmus maximus. The sequence goes on along the minus strand of NC_061531.1, from coordinate 93,182 downwards.
CTAATTGTTTTGAATTGTTGCAAATTGCCTCTCTACTGATATATTTTTTGTAAATGTGTATATTTCTGGTTTCCTTACATTTGCAAAAAAATAAATATATTTTGAAGAAAATAATTGTTTCTCCTTTCTTCATTTGTTCTGTGGATCGTGTGATATATTGAAAACTGTTTTTAGTTTAGTTGTATCTCATTACATAAATCAATTAGAACCGTACTCATCTTCTGTTCTGCACCTCAGAGGTCCGTAGTCCATTTTGTAGATGTTGTAGATGTTCTGCAGGGTGTATAAGTTGAGGCAATTCGGCTCAAGGCCTGGGTGGTGTTTAATGCCGCTGAGAGGGATAGGGACCTGATTCATTCCTCTGAGAACATAAGGAAAAGAACGTTTTTCATTATCTCAAGCATTTATCACGTTAATTTATTAATGTTAATCCTACAGTCACAATGTGGACCTGGTGTTGAGTTTGTCCGCCGAGGTGTCCAGGGAACTGCAGACCTTGGCGTGCAGTGTTTGGCTGGTGGACTGTGGTGGAAGGAAAAGCCTTCCTCCACTCTGTTTCCACTCCCTGTGAGGAAGAGCAGCAGCTGACGTCCTCATCATCCACTGTGGTGACGACAACCTGAGGGAGCTCAGTAGCATCAGCCTGGTCAACATGAAGACGACCTGCAGCAGACTCACCTCCAGCACCTTGTGAAGGGGACCTGTGTCACTGCTATTGAATTTGGCCTTCAGGACACACTTTTTTAAGCAAAAAACAGATCCATGATTTTCATGGACAATGTTGAGTTTATTTTTATGTTCGTCATGGTTGATAAAAAAATACCAACTATAGCTACAACACATTACCTCTGCTCTTCCCCTCACCTACTGTAACGAACCAGTTTAGACCCAAGCGCGAGACACACGTAGCTCAGTCGGTAATCAACTTTATTGTGGAGAACACAAGCAAGGCTAAGAGGCAGGGGCAGAAGGTAGACGTCTTTTCCGGGATCGTGGCGAGATGGGAAGGTCGGGGACAGCAGGCAGAGGTCTTTACCGGGATTCAGGTGAAATGGGGAAACCAGGGACAAAGGCAGGGTCGTAACCAGGGCAGAGACGATACGGGGAAGTCGGGGGCAGAACCAGAGTCGAAACTGGGAGATTCGTCCGTGGGTAAATGCTGGAAAGTCTGACATGGAGTACAAAGAACAATCTGGCGGTGAGTAACTGAGTGAGAGGAGGTTAAATACAGACCTGATTGGTGATGAGCTGCAGCTGCGGGGCCAGGTGAGGTGATGAGGTGGGTGTAGCTGATTGCTCGTGCGGGACAGAGGGGAGGTGAAGTGGGAACCTACTGGGCATGACGGTGGCTGACTGTGACACCTACAGTCCCACACTGTATCCCCTTTTCCTCCCACCACATGGACTCAGCAGCTCTGGGCTTATTCTGAACTCATTCTGAGCTCAGCTGTTACCGCTTGAACAGGCCCAGTCTGTATATTAAATGTGTTCTATAATTTTAATATTATCGCCCCCGACAACGGACTCTGCCTGCTCCCCCGCCTGTGGTACCGTCACCTGCCGGCGTGTCCGCCCCGGGCACTCCGTGTTCTCCCACGAAGCGAAATTTGTTCCACAGGGTTTTCCTTGAACTGTCTGTAAATAAAAGTCATTACCGACTGTCTGCCTGCCTAAGTGTGCTGCATTTGGGTCCCCTTCCGTCCCGTTACAGTACAATCTGGCCAGACATGGACCCAGCACACACCATGGAGCCGCTGGCACGACTGAGCGAGTCGAGACTCAGCTCCAACACCATGAGGCGATCCTAGCCTCCCCCGCAGCTGATGTTCGGCAAGCAGCAGCGAATCAAGAGCAAGGGTTCGCCAAGTTAGCTGCCCAGGTCCAGCAGCTCACCATTGTCTCGCGCAGACCCTCGCTCTGCACGCCTCCCCGGATCCACCTCCACCGGCACCTACGCAGCAAGGTCCTGTTTCGGAGCCTCGGTCGGGGTTCCCAAGCGCTACGCCGGTGATACGGAGGGCTGTAATCCGTTCCTCACAAACTGTTCTATCCTCTTCTCGCTCCAGCCCAACACTTTCGACTCTGAGGAAGCCAGGGTGGCATTCACCATAAATCGTCTGACGGGTCGCGCTCGGCTGTGGGGGACGGCCAAGTGGGAACGACGCACGCCAGCCTGCTCCTCCTTCCAGATCTTCGCCGCCGAGCTTCGCAAGGTCTTCGGGATGCCATCGCGGGGTCCCGACGCCTCCTCGATGGGGGCCCGTGTACACCGTCCGCCATCTCCTGCGGCCCCGCCGGCGTGGGAGGGGTCTCCAGTACCTGGTGGACTGGGAAGGCTACGGTCCTGAGGGGAGGTCCTGGGTCCCAGCAAGAGACGTTCTGGACCATGCCCTCATCAGAGGGTTCCATCAGGAGCACCCAGATCAACCCACCAAGACCGGCCTTATCCCCAAGCCTCGGGGTCAGCCTCCTAGGCCACCTCCTCTGCTCGACCCATCCAGCGACAACATCAGCTCAGAGGACCCCTCCTCTGATGAGGATGACGCGCTCCCTGGAGCCGAAGAGGTGAGGATGAAGGTGACGTCTCCTGCCTGTTCCCCCACCTGTCTGCTCTGTCCCTGCCCCGGTGATCGACCCAGCCTTCCGCCCCCGACAACGGACTCTGCCTGCTCCCCCGCCTGTGGTACCGTCATCTGCTGGCTCCCACGGCGTGTCCGCCCCGGGCACTCAGTGTTCTCCCACGAAGCAAGTTTGTTCCGCGGGGTTTTCCATGAACTGTCCGTAAATAAAAGTCATTACCGACTGTCTGCCTGCCTAAGTGTGCTGGATTTGGGTCCCCTTCTGACCTGTTAAAACATGGAGTTAAACTTCACCTGGATGAAAATTCCAACCGGGGGGACATGTTCAAATCCTGTTTCATTTTACAACTTTGAAGTTATAAAATGTGTTTCATTTAGGCTATTTCGATCTCAATTTGTTCGACGGAGTTGTAATTTATAAGTTAAATGTAGATAACCACATAGGTGGATAACGTTGGCCATAAAAAGAAAAATGTAAACGAAAATGATTAGATTACATTAATTTAGCAGACGCTTTTGTCCAAAACGACTTACAATATGTGCATTTAACCGTGAAGATATTAGCCAAAAGTGCAGAAGGAAGAAAATCAAAGGAATAAAAAGGAATGTAACCGACAAGAATAAACACTATATTAAAATTATGCGTCTGCCTGAGCAGTTAAAACCATGAACGTGTGGAGCCAAAACAGCAGCTCCTGCCAAAGCTTGGCAGCCGATGATGAGTCGCACACTGGAGCACAACCAGTACGGAGCTGCTCTCCAGCAGCAAGAGCGTGAACCGCAAAATCCACCGCGCTGCTCTCGGGGAATGCACTGCGTAAAGCAGGAGCTCCCAAGCGGAGCGGTTCGCTCCTCCAGCCCGCAGCTGCGCCAGATGCGCTGGTATTAGAGGAGAGTGCACAGAGGCGTGATGTCTTGGCCACGCCAAACAATTCTGCCATGCCACCCACGGCCAAACCAACCCGGATGTTGACTCGGAGGAAGCAAGGGGTGAATGGTTTCCCACCTGCTTGTATTTGTAAGGTGGTAAACCATGTAGTAGTAGAGTGGAGGAACCTATCCGGCTACAATGTATTTATGGCAACAAGATGGAAGCATATTGGACTTACTTACATTGCAAAGAATACATTGTTAACACTATGGGATGCAGGGCAGACAAAGGCAGACAGTCGAAGGAGAAATAAAAGGTAAGGGAGACATTAGACATTGTACTCTGATATCGATATATTTTGGCTCCTGAAAATTTCTTTTGGTTTACTAGATTTTTTTTTTGCCTGGAGCCCTGCAAGGCTTATGTCAAGATTGAAAACAACAAGCAACTTCCTCGCTAAACATGTGGCTGGATAGTGTTAAATGCAGATGAAAAATGTGTGTATGCGAGCATAAAGTTTTTCAGTGTATTAGAGCATTTCAGTTGTGTGTGGTAGAGCGTTTCAGTTGTGTATGTGAGAGCGTTTCAGTTGTGTGTGAGAGCATTTCAGTTGTGTATGTGAGAGTGTTTCAGTAGTGTGTGAGAGTATTTCAGTTGTGTGTGAGAATGTTTCAGTTGTGTGTGAGAGCAATTTAGTTGTGTGTGAGAGCATTTCCGTTGTGTGTGCAAGAGCATTCCAGTTATGTGTGTGGGCGTTTCAGTTGTGTGTGAGAGAGCGTTTCAGTTGTGTGTGTGCAGAGCCGGACCTCGGAAAGGCTGTATAGGCGAATGCTAAGGGCGCCGTCATCCATGGGGGCGCCGCGATACATTAAGTGGGTGTGGTCTTCCTCAGTTCCACGCTGGGCCGCACACTGGTTCATGATCGAGCTCGTTATCTCCTGCATTAAAGCTGTTACTCATTGTCAGATTGTTTTGTCTCAACTGTTGTCAAACACCTTGGGGGTGGGGGACGCCGATCAAAAATCTTGCCTATGTTGCCAACATTGCCAGGGCCAGTACTGTGTGTGAGAGAGCATTTCAGTTGTATGTGTGAGTGTTTTAGTTGTGTGTGAGAGGTAATTTTGAATAATGGCCCTAACGGCCCCTCATAACCGCACACAAACAGGGAGGAGGGACTCAAGGAAAAAAAAGACAGAAGTGGGAGCCGTGACAGACAGGATATACAGATATTATATAAAGTATCTGTGGCAATCTGCCAATTGTCAATAGAGATGCCTGGTGGTGCCAGAGGAAAGGCCAAGGACACATCTAAAGCATTAGGATTCATCCTCTGATGATCTGAATGTTTGTGGCAAATGTTATTGATGTTGATACTAGAAGGGCCAAATCCCACAGTAAAGCAAAGCCACCAGTCTGAAAAAAAGAAATATGCAGTATGTGAATAAGGTGTTTAGGGCCACAGGGAATATAAAAGGACAAGCAGGTGGTTCACTATGTTGACACACTGCTTCAGTCAGAATCCCTTGTGACCTGACCTGCAGATAAAAGTGTGATACCAAATGTTGGGTAACTTATATGCGAATAAACATTGACATGGTTTTATTTACATCCTGCTCTCCAGTTCAACTCAGCCATACATCTCTTGTAGATCATGCACCATGGCTTGGTTTTGAAGTTCACCTTTTACCTTTTGGATGTGTTACTAATGTGTCACTGATATGTTTTTCTGTTCCTCCACACTTTAATGACCATTTCAAGTGTGACTATAGGAGAAGAGCTATAATGAAAGTTTGCTGTTCCTGATTGTTCAGTAATAAAGTCATTCAACATGTCAGCTAGTACTGCCACATGTGTAGAACTAAATTATTTTATTTATGGGCCTTTCTTTTCCATAGCTTTACCACTCCTGGCTGGGGCCAATCCCAGCTGACATTGAGTGAGAGGTGTGGTACACCCTGGAACGGGCCATAGCAGGGCTCACACCACAGTCTGAGTATAAAAATGGACAAACCAATGCAGAATTGCTTCAGATTCAAACCCAGAACCTTCTTGCTCTCCTCTGTGGTGCGGTTTATTCAAAATATTTAAATATTAAAAACTGCACTGAATATTGAAATCTGTATTTCAGATATTATTATTATCATTAGTTATTCTTTCTTACTACTAAATGTCATATGCAGCTTCTCCCCATTTCCCCCTGTTAATTGTTGGCTGACCATTTTCTGAACCATCTGCTGTACAAGAGTAGGTTACCTTGTTAAAGGGTGAACAGTGGCCTGTATACCAGTCTGATAGAGTATGGCACTATAGCATCACTGGTGTGAATTTAGTAATAAAAGCATAACAATGATTGTAGTCCAATTTTAGTTGGCAAATATTATTTGTAGACTGCACATTGACAATTCCACACACTCCACTATCAACCAGCTGTTTTGGTGTCTATGTTCACCACAAGGTGATAAATTGTCAGTGTTGGTTATTTTCAAGTATGTGTATGAATGATAGAAAAAAAAATGTGAATGGGTGAATGTGACTTTCCTGTAAAGCACTTTGAGTGGTCTATATGACAAAAGCGCTATATAAATACAGTCCATTTACCATTTACATAATTTGTTATTGAACAAACAGAGCCCTCTTTTTGTCCAGTGTCATACATTTAATTCCATCATCGAGGCATGTAAAGTGCAAATACACATTCAACTCTCACAGACCATTTTTCAAAACTAGAAAGCTCTTTCCACTCTGTTTGTTATCAAACTCACACTATAGCATCTCTCTTTCTTTTTTTTAAGGGTTAAAAATAACTTAGCTGTCAGGCAATGCAGTCCTCACACTGAAGTTGGCCAACTACACTTTCACAGAAGGCTTGGAAACATGCACCCATGATTTAAAAATATTGTATGTCATGCTTGCAAGGCCTCAGTGGCAACAAGCATTCAGCATTTCAAGTTTGCTTGCAAAGAAGAAATATAAAAGAGACACAACTCTGTTGCACATTAGGCATTCAAGCATAATAATATAGATGATTATTTGCCTACAATGCAAATAATGACATTCAGAGTCTAGTGTATTACCATCCCCTTTACATGCAGCAGCTTCAGTATTGCACCAACAAACTGCTATATGAAGTTTTGATGCAACTCATATTCAAGTTACACTGTACCAAAATAAAGAATTAAAAAAACCATGCACAGATACACACTGTCACTTGTTTACCGCTTTCTTGTAAACCACCGTTGATTCCAGCCCTCACATTCTAACACTTAAAGTTAAAGTTGTTGCACTGGAGCCTCAGCCAGAAGGCTGAGGCTCCAGTGCAGGGAACAAGTTATAGAAAATAGCTCAATAGGCTTTAAGTTTATAAAATATATTCTTGAGTCTTAAAACCACATGGTTTGGAATATTTACAAAGAATAATCACCTGCCTGCACACCCACATGTGATGCACACAGAACACACTGGCCTCTGATTTGATGGTGGTAGACAGGTGGACAGTAACGGATGAGCAGTACGTGTCAACCAGCTTTAGTCTCTTGTTTCCACTGGTCCACACTGTCTCTGAGTGTGTTGACACTGATGTGGGCAATTGTGTTTGTCTACACCAACTGAGACAGACACATCTGTTCTGGAGATTCCGTATCCGCAGAGACAATGACAGCCCCTATAATATTATATAATAATATTCTAAATTACAACTGTGCTATAGTTTAGTATAAATAAGTCATTCTTGACATTTTAAACTAGTTCGAAAAAAACAATTCAAATTCAAGGGTCTGTACAAAAAAACACAAGCAATGTTGTGTCAGCAGCTGGAGGTTAATATATTGCTGGGAGGCAGATGGATCTCAGTGGTAAGCAGACACACTGAACAGATAAGCTTCAGTTAAACTGAGGAGCTACATGTTGTCAGTAGCTTTTAGCTGTTGGAGAGACTGGTCACTGTTGACACAACCACAGAACCATTAAACTAGAGGCCAATTAATTACCCCTCATATCATGTGGTACAATGATCATCCTACACCCTGAGCCTTCACAGTATTTTGCCAGCAACAGTTCGTAAATACAAGCATTGCCTATTCAGCCTCAAACATTTGTATCATTTCACATTGAGATGATTCAGGCCCTGAAAATAAATGCATTGCTGTTCAAATACTTGCAGTCGTCCCACACTAATGATATATCACTACACAATCTTGTGTTCGATCATGGTTTGATCACTGGGATGCTGAGGGTTGGACATGAGAATCACTGTCAGACCAAATATACACTGTAAACTTCAAAGTTATTCAAAAATTTGTCTCTGAGATTCGATGTCTTTACACAACTTTGTCCAAGCACTTCAATGTATTTAAATGTTCTGTCCTTACTAGTTTAGAACTACTGTGTTTCTACAGGGTCTACACAACAGTCTACGCGAGGCATCCGATGAGCCTTTGAACTCATGTTTCTATTCAAATATGGCCTTCTAGCAATTCTTTAAGCGGTGCCAACAGCTTGAAAGCTCTGTAAGATTTTTGTTAAATTTGAACACATGCATTTCACGAGTGTCTTCACCAGACTTCAAAGGTCATATTTCAGAATGTTATGTGACTCACTAAAGTATATTAAGTCAAATCAAGCATTGTATTAGATCCCAGTCTGAATGGTTAAAATGTTATTTTTTGTTTAGCTGTGTGCTGTGGACCAATTCAAGATGTTGTTTAAAATATACACTGGGAGTAAATGCATTTATAGATGTGGTATAACAGGGTCAAAGTGGACAAACATTAGCTCCACTCTCCTCTCCAAATCCAACAAAAGAATATGATCTACAGGCAGACTTCTTTTTACGCACACTGGAACCTGAATGTGCAGTATATACTGTAGCAGAACCATCCCCAAATGTGAAATGGCTCCTTTCTCCTCTCTCCTTTTCCTAGACTTCATTCCATTTCCTCCACATTTTCTTCAGTCTGAGAAACTTCATCACCACCGCTGCTTCTTCAGAGTGTTCTGTCTTTTTTTGTTGTTTGTCCCTTTTCTTTGTATCAGTCTATTAACACACGCCAAGGACTTTCTTCATGTGCTCATACACCACATAGGAGATGCTGACAGCAGGAATGACTTTGAGGAAGTTAGGGGTGATGCCACGATAAAGGCCCGGTACACCTTCATGGGATATAATGTATTTGAACTGGCCCACCATTGACAGCTTGGGTTTACCATTTGTGGTGGCTGAAAGAGGAGGCGTGAGAGAGGTTCATATCAGAGGCTCAAAGCAGAATGTGATCCATTGCTTGATCATTGTTTATACTCGGTATGTTTGTAATATGCCAGAATTAGTTACCTTGTGCCTGCATGCGTGTCCGGATGAGAGCGAGAGGATAGGACGCCAACTGGCCACAGGTGCTGGAGATGGTGCCACAGCCCAGCAGGACCAAAACTCCTGGATCTGCTGAATCTACACAGTACCTCTGGAGCCAGGCATTCTTCAGAGTCTTCCAACATGAGCAGTGAGAGGGAAGTTAGAAATTGATTATCAATTAAACTGCGTAGGTGGGACTTTGATTATGAGAAAGAACAATGGTTTAAACACATTTAAAGAAATGTAAAGGAAAAAGCTAGTTATGTTATGTAAGTAAAGACCATTGGTGAGGAAAGACTGAGTCAAGTCATGAAGAGACACATGAGAGTGACATTGCTTTTGCACTTTACAGGGGATTTTTTACAATCAGAAAAATACAGATCATACAGTTCCTCCTCCTCCTCTTCCTCCTCCTCCTCCTCCTCCTCCTCTTCCTCTTCCTCCTCTTCCTCCTCCTCCTCTTCTTCCTCCTCCTCTTCCTCCTCCTCCTCTTCCTCCTCCATCCTCCTCTTCTTCCTCCACCTCTTCTTCCTCCACCTCGTCCTCCTCCTTTTGTCTTGTATGTTGTGATATAATTTCTACCAAAATCATCTTGTTTTTTCAGGTTAAAATTAATGGATTTTAGATTGAATTATCTTTTGTGGTTTCCACTTCAGTTAAAACCGCTGAATTGCAAATTGTAGTAAAGTAAAAAAACAAACATCTGAAATTCAATACCTGATGCCATTATTAAAATCAGAGGCCCAAATAAAGCTGCATTTACTGATTATTTTGGCCACTTGGAGGCAGACCAACAAGAAAACATCTGACACAATCTTATAAAGTTAATGTGATGAACATGTCAGGAAATGCTTTCCAAATGGAGTCCACACACAAATGATTAACAATCTCCATTCAGATGTGCATTTTAGCTCCTTAACAGAAATAATCTCTGTTCATATCAACACACCTAAAAATGCATATAACATACACTGGTCTTGTGTGCGGGTGTAAAAGATGATTGTCTAGTTGCTTAGTTACAGTAAATACTACTGACGAGGAACAGCAATGGTGGAAAGTAAGAGCAGGGATTACTGACAGTAATGTATAACTCACACTTACGTGTTGCTTTAACGCTCAGCGGTGGGTGTGCCTGACTCTTGGTGCTGGCATGATCGCCATGACAACAAGCAATCACAGTATCCCGCTCGGGACACACAACATAGGTCAAGAGGTCAGCTTGGTACACCGGTTGCCCCTGACTTTTTTCTCCTGACTTGGTTTCTCAGGTTTGTTTCTGGGTAAGTAAATAATGCCCAATCATAAAGAACAGGGCAATTCCCCAACACGATAATAAATCTCTAATGTATTTTGACGGGCAGCCAGAACCCGTATTTGCATTGAACATGATTTGATTGGCTGCTTTTCTCAGCTTTTACTGCACACAACGCAAGCAAAGCGAAGCAACAATGCAGTTCTGCAACCCAAACTACAATGGGACCAGCAGCATTTCCAAAGGTTTTAGAGGCTCACAAACTCTGCAGTAGCGTGGACACCAGTCTTTGTTGCATTCAATGTCTCATCAAATGGTATGAATGAGTGATGATGTTTCTTAAATATACTCTTCATTACCTTCTGTAAAGTGTAAAATTCACCATTTCTCTTGAGAATTTAACAAACCTCCTGATTTCTTTGGCCTGGATGAACATTTTTGTATGCATATATATTTTAGACATTCCCACACCAGTAATAGGCCTGTTACCTTCCACACACATTATAGACACAGTGTAGCAAACCAGGGGAAACAGACCAGCCAATCCGGCTCAGGGGGCGGGTCAATAGGCTCAGGCTCAGATTGGGGGAGGTGATAGAGTGAGTCAATCTGCCTGTTCAAGTGCTGCAGCCACTTGGCACATGGAACTGGTCACACCTACAGCCCATCAGGTGATCAGGGGAAGGCATTAAGAGAGTCAGCCCAAGGCCACATGGGGGAGGGGGGTGAGGAACAAAGGACCAGAGAGACAACACTGCAGGAGTTGTGGGGTTCTGTAAGGAGATAGGCTGGAAAAAGGACTGACCTCTCGCTCTGCTTTAAACCCCCACAGGACAACCCCTCATGAAGGCTGACAGACCCTGGACTGGAAGAATCCTGAGTTAAAGTTTGTCCCACGACCCTTTTCCTGACCTAATTTATTAAAGAACACTATGTTAAAACTAACTCTCTGAGTTACATATTTTCATTGTGAATCTGGCTTTCAAGTCCCCTGGGTTGCTACAGCAGACACGCACCTCATAAACAGCCAAGTCGATGCCTGCATAGGGAATGATGCCCAGTGTATTTGGCAGGTAGCCCCTGTAGAAAGCTCGGACTCCCTCTGTCTTCAGGATCTGTTTTGCACAATCAGCCATACCCAAGTATTGTCCCGTTTTCCTTAGTGTCAGACGAGTCTTCAGAACCTACCCAGCAAGAGTGAGGACAATCAATAGCATAAGTGCTATCCTTCAACTAGACAAAAGAGATAGAACTTGTGTTTGTATTTAATATTATTTAAGTCATTTTTTCAGGCATCCATTCCATTTTCTGGAACTTATATGGGTCTGGTTCATTCTACCAGCAGGGTAAAAAAAAAAGGCCAGGCATTTTTCAACTTAGCCTTTTCCCAAATATTCCTATAAGAAATCCCAAGGATTTTTAGGAGGACCGGGGATATATATAGAGTTTGAAAACCTTTCTGTGTCTTCCGGGTCTACCCCAGAGTTTCCATCAGGGGGTATGTGCCAAGACAACATAAGACACCTGAATACACACATACTGCTAAAAGACTCACTTGGGTGCCATGTATCTGCAACACCCCAGCACCAAACTTTAACCTCAGACTGTAAAGACGCAAATAAGTCCTCTTCACTTAAGCGTTGTCGCGGTAGTTAACTTTACCTTTATCACACAGTGTTGAGGCACACAGTTACAGAACTTGTCCACAAAGTCCACTTTGTAAAATACTTGTTTACTTTTACTTACTTAGTGCAGTCTTATCACGAGGAGAGGAGAGTTGAACGACAAGGCAGGGGGTGGCTTTTGTCTACCAGTACCCATTCCGCTGATGTTTTCATGGTGTACTTTCAGTTAACATGCAATCGTACACAAAAATTGTAACCCTTTTTTTGCATGTCACCAACCATTGTTTTACTTTCTAATCTTTACATACTTCTAGTTTTCAGATGGAATGATCTCAGAGCCTGGCTCCTATTTGTAGGGCTCTATCCCTATACATCTCCTTAATTGATCGAATTAAAGTCTATATAAAATAATGTTTCTGCATTCGTTAATTTGTGTCTTTCCTGATTCACATGGAACTGAACTATGCATCCTCCCTAATATTTAGCTTGTTTTTCAGTTCTAATTTATGGGGCATGTCTGCACCAGAGCTTGAGTTGCATTCATTTAAATATGAAATACAATGACAGTTTCACATTTTAGTTCAAGTTAAACTTGTAATTATAGATTGAGGATAAATGTAACATATAGAGAAAAAATTACCAGATAAAGTAAACATGACAGAAACTTATCCTGAAGGAGTGACTGAGGAATCAACACAAATTTCAAACTGACCTCCATTGGGTAGATGATTGTCTGGGCAATAGTTCCTGCCAGAGAGCCAGCAATGAACCTCTCTTGTACCCTTAAACTGCACCCCTCTTTATTGCCTCGGATCACCCACTTGATCTGGAGTAAGAGAGTATAGTGGAGAAAAAGGAGGAGAAAGTTAATAGGCATACACAGTGTTTGATTATTCTGAAATGTATGAAACTGATGCAGGATTCATTCATTAATTTTAACCATTAGGTTTTTCCCCTAAATTATTATTAATATTAACAATTATGTAAATTTTTTAACTTCTACAATGACTAAAGCAAACTTTGTTTTTGATTGATTGAGCTGGGCTGACCTGTTCATAGGCCATAAACTTAATGGCAGATTCGGGGGCAATCTTGAGGACATTGATACAATTTCCCCTCCAGAGTGAGAAGATGCCTCCTTCTTGGACCATCCCCCTTAGTCCAGACCACAGATTAATCCCTTGAGACATAGAGCCGTGTACCTGGACACCATCAAGGACAGTCAGTCTTCTTATATCAACCTGTGATAAGTTTAAAATGTCACTGTGGGCTGTGATAAGGCAAAGAAGCGTGATAATGTGCATATTCAACCTCAGTTGGGTACAGGTACAGGACAAAAAACTGAACAGAAAGAAAAATAGCTTTGTATCTCTCTCATTTACCGTAGAGTCTTGCTGCTAGGTGAATAACTGCTTACTGTGAGACCTATCAACTCCAAACTGAATCATGGATCACAGAGCGAGTTCCATTTTGGTGTCACATATATTAAATTGAGCATAGTGTTAGTTCAGGCAGGCCATGAAGTCAAGCACAGCCATTATCCAGTACATAAGCTGACAGAAATATCTGACAGCTCATTTTATCCTTTTATGTATTCAATTGGCAAAGCTCACATTGTGCACTCTATTTAAGATGCTGTGGACAAAGTAAATTTTAAAATGATTATTTCGAATTTTTTGGCAAAATGTCCTCAATATGTTAAAATTTCAGTGGGACCTCAAGCCCTCACATAAGGAACGTGACTCAAAGTCTGTCACCCCCTTGCAACCAAGTGAACCTTGTGATACTTTAGATTTGGTTGAACTTGTCTGTAGTTTGCTGCTGAGCAGAGAGTGGACAGAGGCTTTATGAGGGCTTTTTCAATTAAATGAGCTTCCTGCTGTGAGAGTGAAACCAAACAGTGACGTTGCAGCCCAGAAAACAACAAGAGTGAGCAAAAAGATGCTGTAAAACAGAACTGCAGAGATGGGTGACAATTCTCTGTCAGCTCATTAATATGAAAAACACCCCTTTCACACACATGTGGTCTTGTGCCACCATTAATATTGAAATATTGATTAAAGCTGTTTTAGCTGTGTTAACACTCAATCGCCCAAAAAACATCAAATGTTGACACAACATTCACCTACAGTTGATATGGATACCGCAAACATCCTGTAGTACTTTCATTGTAGAGTTTTACAAAACCAATGTATTATAGTGGAGAACATGCAAATTGCTTATTTGCAATATAACAAGCAGCTTTGAGAAAAGACAAATTATGTATAATATACTGTACATGGTTTCCATTACAATTCTTAACATGCCCTTCTATCACTGAGCATTGAGTTGGTGTGTTAGTGGAGTGTCAGTGAAATGACCCACCTGCAGGAAGACTTTGAGCCGGTCGAGAGGAGCAGTTCCTGTCCGGGACACTGCCCCTGCCATGGCTCCAGCCACCAGCTGCCTCCAAACCAGACCTGACCGCCGCTCCTGCTCTGAGAACTCATCTGGCACCGTCAGGTGTTCCCCAATGTCCAACATCTATTACAGCATTAGAAATCAAAAGCCCAACCTTTGTTTGTTGGTTGACCCTTCAGTATATAGTACCTCTTCTTTTACCAATATATCACATCTACTGAACATAACATTACTATGAGTGGAACATGGGGACTCACATGGGAATGCTTCCAGTGGTGGACAATCTCCTCCATGTTGTGGAAGGGGTTGAACAGGAAGTGATCACGCCATTCATTCCAGTCAATGGTCATAGTGCCATCCCTGTCCATACTGGGAGAGAGAATATGGTACAGTGCCATCAGAAGTGTCATGTTTGGTCCATGACACTTGTCAGTGACTCTAATCCAGGGGCCTTTGTCTAGTTACCACATGTATTGTTGTTGAATAAGAAACATGAAATCAAATAGACTACCCTGCGATCAGGGTCACAGAAATGTGCGAAAAGTCCTGTCAACATCACAGATATAGAGCACATGGAAAGTCATTGTGCTTCCATCTTGTTTGTGGGTGAATCTCATTAAATTAGAAAAAAATTGTTAAAAAGATTGAAAAGATTAAAGATAGGTTCCAGATCTTATACCTGTTATTTTTATTGTACTGACACACACACACACACACACACACACACACACAAGCACGCACGCACGCACACACGCACACACACACACACACACACACACCTCTGCAGTATTCTGGAGGCCTGCTCCATGGTGACCTCCACTCCAAGCTTTTGCAGAGAGTGCTGGATCTCCCCCACATCGATCCGACCTACACAAACAGAAGAGAGTTAAAGCTCAGTCTATACAAAAATGATAATGAAAAAAAAAGTAGTGTGAACTGATGGAGAACTGGAGTGTCTCTTTGTGGGTGTGCCCACACCATCATTGTTGCGGTCAAGGCTGTGAAACATGAGTTGTAACCTCTTCTCATGAGCCCGCAGATACTGAGAGAACTCCTGGAAGTCCAGCAGACCATCATGGTTTATGTCACTCTCGAGGACAATCTGGGAGAGAAGAGAGTGACCGTCAGCAGGGTTACACAGTGGTAAAGGTAGCAGGGGGAGATAGTGGAGGTGCACATGTGAAGGAAAGTTGGCAGTTAATAAGGCAGGCAGGTGTTGGTAGGGTCAGGTGGGAGTGTAGAGCGTGAGTAAAGAAGACAGTGTCACGTGTCAAGGACCAGGACCCAAATGCAGAGTGCAAAAAATAAGAATATTTAATAGTCCAACAGAAAAACAGACTAACAGTCTTGGGTGCAAAACAAAACAATATCCAAACTCAGGGTAAAACAGGAAAGGGACCTCAGAATAAAACAGGAAACTCAAGAAATCACAGACAGGGGATAACAAAGGTAACTTAACTTAGGCAAAGACCCAGGGCATACCAGGGTGCACCAGGTGTTTGGAAGCAGGGCAGCGCCGGGAAGACGGGGTGTCACTAAGCAGGCAGTTACTTTGCGGTCGTTTACGCTGATATACGAAAAACGTCTCCATGCTAAGAGCTGTGGCCTCCTTGTTTCACTGGTCACGAGCTGAACTTAGAGCTGATTGAGTCAAATGCAGCTTGTTTACATACAAGACCATTTCCTTATGGCAGGACCCTTGACACTGTCGCGAGACTACCACTTAAGTTTTGTATTATAGATATATAACATCTATCTTGGCGTTGCTATAACTACCCCCTTGCGCCGCCGCTGTGTAGGAGAGGGAGGCAGTGTGGAGCTGGCTCAGCCGGAGCAGTGCCAGCTGAGCTGATTGGCACATCTGTAGTGAGTTGGCTGATCAGACTCTCCTTTTTTATGCAGTAGCAGCTGGACCGAGAGCTGACACACACGACAGCGACTGAGCAGGGAGCGAGAGACATTTGGTTACATTTTAAAGAAAGGGGAACTGTGCACTGGAGCAGCTGGGCAGCGTGTAAACATTTGTGCCAGGTGTTTTTTTTTTTTGTTTTTTTTTTTTACAGATTCTGAACCTCATAACTACTTGTTATGATCTTCAATATTTATCTAAACAGAGTCATAACACATCCATATGAACATGTAACTGGTCCACCAACACCAACAAATCACTAAAACAATTATGCTTGGCTCCCACAAAAGGTGACACAGAAAACTGTTTTTGTCACTTTACATAATTCTGCTGTAGGGTGTTGTGCATCGGTTTGGGCTAATTTGGTTATCAGCAATAATTTTAACGATAATTATGAATTATTAAAATCAATAGAGCTTATTAATCAATGTTAATAGCAACGGGGCACCACCCGGAAACCGGGACCAACCACCAAATCATCAATTCAGTCTCAAAAATTAAAGGTGTTCACTCAAATTGTTCATATCTGGTAGATATGAGCAAACATTGATTGAACTGAAGGTGTGAATTCGAGCACTGACTCTGTCAACCAGCCAATATCACAATGTACATGCAAATAACACAAATCAATTTCTCTTTAAAGTATAACAGCATTTATTAACTTTAGCAAAATCAATGTACAATCAATGCTACTTTTTATCAACAAATGTCTATTATAAGCTAAGCTACCAATCATATATCATATGATTATCATATGAAAAGACAACAACATGCAAGAGTGTGTGTGTGAGCGTGTGTAAGCGTGTGTGAGCCATAGAATGCATATAATCACAACTTCTGGTTTTTAGAGTAATCGTTGCGGCGGATCTTGGCTTCCTTTCTTTGTTCTGCTGTTTCTTCAGCAGACCATGTGGCATTCCGGGTTCTCATATACCCACGGGGCTCGTGCACAACAAGTGTTGGCAGTCGTTGGCAGTAATGTTGATTTATTATTGTCATTTTCTTTCTACATTACCACTGTATAAAGAGTCAAAAACAGCACGGCCTGACCCATCATCCGACAGACCTGCTTTTAAAGATTTTTATTCAAATTTAGAGCAGGTTATGCTGAACATAAATGAATAAATAAACATTGGTATTGCACAAAATACTGTATGTGCAAAATGCAAACCTCCATATGTGGCAGCCTGGAAACAGGAGTCCTGAAGTAACCCACAGCACTTTCTTTCCACGTCTGTGGGCAGTTCTGGCAGACAAAAGTAGGTTGACCTGCAACGCGACGGCCCGGTGGAGCAGCATCTGCTGTTGTCAGGTGTAGTAAGTGAAGCAGCAGGCTTGTGTCACGTCACTGCTCCAAGCTCAGTCCTCAAATTCTGGCCTGTACAGTAACACATGATTATATTAGATACATGATAAATGATTAGATGTATGGTTAGATATATTGAACAGAGTCTGGAGTAAACTCATAGTCTGAGCCAACAACACTCTCATCGTGGAAGCTCTGACGTGCTAAACAGCATGTCGTTAGTCCTCTACAAAATTGTAAGCTGTGTCATCGTCACACAATATGGCTGAAATGCGCTGAAGTTTAAAAATAAAAACTCAAAACAAACGTTGGCTGTATAGTACTGCTAACTTTGTTTATGTTTTCGCTTAGCCTGCAGCAGCCTTTGGGTGCCAGGGGTGCGCTTTGTCACCAATCCTGTTTGTGATATTCATGGACAGGATATCGAGGCGTAGTCGTGGTGGGGTGGGGTTGCAGCTCGGTGGCCTGGGGATCTCATCACTGCTTTTTGCAGATGATGTGGTCCTGATGGCACCATCGGTCTGTGATCTTCAGCACTCACTGGATCAGTTCGCAGCCGAGTGTGGAGCGGTTGGGATGAGAATCAGCACCTCAAAATCTGAGGCCATGGTTCTCAGCAGGAAACCGGTGGATTGTCTACTCCGGGTAGGGAATGAGCCCTTACCTCAAGTAAAGGAGTTTAAGTACCTCGGGGTCTTGTTTGCGAGTGAGGGGACAATGGAGCGTGAGATTGGCCGTAGAATTGGAGCAGCAGGGGCGGTATTGCACTCGCTTTGCCGCACCGTTGTGACAAAAAGGGAGCTGAGCCGGAAGACAAAGCTCTCGATCTACCGGTCAATCTTTGTTCCTACCCTCACCTATGGTCATGAAGGATGGGTCGTGACCGAAAAAACGAGATCGCGAGTACAAGCGGCCGAAATGGGTTTCCTTAGAAAGGTGGCTGGTGTCTCCCTTAGAGATAGGGTGGGAAGCTCAGTCATCCGTGAGGAGCTCGGAGTAGAGCCGCTGGTCCTTTGCGTAGAAAGGAGCCAGTTGAGGTGGTTCGGGCATCTGGTAAGGATGCCCCCTGGGCGCCTCCCCTGGGAGGTGTTCCAGGCACGTCCAGCTGGGAAGAGACCTCGGGGTAGACCCAGGACTAGATGGAGAGATTATATCTCCACACTGGCCTGGGAACGCCTCGGGATCCCCCAGTCAGACCTGGTTAATGTGGCCCGGGAAAGGGAAGTTTGGGGCCCCTACTGAAGCTGCTGCCCCCGCGACCCGACCACGGATAAGCGGTTGAAGATGAGATGAGATGAGATGAGATGCAGCAGCCTGTTGCTAACTAGCTAGCAAAAAGTTACTGCATCAGAACTCTATTTTCAATGAGATTTCCCAACACTAACATGTTAGCTTGACAAATGTGCCCACCAACAATAGCCATGTTCATTCTTTACGTTTATATTATGATGTCAGCTGTTTTCTTACTTGTAAATGAGCCAAGAACAGTCAGTTAGCGATGTTGTGCTCTGCTCAAGGCTTCCTCCTCCGTGGCAGCAGTGCTTGTTCAAGTGTTTTCAGGGGAGTGGCTTTGGACAGAGGTCTGAAGGAAGCGGGTGAGTCAAGTGGGACATTGTGGGCGAAGCGGGTGGGTCATTGCGGATGGGCGATTTTTTCAAAATCGCCTACCCTGCCTTTAAGAAAAAGTGGTCTGATCTGACGTTATACTACATCTTCGACTCCTTAAACAGCATTTATTTAATTTGTGTTGCTTGAGTATTTGAGGAAGTTTGACTTAGAGAGAGAGCTATGAGTGTTTGTGTGTGTGTGTGTGTGTGTGTGTGTGTGTGTGTGTGTGTGTGGGGGGGGGGGGGGGGGGGGGGGTGTTATACATGCTGCAGTGTCTCAGGGCAAGGGGGAAGTTTCTCTGTGTTATGTGCCGCTGTTGAGGAAGTAAAAGGAGTTGGTCACTGAAGCGAGAAGAATAGCATTGCAAGCGCTGTGTGTGAGGCATCAATACTTATAACCGTTCTTCCCAAGTTTACTTTCTACAATCTGACCTAAGTTTACTCTCATCATCTGAGTGGCCTATTTCCCTTGTTTCCAGGATATGCGTACGCCGTGCGCAATGGCCAGAGTTTACTTACAGGTGCGCTCATTCTCCCGCCAAGTTTGTTTTAAGACCACAACCTTTGCGTGGAAAGTTCGTACGCACATTTCCAGCCCCAGTTTGTGTGTATGCCACGTTTATAAATGAGACCCCTGGAACTTGGCACGCTGATCTTTCAGATATGCAAATGTTTTTTGATCAGAGCTTTATTGAAATCAGGAATGTCAACTGTCAGTCGCTTTTCAATCAACAGGATTGTTAATGCATTTAATCTGTCCTAGAAACATGGTATTTCTACAGTATTGGACACAGCAGATGCTGTGTCGCTGCTGGTCGCTATTTCTGCAGGAAGTGTTAACATTGTGCGCTGCGGACTAACTCAAGAATAAAGTAGAGAGCTGCAGAGTAGAGCCGTGGGGCTGGACTCATTCCTCCCACAATGAACCTCATTTAGCGCTGACTGCAGTTCATAACTTTGAGCATTACGCCAAATGATAAATCTGCCAGCGACAGTGGGGCACTGAGGTCTCCAGCCCCAATAATGAGCCACGCACTAAATTGAGACTGAACCACTGAAATGAATTAACTTTCAAAAATCTAAAAATGTTGACTAATTTACAGAATAGGTAGGGATATAATCAATGTGTGATGTATTATTGTGGGAAAATAGTTCATAAGGAGGAACTATGTTTTGGGGTCGATTATTTGGACGGCCGTACCTGTGCTGAAGATGTCTTCACTCACTGCTGTAACACACAGGTTTGAATTCAAGCACATCTTATAGATCCGAGATGAAATATTTCAGAGAAGATTAATCAAAAATAATCTTAAAGTCCACCTCCACTCAAAAAAGTATTTTTCTTCTGTTTCTGTCCTGTAAAATGTCTGACATTAACTATAGTGTATCTGAGCAAATGTTGTCACTATAGAAGTGTTTTTACATTCCTCTCCTGGATTAGGAAATTTCTGTGCACTTCTCTGCAATTTGAAATTAAAAGAATACTGGCAAACTTGATTTGGTATGTCACAAATACAGAAAACTAATCGCTGTAGAATACGCAAATGTGGGTAAAGAAACCGTAAGCTTCCAGTGCAAGCAGAGGCAGCGCATCCACGAGAACAATCAGGCCAGCCGACAGTTAGCGCTAGCATTATCAGTTTGTGAAAAAAAAAATATA
This sequence comes from Scophthalmus maximus, assembly GCF_022379125.1. NCBI lineage: Eukaryota > Metazoa > Chordata > Actinopteri > Pleuronectiformes > Scophthalmidae > Scophthalmus > Scophthalmus maximus. The sequence goes on along the minus strand of NC_061531.1, from coordinate 72,629 downwards.
TATTTTTGGCATAGCAGATTATTTTTTACTTTAAAACGTTGCTGGAGGGGTTTTTTAGGCATTAATATAACATTATTTGTCATGCACAAAGCAAAATGCCTCTCATTTGGACCAATGACAGGGAATTAACAACGTTTTGGATGTGATTCCTAAAACAAATGAAAACCAAATATGCTAATTTATAACATAATATCATAAAAGACTATGATTACTCATGTCACTTTTTAATTCCCAGGTTAATCATAAAGAGATTGATTATTAAATGTTTTGATTTTGATAACAAATGATAGTCTGATCACTGGCAGCTGGCACTGCCATGTTAAACTTGGAAGTGGAGTACACAATATGCCACTGGGTGGATACAATATATGAGTAATGAACATATGAAAACATAGACACCTTCCCGGCCTTCATACAGTATTTGCAGAGTATAATGAATGAGCTGATTTAAGATGTTATGCTATGTCTTTGTATAACACCTACAGTTTACTTTTTCCCCCTATTGGCTATTTTGGCTTTTCAATTAGGTGCACCTGTCCTTGCATCAGTCTGCAGCTGTCCCGGACTAAAAACACCTGTGGTCTCCTCACCTCCTCTGCCTCTCTCTGGTGTAAACCACGAGCTGCCAGTCCGGTCTTCAGTTCGCTGATGTCTACCCTGCCATCTTTATTCAAGTCCAGCTGCTCGAACAGCTCCGCATATCTTTGCTCTCTGTCCGGGTCCACAGGTGCTCCGCACTCTCCGTTCTCTTTGTTTCTTCCGCGGCGTGTCTGGGCGCAGAAACGCTCCTCGTCTTCGCCCATGTGAAAGATAGAGCCGGTGCTCGATGCTGGTCGACTGTTAGTGACCTCTTCCTCACACCGCAGGGCAGGGGACGCAGACCGCGGGAGAGCTGAGCTTGGCTGCGCTTTTCGTACCGTGGGTGCTGGGATGGATATGATTTAGATGAGCTCACGTGGGATTTATCCCCGTGTCACTTACACTCTCTGTCACAGGAACGCGCAAATCCACACATGCACTCGAATTAGTTACCGGAGCAGGCGGGTTTGCCGCAGTCTGTTAAACCAGTCCTGACACATCTGCGTGCGCGCGCTAACACTGTCGGCTTAATAATCGTCGGGTCCTGAATGTTCCGGTACAGTCGGTCAGAGATCCAGCACCACCGTGAAGGGAAAGACACTTTATGTCCACACGTAAATCCTCCCCCTCTCTGTGACGCCGCGCGGCTATGCCTCATCAAGAAACGCGTGACATTATAGTCCGCGCGCTCACAGCAGTTCATTTGCCAGACTCCAGCACAGGGATGGTGATGTGGAAGGGCTACTGAGTTAGGCTTCTGCATGTAAGTTGGGATGCATTCTTTATTTTTTCAGGCTATTCTTTTTAGTCCGGATGTGATTAATTAATTCAGTGTCTTAAAATAAAGAAACTTTCAAGAGACTTTCAAAGATGAATCAGAATTGTAAGTTGTTACACTTTTATTATTGGTAATGTAGTTGTTATTCAAATGCTAACCCATGATTTTAATTCCTTTTAGATTCATTTGTAGACACATTCCTCTGTATTTTATAAGCACATTCCTGATGATGAAAGATGTAGTGCTATCTAGCGGTGAGGGCTCAGATTGCAAATAACTGAATGCCCCTCCCATCTCCCTCTCATTCCGATTTTATTGATTCATTTTTAGAAACGTTATTGTCAAAGCACAAAATGCAGGTAATAGAGAACAAGACAGGCAATCAGCAATTAACAGAAAACAACATGATCAATATAAATTATTGTCTTTTCAAATTATAAAATAGTAAAAGTTTGCGAAGGACTTCGAAAATTTGCCTTATAAATGTGAAATTTACTGATTATGTTAATAAGATTAACCTTGTAGTTCAGAGGTTTGTTTTTTTCATTTAAATTTAGTGATGATGTGTTTGGGCATTATTGTTACAGTATGACCAGATTTATTATTAACAAAAATGTTTACGTATTCCCAAAAGACAGAGGAGTGGGGACAAAATAAGTGTATAACTTTTTCTAGCTCAGTTCCACAAAAGGTGCATTTTATATCAATGTCAAGGAATTTGACAATTATTGTGTTAAGTGTCTAAATATTATGCAAGATTTTAAAATTAATTTCTCTTATTTTGATAGAAACACAGAATTAAAAGGTACACTTGGGTGAAATCTTTTTATAGTTTTGAAGTTCTTTCCTAATGAGTTTGTTTGAACATTAAACATCTGTTAATTTTATCCCTCCCCCTCTTCAAAAGGTAGTTAAACATAATAAAATAACATAACAAATAAATTAATTATATTTGATTGGAAAGGATTTGGTTGTCAGGAAGTTTCCATAATAATAGATATTACTTTTACCATCAAACAAAGATGTTACAAATATTATACCCCTTTCAATCCAGGTCTCTTTACATACACTTTACTTTGTTTTCTTAATTTTGGGAAGAATATTTAGCTGCTCTCTGTCTGTCATATATTTTAAATGTGAATGCCAAGATATTAACACTTTGTTTTCCAGGGATATTAAACATACGTTTTTCTTCGGTTTCATATAAACATACGTTTTTCTTTAGTTTCATATAAAATTTCACTTTTGTTGATATTTAGCTTAAGACCTGAAGCTTTTGAAAATTTGCCATTGACACGTAATGCACTTAAGTATTTTACGTACTGTATTTGACATTTATCCTGAAGAAATAATACTATGTCATCGGCAAGCTGTGTAATCTATCTATCTCTCCGTTAAAGATTATTAAGCCTTGAATATCTGGACTGTGGAATATATTTAACTACAAAAGCTCAGCAGCAATCAAGAACAAAAAGCAAGCTACAGGACATCCTTGATGTACACCCCTTGATATGGGATTTTGAAAACATTGGGATATAGAATGACCCATTCATGTCATATATATGTATATATTAACATTCCAATAATAATAATGAAATTATGTCCAAAATTAAAACATTGTAGGGATTGTGTGATAAAGGAATGTTGAATATTGAATCAAATGCCTTGTAAAAGTCAAGAATATAAGTAATGCATTCAAATTTATGTAGCTTGAATAGTCAATTAAATCTGATACTAATGTAATGTTAGAGCTCAGGTGTTCCTAAAAATCTGCCAATTAAGGATATATACACATATAGCTAAATATATTCTGTATGTTATTGCATTAATAATAATGATTCAATAATAAAATTTAAAAGCACACATAACAATAATAATAATAATAATAATAATAATAATGAATACTTCATTCACTTAGTTCCCTCCATTCTTAGTGGCCGGTCCTTTAGATCACTGTGTGAGTATAAGCAACCCATGGCAGATTATTGAGTATTAATAGCATTAATAATGGGGATTGTGAGTTGTGACGTGCAGCAGAGGATAGTGAAGTGCCTGATCAGCAACCACAGGATAGGAAAGAGAGAGAGATTAAAATTATCAATAATCTCTCTATCTCTCTCTTAACCCATATTTGCAACTCACTACTGTACTTCATTTAATTTCCGGATTTCAATATGTTGGCTAAACGTTACCACCAGGCCTACCAGAACATTCAACATTTTATTAAGATCGGAAGCAGAAGACAACATGTGAAATCCTCAGGAGCTCTGATATTTTCAAGAATAGGTCCTACAAAGATAGTGTGGATAAATTTTAATGGTGAATGAAACAAGGAGGAAGATGACATGATTCAGAAAGAACCAGCCAAGCCAAACCAAGCCGAGAACAAGCCAATGAGAAGGTGGAGGAGACAAAGGGGAGTGAATATGAACAAGTGACCACCATTTTCTCTTCCAGTACCAGTTGATAACAATGCATTTTGCACACACAAACACTAGCAATTGCCAAATTGAAGTTAAACGGAATGATGAGACACAAATATGATGAATTTATTTCGAATTAGTTTTTGTACTTCCTGTTTCCCTGTCTCATGTCTGTTCACTTTGTTTTTCCTGTCTCCTGCCCCTGTGATTGTCTCCAACTGTTCCTAATGTGTCTCACCTGTGTTTAATTTGCCCTGCCCACCGTGTGTGTATTTAGTCTCTGTGCTTCCCTTTGTCTGTGTCAGATCGTCTGTTGTTTTTCCCCCAGTCTGTCCTGAGTCGTCTGTTTCTGTGGTTTTCCCTGGTCTGTCCTGTTGTCTTCCCCGGTCTGTTTTTGCTGTTTACCCCGAGTCTGTTCACTGTGATTTTTCCCCTGGCTCCAGTTTTCCTTTTTACTACGTAGTGTGGCCACCCTTGTTTGGATTTTTTGAGTTGTTTGTTTTATTATTAAATATACTTTTTTGCCACATCCTGCATTTGGGTCCTGTTTCCTGCCCTCCTACCTGACAGAACGATCTGACCACACAATGGACTCAGCAGAGAGTGGCATTTCAGCCGAGGAGTTTGCTGACGCAGCACGACAAGTTCAGGGACTTTTTGATTATGTGCAGTTAGCTAAGAGGGTGGAAGAGAAAGAAACCGTAAGGACTTTAATGCAGTGTTTGGTCCGGTCAAAACGGTGGCTAGTGGAGTGGTACCCTCAATTACAGAGTTTTGAGGCCTCTGCTGTTGGTAGCCTCCAGTCAACCACCACGTCGGCTAGCATGAGTCTTCCTAGTGTGCAGCTGGTCTTGAACATCGGCAGGCCTGCGGCTTGCTTGCCTTCAGCCGGCCTCCACGTCAGACTGCATCCGGCCTGCTAACCCCGTGCCATCCCCTGTTCCTGCGTTGGAGTTTTTGGCCTGCTCCTCCTCGTCTTCAGTCGGTGGGCCGATCAACACGTTCCCCATCGGTGGTCCGACCGTCGCCTGCTCTATGTCTCCAGTCGGTGAGCCGATTGACACGTTCCCTGTCGCCTGCTCTGACCGTCGCCTGCTCTGACCGTCACCTATTCCACGTCTCCAGTCGGTGGTCCGACCGTCGCCTGCTCCACGTCTCCAGTCGGTGGGCCGATCGACACGTCCCTCGTCGGTCGTCCGACCTTCGCCTGCTCCACGTCTCCAGCCGGTGGGCTGATCGACACGTCCCTCGTTGGTGGTCCGACCAATGCCTAGCTCCACGTCGCCAGTCGGTGGGCCGATCGACGCATCGCTCGTCGGAGTCCAGCCGAACTCTGCTCCACATCGCCAGTTGGAGGGCCGATAGACGCGCCCCTCGTCGGTGGTCCAGCCGAACTCTGCTCCTTCTCGCCAGTCGGTGGGCCGATTGACGCGCCGCTCGTCGGTGGGCCAGCCGAACTCTGCTCCTTCTCGCCAGTTGGTGGGCTGATCGAGGCGTTCCTCCTGGCCGGTCCCCCAGAGCTGTCATGCCTGTCTGCCCGGCCTCCTGGCCATCCCCCAGAGCTGTCATGCCTGTCTGCCCGGCCTCCTGGCCATCCCCCAGGCCGTCCCCCAGAACTATCATGCCTGCCTACCCGGCCTCCGGGCACCCCCAGAACTGTCATGCCTCGGGGTGTTCCCCTGAGCTCCTACGCCTGCTGAACCCCCCCCCCCCCAACAAGAACCCTTTCCAGTTCCTCAGTGACATTTTTTTTTCCGGATCCGTCCTGGCCCCCTTCCACCCACCCTGCACTGTGTAGATTTTTTTTTTTGGACCGTCTGGAATTCGGTCCTTGAGAGGGGGGGTTCTGTCATGATCTCGTGTTTTGTACTTCCTGTCTCGTGTCTGTTCACTTTGTTTTTCCTGTCTCCTGCCCCTGTGATTGTCTGCACCTGTTCCTAATGTGTCTCACCTGTGTTCAATTTGCCCTGCCCACCGTGTGTGTATTTAGTCTCTGTGCTTCCCTTTGTCTGTCAGATCGTCTGTTGTTTGTTTGTTTTTTTCCCCCCCCTTGCTCCAGTTTTCAGTTATTTTTACTACGTAGTGTGGACACCCTTGTTTGGATTTTTTGAGTTGAATTTTTTGCCACATCCCGCATTTGGGTCTTGCTTCCTGCTCTCCTACCTGACACATTCTGTCTCTCAGTCAGAGACAGAACTTTACAGTTATGCGTGTGTGACATATAACTGTAAAGTGCTGGATAAAGTTATTACTGGGGCTTATGAATAATTTCTTCACTTGTTTATAATGAACAGTATATTTTTATGACATGTCGTATAGTGTTATTGCTGATATGTTTCATGGTTCTCCACAGCTGTCTGCTGCCGTCAGGGCTGAGCCATTAGCTGAGTTTGTGATGTATTATAAGATTTTACTCTATGTTCATCACCGAGAGAGACTTCTCTTCAGTGCAACATCGTCACCTCCAATAGTCACATGACCTGTCAGGACTTCGTTCACCATTTACTTATTTATACTTTATATTTATTTATAGCGCAGCATATCAGATGCAATATGTTGAATTGAACCAGTGATACACTGACAAGTCTTTTCACAACCTCACCACTTTGGTCCTACTAAACGTTTTGATTTTACTTGTATTTATAAATATCTTTATTTTCAATAGTCACTGTCAAAGACCAAACTGTATTTAATATTGTAAAATAAAAAGTACCACATGTATGTCCAATAGACAAGCTGATGAGCATGTTGCATGTATGTTTGCTGTATGTGAAGTGAAGTACAGCAAACATGATCTGTTTATAATGCATTCAAAATAAATTAAATCTTTTATAACTTTAGATTAATTTGCGTTTTGTAAGTGAAATTCAACTTATCAATGGGATGAATAATAGGTATTTTGGATGTTTATAGTTAATTTGATATCACATCAGACTTTTCAACAGGTTCACGTTTATATTTTCCCACATCACTGAGGAACCACGTCTTTTCATGAAATACATTCATGCCCCACATATTTGATAAGGAAAAAACGATAGAAGTTCAAGAACTTTAATTTATTAAAATAATAAAGCATCTTACTGAACATTTAGATGTATGACATGGATGAGAACATTTCAAATAAAATAAAAGAACAGTACAATAACACACTAACAGGTCGGACAGTAGCTTCACCGTCCCTGAGAGGGGGTTCAGTCTTTTCGACATCTCGTCGCACTGATGAGCGGATCACAACCAGCCAACGAACATATATTTTAATTCCGTTCCGCCTGACATCAAGTCTTCAGTACCAGACTGATTCCAACATACTCGTACTACCTTTACCATAACCAAGAAATAATCCTCGTTCTGGGGACGTGACATGACCGCGTGTAACCCAGCTCGCACCACGGCGGTGACGTCACTGACAGAAATATGACTTTTCTGGGCTTTTTCTGAGCTTTGGAAAAGTTTAACAAAGATTAAAACTCCATGACTTAAAAATATACAATACAAAGAGTAATAAAGGACAGGGGTGTCCTGTTAACAGTTTCACAGGCGACTCTTTTACCGTTGCGGTCTATAGGAAAAATCTTTTTTGGGCCGCATTACCATGCAGTACCACGAGTGGCCAACATGTCGTTTTTGCTTCAAGGCTGAGAGAGACACCTGGGGCTTGGTTAAAATACTCAGAGTTTTAGCAAAACCTGCTTCCTGGAACAGGCCCCAGTGCGTGTTCATGTGTTGTGGGGGGGGGGGCTTTGGACAGAGGTCTGAAGGAAGCGGGTGAGGTGGGTGGGACATTGCGGGTGATTTTCAAAATCGCATATCCATCCATCAGTCGTCTACCGCTTTATCCACTTAAGGGTGGTTGCGGAGCCAATCCCAGCTGACATTGGGCGAGAGGCGGGGTTCACCCTGGACAGGTCGCCAGCCTGTCACAGGGCCACATACAGAGATGGACAACCATTCACTCTCACATTCACGATCAATTTAGAGTCTCCAATGAACCTAACCCCATTCTGCATGTCTTTGGACTGTGGGAAGAAGCCTGAGAACCCAGAGAGAAACCACGCATACACGGGGAGAACATGCAAACTCCACACAGAAAGGCCCTGGTTGGTTTGACCCGGGACTTGAACCCAGAACCTTCTTGCTGTGAGGCGACAGCGCTAACCACTACACCACCAAATATTGTACTTATATTGATCACAAAATTATTGCACATCATATGAAATAACATTGTAACATATAAAAAAGTTAGCATTGCCTGACTGGGGGGTATATATATATACAATGCGCACAAAGGGTATTTTCATTGTGTGTTTTGTGCTTAGTCTAAATGTTACCTATTAATGCTAAATAAATGTGCTAAATCAAAGAATTACAGCGTGTGGAAAATTATTCAAGACATTACTTCAGCACACAAGAAATACAATATACTGAAAGGAAAGGGGGGGTTCAGGTTTTTCCAATTGGGTCCAGCAACCCAACTCGCAGTGCAATGTCTGGAGTCCAAACTGCGCCCTCCCAGCCGCAGCGAAGTGCTTAGTTCTAACCCACCCAGGTCCGGCTGCACAGTGACATCCACACAGTGACATCCCCAACCCCATAACGACACTGAAGTTGGCTTCCGATTCGGCAGATAAGGGCAAAGTTAAGGTGTACTTAACTAACAATGCTGAGTTACCTGTCCTCCGTATTTTACTAGGTTCAGATAGAAAACAACAATACCTAGATTTGTCAAATCTGGACTTGATGGTCACAGAGAGCCCAAAGATTCTTTAAAACATATTTTCAGATTTGTGAAACCTTTATTCTAGTTGTGAAAATGCAAAAAAAGGGTTATTTCACAGCTTTTTTCAACGCTAGACCACATGAGACCAGGTCCAGATAGAAAACCACTATAGCTAGACTTGTCAAATCTGGACTAGATGGTCACAGAGAGGCCAAAGATTATTTTAAACATATTTTCAGATTTGTGAAACCTTTATTCTATTTGGGAAAATGCAAAAAAAAAAAGGTGATTTAACTTTAACTACTAAGGCTCTCAATGTCTCTTCCTGCTTTCCCCCTGCTCCCTCCTGATGAAATTTCATTTGTCTGTCCAGCTTTTGTCTCAACTTCCTTCCATATTTCTGTCTGTCCCTCTCAAATTCAGCGCACCATTGTCTACTTTCCTTTCCTTACTTTTTTCCATTTTCATTCCTTCCCTTTATTTCCTCCTTTCCCTATTCCTGTATTTTTTTCAGTCATAGTTAAACCCATAACTGCACGGGCTCATAGTGCATCAAATTTGTTGAAAATGTATACCATACCAGGGATGGTCCAAACTGACCTGAAACCCAAGTTATTCTCAAACCAAACTGCCACAATTCAGCCATTTCCAATTGCGATGTACATCTTGTTCCAGAGGGTCTTCTTTTTTACTTGTAAGTGGTGGCGTGAAAGTGAGAAAAAAAGATATGACAAGTTGTTTTAAATATTACCAAGTTATCTAATCTATGTATGGATGAATGTATCTGCAGTATGTAAATGTATATATATATTGGTGGATGATTTTTTCTTTTCTAATTAAATGGTAAAAAAAACCTATAATATAATAGTAAATTATTTAATTCTAATATATTTAAAATTTTATTTCTCAAAATACATATATCTATCTGGTGTAGTCTTGAACACGAATAATGTATTTGTCTATTTTACTCAGAAATAGAAAAATGTGTGTTAATTGATTTCATTGATACAAGTTGAAACAGTTACCTACCTCTGATAGCATCACATTTCAAATGTATTTAACTGAGAGACTGTCACAGCTCTTGAGGAAGTCTGACAGGTATGTTACGATCCTGTCCAGCTGTCTTTAATCATCAAAGTAGATTGGGACCCAACGTTCATTAAAAGTGAACTGGGACTGCTCTTCACCAAAGACAATGGCCTGTAAAGTATGAATTCATTAATAATTAATTACTTACTTTATTTCCTTATAAAACTTACTTTGGTAGTTTGCTGTGAAAAGTGATGGGGCTAATGCCAATGAGGACATGGTTTATCATCATATGATAGTCAGTACACAATATTTTGGTATCAAAGCTTTGGTGGTATGCACTGTAAAGCATTCATTGTGTGTTATTAGTTGTACATTTAAGCATGATGGGATGTTTACCTAAAGAGACAATGTTTTAAAGAGTCTTTGGCCTACCTGTGACAATCTAGTCCAGATTTGACAAGTCTAGTTATGGTGGTTTTCAATCTGGAACTGGTCTCATGTGGTCTAGCGTTGAAAAAAGATGTGAAATCACCCCCTTTTGGCATTTTTGCAAATAGAATAAAGGTTTCACAAATCTGAAAATATGTTTTAAAGAATATTTGGCCTCCCTGTGACCATCTTGTCCAGATTTGACAAGTCTAGTTATAGTGGTTTCTATCTGAACCTGGTCTCATGTGTCCTTGAGGTGAAAACAGCTGCAAAATCCCCCTTTTTTGGCATTTTCACAAATAGAATAAAGGTTTCACTAATCTGAAAATATGTTTTAAAGAATCTTTGGCCTCCCTGTGACCAACTAGTCAAGATTTGACAAGTCTAGCTATAATAGTTTTCTATCTGGACCTGGTCTAATGTGGTCTTGAGGTTAAAAAAGCGGCGAAATCACCCTTTTTTTCTTTTCTTTTTTTACCATTTTCACAAATAGAATAAAGGTTTCGCAAATCTGAAAACATGTTTTAAAGAATCTTTGGCCTCCCTGTGACCATCTTGTCCATATTTGATAAGTGTAGTTATAGTGTTTTTTTCTATCTGGACCTGATACAATACGGAGGACAGGTCGCTCAGCATCGTAAGTTAAGTTCCCCTTAACTACCCCCTTAACTGGCGAAACGGAAGCTGCGAATCGGATGCTAACTTCAGCGTCGTGTGTATACCCTGTGACGGTAAAGACGCTGAAGTCAGAACAGAATAAGATGCCTTTGCCTGTCCAAGTGTTTAACTTTCAGGTACGTTTTAGGATTGCTGTTTATGTCACCTTCTACCAGCGAAGGTTGCTCTCATGTTCAGTTGACAGTGGGGTAACCTTAGCTAGCAGTTAGCTAGCTGGGCTAAGATTCCGGCAACTATGACTGGCATGGTTAGAGATTGACATCGCCATCATTTGTTCCTTGTGTTGTATTTGTCATATGAATAATTTACGAAGATTCACCTTGAAATATCAGGTTTTAAATGTGTTGGGCGTTCTTTGTGAATGCTCTTTCCTTAGCGTGGCTACCATGTTTATATCTTACTCAAAGAAAACGGAATAGCTAATGTGATTTGTATTGGGTTGATTCCTGTTTGGAGCATTGGATTATGCCGAATTGAAGAATGTCTCTTATATTTTCTTAGAAACGTTTAAGATGCGTGTGTGTCTGCCAGGAAGTCAAGCCATTTCATTCGCACAGATTATTTTAATGGAGTTTTAAAGTGAAGGCTAACAACTGGTTGAAGGCCTCTATTGGATAATAACATCAACAGCGTTGGTAGCGGCGTTGTTGCAGCGGAGACATACACCGACAAAACAACAAATGACGCTAGTAGTGAGCAGTAACAGAGATAACATTTTGGATTGCTCAGCCAATGCAAAACCCAACCTAGACTGGAGAAAGATTCATCATCTTAGCCTGCAGTTAACGAGATTTAGTATTACCAAGCTAACTTCCTGTTACTAACACTTATCAGTCATATGAGCCCCAAATAGTAGCTACTGTTGCCAAATATTTTGCCATTTATATTACTCCTGCGACACGTTTCTCTCCGCAAAGGTGGCTTTATCTTAACGACAGTAACCAAGTCTGAATAGTACACCCTCCACTTCATCAGCCCGATAACCTGTCACAAAGCTTACGCGGCTAACTGCTGCTAACGTCCCTTCAGCTTTTCAGCACGGACATTTTTACTTTTGCTGGTAACTACAGTACATCCTGTTTAGAACAAGACTATGGAGCTGCTTTGCATAGTTATTGTACACAGTTGACATTGGCATATACTGTATATAATTTAAAGGACAACGTTTCCAGTACAACTAATTCTCACATGGCCCTTCACCAATACACTGACTACTAGTAATAGCAATATAAACCAGCTCTCGAAGTGGTTTTAGGATTGCAGTTTGGTGCAGACAGTTATTTTGTAATGGTAGAACATAGTTAATTGCATTTTTTTTTACCATATTCTGATTCAAACCCCAGTGGACTGCAAACTGATTGATTGATAGATAGATAGATAGATAGATAGATAGATAGAGCAGCAGCAGGGGATTTCTGACTCTGTGACTTGTTGTGTATACTGAGGACAGCTCCTGAGGCCGACAGCAGGGAGTGAGATTAGAGGGTAATTCAGCTCTCTTTGGACATATCTCCGGTTAATTTATGAGGATCAGACCGAATACCTGCCAACAGTCAAACAACTGATCAAACGCATTTCTGGGAAAATTGAGTCATCATTTTTACAGTACAGACATGGATGAAAAATAAACCTGATTAGATTGATAAATAATTAAAAGCAATAGATGTTTAAATGAGTAATACCAATAAAAACTGACTTTTATCAGCAAAATAACGGACACAGTGAAATATTTCCCATGATTACAAATGCACCATTTCAATCAGATAGAGTATCAGACATAAACTACTTTCCTTTTCCTCTCTCCTCTCGGCAGTAACAGTCATATTACTTTTATCTGCGTCACATTCAGAAAAGTTTTTCGGTTCCTGTGATTATTTAAAGCCTCCAACTTCTTTTAATATGCTTACATTATTTCAAGTGCCTCTAAAGAAGAATTACAGTTCACCTCAATAAATGTCACTTTCTGCCATCGCTGTAACAAAACTGATTGGCAGGTATATTACAGTTCCACCTCATCTCATATTAGTCTCTTCATTCATGGTGCTGACTGTATTGCTTGTAGGTAACAACTCTGTCTCTTTCACCTCGTTGTGCTCGTAGCCCAACAGGAAACCCCAGAGTTAACTGAGCTGATAACCAGCTTCATGATACAGGTTAAACAGGATGACCGATGTTAGGCTCAGTGGACCCAGATAACCTGACAAGCACTAGGAGATAACCTGACAAGCACTAGGCTAAGGTGAATTTGCTTTGTGATACCTGAAATAAGGTTGCTTGTTTAAGTTGTGATGGCCCCAAATAAGCCAGCATCACTTATTTCTGTCTGATAATTTTTACAAAGCTTAGCTGCTGGAACAGACTGCTGTGTCCTCTTTGTTGTGGTTGTAAATAATTAAGTGGTTGACAGTCTAAAATGTTCATTCCATCTTACAGCATTAGAGCAAAGAAAAAGGATTTGCTTATTGGAAATAGGAAAGTAGGCATGTTCTCAATGCATACTAAATTTACTACAGTATTATTTGTTGTACTTTTATTTTAATGTTATTGAGCGCTCACATATATGACATCTGCTAAACTCTGTGCCTGCTGTATTTCTGTCAGGGGTCTGTGGAGCCCATGCAGATCGATGCCGACCCCCAGGATGACCAGCAGAATGCTCCAGACACCAACTACATAGTGGAGAACCCAACACTGGTATTAATCTGACAGACTTTCATAGGCACTTATACTAACCCATAATGATGGTACAGCAGTGATGTAACAGTTTGTCTAATTACAGCAATGATTTACATGATGCCTTTGTGCCAGTGATGTGAAGCCCATTTGTTAAAGGGCATTACCTGTGTCAAATCAATACCTGGTATCCAACAATGCCAGATAACAGCACGGCAGGCTGTAAACCAGAGCTGGACAGATAAAACTTTTGCGGGGCAGATGCTGCTACAATATTAGGGATTAAAAAAATATTCCATATTTATGTATCGGACGATTTATATAAAAATATATATATTTTTTACCTTTTTAAACCCATATGTCAAAGAAATTGAGGCTTGATATTTTACAGATTTACCATGAACTTTCTGATGAATAACTTTAATTAAAAAGAAAACAAATATATAAAACAAAATAAACAGATTTATTTTCATAACAAATATAAACATAAATGCTGATACTGATATTTCTGCCGAAGACTCATATTGGCCAACATTATCAGCCTACTAATGTATCAGTCAGGCTCTACTGTAATTGTTTAGAGTCTTGTCTCAAAGATACCTTACTACCAAACTAACTGGGAACAGAGAGCAGGGTGACAAATAAATCACTTGCTGCTGTGATGTTCCTTCTCTGCTTCTGAATGCTCTTACAAATCATGTCACCTGAACATTTTAGTGGAGCAGTTTTGCCATTGTTTTAATGTGATCTCTCACCTGTCCCTCACTTTGTGTAGGACCTGGAGCAATATGCGACCAGCTACAGTGGATTAATGCGCATTGAGAGGCTTCAGTTCATTGCTGAGCACTGTCCTCAGCTCCGGGTGGAAGCCCTGAAGATGGCCCTCACCTTCGTCCAGAGGACCTTCAACGTTGACACTTATGAGGAGATCCACCGCAAACTCACCGAGGCCACGCGGTATTTGTAGGCTTTTGAAAGAGTGCAAACTTAGCATGTTAAAAATTATAAAGATGTGGTCTTACCTAAGTCATTGATGTTTTTCTAGCTGTCCGTTTACCTAAAAGGAACACTGTAATTTACATACTCATTGTCACAGGTTTTGCTTTTGTGCCACTGCTTTCGTACTCCACCACACTTTGCTCTCTTGCACATAGATCTCAGCACTGCTCACTGCTCGGCACTGTACTAAATTGAAGTTCAGGTCCTATTTTTTATAATGGAACAAATGCAGAACCTCATTTGCAATTAAACATGGCAAGTAACTGAGGACTTGTTTGGCTAAACATTGAATTTAACTTTTAGATTGATAATATGTGATGGTGCTTTGACCACATTTGTAAGTAGCATTGGTATTTTCAAAGTATCAAACTGGTTGAAATTGTGCTTGCTAATGAAATCTATTTTTTACCATGCTTTTTCTGTCACCTTCATTGACATTCATACACTGCAGAAAGAGCTGTCATGGGCAATTTAGGGTTAACGGTCTTGCCCAAAGACACATCGGCATGTGGATTAGGGGAAGTGGAGATCGAACTGCCGGGTTAGTGGCGATCGAACTGCCGGGTTAGTGGACGACCGTCTCTACTTCCTGAGCCACAGCCTCCCGAACTGGTGTATTCTTTCCTCCATTCTGTTGACCTCCTTGTGCTTGTAGGCGCAGGTATAAATTAAATATACTGACACTTTGTGTCATTACATGTAAATGTGAAAGAAAAGCTCTTTTTGGGTGTTTTCACACCTACCTTGTTTGGTCCGGACCTATGGACTATTCAGTTTAGCCCAAACCCCAAAAAATGGTGCGAAAGGTGCCTCGGACCACAGTCAACAGACCCAAGATAAGTCCAACTAATAGAGTTGGTCTCGGTCTTGATCAAACTAAACTTTGGTTTGGTCTTTGCAGTGTGAAAATACTTTATTGGATAGTTTGTACTTTCAGACCAATTGCAGGAAGTTGAGACGGCATTAAACGATTGAAAAGAAGCAGAAGTTTTACTTTGAAACTTGAGGGAATGTTTAGGCTGAGTTAATCAAAGCTTAGTTTCTGTCATGATACCGCTTTGGGCGGCTGTGGCTGTGGCAGGAGGTAAAGTCGGTCGTCCACTAACCCGAAGGTTGGCGATTTTATCTCAGCTTTCCTTAGCCCACATGCCGTTGCCCTTGGGTAAGACACTTAACCCTAAATTGCCTCTGACGACTTCCGACAGTTTATGAATGAGACAAAAAAAGCGCAGCAGCTTTGTATGAATATAGGTGAATGTGATTTGTCCTGTAAAGCGCTTCAATAGTACTAGAAAAGCACTATGTAAAAATGGTCCATATATAAACAAAGTCTATTTAAATTGGACAAAATGATCATGATAAAAAATGTTTTGCCATGTCCATGAGCCCCAGGTCAATGCAGTGGAAATGTGAAAAAGTGAATGTGTAAACTGGGGGAGTCACAGTGTACTGCACCACAGTATTTTGGCCAATACATTGCTTTTTCACCTGTCAATAAATATGAATTGTTTTACATCTAGAGAAGTACAAGGTGTGCAGGACACAGTGCCTGAAGGCGGGGTTGTTCCTCCTCCCCTGGACTCGGCATGGGCTGAGTCCACCAGGAAAAAGGCCCTGCTCAAACTGGAGAAGCTGGATACAGATCTCAAGAACTACAAGGGAAACTCCATCAAAGAGAGCATCAGGTATGATTGAAGAATCCGTAGTGTTTTGAGTGTAGTATGTGCTCTGACAGAAGAAATGTATTTTCACAATTTTCTATTGAATAAGAAGATTAAAAAAGCTTATCAGGTCAGTGAATATTAAAGGAATACAGGTTCAGGTTAAAATGTGGTCAGGAAAGCAACAGTAAATGATAATTTCATCACCACATGGCCACTGTGTGTGTTCAGAATAGCAACAATAACTGTAAAGGAGCACAGTAGAATTTACTGAGACAAAAATAAAGTTGTAGCTATTATTCCACCTGGGTCTTACATCCAGATCAAAAAAGCTGTACAGATACAGCAAGAATGTCTGTTGTTGTTAAGAATAGATTTGCTGGCTTAGCCCTAGGGATGAAAAAACTGCATTAACTTCTTACTTAAAGGTCCAGTGTGTAGGATTTAGGGAGGTCAATTGGCAGAAATAATTATATTTTCACCAGTATTCACCTTGAACTACAGCTCATTGGTTTTTTTACCTTAGAATGAGCAGATGAGAACTGATATGATTAATGTCAAATTACCGGATAGATGAGCAGTATCAATATGTGTAGCATCCGTACCGTAACGTTTTACAATTCAATTATATTTAATTTATAGAGCGGCAAGTCACAACATACATTTTCTCAAGGCACTCTACATAGTGAGGTCAATATTACTAATAGTCCAGGGAAAACCCAACAAATCCCACAATGAGCAAGCACTTGGTGACTGTGGATGAGAAAAAACTCCCTTTTAACAGGAAGAAATCTCTGGCAAAACTCAACTCAGTTGTGTGCAGCCATCTGTCTCGACCGGTTGGGGTGAGGAGAAAAATGGGGGAGAGAGGAGAGGTGGGCAGAAAGAGGGGGAGAGGAGAAAAGAGAGAGAGAACAGTTGTACAACCGCATCTTTAATCTCTACCAGACTGATAATTATTATTACGGAAATAATACTGATACTTAAAAATGTAATGATGTTATTAATAATAATAATAGTAATAGTAATAATAACTAACTAATGATTGGTTTGGATCCTTCAGCTCTGGGGTCAGAGATACACAAGGAGAGAGAGAAAACAGAGTTAGTGGCATGTAATGGAAATACATGGGGGCGGAGGGGAGAGAGATGCTCATGATATAAGTTCCTCAAGAAGTCTAGGCCTATAGCAGCATATACAGAAATGGTTTAGTAAACAACTGAGCAGCTTTAACTATAGGCTTTATCAAAGGAGCCTGGTGGCTGAAGGCTCTGCCTCCCATTCTACTTTTACAGACTCTGGGAACCACAAGTAGTCCTGAGTTTCCCAGAGTTTTAATGATAGTTATCCCTTTTCAGTCATTGAAAACAACTTGGAGAGCCTGGCTAATTACCAGTCTTTTCTTACAGTGACCCTCTATCTGTCCTTGCTTTCAAGGAGGGGCCATGATGACTTGGGGGACCATTACCTGGACTGTGGTGACCTCAGTAACGCCCTCAAGTGCTATTCCCGAGCCAGAGACTACTGCACCAGTGCTAAGCATGTCATTAACATGTGTCTGAATGTCATCAAGGTATAGCAAGACATCTGCTGCATTCATGTCATACTGCAGTAACTACTGTAACAACCAGTAGTTTTTTTTTTAAGGCTTGTTTTGCTTCGCTTGGCGAATGTCTATACAAGCATGTCATTCCTTACCATTGTCTGTTATATGTAAGCTTTTTGTGACTCATAAGTTAAACCTGACATCTGTGTTCATGAGTAGGAACAGTGGCTTCGTGCAACATGACAAGAAAGCAAAGGGGTGTGAACAAGTAAATCCTCTGCTATGTTCCCACAGGTTAGTGTTTACCTCCAGAACTGGTCCCATGTTCTGAGCTATGTCAACAAGGCAGAATCCACGCCAGAGATAGCAGAGGTGAGCAGACTTTGTTTCATATGCTGTGTGTACCAAATGTGTTTGACTGAGAGAAAAACTTGACTTTTAATTCCAGCCTTGTTTGTGAGATGATAAAATGCCTTTGGGTGATGCTAATTCTGTTTGTTTTTGTTTAGCAAAGAGGAGAGCGAGATAGCCAGAATCAAGCAGTCCTCACCAAATTAAAGTGTGCTGCAGGTAAGGCAGCGCTTTGCTCACCCAGTACAACCTGAAGTTTATTCAATTCAATTCAAAGAGCTTTACTGGCATGAAAGTTTAAATAACAATGTTGCCGAAGCATAAACATACAATTGTACGTACATTTGGACAGAACACAACAAACAGTAACACGAACATTAACACAACATTAAGATTGATTTATATTCATTATATGTATATATATATATATATATATATATATATATATATATATATATACACACACACACACACACATATATATACACATATATATATATATATATATAAACACATATATATATATATATATATACACATATTTAGTGTGTGTGTGTGTCTGTGTCGGTCATTCACTGTGTGGCACTTGTGGCATGTTAAAACATTGCGCAGCAACATTTGCTCTGTCTCCTTCTCCCATGAGTATCTTTAGTTTTGAGACGTCGTTGAGCTCTTTGAAATCTGACATCACAGAGTTCAACTTTTTGAAATGTATATTCCTTGTTTCATTGAATGTTTTACAATGTAGGAGAAAGTGCATCTCTGGTTGAACCTCACCTGTGGAACAGTGACCATATGTCCTGTTTTCTTTTGGTTTACATGATCTTTTGTGTCTTCCTGTTTCGATGGCCAGTTTGTGGTCACTGAGCCTGTAGTTGGTTAGGATCTCTCTGCTTTTTGTCAGTAGAGAGATATTCTGCTAAAGTATAAGCTCTTTTTAGGGCCAGATAACATAATAATGTACTTTGGCTTTTAGTTTCTTCTTTCCAATGTTCCAGATAGGTTTCTTTACATTGTGTTATGATTTGATTTACTCCGATAGGTGTTTGGAGAGCAGTGTTGTTGTGAGGCTGGTCAGACTGTGTCTGAGAGGGGGCAATTAGCCTCAGGACCAACTGACATTGGGACTCTTTTCTGGGCTCAGCTCTTAAGTTTGCATGGCTTTGGAGTGGAGGGTGTCTCTAGGGATGGATTTCAGGTGGTTAAAAGTTGAGCGTTCTCTTTTGAATGTTAATTTTCAGTGGGTATCTGCCTAATTCTGCTCTACATATGTTTGTTGGTGTGTTTCTGTGAACATGTGAAATGTATCTGCAGAATTCTGCATGTAAACATTCTGTTGGATGTTTGTCCCAACGGATAAAGCTCTGATGACCGTATAGCACAATTTATACTGTCACTGAAAATACCTCTTGAGAGCAGCCAGTAACAGCTGCTCAGTCTGTTTAGAGCAATTATGTATCATTTTTGGGAAATCAAGTGGTAGATATTGTTTTGATACTTATTATCTAAGTCTTCTCCTGTTTGTTGGTGTTTCAGGCCTTGCAGAATTGGCGTCCAGAAAATATAAACCAGCTGCCAAGTGCTTCCTCCAGGCGTCCTTTGACCACTGTGACTGTCCAGAGGTGAGTTGATGACCTTCACTGATGTTGCTCCAGTACAGACAATAACGAATGGTCCTTTCAGTATAGTTTTGAGTAGGGGTTGACGGATTATCAGCCTGGTCATTTATCTGCGGCAATATCAACCATTTACTTAACTTTAGCAATGTCCCGTACATGTTTGTTTGTTCAACTTCATAATAATGCTAAACATATGCTTTAATGCATTTCAACAAATTTTTGTGTTAAGAGTTTGTGTTATTCTAATTTTGAGACTTTTTTACTGCAGACAAATATCAGTTTCAAATATCGGTTAGCAGTCTCTTAGATTAGTAATAATCGGTATCGGCCCTGAAAAAGCCATAGTGGTGACCCCTAGTTTTGAGATACTTGAAAAAAAAAAATTCTTTCAAAGGATAAATGAGATATAGTTGGTGTAATCCCAGAACTCACAAAGTTGAAGTATTGGCCCTCCAGTGTCTTTTCGATAGTCTTTTCTGTAAATTATTATATTTTTGAAACAAGAAGAAGTTTGTATTGTACTGGAAATGTATGAGTGAAAGCATATTGGGAAGACTAATTTAACTGAGGAAACTGCTGTGACCCCAGTTGGTTTCCCTCACATCTCCTGACACTGCCAACATTAAGTTCAGGGGGAAGTACTCTTAGGAAAATTGACGTAGACTCTGTGTCCAGATGATGAATCCAAAGTGGCAGTGACTGAAGCCTGTATTCTCTGGAATGAAAAGCAGAGGGCGACTGGTTGAAAAAAAGAAGACTATGACTATGACGAAATTACTCTAATTCTCACTACATTTATAACGTCAGTAAACATTTTCCTGAGGAGTTTATGGTTCAATCTTTAGTTTCAAGTCTTCTTCAATCCAGCATGATATTCATTTTGTAAATTGTGGTTTCATTTTGAGTAAAATAGATGATGTAGCACCATATACATTGGGGCATAGATACAGCATCATTGTAATCTAGAACCCTCCAATGGGTGCAGGTCGCTAGTCGCTCCTCCAATTGCGGTTATGTCTGGTTAAAAAAAACAAAACAAGATGGCGCTGGCCAAACTGCCAAACTTGAGGCTTTAAAATGGCAGTTCACAAACCAATGGGTGATGATCGGTTTCCACTTGGATGTACTGTTGTGTTTGTCTGCATTTTTAGTTAAGTAATGTCACCTGGTATTATTGCATTGTGGAGCTTTACATAACAATGTTCATGCTGATATACAGCCTTTGAACGTGTGTGTGTGTGTGTGTGTGTGTGTGTGTGTGTGTGTGTGTGTGTGTGTGTGTGTGTGTGTGTGTGTGTGTGTGTGTGTGTGTGTGTGTGTGTGTGTGTGTGTGTGTGTGTGTGTGTGTGTGTGTGTGTGTGTGTGTGTGTGTGTGTGTGTGTGCGTGCGTGCGTGCGTGCGTGCGTGCGTGCGTGCGTGCGTGCGTGCGTGCGTGCGTGCGTGCGTGCGTGCGTGCGTGCGTGCGTGCGTGCGTGCGTGTACGTGTGTGCGCGTGTGTGTGTGTGTGTGTGTGCGTGCGTGTGTGTGTGTGTGCGCGCACCCTTCAGCTTCTGTCACCCAGTAATGTAGCTGTATATGGGGGTTTGTGTGCTTTGGCCACATTTGACAGACAGGAGCTCCAGCGTAACGTCATCTCCAGCAGGTAAGAGCTAGTAGTTTAGTTAATTGCAACTTAAAAATATGTGGGTGCATGTCATGAATAGAAATCTTTATTCATAATCTTTTTTTTTTTCCTGTCCTCAGCTCCTTTAAGTTATTTCTAGAGTTGGAACCTCAAATCCGTGACATCATCTTCAAGTTCTATGAGTCCAAGTACGCGTCTTGTCTCAAGCTACTGGATGAAATGAAGGTTGGAGCCGAAAGAAATGTGTTACGACTTTCATGGAAATTGTCTCCTCTCCTGTGTGACAGACTGTACTTAGTGCACTGTGCAAGGTCCTCTTAACCTTGGCAGGCCTGGACAATTTATGGTTAGCTGAAGGCTGTCCCTAAGCATCATAGTCTAAGGAACTATGGAGCACAAATTTCCTCAATATTTAGCTCCTGTAATAACTACTTCTGCTTAAGACATCTACGGTCTCCGTCTTACTGATTCAACTGCATACATTTTTCCATTACAATGACAACACACAGTAAAGTTATGACAGATGGCAGTCGAGTGAGCACATTACATGTCAGTGTATTATGTAATTATTTTGGACTTGCATGTATTAAGATAAGTAACTATGGGCATTTTTCCAGGATAACCTCCTTCTGGACATGTACCTGGCCCCGCATGTCAAGACCCTCTACAGCCAGATCAGGAACAGAGCCCTCATCCAGGTGAGACAGACACTGTGTACACTGCCTTTCTCTCTATGAAACAGGTCACTTTAGTACATGAGAACGTTAATCGTATCCACACTTATTTTTGGACTTTGTCTTTGTCTGATTATTTTTCTGATAAAGTAGGTATTGAAGAATAAGTCACAACTGTTTAATAGCAGACAGACGTGTGTGTGTTTGTGTTTTTTCGTGTTTTCTCAGTATTTCAGCCCGTACGTGTCAGCAGACATGACTAAGATGGCTCAGGCCTTCAACACCACAGTAGCAGCTCTGGAGGACGAGCTGACCCAGCTCATACTGGAGGGGCTCATCAACGCACGGATTGACTCCCACAGCAAGGTGAAGAACCCACACATATGGCAAATGTTGAAATGAGTCACTTCACTTTGTCTCACTACAAACCCTTGCTCTTACATATTGGTAGATTCTGTATGCGAGGGACGTGGACCAGAGGAGCACCACATTTGAGAAGTCACTCCACATGGGCAAAGAGTTCCAGAGAAGAGCCAAAGCCATGATCCTCCGAGCTGCTGTACTGCGCAACCAGATCCACGTCAAGGTAAAAAAAAGTTAATTCACTGGATAAAAAGTGAAATGGTATTACCATTAACAATTAAGTGCAATACTAAATTATTTAAATTCTAATTTTCATTTCCATCTGTATTCAAGGGGAATTCAGTAAAGTCTGCCCTGCAGTCAAAGGTGTATTTCGCTAATTGTAACTTGACTTTGACGTTTGAGCTTAACTGTGCAGAATCGTGTGCTGTATGTGCAGTTTGTTTTCACATTCACCTACTGAAGGGGGCCCTCTCTCTGTGCTCAGGGAGGTGACACATATTAGCTAGTGTACCAATCAATAGCATTGACCGTTCCCTCCATAGATTAATGTTTTTACTGTACACATTGAAATGCAGAATCCAACAGCACTCAGTCTTTAAGGGACATCAGAATGTGACGACTATGGGTCATATTTGTGCTGTCCTAGACCAGGGCCATGACAAGAGAAAAAGATTTAAAAGAGTGGTCAGAATCTGTGCTCGCTTCTGTCCTATACTAACTTTTTGTTAATACCATATGTTGCCATAATGCAAAATAATCAGCGTTATGGTCTCAGACCTGACTACGCTCCTTCACAGAAAGAAGACTTGCTTTGTTATATATTATGTTTTCATAGGCTGGAACATTAGTCCTCATAATTTGACAACTCAGTTTCAGTTTCTGTCCGTCCAGCCTTAATCACAAACTCACACTTTTCAAACTAAAACCAGCAGTTTCCAAAAGTCTCCATTTTCAGGGTAGAAAACTCTGTTATACTTTGGACGCTAGGCGTACATGAAGCAGCAGTGATGTGTTTTAAAACTTAAACATATCAGTCTGGATGTCGTCTCAGTCCTCTCCACATGGTTTCATTTGTAAATTGTTATAATACCAAAATATTAATACCAGTCAATTTAACAATTGTATTGATGATTACAGACGATAAGTGTAGCAGCTTTGAACGGTGTGACACAGCACTGATACTTGTGAAAACACGTGTGAGAGTGCCTCACAAATCTTTTCCCCTCTTCAGTCTCCACCCAGAGAGGGCAGCCAGGGTGAACTGACACCAGCCAACAGCCAGACTAGGATGAGCACCAACATGTGAGGAGGAAGTCCTGTTCATCGTCGGCATGCCGACTGCTGACAAAGAGGGGAATCACCCATACACCAACACCCATCACAAAACCTATAGTATCTCAGCTGAAGACGGAAGCAACACAATGTAAAGACTCTAATGTTCTCAGATGATCTGTTGTCCCTGTAAGACGATCCAGGGAATGAAACCTTTTGTTAGTCTCATGTTGTGGAGGTTTGGACAAAATGAAAATGTTTTTTGATTAAAGCGCAGCACTTATGCTGTAAGTTGGCTTGTAGGACACACACTGTGGAGACCTCATCAACACAAACAAGGTTTTAAAATAAAAACGCCTACCGAACATATACTCCCTGGTCGTTTTTATATGTTAGTGCCATTTTCAGTTTGACCGATAGCTGGAAGTTAACGGTTTGAAGGATACCACTATTGTATCCATTATTTGTATGGTAAGTACTGTTGCTCTGCAGTGTAAACTTGAAGCTGGGTTTATTCATGGTTTTTTAAGCCCTGTTGCTGTGTATTCCTCACTCCTCAAACTGTTTATGTAGTTTGGGTTTAAAAACCTGATCCAGTTCAGAGCTCAGTACAGGTAGTTTTCGGCAGCTCAAGTCATTTCATTCTTTACTAAAAGTTCAGTTTTTCCACAGGGCATAATTATATCAAAGTAACTTGGCGTCAAATCAGTGGCCTACATTTAAAAGGTGCCTTATCTTACTTACATGATTTGAGATTGCAGATACAGGCTTTCTGATCATCTGAAAAACTGTCAATTCATATACTGTATGAATACTGTATGTATAAGTCCTGGACCTTCATTGAGAATATTGCAGGGCGAATTTTGGAAGGTGTGACTTGAGCTGCTAAGTCACCTGAGGCTGAGAGTCAAGAAGAACCACATTGTAACTGAAACTACAGGAGCTGCTCCAAAAATTTGAATATTGTGGAAAAAGTCAATATTTACCTACCTTTTTATTTAAAAAGTGAACATTTAATATATCCTAGATTCATTACATGTTAACAATAATGTTTCAACCATGTTTTCATTTTAACCAGGGTCGCATCTTACGCCTCTTCTTTGGAGGAGGCCGGTCGTAAAACAGATATAGCTCTGAGTCTGCATTACGGCTCCTGGGCTTTTATCGACAGTGGAAAGACCACCGACTGTGCTAAAAAGCCGGGTTTTACAGAGAGCATTAGCTCCACCGACGTAAACACAACCTCACCAGGAAAGACCTGTCCAATCGGCGAGAACCATGTGATACAGACCACTCCCTTTCCGGTAGACGTTGATGGCGTAGTGTTTACTCTTTCGGCGTAGTGAGTTCTCTTTCGGCGTAGTGTTTACTCTTTCAGCGTTGTTTTTTATTTCGGCTTTGTATTTTCTCTTTCGGCGTAGTTTTTACTCTTTCTCTTCGCTGCCCCTGGATGGAGGTATCAAAGTGATGATGTGAAAGGCAGCCATATACTTGACTACCTGTCCCTCACTGCCATGAAACATTATACAGATTATTGGGCAAAACTCAAAATAGAAGGTTTAATCACAGAAACAAAGGTACCCTCAGATATTTTATTCACGTATACCCATGCAGCTCAGTGGCTGAAAAGAGTAGATGGATGGCGGCATTGGTCAGTTGATATATCACTTTGGTCCAGACTGAAATAATTCAACAATGGTTGAAATTGCTGACATTCGTGATAAAAAAAGCCCTAACCCTGTATATCAAAAGGCTCCACTTTCACTACCTGATAAACATAATTATGAAGTTTCATGAAAATCTCAAAATGGTTTTCAAGTTCTGTTCCACAAATTAAATGACTACAGACGTATGGACGCCTTGATGTCACATTCCTGCTTATACTACAGTGGGTTTATCACAAAAACTCAGTTCACAAAAAAATACAAGAAAAATTGGGACGGCGGGGCGTTTTGCGCTCAAAGCGGCGCATCATTTGGGTAAACCTGCCATACACAGGACTCAAAAGTATCATTTGGGTGAACATGCCATGCACAGGACTTAAAAGTGTAGAGCGTGCTACTTCCTGTTGCCAGCAGGTGGCGCTGTGACATGTTGTCAATATTGACATGTAGCTGTGTTGAGGCCGGGCCTATTATGATGCTTGAGAAATTTGGGACCGATCGGACCTAGTAGTGTAGAGCGTGCTACTTCCTGTTGCCAGCAGGTGGCGCTGTGACGTTTGGTCAATATTGACATGTAGGTGGCTTGAGGGCCGCACTAGTATCATGCTTGAGAAATAAGGGACAGATCGGACCATGCATGTGTGATTACGAGCCACTTCCTGTTGGCAGCAGGTGGCGCTGTGACTTGCGGCCAATAATGAAATGTAGGTGGGGTGAGGGCGACATGCTACTGCCTATTGGTAGCAGGTGTTGCTGGAGTAATTCGTTATAGTAAAATGTGAAAAAATACCCCAAAGTGGTACTCGCTGGATCCAAAATGGCCGCTTTTCCTCAAAGAGCAGTACATTTGTAGAAACTGGATCCAAAATGTCGCCCGTCGGTCGTCAGAGATGAACGTGGAAGTTTGCGCCGAGCCCACGGCCACACCGTTGCAGTGAATGAAATTCTTTTGATATCGTTTGATCACCAAAGTCTGTAGATAATACCGAGCGAATATGGAGTTACTGCGATTAATCGCCTAGGAGTAGTTCGATCAAATAGGACGTCTGAAAATGGCCCGTAAAGCAAGAATTTGGCCCATGTAATTGCAAATGGTTGACTTCCTGTTGGTTTGACGTCATGGTGCCCATGGGGTATTTTCTAGGTCCCGGGAGGATACATGTCCACAAATATTTTCATGATTTTGGATCAAAGTGAAAGGTGGTGAAATTGACATTGAAGGCACTTTGAAGGTCTGTAGGTGGCGCTATCGAGCCATTTTGACACAGAGCGGCCTAAAAAATGACACAGACGGGCTCCCGGCTCCCAGGCGGGCTCCTGGCTCTGAACATGGTAGCCAAGTTTCGTGAGATTCCGAGTATCCCAAGTCCCTCAAACACACCATTTTAGGTAAAAGTTCAGAAAGCGTCGCTACGGCAACGACCTTTGCTCAAGAGGTCAAATTTGGCACATTCAATGCCAATTTCCCGTGTTTGTGTACGTCTGAGGTCATGGCTCCAAGAGGCTTTTTTGTAGGTCCTCCCATGCTGCAGGTGCTCACCAAATTTGGTTCAGGTAGCTCAATGTTTAAGGTGGGGGCTTTTAGTTTTAAAGGTTTTAAGGGGCGTTATGGCGCCCTGTGGAGCCATTTTGACACAATTACGCCTAAAAACCATTTCTGATCCCAGAATTGGGCCCTGTCAACGTGTGTGTGAAATTTCAATAAGCTCCAAGAATTTTGAGTCCCTCAACCATGTATTCGTATTTTCGTGGCAATTATAGAGCCGCCACAGGAACAGCGTTTAAGATATGGCGCCGAGGCCCTAAACGTGACAAGACCAATTTGTCAGAAGCACGCTGACCGAATCTGAGGCCGGTGCGGTCATCCTGGCATGTACGGGACTCAAAAGTGTAGAGCGTGCTACTACTTTTTCCCAGCAGGTGGCGCTGTAGCGTGTGGCTAATATTGACATGAGGATGTGTTGAGGGTCCCCCCAGTATCATGCTTGAGAATTTTGGGGCAATTCGGACCAATGCATGTGAAATGAAGAGCCACTTCCTGTTTACTTCCTGGTTGGCGGCGAGGGTTCGGCGGAGGTTAAAACTTTATCAAGGAATAACGTCCAGGCCCTCTGGTGAAAAGTCAGGATTTTCTCTTGATTTGATCCCACGGATGTGGAGTTGACGCGCACCAACTTTGAAGTCGCTGGTGTGAAATGTTTCCGAGCCGTTGGCCAAAGAATGATGACGGAAAAGGTCCGGATATGCCGAAATTTTGCTGATGGAATCCAAAATGGCGGAAGCCCTGGAGGTCAAAGGTCATGGCTGCAAGAGGTTTCTTCGTGTGTCTTGGGATAATACACGTGCTCACCGATTTTCGTAAATTTTGGCGAAACTATTTGATTTATGAGGGTATTTTGCAACTTTGTAGGGGGCGCTAGTGAGTCATTTTGCCACGCTATTTTCCGGGACCCCTAAAATATCAAATTTTTCACCAGTTCTGATGTGTGTGCAAATTTTTACAACTTTTTGAGTATGTTTAGGGGCTCTAATTAGCGATTAATTTGCCTGAAAAATAATAATAATAATAAGAATCATTACGATTACAATAGGGCTCTCGCCAGCTTAGCTGGCTCGGGCCCTAATTAAGGCTGCAAGCAGCAGTGGACGGGCCCGAGTACTCGAGGGGCGCGCGGGACAGCGGGGGGTGTCGCGGTCAAAGTGGCGCATCATTTGGTTAAACCTGCCATGCTCAGGACTCAAAAATATCATTTGGGTGAACATGCCATGCACAGGACTCAAAAGTGTAGAGCGTTCTACGTCCTGTTTCCAGCAGGTGGCGCTGTGACGTGTGGTCAATATTGACATGTAGCTGTGTTGAGGCCGGGCCTATTATGATGCTTGAGAAATTTGGGACCGATCGGACCTAGTAGTGTAAAGCGTACTACTTCCTGTTGCCAGCAGGTGGCGCTGTGATCTGTGGTCAATATTGACATGTAGCTGTGTTGAGGCGGGGCCTAGTATGATGCTTGAGAAATTTGGGACAGATCGGACCATGCATGTGTGATTACGAACCACTCCCTGTTGGCAGCAGGTGGCGCTGTGACGTGTGGTCAATATTGACATGTAGCTGTGTTGAGGCCGGCCTATTATGATGCTTGAGAATTTTGGGACAGATCGGACCTAGTAGTGTAGAGCATGCCACTTCCTGTTTCCAGCAGGTGGCGCTGTGACGTGTGGTCAATATTGACATGTAGCTGTGTTTAGGCCGGGCCTATTATGATGCTTGAAAAATTTGGGAGGGATCGGACCATGCATGTGTAATTACGAGCAACTTCCTGTTGGCAGCAGGTGGCGCTGTGGCTTGTGGTCAATATTGACATGTAGCTGTGTTGAGGCTGGGCCTTTTATGATGCTTGAGAATTTTGGGACAGATCGGACCTAATAGTCTAGAGCGTGCCACTTCCTGTTTCCAGCAGGTGGCGCTGTGGCGTGTGGTCAATATTGACATGTAGCTGTGTTGAGGGCAACATGCTACTTCCTGTTGTTACCAGGTGTTGCTGGAGTAATTGGTTATAGTAAGATGTGAAAAAATGCCCCAAAGTCCTACTCGCTGGATCCAAAATGGCCGCTTTTCCTCAAAGAGCACTACATTTGTGGACACTGGACCCAAAATTTCGCCCGTCAGTCGTTGCAGATGAACGTGGAAGTTTGCGGCGAGCCCACGGCCACACCGTTGCAGTGACTGAAATTCTTTTGATATCGTTTGATCAACAAAGTCTGTAGATGATACTGAGCGAATATGGAGTTACTGCGTTTAATCGTCTAGGAGGAGTTCGATCAAATAGGACGTCTGAAAATGGCCCGTAAAGCAAGAATTTGGCACATGTAATTGCAAATGGTTGACTTCCTGTTGGTTTGACGTCATGGTGCCCTGGGGTAATTTGTAGGTCCTGGGAGGATACACGTCCACAAATATGTTCATAAGTTTGGATCAAAGTGAAAGGTGGTGAAATTGACATTGAAGGCACTTTGAAGGTCTGTAGGTGGCGCTATCGAGCCATTTTGACACAGAGCGGCCTAAAAAAATACGACACAGACGGGCTCCGGGCTCTGAACATGGTAGCCAAGTTTCGTGAGATTCCGAGCATCCCAAGTCCTTCAAACACACCATTTTTAGGTAAAAGTTCGCAAAGCGTCGCTATGGCAACGCTTTGCTCAAGAGGTCAAATTTGGCACATTCAATGCCAATTTCCCGTGTTTGTGTACATCTGAGGTCATGGCTGCTTTGTAGGTCCTCCCATGCTGCAGGTGCTCACCAAATTTGGTTCAGGTAGCTCAATGTTTAAGGTGGGGGCTTTTAGTTTTAAGGGTTTTAGGGGGCGTTATGGCGCCCTGTGGAGCCATTTTGACACAATTACGCCTAAAAACCATTTCTGATCCCAGAATTGGGCCCTGTTAACGTGCGTGAATTTTCAAGAAGCTCCAAGAATTTTGTGCCTCAACCACGTATTCGTATTTTAGTGGCGATTACAGCGTCGCCACGGGAACAGCTTTTGAGATATGGCACCGAGGCCCTAAACGTGACAAGACCAATTTGTCAGAAGCATGCTGACCAAATTTGAGGCCGGTGTGGTCATCCTGGCACGTACGGGACTCAAAAGTGTAGAGCGTGCTACTTCTTTTTCCCAGCAGGTGGCGCTGTAGCGTGTGGCTAATATTGACATGAGGATGTGTTGAGGGTCCCCCCAGTATCATGCTTGAGAATTTTGGGGCAATTCGGACCAATGCATGTGAAATGAAGAGCCACTTACTGTTTACTTCCTGGTTGGCGGCGAGGGTTCGGCGGAGGTTAAAACTTTATCAAGGAATAACGTCCAGGCCCTCTGGTGAAAAGTCAGGATTTTCTCTTGATTTGATCCCACGGATGTGGAGATGACGCGCACATACTTTGAAGTCGCTGGTGTGAAATGTTTCCGAGCCGTTGGCCAAAGAATGATGACGGGAAAGTTCTGGAAATGGCAAGATTTTGGTGATGGAATCCAAAATGGCGGAGGTCCTGTAGGTCAAAGGTCATGGCTGCAAGAGTTTTTTTTGTAGGTCCTGCCATGATACACGTGTTCCCCAATTTTCGTACATTTTGGCGAAACTAATTGATTTAAGAGGCTTGTTTGCAATTTGTAGTTGGCGCTAGAGAGCAATTTTGCGACACTATTGCCTGGGACCCCTAAAATACGAAAATTTTCAGCAGTTCTGATGTGTGTGCAAAATTGATCAACTTTCCGAGTATGTTTAGGGCCTCTAATAAGCGATTCACTGGAGGTACAAATAATAATAATAATCATTGCCATTACAATAGGGCTCTCGCCAGCAGTGCTGGCTCGGGCCCTAATAATAATCCTAACGGATTCAATAGGGCTCTCGCCAGCTTAGCTGGCTCGGGCCCTAAATATAGATGAGACAGTTAACGATGGATAAAGAGCAATATGTGCACAAGATCAAAAGAGCAAATTGTTGGAGATGCTGATGAATGTTTTTTTTTTAAAGTTTTTCAGATTAATCCCACCCGTATTTTCTAATTGGGGAAGCGGTTTTAACAATAACCCTTTTTCTGAATGGACTTTAAGTACATTTTGTCAAAAGGGATGTATATAAGTCCCCCAAGTAAAAACACCTAGTGCTCGAAAAACAATTTTCAGGTCGGGACACAAGATAGTTGTTTAGTTCCCCAAAGAAACACTTCGAACTCCACACTTGAGTTGCATGCAAAAAAACCCACTGCAAAGCAAAAGGGAAAATTAAGGCACTCAGTAAATTTTTGTAGCACAGCACACTTAATGGTTCACTCATCCGCTAGGGGAGAACAAACAGCTGAATCAAGGTTCCCTCAAACCTAATAAAAAAGAAAACCTAATCGAGTCTTTGTGTTTACAAGTCAAGGCACAATGTTTTTTTCAGAGGAGAATAGTCAGTGGTAAGTGCACACATCTCACCTAATATAGTAAATAAATACCCACCCCAAGTCTCTCATCTTCATCAAAAGAAGGTTTTGGCCAGCCTCCCAGCATCTGATCCCAATCAGTAATCAGCACCCACTTGGCTGTTCAGGGTTGTTAATCATCCGCAACTGGTACAAAAGCCCCCAGCTAAGTGTGCTCAGACGATTTGGTTTTTAGAAAAAGAAGCAACACCCATGGCACTGGCCGGCTAGGTTTGGGAAAGAAAAGATGTTTTAAAAAGGGGGAGCCCACTGACTCTCTCCATTGCACAGCCACATGGGGTTTTCCTCCTTCATTTTCAATAGGATATCACAACAGTGAAAGACTGGGTTTTCGGGGACCAGAATACCATTGTTGGTAGACTGGTCACCCTCCATCCACCATTGCACAACAGCCTGTAGAGCCCTCATCATGTAGCCCAGAATACCAAGTTGGTAGACTGGGCTCATTTATTTTGACCATCTGCAACTTCCTGTCTCCTGTCTGCAGTCCCCCAGTTCAGACGACCTCATTGAGGCCAGTAGGAATACCTGTTTTTAATTTGGCAATCCAGAACCTCTCGGCCCGTACTCTCTGGGCTGCTGACCATTGGGGCTGGCCTTCCAGGCCTGCAATAATCAAATGATCTGCCCCATGTGTCTGGAAAGGATCATACAGTGCAGACACTTTGGTAGATTTGTTGATGTGATAAAGGTGCTGTTTTAGTCGGTACAATAATTAGGGCACGAGCCAGCTAAGCTGGCGAGAGCCCTATTGTAATCATAATGATTATTAGGGCCCGAGCCAGCTAAGCTGGCGAGAGCCCTATTGTAATCGTAATGATTCTTCTTCTTATTATTATTTTTCAGGCAAATGAATCGCTAATTAGAGCCCCTAAACATACTCAAAAATTTGTAAAAATTTGCACACACATCAGAACTGGTGAAAAATTTGATATTTTAGGGGTCCCGGAAAATAACGTCGCAAAATGACTCACTAGCGTCCCCTACAAAGTTGCAAAATACCCTCATAAATCAAATAGTTTCGCCAAAATTTACGAAAATCGGTGAGCACGTGTATTTTCCCAAGACACACGAAAAAACCTCTTGCAGTTATGACCTTTGACCTCCAGGGCTTCCACCATTTTGGATTCCATCAGCAAAATTTCAGCATATCCGGACCTTTTCCGTCATCATTCTTTGGCCAACGGTCGGAAACATTTCACACCAGCGACTTCAAAGTTGGTGCGCGTCAACTCCACATCCGTGGGATCAAATCAAGAGAAAATCCTGACTTTTCACCAGAGGGCCTGGACGTTATTCCTTGATGGGGGGACCCTCAACACATCCTCATGTCAATATTAGCCACACGCTACAGCGCCACCTGCTGGGAAAAAGAAGTAGCACACTCTACACTTTTGAGTCCCGTACGTGCCAGGATGACCGCACTGGCCTCAGATTCGGTCAGCGTGCTTCTGACAAATTGGTCTTGTCCCGTTTAGGGCCTCGGCGCCATATCTTAAACACTGTTCCTGTGGCGGCTCAATAATCGCCACGAAAATACGAATACATGGTTGAGGGACTCAAAATTCTTGGAGCTTCTTGAAATTTCACACACACGTTGACAGGGCCCAATTCTTGGATCAGAAATGGTTTTTAGGCGTAATTGTGTCAAAATGGCTCCGCAGGGCGCCATAACGCCCCCTAAAACCCTTAAAACTAAAAGCCCCCACCTTAAACATTGAGCTACCTGAACCAAATTTGGTGAGCACCTGGAACATGGGAGGACCTACAAAAAAGCCTCTTGGAGCCATGACCTCAGACATACACAAACACGGGAAATTGGCATTGAATGTGCCAAATTTGACCTCTTGAGCAAAGGTCGTTGCCGTAGTGACGCTTTCTGAACTTTTACCTAAAAATGGTGTGTTTGAAGAACTTGGGATGCTCGGAATCTCACGAAACTTGAATACCATGTGCAGAGCGGGGAGCCCTTCTGTATCATATTTTTTTTAAGTCGCTCTGTGTCAAAAAGGTTCGATAGCGCCCCCTACAGACCTTCAAAGTCCCTTCAAAGACCACTTCACCACCTTTCACTTTGATCCAAAATTATGAAAATATTTGTGGACGTGTATCCTCCCGGGACCTAGAAAATACCCCATGGGCACCATGACGTCAAACCAACAGGAAGTCAACCATTTGCAATTACATGGGCCAAATTCTTGCTTTACGGGCCATTTTCAGACGTCCTATTTGATCGAACTCCTCCTAGACGATTAAACGCAGTAACTCTATAATCACTCAGTATCATCTACAGACTTTGGTGATCAAAAGGTATCAAAAGAATTTCAGTCACTGCAACGGTGTGGCCGTGGGCTCGTCGCAAACTTCCACGTTCATCTCGGACGACTGACGGGCGACATTTTTGATCCAGTTTCTACAAATGTAGTGCTCTTTGAGGAAAAGCGGCCATTTTGGATCCAGCGAGTAGGACTTTGGGGCATTTTTTCACATCTTACTATAACCAATTACTCCAGCAACACCTGGTAACAACAGGAAGTAGCATGTTGCCCTCACCCCACCTACATTTCATTATTGACCAGACGTCACAGCGCCACCTGCTGGAAACAGGAAGTGGCATGCTCTACACTACTAGGTCCAATCTGTCCCAAAATTCTCAAGCATCATAATAGGCCCGGCCTCAACACAGCTACATGTCAATATTGACCACACGTCAAAGCGCCACCTGCTGCCGAAAGGAAGTAGCACGCTCTACACTACTAGGTCCGATCGGTCCCAAATTTCTCAAGCATCATAAAAGGCCCGACCTCAACACAGCTAAATGTCAATATTGACCACACGTCACAGCGCCACCTGCTGCCAACAGGAATGGCTCGTAATCACACATGCATGGTCCGATCTGTCCCAAAATTCTCAAGCATCGTAATAGGCCCGGTGTCAACACAGCTACATGTCAATATTGACCACACGTCACAGCGCCACCTGCTGGAAACAGGAAGTGGTTCGTAATCACACATGCATGGTCCGATCTGTCACAAAATTCTTGAGCATCATAATAGGCCCCGTCTCAACACAGCTAAATGTCAATATTGACCACACGTCACAGCGCCACCTGCTGGAAATAGGAAGTAGCACGCTCTACACTTTTGAGTCCAGTGCATGGCAGGTTCACCTAAATGATGCGCCGCTTTGACCGCGACACGCCCCGCCGTCCCGCACGCCCCGCGAGTCCTCGGGCCCGTCCACTGCTGCTTGCAGCTTTAATTAGGGCCCGAGCGAGCTATGCTGGCGAGAGCCCTATTGTAATCGTAATGATTCTTATTATTAGGGCCCGAGCCAGCTAAGCTGGCAAGAGCCCTATTGTAATCATAATGATTCTTATTATTATTATTATTTTTCAGGCAAATGAATCGCTAATTAGAGCCCCTAAACATACTCAAAAAGTTGTAAAAATTTGCACACACATCAGAACTGGTGAAAAATTTGATATTTTAGGGGTCCCGGAAAATAGCGTCGCAAAATGACTCACTAGCGCCCCCTACAAAGTTGCAAAATACCCTCATAAATCAAATAGTTTCGCCAAAATTTACGAAAATCGGTGAGCACGTGTATTATCCCAAGACACACGAAAAAACCTCTTGCAGCCATGACCTTTGACCTCCAGGGCTTCCGCCATTTTGGATTCCATCACCAAAATCTTGCCATTTCCCCACCTTTTCCGTCATCATTCTTTGGCCAACGGCTCGGAAACATTTCACACCAGCGACTTCAAAGTTGGTGCGCGTCATCTCCACATCCGTGGGATCAAATCAAGAGAAAATCCTGACTTTTCACCAGAGGGCCTGGACGTTATTCCTTGATAAAGTTTTAACCTCCGCCGAACCCTCGCCGCCAACCAGGAAGTAAACAGTAAGTGGCTCTTCATTTCACATGCATTAGTCCGAATTGCCCCAAAATTCTCAAGTATGATACTGGGGGGACCCTCAACACATCCTCATGTCAATATTGACCACACGCTACAGCGCCACCTGCTGGGAAAAAGAAGTAGCATGCTCTACACTTTTGAGTCCCGTACGTGCCATGTTCACCGAACCGACCTCAAATTCGGTCAGCGTGCTTATGACAAATTGGTCTTGTCACGTTTAGGGCCTTGGCGCCATATCTTAAACGCTGTTCCTGTGGCGGCTCTATAATCACCACGAAAATACGAATACATTGTTGAGGGACTCAAAATTCTTGGAGCTTCTTGAAATTTAACACACACGTTGACAGGGCCCAATTCTGGGATCAGAAATGGTTTTTAGGCGTAATTGTGTCAAAATGGCTCCACAGGGCGCCATAACGCCCCCTAAAACCCTTAAAACTAAAAGCCCCCATCCTTAAACATTGAGCTACCTCCACCAAATTTGGTGAGCACCTGCAGCTTGGGAGGACCTACAAAAAAGCCTCTTGGAGCCATGACCTCAGACGTACACAAACACGGGAAATTGGCATTGAATGTGCCAAATTTGACCTCTTGAGCAAAGGTCGTTGCCGTAGCGACGCTTTCTGAACTTTTACCTAAAAATGGTGTGTTTGAGGGACTTGGGATGCTCGGAATCTCACGAAACTTGGCTACCATGTTCAGAGCCGGGAGCCCGTCTGTGTCATATTTTTTTAAGGCCGCTCTGTGTCAAAATGGCTCGATAGCGCCACCTACAGACCTTCAAA
The DNA here is from genome assembly GCF_022379125.1 of Scophthalmus maximus. NCBI lineage: Eukaryota > Metazoa > Chordata > Actinopteri > Pleuronectiformes > Scophthalmidae > Scophthalmus > Scophthalmus maximus. The sequence continues at coordinate 36,857 of NC_061531.1, read as the reverse complement.
GTGCCTACAATGTCAATTTCACCACCTTTCACTTTGATCAAAAATTATGAAAATATTTGTGGACGTGTATCCTCCCGGGACCTACAAAATACCCCATGGGCACCATGATGTCAAACCAACAGGAAGTCAACCATTTGCAATTGCATGTGCCAAATTCTTGCTTTAAGGGCCATTTTCAGACGTCCTATTTGATCGAACTCCTCCTAGACGATTAAACGCAGTAACTCCATATTCCCTCAGTATCATCTACAGACTTTGGTGATCAAATGATATCAAAAGAATTTCAGTCACTGCAACGGTGTGGCCGTGGGCTCGCCGCAAACTTCCACGTTCATCTCCAACGACCGACGGGCGACATTTTGGGTCCAGTGTCCACAAATGTAGTGCTCTTTGAGGAAAAGCGGCCATTTTGGATCCAGTGAGTAGGACTTTCGGGCATTTTTTCACATCTTACTATAACCAATTACTCCAGCAATACCTGGTAACAACAGTAAGTAGCATGTTGCCCTCACCCCACCTACAGTTCATTATTGACCACACGTCACAGCGCCACCTGCTGCCAACAGGAAGTGGTTCGTAATCACACATGCATGGTCCGATCTGTCCCAAAATTCTCAAGCATCGTAATAGGCCCTGTGTCAACACAGCTACATATCAATATTGACCACACGTCACAGCGCCACCTGCTGCCAACAGGAAGTGGCTCGTAATTACACATGCATGGTCTGATCTGTCCCAAATTTCTCAAGCATCATAATAGGCCCAGCCTCAACACAGCTACATGTCAATATTGACCACACGTCACAGCGCCACCTGCTGGAAACAGGAAGTGGCATGCTCTACAGTACTAGGTCCGATTTCTGTCCCAAAATTCTCAAGCATCATAATAGGCCCGGCCTCAACACAGCTAGATGTCAATATTGACCACATGTCACAGCACCACCTGCTGGCAACAGGATGTAGTACGCTCTAAACTTTTAAGTCCTGTGCATGGCAGGTTCACCCAAATGATGCGCTGCTTCGACCGCGACACACCCCGCTCTACACTTTTGAGACCTGTGCATGGCATGTTCACCTAAATGATGCGCCGCTTTGACCGCGACACGCCCTGCCGTCCCGCGCACCCTGCGAGTCCTCGGGCCCGTCAACTGCTGCTTGCAGATTTAATTTATTTTGTGATTGCCTGACATACAGTTTTCCACACAATTTACACTCAATCAAATGCACCACATTCCTGGAATCCAGCTGGATCCTTTGCCATACTGGAACATCCAATGCTGTATATCTATTGAAGGCAAATGTAATCACCCTAAAATGTCTGTTTCTATGTTGTGGTGGAGTAGATGGTAGGGAGACATGAACCAACAAATCTTTTAAAAGCAGAAATGACTCTAAAATCCGAGAGAGGATCCATGACACTTTGTAGCCTTTAAAATCCGAGAGAGGATCCATGACACTTTGTAGCCTTTTAAAGTTTGTTTTAACACAGGAATTGAGTTGGAGGGACTATGAGGAGAAGTTGGACACCAGAGGAACCAAGTTTTTATTCTGTTCCACTCTGGTGATCCACTCTCCGCCCTCGAAGCCTCTCTCCACTTCCATCTTTATAGACCTCAGAAAAGTGCAACCATAACCTCTCTTCTTGAGAGCACTAAAGAGTATTGTCGTTGCCCTTTCGACATCATCCCGCCTAGTACAAATCCTTTGTAACCATATGCCTTTAAGGGGATTGTTAAATCCCAAATTATGTTTAGGATGAAAGCTGTTCTTATGTAACAGAGCGTGTGTGTCCGTGGGTTTAAAGAACACTCTGGTCCCTAATGTCCACTTTTGTGGGTCTTTCATGATAAAAACTCAATCTGTAAAGTTTGTAAGTTATACTTCACTTTTATTGAATCATGATGGCTATTTAAAGTGTCAATGTAATGTTTAAAATCCAACTCTGGATGGTTCCAAACTCCAAATATATCATCCAGATACCTCACCTGGAAAAACTGAGTTTTAAGGTACTTGGGAAGGAGGGTTCGTTCCCAGTCAGCCATATAGATATTGGCATATGCCGGGGCGAACCTTTTCCCCATGGTCGTGCCGTGTATCTGGAGGTAAGACTTGGAGTCAAAGACAAAGTCATTACGTGTCAATCCTAATTCTAAAAGCTGGAGGAGGGCATCATCTGGTCTGTGCGAATCTGGATAACGGTCAAAAACTTGTGAAACTGCCATCAGGCCAAGCTTAGTATCTATATTTGTATACAAAGCGTCTATGTCAACAGTGAAAAGCATGGCTCCAGGAGGGCCAGCAATGGTTTGGATCTTATTCACAAACTCATACGTGTCTTTGATATAACTTCCATGCTTCTGGGACAAGGGATTCAAAAAACCGTCAATATATTCAGCGGCTCTACATGATTCACTCCCAGTCGGACACAATCGGCCAGCCCGGGGGAATGGTGTGCCGAACCGTCCAAGTGCTCGGATACTTATGGATCTTTGGGAGCAGATATAATTTTCTTGGACGGGGAGGATCTTGACCAAACAAATAAAACCTTTGTTTAGAAGAGATGTATTTCTTCCTGTACAATTCCTCCACAATCCCCCGGACCAAGACCCGAGTCTCCGACTGTAGGGAGCGAGAAAGTGGCTCATAATGAGCCACATTATGTAGCTGTCTGTTGGCTTCAATAAGATATTGTGTTTCATCCATAATCACAATTTTGGAACCCTTGTCCGCAGGCTTAATAACTACATCATGTTTCTACAAAAGGTTATCCAATGCTCCTCTCTGCTAGATCTGCCTGCCTGCGGTGGAAAGGAAGAATCTTTCTTCTCCATCCATCTCGTCCTCCACATCCCTCTTGCGTTTCCTGGTGGGTCTCACCAGTCTGTAGTACACATCAAACCACTTTTGGCAGAGGAGAAAGGGGAATTAAGATTACTTTCTGCTGTAACAGAAATTATGTTCTGACAGGTTCTGACAGGAAATGTGATGAACTTACATGCTCCTCCTCTGACAGGGCAAACATGGCCACTTGCTGTGCTGCTGTCTTGTGCTCCTTTACCCCAATTATGGAATGTGAATCACATTTTCTCCTGGAAAGCCACTCCCTGAACTGTAAAAAATGAGGATATTACATTAATTAGTAGAGTTAATGACTAAAATATCAGGGGGAAATTTACCAATGCAGACCAACATAGCACAGAAACACTCACAGTCATGTATTCCACCACGACACCATCGGTCGTTTGAGGTGTTGCAAGATCACAACAGCCTCGAGGTAATAGACCACAAAGATGTTCTGGACAGACTCCAGGGTGTCAGAACTACTGTCAGACAGTTTACCTATAACTGCCAAGAAGGAATTTTTCTTGGCAGTACAGCCATGCAGTTTTTTGTTGACAACTGATTTTTGTCAATCAACATTCTATGCCTATGAGAAAAAAATATCAAATTTATTAACAAATCATATTACAGCAGGCAGAGAGAGGACTACCAGTTCTTGACCATTTATATGGGTACAAACCTCTTTTGGGTGATCTCTTTCTTTGAGTGCTTGGCAAGGATGTGCTGCAAAGAACCAATGAAGGCAATGAAGTGCTGGCACACTTTATGGAGTGGCAAATCCTCATTTCTCAGGTCGGTTTGGAGAGTGTGGAAAACCAGGAATCTGTCAGAGGAAGTAAGAGGATTTAAGAATGTACATGTACTAACAACCGGTCATGCTGCTGAGTAAGGTTCAGAATGTGCAACAAAATACAGAATCTTGGCTGAAAGGGTAATTTACTACACTGTTGACATCATAATAAAAAACTGCTACCAACCTTTTCAAGCTCTTGAGGTAATTCTTCTGTGTTGTCTTTTTCATTTTTGCCTCAGAGAGGTCACAGAGGTACTGTCGGATATTCTCTCTGTCATTGACAAACTGCAGGGATGGTGCCTGTGGGTCAGCATAATAGAGATACCGAGCAACATTTTCAACCTGAAAATAAGAGATCATGTTAAATTACCTTCTAGTCATGACTGTTTTGCTTCATCTTTTATTAACCTGCATATAAAGTTTCTAATAAAAACAGTGTTTAATGGTGGTCCTCACCTCCTTTGTAATTCTCATTGAGTAGATCAAGTCATTCAGCAGTGGATGGTCCAGAGCATGCCTCTTATAAAGGCCCTTCTCAAGCATGAGCTGCTTGACCGGGTTAGAATACTTTGCATCTTGGAGACTGCAATGTGGGATAAGAGTTTTGTTATAATAGTGCATACTAGTTATTGATGTGAGCCACATACCAAAAACAACCATTAGATAAGTTGTGAAACTAAGTCTCTCACCATTGAATCACCTTGCCACTGTCAACAGAGGCCTCATCAGACAGTTCACCCTCTTGACTGTCAGTAGTCTGTCTTGTGGATGGTCCAGCTGTAAGCATTGGCATTGGGCAGTGTGTGAGCAGCTCCAGTTGGCTGTCTGGGGGATGGTCCAGCTGTAGCATTGGCATTTGGCAGTGTGTGAGGAGCTCCAGTCACAATCAAGTGATGACGCTCCAGCTCCTCAGTCAATCTTTCAATGAGAAAAACAAGATATTTGAAAATGGTCAATGAACTAAAGTGTGTGAAACTAAACTCAAAGAAATAGTAAAAGGGGATTGTGATGAAAGCAAAATAATAGTTTTGAGTGTGAACGCTTTTCACACACACTCACACAGCAGCACAGAGCTATCAACCAGAACAAAAGGAGGGCCATTAACCAAAACAAAGCATGTGGCCCATTGGGGGATGGGATATGAGCAGTGACATGACCTCTCACAGGAACTCTGATTGAACAAGAAGTATTGTGGGAGCCACCAACCTTTGGATTGGATTTGCATCTGCCATAATTTGAGTAATGACTGCATAACTAAAAGCCCTGCCATTCTTCAGGAGGTCCACAACGTCCAACTTGGCCTTTTCAACCATGGCGTCAATGGCTGCTTCAGTCCTGTTCTTCAAGCATGCCCTCAGCAGATGGCATGACAGGGTCTCGTGTTTTAAGACACAATGGGCAAAGCAGATAGTGGCTGTATGCAGATTTCCTGGAAAAAGAAAAAAAAGGCATTAAGCATAATGTGGTTGATATAGGAATAATAATATGTTAATTAATAATAGGTTGATTAAATAAGGTGCATGAAATGTACAAACTAAAAAAAACACAATTGGTCTAATTCAAAAGCTAGGGTTAGGGTTAGCTCGCACTTTGCCGCGTGACGACGGTTTGGTTTCTCCCAGAGCCGATGGCCTCCAGGGGGCGGCCAGGGCACTTTGCCGGTTCTTTTTTTCTCCCCTCTTCCCGGCCCCGGACTCCTGGACAGTGGGTCGGTGACCAAGCCGGGCTGCGGTGCTCCGTGGCTGCGCGTGTGCGGTGGTGGTCGGAGCTTGCACTTTGCCGCGTGACAAGCATATACTCTGAACATTGCAAAAGCAAAACCATCTGCACCTATTTACAATCCAGTAATAAAAGAAAAAAAAAAAAAACAAGGTAAAACTCTGGAACTTAGAAGCAATGAAAACTTATTTTCGTAGAAGAATAGAAGGTAGGATTTCCCCAGTATATTATTCTGAAAATTGCTGTTGTCACTTGTCTGTAGATCTCTGGCACAGTCTCCAGTGCGTCAGTCTCAGGTTCAGTGAAGTGAGTGGCCTGGTTTGATATGTACCAACCATATGACAATATAGAGAGGACCTAAGAGAAGATGCAGGTGAACAAAAGACGTGTTGATGGGTGGGGATAACCTGTGGGTGGGGCTATTTACAGGTTGTCCAGAGTTTGCTTTACTCATAACCCTAACCCGGTGAAATGTAACTGAATTGTCTTGGTCATCTCTGCCTCGATCTTCACCTCCAAAGCCAGTGAATTTCACATTCTTAACTGTATACTACTGTCTACACTGCACTGTATGTCACATCATCTCATCTTCAACCGCTTATCCGGGGTCGCAGCTTCAGTAGGGGGCCCCAAACTTCCCCTTCCCCGGGCCACATTAACCAGCGGCCACTTGTACTCGCGATCTCGTTTTTCGGTCAAGACCAATCCTTCATGACCGTGACGGTAGGAACAAAGATTGACCGGTAGATCGAGAGCTTTGCCTTCCGGCTCAGCTCCCTTTTTGTCACAACGGTGCGGCAAAGCGAGTGCAATACCGGCCCCGCTGCTCCAATTCTCCGGCCAATCTCACGCTCCATTGTCCCCTCACTCGCAAACAAGACCCCGAGGTACTTAAACTCCTTCACTTGAGGTAAGGGCTCATTCCCTACCTGGAGTAGACAGTCCACCGGTTTCCTGCTCAGAACCATGGCCTCAGATTTTGAGGTGCTGATTCTCATCCCAACCGCTTCACACTCGGCTGCAAACTGATCCAGTGAGTGCTGAAGGTCACAGACCGATGGTGCCATCAGGACCACATCATCTGCAAAAAGCAGTGATGAGATCCCCAGCCCACCGAGCTGCAACCCCACCCCACCACGACTACACCTCGATATCCTGTCCATGAATATTTCACTAACAGGATTGGTGACAAAGCGCAACCCTGGCGGAGACCAACCCCCACCGGGAACGAATCCGACACTTCTTGCTTTGAGTATACAGGGATTGGATGACCCCAAGAAGTGACCCCCTCACCCCATACTCCCGCAGCACCTCCCACAGTATCTCCCGGGGGACCCGGTCATACGCCTTCTCCAAATCCACAAAACACATGTAGACTGGATGGGCATACTCCCAGGCCCCCTCCAGGATCCTTGCAAGGGTAAAGAGCTGGTGCGTTGCTCCACGTCCAGGACGGAATCCACATTGTTCCTCTTCAATCTGAGGTTCGACTATTGGCCGAACCCTCCTTTATGGCACCTTGGAGTAGCCTTTCCCTGGGAGGCTGAGAAGTGTGATACCCCTGTAATTGGCACACACTCTCTGGTCCTCCTTTTTGAACAGGGGAACCACCACCCCCATCTGCCACTCATTTGGGTCTGCCACTCGTTTAGCACTGTACCCGACTTCCACGCAATGTTGCAGAGACGTGTCAACCAAGACAGCCCCTCCACACCCAAAGCTTTCAACATTTTTGGGCGGATCTCATCAACCCCCGGGGCTTTGCCACTGTGAAGTTGTTTGACTACAACAGTGACCTCCGCCAGGGAAATTGACGATGATCCTCCATCAGCCTCCAGCTCTGCCTCTGCCATAGAGGGTGTTTAAGTTGGATTCAGGAGTTCCTCAAAATGCTCCTTCCACCGCCCGATTACCTCCCCAGTTCAGGTCAACAGTGTCCCATCCAGAAGCATCTTGGTGCCGACCTAAAGTCCCTCTCCATGACTTCTCCGAACTTCTCCCACATCCGCTGTTTTGCCTCTGACACGGCAGAGGCTGCAGCCTTTCGGGCCCGTCAGTACCTTGCAACAGCTTCCGGAGTCCTCTGGGATAACATATCCCTAAAGGACTCCTTCTTCAGTCGGACAGCTGAAGAAGGAGTCCGACTGAAGGTGTCCACCACAGTCCCTACCACCGGTGTCCACCACGGTGTTCGAGGGTTACCGCCCCTTGAGGCACCTAAGACCTTGAGATCGCAGCTCACCGCCACAGCTTCAGCAATGGAAAATGGAAGCTTTTTACATTTCCCACTCGGGTTCAATGCCCCCAACCTCCACAGGAATGCCAGAAAAGCCCCGCCGGAGGTGTGAGTTGAAAATCCCCTGGACGGGGGCCTCCTCCAGATGTTCCCAGTTCACCCGCACTACACGTTTGGGCTTACCAGGTCTATCCAGAGTCGTCCCCCACCCCCGGATCCAACTCACCACCAGATGGTGATCAGTTGACAGCTCCGCCCCTCTCTTCACCCGAGTGTCCAAAACATGCGGCCTCAGATCGGATGAAACGATCACAAAATCGATCATCGACCTTCGGCCTAGGGTGCTCTGGTACCATGTACACTTATGAGCATCCTTATGTTCGAACATGGTTTTCATTATAGACAAACCATGGCTAGCACAGAAGTCTGATAACAAACAACCACTTGGGTTCCGATCAGGGAGGCCGTTCTTCCCAATCACGCCTCTCCAGGTGTCTCCATCATTGCCCACGTGGGCGTTGAAGTCTCCCAGCAGAACAACAAACTCACCTACTGGGGTCCTATGCAGGACTCCATTCAGGGTCTCCAAGAAGGCCGAATACTCTGAACTGCTGTTTGGTGCATATGCACAAACAACAGTCAGAGTTTTCCCCCCCACCACCCGAAGGCGTAGGGAGGCGACCCTTTTGTCCAGCGGGGTAAACTCCAGCACAGCGGCGCTCAGCCAGGGGTTTGTGAGTATCCCCACACCCGCCATCGCCTCTCCCCCTGGGCAACTCCAGAAAAGAAAAGAGTCCAACCCCTATCCAGGAGTTGCACTTCCACCAAGTGGACATGTTTCTCCCCCCCCTGAGGAGGACTATGCTGGCCGGGTGGCTCGTGTCCATTTGGTGGAAGTGCCACGTCCACCAAGTGGAAGAGACCACCTTGCCATTGTCCAATTGGGATACCCGGATCCGAGCTCTGAGGTATTTGAAGTGTACATCCCACTTGCAATACCTTAGAGCTGAGGTCAGGGTATTCCAAGTGGACGATGGCAAATCATTGCTATTCGACACTGGGTGTCAACACTTGGTGACAGTACGGGACCTAAAAAGCAATTGGGAGATATGCCCTCTGTCCTCCCAGATCCAATCATAGACATCGGAGCAAGTCGATTTGTCCACTATATGCAGCTTTAAGGAAGGATTACAAAAAATAAAAAAACATCTTTGCAATGGAATGGGCCACACGTGAAAATTTAACCATGTCATCCTCTCCTCATACAGAACACATGGTGTAAATATCAAAAAAATCGGAACAAGTGAAATCCCTGTCCACGTTGTTCTTGCTCGTTAATTGGTTGTACACTCTGATTGGCTGGCCTATTGAAGCATGCCTGCTACAGAAGTGGAGCGTTGAATGCCATTTATTATTATTATTATTATGACTGATTTGACAATGGTCCATGTAATGGATTAATTAATTGAAGGGAGGTCAGATCATCTTTAGGTAGACTCGGGCACATCGATAAGCCTCGCGTCCGGGGCCGCGGACCAGTCAAGGGACACTTGTGGGGAGTCGCAACACACACAAAGGCGAAGGCCTTGATCGCGAGAGTGCCCGTCTGTGTCCCTTTGGTGAGAAGCCCGGACCCCGAGGCTCCGGGGCGGTTTGTCCAACCCGGGGGTTGGGGTCAGAGTAGCCCAGAGGCTCCGGGGGGTGTCCGGGGATCCGAGAGACCCAGAGGGCCTATGAAAATTACACGCGTGGCAAGCGGAAGGGTTATGGCGAATGATAAGGGCGTCGTCATCCATGGGGGGCGCCGCAAACATAAAGTATTTCAATGCGAAAACGTTAGTTTTGACACAACAGGTGATACTGTTTCAAAACTGACGTATTTCAATGAGAAAACAGCTGCTTGGTGCAAAAATAAGTTGAACCATCTGATACTGTATCAAAACTGACGTATTTCAATGAGAAAACGCTGGTTTTGACACGATAGGTTCAAACCAGTGATATTGTCAAAACTGTCGTATTTCAATGAGAAAACAATAGTTTGGACACAACAGGTGATACTGTTTCAAAACTATCGCATTTCAATGAGAAAACAGCAGCTTGGTGCAAAAAGAAGTTGAACCATCTGATACTGTATCAAAACTGACGTATTTCAATGAGAAAAAGATGCTTTTAACACAATAGGCTCAAACATGATACTGTGTCAAAACTGTCGTATTTCAATGAGAAAACGTTTGTTTTGACACAACAGGTGATACTGTTTCAAAACTGACGTATTTCAATGAGAAAACGCTGGTTTTGACACAATAGGTGATACTGTTTCAAAACTATTGTATTTCAATGAGAAAACGCTAGTTTTGACACAATAGGTGATACTGTGTCAAAACGGACGTAACTCAATGAGAAAACGCTAATTTTGACACAATAGGTGATACTGTGTCAAAACGGACATAACTCAATGAGAAAACGCTGGTTTTCACACAATATGTTCAAAACTGTGATACTGTGTCAAAACTGTCGTATTTAATGAGAAAACACTAGTTTTGACAGAATAGGTGATACTGTTTCAAAACTATCGTATTTCAATGAGAAAACGCTAGTTGTGACTTAATACGTGATATTGTGTCAAAACCAACGTAACTCAATGAGAAAACGCTGGTTTTGAAACAGTAAGTTCAGAACTGACGTATTTCAATGAAAAAACGATCGTTTTGACACAATAGGTTCAAAACTATGATACTGTGTCAAAACTGTCGTATTTCAATGAGAAAACGCTGGTTTTGACAGAATAGGTTCAAAACTGTGATACTGTGTCAAAACTGACGTATTTCAAGTAGAAAACGCTGGTTTTGATAAAATAGGATCAAAACTATGATAATGTGTCAAAACTGTCATATTTCAATGATAAAACGCTGGTTTTGATAGAGTAAGTTCAAAACTGTCGTATTTCAATGAGAAAATGCTGGTTTTGACATATTAAGTTCAAAACTATGATACTGTGTCAAGACTGACGTATTTCAATGAAAAAACGCTGGTTTTGACACAACACGTTCAAAACTGTGATACTGTGTCAAAACTGACGTATTTCAATGAGAAAACGCTGGTTTTGACACATAGGTTCAAAACTGTCGTATTTCAATGAGAAAATGCTGGTTTTGACACAATAGGTTCAAAACTATGATACTGTGTCAAAACTGTTGTGTTTCATTGAGAGAACGCTGGTTTTGACACATAGGTTCAAAACTGTCGTATTTCAATGAGAAAATGCTGGTTTTGACACAATAGGTTCAAAACTATGATACTGTGTCAAAACTGTCGTGTTTCATTGAGAGAACTCTGGTTTTGACATATTAAGTTCAAAACTGTCGTATTTCAATGAGAAAACGCTGGTTTTGATACAATAGGTTCAAAACTATGATACTGTGTCAAAACTGTCGTATTTCAATGAGAAAACGCTGGTTTTTACACAGTAAGTTCAGAACTGACATATTTCAATGAGAAAACGCTGGTTTTAACACAATACGTTCAAAATTATGATACTGTGTCAAAACTGTCGTATTTCAATGAGAAAACGCTGGTTTTGACACAATAGGTTCAAAACTATGATAATGTGTCAAAACTGTTGTATTTCAATGAGAAAACGCTGGTTTTGACACAATAGGTTCAAAACTATGATACTGTGTCAAAACTGAAGTAACAAAATGACAAAACGCTGGTTTTGACATAAGTTCAAAACTATGATACTGTGTCAAAACTGACGTATTTCAATCAGAAAACGCTGGTTTTGACACAGTAAGTTCAGAACTGATGTATTTCAATGAAAAAACAATGTTTTTGACACAATAGGTTCAAAACTATGATACTTTGTCAAAATTGTCGTATTTCAATGAGAAAACGATGGTTTTGACAAAAGTTCAAAACTATGATACTGTGTCAAAACTGGCGTATTTCAATGAGAAAACGCTGGTTTTGATACAATAGGTTCCAAACTACGATACTGTGTCAAAACTGTTGTATTTCAATGAGAAAATGCTGGTTTTGATACAATAGGTCCAAAACTATGATACTGTGTCAAAACTGAAGTAACAAAATAACAAAATGCTGGTTTTGACATAAGTTTAAAACTATGATACTGTGTCAAAACTGACGTATTTCAATGAGAAAACGCTGGTTTTGATACAATAGGTTCAAAACTATGATACTGTGTCAAAACTGTCATATTTCAATGAGAAAACGCTGGTTTTGACACAATACGTTCAACATTATGATACTGTGTCAAAACTGTCGTATTTCAATAAAAAAAAAGCTGGTTTTGACACAATAGGTTCAAAACTGTCGTATTTCATTGAGAAAACGCTGGTTTTGAAACAGTAAGTTCAGAACTGACGTATTTCAATGAAAAAACGATCGTTTTGACACAATAGGTTCAAAACTATGATACTGTGTCAAAACTGTCGTATTTCAATGAGAAAACGCTGGTTTTGACAGAATAGGTTCAAAACTGTGATACTGTGTCAAAACTGACGTATTTCAAGTAGAAAACGCTGGTTTTGATAAAATAGGATCAAAACTATGATAATGTGTCAAAACTGTCATATTTCAATGATAAAACGCTGGTTTTGACAGAGTAAGTTCAGAACTGACGTATTTCAATGAAAAAACGCTGGTTTTGACACAGCACGTTCAAAACTGTGATACTGTGTCAAAACTGACGTATTTCAATGAGAAAACGCTGGTTTTGACATATAGGTTCAAAACTGTCGTATTTCAATGAGAAAATGCTGGTTTTGACACAATAGGTTCAAAACTATGATACTGTGTCAAAACTGTCGTGTTTCATTGAGAGAACGCTGGTTTTGACACATAGGTTCAAAACTGTCGTATTTCAATGAGATAATGCTGGTTTTGACACAATAGGTTCAAAACTATGATACTGTGTCAAAACTGTCGTGTTTCATTGAGAGAACTCTGGTTTTGACATATTAAGTTCAAAACTATGATACTGTGTCAAGACTGACGTATTTCAATGAGAAAACGCTGGTTTTGATACAATAGGTTCAAAACTATGATACTGTGTCAAAACTGTCGTATTTCAATGAGAAAACGCTGGTTTTTACACAGTAAGTTCAGAACTGACATATTTCAATGAGAAAACGCTGGTTTTAACACAATACGTTCAAAATTATGATACTGTGTCAAAACTGTCGTATTTCAATGAGAGAACTCTCGTTTTGACATATTAAGTTCAAAACTATGATACTGTGTCAAAACTGACGTATTTCAATGAAAAAACGATGGTTTTTACACAATAGGTTCAAAACTATGATACTGTGTCAAAACTGAAGTAACAAAATGAGAAAACGCTGGTTTTGATAAAATAGGTTCAAAACTATGATACTGTGTCAAAACTGTCGTATTTCAATGAGAAAACGCTGGTTTTGAAAAAATAGGTTCAAAACTATGATACTGTGTCAAAACTGAAGGAACAAAACGAGAAAACGCTGGTTTTGATGAAATAGGTTCAAAACTATGATAATGTGTCAAAACTGTCGTATTTCAATGAGAAAACGCTGGTTTTGACACAATAGGTTCAAAACTATGATACTGTGTCAAAACTGAAGTAACAAAACGAGAAAACGCTGGTTTTGATGAAATAGGTTCAAAACTATGATACTGTGTCAAAATTGTCGTATTTCAATGAGGAAACGCTGGTTTTGACATATTAAGTTCAAAACTATGATACTGTGTCAAAACTGTTGTATTTCAACGAGAAAACGCTGGTTTTGACACAATAAGTTAAAAACTGACGTATTTCAATGAAAAAACTATGGTTTTGACAAAATAGGTTCAAAACTATGATACTGTGTCAAAACTGTCGTATTTCAATGAGAAAACGCTGGTTTTGACACAATAGGTTCAAAACTATGATACTGTGTCAAAACTGAAGTAACAAAACGAGAAAACGCTGGTTTTGATGAAATAGGTTCAAAACTATGATAATGTGTCAAAACTGTCGTATTTCAATGAGAAAACGCTGGTTTTGACACAGTAGGTTCAGAACTGAGGTGTTTCAATGAGAAAACGTTGTTTTTTACACAATAGGTTCAAAACTATGATACTGTGTCAAAACTGAAGTAATAGAATGACAAAACGCTGGTTTTGACATAAGTTCAAAACTATGATACTGTGTCAAAACTGACGTATTTCAATGAGAAAACGCTGGTTTTGACACAGTAAGTTCAGAACTGAGGTGTTTCAATGAGAAAACGCTGTTTTTTACACAATAGGTTCAAAACTATGATACTGTGTCAAAACTGAAGTAACAAAATGACAAAACGCTGGTTTTGACATAAGTTCAAAACTATGATACTGTGTCAAAACTGAAGTAACAAAATGACAAAACGCTGGTTTTGACATAAGTTCAAAACTATGATACTGTGTCAAAACTGACGTATTTCAATGAGAAAACGCTGGTTTTGACATATAGGTTCAAAACTGTCGTATTTCAATGAGAAAATGCTGGTTTTGACACAATAGGTTCAAAACTATGATACTGTGTCAAAACTGTCGTGTTTCATTGAGAGAACGCTGGTTTTGACACATAGGTTCAAAACTGTCGTATTTCAATGAGAAAATGCTGGTTTTGACACAATAGGTTCAAAACTATGATACTGTGTCAAAACTGTCGTGTTTCATTGAGAGAACTCTGGTTTTGACATATTAAGTTCAAAACTATGATACTGTGTCAAGACTGACGTATTTCAATGAGAAAACGCTGGTTTTGATACAATAGGTTCAAAACTATGATACTGTGTCAAAACTGTCGTATTTCAATGAGAAAACGCTGGTTTTTACACAGTAAGTTCAGAACTGACATATTTCAATGAGAAAACGCTGGTTTTAACACAATACGTTCAAAATTATGATACTGTGTCAAAACTGTCGTATTTCAATGAGAGAACTCTCGTTTTGACATATTAAGTTCAAAACTATGATACTGTGTCAAAACTGTCGTATTTCAATGAGAAAACGCTGGTTTTGAAAAAATAGGTTCAAAACTATGATACTGTGTCAAAACTGAGGGAACAAAACGAGAAAACGCTGGTTTTGATGAAATAGGTTCAAAACTATGATAATGTGTCAAAACTGTCGTATTTCAATGAGAAAACGCTGGTTTTGACACAATAGGTTCAAAACTATGATACTGTGTCAAAACTGAAGTAACAAAACGAGAAAACGCTGGTTTTGATGAAATAGGTTCAAAACTATGATAATGTGTCAAAACTGTCGTATTTCAATGAGAAAACGCTGGTTTGGACACAGTAAGTTCAGAACTGAGGTGTTTCAATGAGAAAACGCTGTTTTTTACACAATAGGTTCAAAACTATGATACTGTGTCAAAACTGAAGTAACAAAATGACAAAACACTGGTTTTGACATAAGTTCAAAACTATGATACTGTGTCAAAAATGACGTATTTCAATGAGAAAACGTTGGTTTTGATACAATAGGTTCAAAACTATGATAATGTGTCAAAACTGTCGTATTTCAATGAGAAAACGCTGGTTTTGACACAGTAAGTTCAGAACTGAGGTGTTTCAATGAGAAAACGCTGTTTTTTACACAATAGGTTCAAAACTATGATACTGTGTCAAAACTGAAGTAACAAAATGACAAAACGCTGGTTTTGACATAAGTTCAAAACTATGATACTGTGTCAAAACTGACGTATTTCAATGAGAAAACGCTGGTTTTGATACAATAGGTTCAAAACTATGATACTGTGTCAAAACTGTCGTATTTCAATGAGAAAACGCTGGTTTTGACACATAGGTTCAAAACTGTCATATTTCAATGAGAAAACGCTGGTTTTGACAAAATAGGTTCAAAACTATGATACTTTGTCAAAACTGTAGTATTTCAAAGAGAAAACGCTGGTTTTGACACAATACGTTCAACATTATGATACTGTGTCAAAAATGACGTATTTCAATGAGAAAACGCTGGTTTTGATACAATAGGTTCAAAACTATGATAATGTGTCAAAACTGTCGTATTTCAATGAGAAAACGCTGGTTTTGACACAGTAAGTTCAGAACTGAGGTGTTTCAATGAGAAAACGCTGTTTTTTACACAATAGGTTCAAAACTATGATACTGTGTCAAAACTGAAGTAACAAAATGACAAAACGCTGGTTTTGACATAAGTTCAAAACTATGATACTGTGTCAAAACTGACGTATTTCAATGAGAAAACGCTGGTTTTGATACAATAGGTTCAAAAATATGATACTGTGTCAAAACTGTCGTATTTCAATGAGAAAACGCTGGTTTTGACACATAGGTTCAAAACTGTCATATTTCAATGAGAAAACGCTGGTTTTGACAAAATAGGTTCAAAACTATGATACTTTGTCAAAACTGTAGTATTTCAAAGAGAAAACGCTGGTTTTGACACAATACGTTCAACATTATGATACTGTGTCAAAACTGTTGTATTTCAATAAAAAAAAGCTGGTTTTGACACAATAGGTTCAAAACTGTCGTATTTCATTGAAAGAACTCTGGATTTGACATAAGTTCAAAACTATGATACTGTGTCAAACCTGACGTATTTCAATGAGAAAACGCTGGTTTTTACACAGTAAGTTCAGAACTGACGTATTTCAATGAAAAAACGCTGGTTTTGACACTATAGGTTCAAAACTATGATACTGTGTCAAAATTGTCGTATTTCAATGAGGAAATGCTGGTTTTGACATATTAAGTTCAAAACTATGATACTGTGTCAAAACTGTTGTATTTCAACGAGAAAACGCTGGTTTTGACACAATAAGTTAAAAACTGACGTATTTCAATGAAAAAACTATGGTTTTGACAAAATAGGTTCAAAACTATGATACTGTGTCAAAACTGTCGTATTTCAATGAGAAAACGCTGGTTTTGACACAGTAAGTTCAGAACTGAGGTGTTTCAATGAGAAAACGCTGTTTTTACACAATAGGTTCAAAACTATGATACTGTGTCAAAACTGAAGTAACAAAATGACAAAACGCTGGTTTTGACATAAGTTCAAAACTATGATACTGTGTCAAAACTGACGTATTTCAATGAGAAAACGCTGGTTTTGATACAATAGGTTCAAAACTATGATACTGTGTCAAAACTGTCGTATTTCAATGAGAAAACGCTGGTTTTGACACATAGGTTCAAAACTGTCATATTTCAATGAGAAAACGCTGGTTTTGACAAAATAGGTTCAAAACTATGATACTTTGTCAAAACTGTAGTATTTCAAAGAGAAAACGCTGGTTTTGACACAATACGTTCAACATTATGATACTGTGTCAAAACTGTTGTATTTCAATAAAAAAAAAGCTGGTTTTGACACAATAGGTTCAAAACTGTCGTATTTCATTGAAAGAACTCTGGATTTGACATAAGTTCAAAACTATGATACTGTGTCAAAACTGACGTATTTCAATGAGAAAACGCTGGTTTTTACACAGTAAGTTCAGAACTGACCTATTTCAATGAAAAAACGCTGGTTTTGACACTATAGGTTCAAAACTATGATACTGTGTCAAAATTGTCGTATTTCAATGAGGAAACGCTGGTTTTGACATATTAAGTTCAAAACTATGATACTGTGTCAAAACTGTTGTATTTCAACGAGAAAACGCTGGTTTTGACACAATAAGTTAAAAACTGACGTATTTCAATGAAAAAACTATGGTTTTGACAAAATAGGTTCAAAACTATGATACTGTGTCAAAACTGTCGTATTTCAATGAAAAACGCTGGTTTTGACACAATAGGTTCAAAACTATGATACTGTGTCAAAACTGAAGTGACAAAACGAGAAAACGCTGGTTTTGATGAAATAGGTTCAAAACTATGATAATGTGTCAAAACTGTTGTATTTAAATGAGAAAACGCTGGTTTTGACACAGTAAGTTCAGAACTGAGGTGTTTCAATGTGAAAACGCTGTTTTTACACAATAGGTTCAAAACTATGATACTGTGTCGAAACTGAAGTAATAGAATGACAAAACGCTGGTTTTGACATAAGTTCAAAACTATGATACTGTGTCAAAAATGACGTATTTCAATGAGAAAACGCTGGTTTTGATACAATAGGTTCAAAACTATGATAATGTGTCAAAACTGTCGTATTTCAATGAGAAAACGCTGGTTTTGACACAGTAAGTTCAGAACTGAGGTGTTTCAATGAGAAAACGCTGTTTTTTACACAATAGGTTCAAAACTATGATACTGTGTCAAAACTGAAGTAACAAAATGACAAAACGCTGGTTTTGACATAAGTTCAAAACTATGATACTGTGTCAAAACTGACGTATTTCAATGAGAAAACGCTGGTTTTGATACAATAGGTTCAAAACTATGATACTGTGTCAAAACTGTCGTATTTCAATGAGAAAACGCTGGTTTTGACACAGGTTCAAAACTGTCATATTTCAATGAGAAAACGCTGGTTTTGACAAAATAGGTTCAAAACTATGATACTTTGTCAAAACTGTAGTATTTCAAAGAGAAAACGCTGGTTTTGACACAATACGTTCAACATTATGATACTGTGTCAAAACTGTTGTATTTCAATAAAAAAAAGCTGGTTTTGACACAATAGGTTCAAAACTGTCGTATTTCATTGAAAGAACTCTGGTTTTGACACTATAGGTTCAAAACTATGATACTGTGTCAAAATTGTCGTATTTCAATGAGGAAACGCTGGTTTTGACATATTAAGTTCAAAACTATGATACTGTGTCAAAACTGTTGTATTTCAACGAGAAAACGCTGGTTTTGACACAATAAGTTAAAAACTGACGTATTTCAATGAAAAAACTATGGTTTTGACAAAATAGGTTCAAAACTATGATACTGTGTCAAAACTGTCGTATTTCAATGAGAAAACGCTGGTTTTGACACAGTAAGTTCAGAACTGAGGTGTTTCAATGAGAAAACGCTGTTTTTTACACAATAGGTTCAAAACTATGATACTGTGTCAAAACTGAAGTAACAAAATGACAAAACGCTGGTTTTGACATAAGTTCAAAACTATGATACTGTGACAAAACTGAAGTAACAAAATGACAAAATGCTGGTTTTGACATAAGTTCAAAACTATGATACTGTGTCAAAACTGACGTATTTCAATGAGAAAACGCTGGTTTTGATACAATAGGTTCAAAACTATGATACTGTGTCAAAACTGTCGTATTTCAATGAGAAAACGCTGGTTTTGACACATAGGTTCAAAACTATGATACTGTGTCAAAACTGAAGGAACAAAACGAGAAAACGCTGGTTTTGATGAAATAGGTTCAAAACTATGATAATGTGTCAAAACTGTCGTATTTCAATGAGAAAACGCTGGTTTTGACACAATAGGTTCAAAACTATGATACTGTGTCAAAACTGAAGTAACAAAACGAGAAAACGCTGGTTTTGATGAAATAGGTTCAAAACTATGATACTGTGTCAAAATTGTCGTATTTCAATGAGGAAACGCTGGTTTTGACATATTAAGTTCAAAACTATGATACTGTGTCAAAACTGTTGTATTTCAACGAGAAAACGCTGGTTTTGACACAATAAGTTAAAAACTGACGTATTTCAATGAAAAAACTATGGTTTTGACAAAATAGGTTCAAAAGTATGATACTGTGTCAAAACTGTCGTATTTCAATGAGAAAACGCTGGTTTTGACACAATAGGTTCAAAACTATGATACTGTGTCAAAACTGAAGTAACAAAACGAGAAAACGCTGGTTTTGATGAAATAGGTTCAAAACTATGATAATGTGTCAAAACTGTCGTATTTCAATGAGAAAACGCTGGTTTTGACACAGTAGGTTCAGAACTGAGGTGTTTCAATGAGAAAACGTTGTTTTTTACACAATAGGTTCAAACTATGATACTGTGTCAAAACTGAAGTAATAGAATGACAAAACGCTGGTTTTGACATAAGTTCAAAACTATGATACTGTGTCAAAACTGACGTATTTCAATGAGAAAACGCTGGTTTTGACACAGTAAGTTCAGAACTGAGGTGTTTCAATGAGAAAACGCTGTTTTTTACACAATAGGTTCAAAACTATGATACTGTGTCAAAACTGAAGTAACAAAATGACAAAACGCTGGTTTTGACATAAGTTCAAAACTATGATACTGTGACAAAACTGAAGTAACAAAATGACAAAACGCTGGTTTTGACATAAGTTCAAAACTATGATAATGTGTCAAAACTGACGTATTTCAATGAGAAAACGCTGGTTTTGACATATAGGTTCAAAACTGTCGTATTTCAATGAGAAAATGCTGGTTTTGACACAATAGGTTCAAAACTATGATACTGTGTCAAAACTGTCGTGTTTCATTGAGAGAACGCTGGTTTTGACACATAGGTTCAAAACTGTCGTATTTCAATGAGAAAATGCTGGTTTTGACACAATAGGTTCAAAACTATGATACTGTGTCAAAACTGTCGTGTTTCATTGAGAGAACTCTGGTTTTGACATATTAAGTTCAAAACTATGATACTGTGTCAAGACTGACGTATTTCAATGAGAAAACGCTGGTTTTG
Organism: Scophthalmus maximus; assembly: GCF_022379125.1. NCBI lineage: Eukaryota > Metazoa > Chordata > Actinopteri > Pleuronectiformes > Scophthalmidae > Scophthalmus > Scophthalmus maximus. Next base: position 16,665 of record NC_061531.1, on the reverse strand, counting down.
ATACAATAGGTTCAAAACTATGATACTGTGTCAAAACTGTCGTATTTCAATGAGAAAACGCTGGTTTTTCCACAGTAAGTTCAGAACAGACATATTTCAATGAGAAAACGCTGGTTTTAACACAATACGTTCAAAATTATGATACTGTGTCAAAACTGTCGTATTTCAATGAGAGAACTCTCGTTTTGACATATTAAGTTCAAAACTATGATACTGTGTCAAAACTGTCGTATTTCAATGAGAAAACGCTGGTTTTGAAAAAATAGGTTCAAAACTATGATACTGTGTCAAAACTGAGGGAACAAAACGAGAAAACGCTGGTTTTGATGAAATAGGTTCAAAACTATGATAATGTGTCAAAACTGTCGTATTTCAATGAGAAAACGCTGGTTTTGACACAATAGGTTCAAAACTATGATACTGTGTCAAAACTGAAGTAACAAAACGAGAAAACGCTGGTTTTGATGAAATAGGTTCAAAACTATGATAATGTGTCAAAACTGTCGTATTTCAATGAGAAAACGCTGGTTTTGACACAGTAAGTTCAGAACTGAGGTGTTTCAATGAGAAAACGCTGTTTTTTACACAATAGGTTCAAAACTATGATACTGTGTCAAAACTGAAGTAACAAAATGACAAAACGCTGGTTTTGACATAAGTTCAAAACTATGATACTGTGTCAAAAATGACGTATTTCAATGAGAAAACGCTGGTTTTGATACAATAGGTTCAAAACTATGATAATGTGTCAAAACTGTCGTATTTCAATGAGAAAACGCTGGTTTTGACACAGTAAGTTCAGAACTGAGGTGTTTCAATGAGAAAACGCTGTTTTTTACACAATAGGTTCAAAACTATGATACTGTGTCAAAACTGAAGTAACAAAATGACAAAACGCTGGTTTTGACATAAGTTCAAAACTATGATACTGTGTCAAAACTGACGTATTTCAATGAGAAAACGCTGGTTTTGATACAATAGGTTCAAAAATATGATACTGTGTCAAAACTGTCGTATTTCATGAGAAAACGCTGGTTTTGACACATAGGTTCAAAACTGTCATATTTCAATGAGAAAACGCTGGTTTTGACAAAATAGGTTCAAAACTATGATACTTTGTCAAAACTGTAGTATTTCAAAGAGAAAACGCTGGTTTTGACACAATACGTTCAACATTATGATACTGTGTCAAAAATGACGTATTTCAATGAGAAAACGCTGGTTTTGATACAATAGGTTCAAAACTATGATAATGTGTCAAAACTGTCGTATTTCAATGAGAAAACGCTGGTTTTGACACAGTAAGTTCAGAACTGAGGTGTTTCAATGAGAAAACGCTGTTTTTTACACAATAGGTTCAAAACTATGATACTGTGTCAAAACTGAAGTAACAAAATGACAAAACGCTGGTTTTGACATAAGTTCAAAACTATGATACTGTGTCAAAACTGACGTATTTCAATGAGAAAACGCTGGTTTTGATACAATAGGTTCAAAAATATGATACTGTGTCAAAACTGTCGTATTTCAATGAGAAAACGCTGGTTTTGACACATAGGTTCAAAACTGTCATATTTCAATGAGAAAACGCTGGTTTTGACAAAATAGGTTCAAAACTATGATACTTTGTCAAAACTGTAGTATTTCAAAGAGAAAACGCTGGTTTTGACACAATACGTTCAACATTATGATACTGTGTCAAAACTGTTGTATTTCAATAAAAAAAAGCTGGTTTTGACACAATAGGTTCAAAACTGTCGTATTTCATTGAAAGAACTCTGGATTTGACATAAGTTCAAAACTATGATACTGTGTCAAACCTGACGTATTTCAATGAGAAAACGCTGGTTTTTACACAGTAAGTTCAGAACTGACGTATTTCAATGAAAAAACGCTGGTTTTGACACTATAGGTTCAAAACTATGATACTGTGTCAAAATTGTCGTATTTCAATGAGGAAACGCTGGTTTTGACATATTAAGTTCAAAACTATGATACTGTGTCAAAACTGTTGTATTTCAACGAGAAAACGCTGGTTTTGACACAATAAGTTAAAAACTGACGTATTTCAATGAAAAAACTATGGTTTTGACAAAATAGGTTCAAAACTATGATACTGTGTCAAAACTGTCGTATTTCAATGAGAAAACGCTGGTTTTGACACAGTAAGTTCAGAACTGAGGTGTTTCAATGAGAAAACGCTGTTTTTTACACAATAGGTTCAAAACTATGATACTGTGTCAAAACTGAAGTAACAAAATGACAAAACGCTGGTTTTGACATAAGTTCAAAACTATGATACTGTGACAAAACTGAAGTAACAAAATGACAAAATGCTGGTTTTGACATAAGTTCAAAACTATGATACTGTGTCAAAACTGACGTATTTCAATGAGAAAACGCTGGTTTTGATACAATAGGTTCAAAACTATGATACTGTGTCAAAACTGTCGTATTTCAATGAGAAAACGCTGGTTTTGACACATAGGTTCAAAACTGTCATATTTCAATGAGAAAACGCTGGTTTTGACAAAATAGGTTCAAAACTATGATACTTTGTCAAAACTGTAGTATTTCAAAGAGAAAACGCTGGTTTTGACACAATACGTTCAACATTATGATACTGTGTCAAAACTGTTGTATTTCAATAAAAAAAAAGCTGGTTTTGACACAATAGGTTCAAAACTGTCGTATTTCATTGAAAGAACTCTGGATTTGACATGAGTTCAAAACTATGATACTGTGTCAAAACTGACGTATTTCAATGAGAAAACGCTGGTTTTTACACAGTAAGTTCAGAACTGACGTATTTCAATGAAAAAACGCTGGTTTTGACACTATAGGTTCAAAACTATGATACTGTGTCAAAATTGTCGTATTTCAATGAGGAAACGCTGGTTTTGACATATTAAGTTCAAAACTATGATACTGTGTCAAAACTGTTGTATTTCAACGAGAAAACGCTGGTTTTGACACAATAAGTTAAAAACTGACGTATTTCAATGAAAAAACTATGGTTTTGACAAAATAGGTTCAAAAGTATGATACTGTGTCAAAACTGTCGTATTTCAATGAGAAAACGCTGGTTTTGACACAATAGGTTCAAAACTATGATACTGTGTCAAAACTGAAGTAACAAAACGAGAAAACGCTGGTTTTGATGAAATAGGTTCAAAACTATGATAATGTGTCAAAACTGTCGTATTTCAATGAGAAAACGCTGGTTTTGACACAGTAAGTTCAGAACTGAGGTGTTTCAATGAGAAAACGTTGTTTTTTACACAATAGGTTCAAAACTATGATACTGTGTCAAAACTGAAGTAATAGAATGACAAAACGCTGGTTTTGACACAGTAAGTTCAGAACTGAGGTGTTTCAATGAGAAAACGCTGTTTTTTACACAATAGGTTCAAAACTATGATACTGTGTCAAAACTGAAGTAACAAAATGACAAAACGCTGGTTTTGACATAAGTTCAAAACTATGATACTGTGACAAAACTGAAGTAACAAAGTGACAAAACGCTGGTTTTGACATAAGTTCAAAACTATGATACTGTGTCAAAACTGACGTATTTCAATGAGAAAACGCTGGTTTTGATACAATAGGTTCAAAACTATGATACTGTGTCAAAACTGTCGTATTTCAATGAGAAAACGCTGGTTTTGACACATAGGTTCAAAACTGTCATATTTCAATGAGAAAACGCTGGTTTTGACAAAATAGGTTCAAAACTATGATACTTTGTCAAAACTGTAGTATTTCAAAGAGAAAACGCTGGTTTTGACACAATACGTTCAACATTATGATACTGTGTCAAAACTGTTGTATTTCAATAAAAAAAAAGCTGGTTTTGACACAATAGGTTCAAAACTGTCGTATTTCATTGAAAGAACTCTGGATTTGACATAAGTTCAAAACTATGATACTGTGTCAAAACTGACGTATTTCAATGAGAAAACGCTGGTTTTTACACAGTAAGTTCAGAACTGACGTATTTCAATGAAAAAACGCTGGTTTTGACACTATAGGTTCAAAACTATGATACTGTGTCAAAATTGTCGTATTTCAATGAGGAAACGCTGGTTTTGACATATTAAGTTCAAAACTATGATACTGTGTCAAAACTGTTGTATTTCAACGAGAAAACGCTGGTTTTGACACAATAAGTTAAAAACTGACGTATTTCAATGAAAAAACTATGGTTTTGACAAAATAGGTTCAAAACTATGATACTGTGTCAAAACTGTCGTATTTCAATGAAAAACGCTGGTTTTGACACAATAGGTTCAAAACTATGATACTGTGTCAAAACTGAAGTGACAAAACGAGAAAACGCTGGTTTTGATGAAATAGGTTCAAAACTATGATAATGTGTCAAAACTGTTGTATTTAAATGAGAAAACGCTGGTTTTGACACAGTAAGTTCAGAACTGAGGTGTTTCAATGTGAAAACGCTGTTTTTACACAATAGGTTCAAAACTATGATACTGTGTCGAAACTGAAGTAATAGAATGACAAAACGCTGGTTTTGACATAAGTTCAAAACTATGATACTGTGTCAAAAATGACGTATTTCAATGAGAAAACGCTGGTTTTGATACAATAGGTTCAAAACTATGATAATGTGTCAAAACTGTCGTATTTCAATGAGAAAACGCTGGTTTTGACACAGTAAGTTCAGAACTGAGGTGTTTCAATGAGAAAACGCTGTTTTTTACACAATAGGTTCAAAACTATGATACTGTGTCAAAACTGAAGTAACAAAATGACAAAACGCTGGTTTTGACATAAGTTCAAAACTATGATACTGTGTCAAAACTAACGTATTTCAATGAGAAAACGCTGGTTTTGATACAATAGGTTCAAAACTATGATACTGTGTCAAAACTGTCGTATTTCAATGAGAAAACGCTGGTTTTGACACATAGGTTCAAAACTGTCATATTTCAATGAGAAAACGCTGGTTTTGACAAAATAGGTTCAAAACTATGATACTTTGTCAAAACTGTAGTATTTCAAAGAGAAAACGCTGGTTTTGACACAATACGTTCAACATTATGATACTGTGTCAAAACTGTTGTATTTCAATAAAAAAAAGCTGGTTTTGACACAATAGGTTCAAAACTGTCGTATTTCATTGAAAGAACTCTGGATTTGACATAAGTTCAAAACTATGATACTGTGTCAAACCTGACGTATTTCAATGAGAAAACGCTGGTTTTTACACAGTAAGTTCAGAACTGACGTATTTCAATGAAAAAACGCTGGTTTTGACACTATAGGTTCAAAACTATGATACTGTGTCAAAATTGTCGTATTTCAATGAGGAAACGCTGGTTTTGACGTATTAAGTTCAAAACTATGATACTGTGTCAAAACTGTTGTATTTCAACGAGAAAACGCTGGTTTTGACACAATAAGTTAAAAACTGACGTATTTCAATGAAAAAACTATGGTTTTGACAAAATAGGTTCAAAACTATGATACTGTGTCAAAACTGTCGTATTTCAATGAGAAAACGCTGGTTTTGACACAGTAAGTTCAGAACTGAGGTGTTTCAATGAGAAAACGCTGTTTTTTACACAATAGGTTCAAAACTATGATACTGTGTCAAAACTGAAGTAACAAAATGACAAAACGCTGGTTTTGACATAAGTTCAAAACTATGATACTGTGTCAAAACTGAAGTAACAAAATGACAAAACGCTGGTTTTGACATAAGTTCAAAACTATGATACTGTGTCAAAACTGACGTATTTCAATGAGAAAACGCTGGTTTTGATACAATAGGTTCAAAACTATGATACTGTGTCAAAACTGTCGTATTTCAATGAGAAAACGCTGGTTTTGACACATAGGTTCAAAACTGTCATATTTCAATGAGAAAACGCTGGTTTTGACAAAATAGGTTCAAAACTATGATACTTTGTCAAAACTGTAGTATTTCAAAGAGAAAACGCTGGTTTTGACACAATACGTTCAACATTATGATACTGTGTCAAAACTGTTGTATTTCAATAAAAAAAAAGCTGGTTTTGACACAATAGGTTCAAAACTGTCGTATTTCATTGAAAGAACTCTGGATTTGACATAAGTTCAAAACTATGATACTGTGTCAAAACTGACGTATTTCAATGAGAAAACGCTGGTTTTTACACAGTAAGTTCAGAACTGACGTATTTCAATGAAAAAACGCTGGTTTTGACACTATAGGTTCAAAACTATGATACTGTGTCAAAATTGTCGTATTTCAATGAGGAAACGCTGGTTTTGACATATTAAGTTCAAAACTATGATACTGTGTCAAAACTGTCGTATTTCAATGAGAAAACGCTGGTTTTGACACAGTAAGTTCAGAACTGACGTATTTCAATGAAAAAACGATGGTTTTGACAAAATAGGTTCAAAACTATGATACTGTGTCAAAACTGTCGTATTTCAATGAGAAAACGCTGGTTTTGACACAATAGGTTCAAAACTATGATACTGTGTCAAAACTGAAGTAACAAAACGAGGGGGGGGGGGGGGGGGGGGGGGGGGGGGGGGGGGGGGGGGGGGGGGGGGGGGGGGGGGGGGGGGGGGGGGGGGGGGGGGGGGGGGGGGGGGGGGGGGGGGGGGGGGGGGGGGGGGGGGGGGGGGGGGGGGGGGGGGGGGGGGGGGGGGGGGGGGGGGGGGGGGGGGGGGGGGGGGGGGGGGGGGGGGGGGGGGGGGGGGGGGGGGGGGGGGGGGGGGGGGGGGGGGGGGGGGGGGGGGGGGGGGGGGGGGGGGGGGGGGGGGGGGGGGGGGGGGGGGGGGGGGGGGGGGGGGGGGGGGGGGGGGGGGGGGGGGGGGGGGGGGGGGGGGGGGGGGGGGGGGGGGGGGGGGGGGGGGGGGGGGGGGGGGGGGGGGGGGGGGGGGGGGGGGGGGGGGGGGGGGGGGGGGGGGGGGGGGGGGGGGGGGGGGGGGGGGGGGGGGGGGGGGGGGGGGGGGGGGGGGGGGGGGGGGGGGGGGGGGGGGGGGGGGGGGGGGGGGGGGGGGGGGGGGGGGGGGGGGGGGGGGGGGGGGGGGGGGGGGGGGGGGGGGGGGGGGGTGGGGGGGGGGGGGGGGGGGGGGGGGGGGGGGGGGGGGGGGGGGGGGGGGGGGGGGGGGGGGGGGGGGGGGGGGGGGGGGGGGGGGGGGGGGGGGGGGGGGGGGGGGGGGGGGGGGGGGGGGGGGGGGGGGGGGGGGGGGGGGGGGGGGGGGGGGGGGGGGGGGGGGGGGGGGGGGGGGGGGGGGGGGGGGGGGGGGGGGGGGGGGGGGGGGGGGGGGGGGGGGGGGGGGGGGGGGGGGGGGGGGGGGGGGGGGGGGGGGGGGGGGGGGGGGGGGGGGGGGGGGGGGGGGGGGGGGGGGGGGGGGGGGGGGGGGGGGGGGGGGGGGGGGGGGGGGGGGGGGGGGGGGGGGGGGGGGGGGGGGGGGGGGGGGGGGGGGGGGGGGGGGGGGGGGGGGGGGGGGGGGGGGGGGGGGGGGGGGGGGGGGGGGGGGGGGGGGGGGGGGGGGGGGGGGGGGGGGGGGGGGGGGGGGGGGGGGGGGGGGGGGGGGGGGGGGGGGGGGGGGGGGGGGGGGGGGGGGGGGGGGGGGGGGGGGGGGGGGGGGGGGGGGGGGGGGGGGGGGGGGGGGGGGGGGGGGGGGGGGGGGGGGGGGGGGGGGGGGGGGGGGGGGGGGGGGGGGGGGGGGGGGGGGGGGGGGGGGGGGGGGGGGGGGGGGGGGGGGGGGGGGGGGGGGGGGGGGGGGGGGGGGGGGGGGGGGGGGGGGGGGGGGGGGGGGGGGGGGGGGGGGGGGGGGGGGGGGGGGGGGGGGGGGGGGGGGGGGGGGGGGGGGGGGGGGGGGGGGGGGGGGGGGGGGGGGGGGGGGGGGGGGGGGGGGGGGGGGGGGGGGGGGGGGGGGGGGGGGGGGGGGGGGGGGGGGGGGGGGGGGGGGGGGGGGGGGGGGGGGGGGGGGGGGGGGGGGGGGGGGGGGGGGGGGGGGGGGGGGGGGGGGGGGGGGGGGGGGGGGGGGGGGGGGGGGGGGGGGGGGGGGGGGGGGGGGGGGGGGGGGGGGGGGGGGGGGGGGGGGGGGGGGGGGGGGGGGGGGGGGGGGGGGGGGGGGGGGGGGGGGGGGGGGGGGGGGGGGGGGGGGGGGGGGGGGGGGGGGGGGGGGGGGGGGGGGGGGGGGGGGGGGGGGGGGGGGGGGGGGGGGGGGGGGGGGGGGGGGGGGGGGGGGGGGGGGGGGGGGGGGGGGGGGGGGGGGGGGGGGGGGGGGGGGGGGGGGGGGGGGGGGGGGGGGGGGGGGGGGGGGGGGGGGGGGGGGGGGGGGGGGGGGGGGGGGGGGGGGGGGGGGGGGGGGGGGGGGGGGGGGGGGGGGGGGGGGGGGGGGGGGGGGGGGGGGGGGGGGGGGGGGGGGGGGGGGGGGGGGGGGGGGGGGGGGGGGGGGGGGGGGGGGGGGGGGGGGGGGGGGGGGGGGGGGGGGGGGGGGGGGGGGGGGGGGGGGGGGGGGGGGGGGGGGGGGGGGGGGGGGGGGGGGGGGGGGGGGGGGGGGGGGGGGGGGGGGGGGGGGGGGGGGGGGGGGGGGGGGGGGGGGGGGTGGGGGGGGGGGGGGGGGGGGGGGGGGGGGGGGGGGGGGGGGGGGGGGGGGGGGGGGGGGGGGGGGGGGGGGGGGGGGGGGGGGGGGGGGGGGGGGGGGGGGGGGGGGGGGGGGGGGGGGGGGGGGGGGGGGGGGGGGGGGGGGGGGGGGGGGGGGGGGGGGGGGGGGGGGGGGGGGGGGGGGGGGGGGGGGGGGGGGGGGGGGGGGGGGGGGGGGGGGGGGGGGGGGGGGGGGGGGGGGGGGGGGGGGGGGGGGGGGGGGGGGGGGGGGGGGGGGGGGGGGGGGGGGGGGGGGGGGGGGGGGGGGGGGGGGGGGGGGGGGGGGGGGGGGGGGGGGGGGGGGGGGGGGGGGGGGGGGGGGGGGGGGGGGGGGGGGGGGGGGGGGGGGGGGGGGGGGGGGGGGGGGGGGGGGGGGGGGGGGGGGGGGGGGGGGGGGGGGGGGGGGGGGGGGGGGGGGGGGGGGGGGGGGGGGGGGGGGGGGGGGGGGGGGGGGGGGGGGGGGGGGGGGGGGGGGGGGGGGGGGGGGGGGGGGGGGGGGGGGGGGGGGGGGGGGGGGGGGGGGGGGGGGGGGGGGGGGGGGGGGGGGGGGGGGGGGGGGGGGGGGGGGGGGGGGGGGGGGGGGGGGGGGGGGGGGGGGGGGGGGGGGGGGGGGGGGGGGGGGGGGGGGGGGGGGGGGGGGGGGGGGGGGGGGGGGGGGGGGGGGGGGGGGGGGGGGGGGGGGGGGGGGGGGGGGGGGGGGGGGGGGGGGGGGGGGGGGGGGGGGGGGGGGGGGGGGGGGGGGGGGGGGGGGGGGGGGGGGGGGGGGGGGGGGGGGGGGGGGGGGGGGGGGGGGGGGGGGGGGGGGGGGGGGGGGGGGGGGGGGGGGGGGGGGGGGGGGGGGGGGGGGGGGGGGGGGGGGGGGGGGGGGGGGGGGGGGGGGGGGGGGGGGGGGGGGGGGGGGGGGGGGGGGGGGGGGGGGGGGGGGGGGGGGGGGGGGGGGGGGGGGGGGGGGGGGTGGGGGGGGGGGGGGGGGGGGGGGGGGGGGGGGGGGGGGGGGGGGGGGGGGGGGGGGGGGGGGGGGGGGGGGGGGGGGGGGGGGGGGGGGGGGGGGGGGGGGGGGGGGGGGGGGGGGGTGGGGGGGGGGGGGGGGGGGGGGGGGGGGGGGGGGGGGGGGGGGGGGGGGGGGGGGGGGGGGGGGGGGGGGGGGGGGGGGGGGGGGGGGGGGGGGGGGGGGGGGGGGGGGGGGGGGGGGGGGGGGGGGGGGGGGGGGGGGGGGGGGGGGGGGGGGGGGGGGGGGGGGGGGGGGGGGGGGGGGGGGGGGGGGGGGGGGGGGGGGGGGGGGGGGGGGGGGGGGGGGGGGGGGGGGGGGGGGGGGGGGGGGGGGGGGGGGGGGGGGGGGGGGGGGGGGGGGGGGGGGGGGGGGGGGGGGGGGGGGGGGGGGGGGGGGGGGGGGGGGGGGGGGGGGGGGGGGGGGGGGGGGGGGGGGGGGGGGGGGGGGGGGGGGGGGGGGGGGGGGGGGGGGGGGGGGGGGGGGGGGGGGGGGGGGGGGGGGGGGGGGGGGGGGGGGGGGGGGGGGGGGGGGGGGGGGGGGGGGGGGGGGGGGGGGGGGGGGGGGGGGGGGGGTGGGGGGGGGGGGGGGGGGGGGGGGGGGGGGGGGGGGGGGGGGGGGGGGGGGGGGGGGGGGGGGGGGGGGGGGGGGGGGGGGGGGGGGGGGGGGGGGGGGGGGGGGGGGGGGGGGGGGGGGGGGGGGGGGGGGGGGGGGGGGGGGGGGGGGGGGGGGGGGGGGGGGGGGGGGGGGGGGGGGGGGGGGGGGGGGGGGGGGGGTGGGGGGGGGGGGGGGGGGGGGGGGGGGGGGGGGGGGGGGGGGGGGGGGGGGGGGGGGGGGGGGGGGGGGGGGGGGGGGGGGGGGGGGGGGGGGGGGGGGGGGGGGGGGGTGGGGGGGGGGGGGGGGGGGGGGGGGGGGGGGGGGGGGGGGGGGGGGGGGGGGGGGGGGGGGGGGGGGGGGGGGGGGGGGGGGGGGGGGGGGGGGGGGGGGGGGGGGGGGGGGGGGGGGGGGGGGGGGGGGGGGGGGGGGGGGGGGGGGGGGGGGGGGGGGGGGGGGGGGGGGGGGGGGGGGGGGGGGGGGGGGGGGGGGGGGGGGGGGGGGGGGGGGGGGGGGGGGGGGGGGGGGGGGGGGGGGGGGGGGGGGGGGGGGGGGGGGGGGGGGGGGGGGGGGGGGGGGGGGGGGGGGGGGGGGGGGGGGGGGGGGGGGGGGGGGGGGGGGGGGGGGGGGGGGGGGGGGGGGGGGGGGGGGGGGGGGGGGGGGGGGGGGGGGGGGGGGGGGGGGGGGGGGGGGGGGGGGGGGGGGGGGGGGGGGGGGGGGGGGGGGGGGGGGGGGGGGGGGGGGGGGGGGGGGGGGGGGGGGGGGGGGGGGGGGGGGGGGGGGGGGGGGGGGGGGGGGGGGGGGGGGGGGGGGGGGGGGGGGGGGGGGGGGGGGGGGGGGGGGGGGGGGGGGGGGGGGGGGGGGGGGGGGGGGGGGGGGGGGGGGGGGGGGGGGGGGGGGGGGGGGGGGGGGGGGGGGGGGGGGGGGGGGGGGGGGGGGGGGGGGGGGGGGGGGGGGGGGGGGGGGGGGGGGGGGGGGGGGGGGGGGGGGGGGGGGGGGGGGGGGGGGGGGGGGGGGGGGGGGGGGGGGGGGGGGGGGGGGGGGGGGGGGGGGGGGGGGGGGGGGGGGGGGGGGGGGGGGGGGGGGGGGGGGGGGGGGGGGGGGGGGGGGGGGGGGGGGGGGGGGGGGGGGGGGGGGGGGGGGGGGGGGGGGGGGGGGGGGGGGGGGGGGGGGGTGGGGGGGGGGGGGGGGGGGGGGGGGGGGGGGGGGGGGGGGGGGGGGGGGGGGGGGGGGGGGGGGGGGGGGGGGGGGGGGGGGGGGGGGGGGGGGGGGGGGGGGGGGGGGGGGGGGGGGGGGGGGGGGGGGGGGGGGGGGGGGGGGGGGGGGGGGGGGGGGGGGGGGGGGGGGGGGGGGGGGGGGGGGGGGGGGGGGGGGGGGGGGGGGGGGGGGGGGGGGGGGGGGGTGGGGGGGGGGGGGGGGGGGGGGGGGGGGGGGGGGTGGGGGGGGGGGGGGGGGGGGGGGGGGGGGGGGGGGGGGGGGGGGGGGGGGGGGGGGGGGGGGGGGGGGGGGGGGGGGGGGGGGGGGGGGGGGGGGGGGGGGGGGGGGGGGGGGTGGGGGGGGGGGGGGGGGGGGGGGGGGGGGGGGGGGGGGGGGGGGGGGGGGGGGGGGGGGGGGGGGGGGGGGGGGGGGGGGGGGGGGGGGGGGGGGGGGGGGGGGGGGGGGGGGGGGGGGGGGGGGGGGGGGGGGGGGGGGGGGGGGGGGGGGGGGGGGGGGGGGGGGGGGGGGGGGGGGGGGGGGGGGGGGGGGGGGGGGGGGGGGGGGGGGGGGGGGGGGGGGGGGGGGGGGGGGGGGGGGGGGGGGGGGGGGGGGGGGGGGGGGGGGGGGGGGGGGGGGGGGGTGGGGGGGGGGGGGGGGGGGGGGGGGGGGGGGGGGGGGGGGGGGGGGGGGGGGGGGGGGGGGGGGGGGGGGGGGGGGGGGGGGGGGGGGGGGGGGGGGGGGGGGGGGGGGGGGGGGGGGGGGGGGGGGGGGGGGGGGGGGGGGGGGGGGGGGGGGGGGGGGGGGGGGGGGGGGGGGGGGGGGGGGGGGGGGGGGTGGGGGGGGGGGGGGGGGGGGGGGGGGGGGGGGGGGGGGGGGGGGGGGGGGGGGGGGGGGGGGGGGGTGGGGGGGGGGGGGGGGGGGGGGGGGGGGGGGGGGGGGGGGGGGGGGGGGGGGGGGGGGGGGGGGGGGGGGGGGGGGGGGGGGGGGGGGGGGGGGGGGGGGGGGGGGGGGGGGGGGGGGGGGGGGGGGGGGGGGGGGGGGGGGGGGGGGGGGGGGGGGGGGGGGGGGGGGGGTGGGGGGGGGGGGGGGGGGGGGGGGGGGGGGGGGGGGGGGGGGGGGGGGGGGGGGGGGGGGGGGGGGGGGGGGGGGGGGGGGGGGGGGGGGGGGGGGGGGGGGGGGGGGGGGGGGGGGGGGGGGGGGGGGGGGGGGGGGGGGGGGGGGGGGGGGGGGGGGGGGGGGGGGGGGGGGGGGGGGGGGGGGGGGGGGGGGGGGGGGGGGGGGGGGGGGGGGGGGGGGGGGGGGGGGGGGGGGGGGGGGGGGGGGGGGGGGGGGGGGGGGGGGGGGGGGGGGGGGGGGGGGGGGGGGGGGGGGGGGGGGGGGGGGGGGGGGGGGGGGGGGGGGGGGGGGGGGGGGGGGGGGGGGGGGGGGGGGGGGGGGGGGGGGGGGGGGGGGGGGGGGGGGGGGGGGGGGGGGGGGGGGGGGGGGGGGGGGGGGGGGGGGGGGGGGGGGGGGGGGGGGGGGGGGGGGGGGGGGGGGGGGGGGGGGGGGGGGGGGGGGGGGGGGGGGGGGGGGGGGGGGGGGGGGGGGGGGGGGGGGGGGGGGGGGGGGGGGGGGGGGGGGGGGGGGGGGGGGGGGGGGGGGGGGGGGGGGGGGGGGGGGGGGGGGTGGGGGGGGGGGGGGGGGGGGGGGGGGGGGGGGGGGGGGGGGGGGGGGGGGGGGGGGGGGGGGGGGGGGGGGGGGGGGGGGGGGGGGGGGGGGGGGGGGGGGGGGGGGGGGGGGGGGGGGGGGGGGGGGGGGGGGGGGGGGGGGGGGGGGGGGGGGGGGGGGGGGGGGGGGGGGGGGGGGGGGGGGGGGGGGGGGGGGGGGGGGGGGGGGGGGGGGGGGGGGGGGGGGGGGGGGGGGGGGGGGGGGGGGGGGGGGGGGGGGGGGGGGGGGGGGGGGGGGGGGGGGGGGGGGGGGGGGGGGGGGGGGGGGGGGGGGGGGGGGGGGGGGGGGGGGGGGGGGGGGGGGGGGGGGGGGGGGGGGGGGGGGGGGGGGGGGGGGGGGGGGTGGGGGGGGGGGGGGGGGGGGGGGGGGGGGGGGGGGGGGGGGGGGGGGGGGGGGGGGGGGGGGGGGGGGGGGGGGGGGGGGGGGGGGGGGGGGGGGGGGGGGGGGGGGGGGGGGGGGGGGGGGGGGGGGGGGGGGGGGGGGGGGGGGGGGGGGGGGGGGGGGGGGGGGGGGGGGGGGGGGGGGGGGGGGGGGGGGGGGGGGGGGGGGGGGGGGGGGGGGGGGGGGGGGGGGGGGGGGGGGGGGGGGGGGGGGGGGGGGGGGGGGGGGGGGGGGGGGGGGGGGGGGGGGGGGGGGGGGGGGGGGGGGGGGGGGGGGGGGGGGGGGGGGGGGGGGGGGGGGGGGGGGGGGGGGGGGGGGGGGGGGGGGGGGGGGGGGGGGGGGGGGGGGGGGGGGGGGGGGGGGGGGGGGGGGGGGGGGGGGGGGGGGGGGGGGGGGGGGGGGGGGGGGGGGGGGGGGGGGGGGGGGGGGGGGGGGGGGGGGGGGGGGGGGGGGGGGGGGGGGGGGGGGGGGGGGGTGGGGGGGGGGGGGGGGGGGGGGGGGGGGGGGGGGGGGGGGGGGGGGGGGGGGGGGGGGGGGGGGGGGGGGGGGGGGGGGGGGGGGGGGGGGGGGGGGGGGGGGGGGGGGGGGGGGGGGGGGGGGGGGGGGGGGGGGGGGGGGGGGGGGGGGGGGGGGGGGGGGGGGGGGGGGGGGGGGGGGGGGGGGGGGGGGGGGGGGGGGGGGGGGGGGGGGGGGGGGGGGGGGGGGGGGGGGGGGGGGGGGGGGGGGGGGGGGGGGGGGGGGGGGGGGGGGGGGGGGGGGGGGGGGGGGGGGGGGGGGGGGGGGGGGGGGGGGGGGGGGGGGGGGGGGGGGGGGGGGGGGGGGGGGGGGGGGGGGGGGGGGGGGGGGGGGGGGGGGGGGGGGGGGGGGGGGGGGGGGGGGGGGGGGGGGGGGGGGGGGGGGGGGGGGGGGGGGGGGGGGGGGGGGTGGGGGGGGGGGGGGGGGGGGGGGGGGGGGGGGGGGGGGGGGGGGGGGGGGGGGGGGGGGGGGGGGGGGGGGGTGGGGGGGGGGGGGGGGGGGGGGGGGGGGGGGGGGGGGGGGGGGGGGGGGGGGGGGGGGGGGGGGGGGGGGGGGGGGGGGGGGGGGGGGGGGGGGGGGGGGGGGGGGGGGGGGGGGGGGGGGGGGGGGGGGGGGGGGGGGGGGGGGGGGGGGGGGGGGGGGGGGGGGGGGGGGGGGGGGGGGGGGGGGGGGGGGGGGGGGGGGGGGGGGGGGGGGGGGGGGGGGGGGGGGGGGGGGGGGGGGGGGGGGGGGGGGGGGGGGGGGGGGGTGGGGGGGGGGGGGGGGGGGGGGGGGGGGGGGGGGGGGGGGGGGGGGGGGGGGGGGGGGGGGGGGGGGGGGGGGGGGGGGGGGGGGGGGGGGGGGGGGGGGGGGGGGGGGGGGGGGGGGGGGGGGGGGGGGGGGGGGGGGGGGGGGGGGGGGGGGGGGGGGGGGGGGGGGGGGGGGGGGGGGGGGGGGGGGGGGGGGGGGGGGGGGGGGGGGGGGGGGGGGGGGGGGGGGGGGGGGGGGGGGGGGGGGGGGGGGGGGGGGGGGGGGGGGGGGGGGGGGGGGGGGGGGGGGGGGGGGGGGGGGGGGGGGGGGGGGGGGGGGGGGGGGGGGGGGGGGGGGGGGGGGGGGGGGGGGGGGGGGGGGGGGGGGGGGGGGGGGGGGGGGGGGGGGGGGGGGGGGGGGGGGGGGGGGGGGGGGGGGGGGGGGGGGGGGGGGGGGGGGGGGGGGGGGGGGGGGGGGGGGGGGGGGGGGGGGGGGGGGGGGGGGGGGGGGGGGGGGGGGGGGGGGGGGGGGGGGGGGGGGGGGGGGGGGGGGGGGGGGGGGGGGGGGGGGGGGGGGGGGGGGGGGGGTGGGGGGGGGGGGGGGGGGGGGGGGGGGGGGGGGGGGGGGGGGGGGGGGGGGGGGGGGGGGGGGGTGGGGGGGGGGGGGGGGGGGGGGGGGTGGGGGGGGGGGGGGGGGGGGGGGGGGGGGGGGGGGGGGGGGGGGGGGGGGGGGGGGGGGGGGGGGGGGGGGGGGGGGGGGGGGGGGGGGGGGGGGGGGGGGGGGGGGGGGGGGGGGGGGGGGGGGGGGGGGGGGGGGGGGGGGGGGGGGGGGGGGGGGGGGGGGGGGGGGGGGGGGGGGGGGGGGGGGGGGGGGGGGGGGGGGGGGGGGGGGGGGGGGGGGGGGGGGGGGGGGGGGGGGGGGGGGGGGGGGGGGGGGGGGGGGGGGGGGGGGGGGGGGGGGGGGGGGGGGGGGGGGGGGGGGGGGGGGGGGGGGGGGGGGGGGGGGGGGGGGGGGGGGGGGGGGGGGGGGGGGGGGGGGGGGGGGGGGGGGGGGGGGGGGGGGGGGGGGGGGGGGGGGGGGGGGGGGGGGGGGGGGGGGGGGGGGGGGGGGGGGGGGGGGGGGGGGGGGGGGGGGGGGGGGGGGGGGGGGGGGGGGGGGGGGGGGGGGGGGGGGGGGGGGGGGGGGGGGGGGGGGGGGGGGGGGGGCAAAAAATTGTGGTTTTGATGAAAACTTTGTTAATTTTTTTATGATTTTGTTTTTAACTGTCGTATTTTATGGAGGAAAACGCTTTTTTTTTTTTTTTACTGTTTTTTTTTAACTTTTTTTTTTCAATGAGAAAACGCTAGTTTTTACACAATTTTTTTTTTTTTTTGATTTTGTTTTCATTTTGCAGTAATTTTTTTTCACAAACGTGGTTTTGACCTAGTTTTTTTTTTTTTTTTTTTTTTTTCAGACTTATTTCAAATGAGAAAACGTGGGTTTTGATACAATAGGTTCAAAAAACTTTGATTTGTGTCAAAGCTGTCGTTATTTTTATTTGAAAACGCTGGTTTTGACACAGTTTGTTCAGAACTGAGCTGTTTCAATGAGGAAAACGCTGTTTTTTACACAATAGTTCAAAATTTTTTGGATACTGTGTCAAAACTGAAGTTTTTTTTTTTTGACAAATCGTGGTTTTGACATTTTTTTTTTTTTTATTTTCTGTGTTCAAACTGACGTATTTTTTTGCGAAATTTTGGTTTTTGACACAAATAGGTTTTAAAACTTTTTTATGTGTTTAAAACTGTCGTATTTCAATGAGAAAACGCTGGTTTTGACACATAGTTTCAAATCTTTCATATTTCATTGGAAAACGTGGTTTTGGACAAAAGTAGGTTCAAACTATAGATACATAAGTCCCCACCTGTTTTTTCTATGAGAAAACGCTGGTTTTGA